>NC_136461.1:45331271-45931271 GCF_902686455.1 Sciurus vulgaris
GGAGCCTGTATGTCACACCTCACTATGGCAGTGTGACTCTGGAACTAGCTGACCACCCAGCACCTGTTTCTCCATCAGTTTATTGTTCCATGTACACTATTTTTAAATGATGTGACACTACCAAATGATTAAAAACTTTGTTTCTTGTGCAAAATGCCTCTAAGAACAAAGTAACACCATAGTGGTTTCACAAATATGTTAATCCCAAAGATCTTCAGTAAAACTTCTGTATTTTTTTCTTACATACTTTAATTAATCTTAAAATAGTTCTAAAATGGCACAGCCACCATAGAAAACAATTTGCAGACTCCTCAAAAATTTAAACATAGATATCATAAGACCCAGCAATTCCGGTCTGAAATACACAGACCTAAGAGAATTGAAAACATATGTACCTCAATGTTTCCACCAACACTATTTATAATAGCCCCCAAATAACCCAAAGACCCACTAAGTATGAAACGTATAAATTAAATGTAGTATATCCATACAATGGAATATTACTTGGCAATAAAAAGAAATTAAGTACTGATACATCTGACAATGTAAACCTTTAAAAATCATACTAAGTGGAAGAAACTAGTCACAGAAGACAACATATTTAATTATTCCATTTATCTGAAATGTTCGGCATAGGCAAATCTTCAGAGAATGAAGGTTGATCAGTGCTTGTCATGGGATGGGGGAGGTGGACAGGAATGGGGAGTGAGTACTGAAAGGCACAGTTTCTTTTCAAAGTGATAAAAATGTTCTAAAATTGGTTGTGGCAATATCTTTACAACCTTGTGAATAGACTCAAAACCAGTGAATAGCACTTTAAATGGGTGAATTGTATGGTATGTGAATTACATCTTAATAAAGCTGTTGAAAAAACATAATTACGACCCAAGAAAAATCTTTTCTCTAAATCAAGGTTTGCAGTTCACTTATTTTAGGGGTCATTTGAGGAATTTAAATTTTAAAAAAATTTTTAAAGAGACAACTTCAACTTCGTCTCTGTAATCAGGCTCTGCACATAAAGAAACATCTACTAATCTTATCACATGGGTTTTCCTAACTCTTCCATAAATATCACATTTCAAGTGTTTGGGGAGGAAAGGCCTCATCACAGAACCCAGGCTTCCTTCCAACCAGGAGATCAGGAAGGACCTGTGATGTCTTTCCCACCCTCCTCCTCCTCCTCTCCATCCTTAGGGCCCAGGTTCAGCTTCAGCCTCCAACACCTCTTTCTTTCCTGAGCCGTTATTCATCTTGCAAGACCCAGCTCCATGCCTATTGTCCCTCCATCACTCTTCCCTGTGCTGCTACAGACCCCCTTCAGGTTCCCCAATCATCCCCTAGAGCAGAGGTCAGCAGCAAAAATCTGTCTCCCCTCCACCAGCCTGGGAATTCCTCCAGGGCAAACCTGGTGTTCTAGCACACAGTAGGTACTCAGGGAACACCTGAGGAAGGCAAGACTTATACTTGAAAGACAAATACAAACACAGACTTAATTAAATATACTCTCTAGAAATTACACTGATTAATACCTTGAATAATTTGGGGGCAGATATAAAGAAAACATCAATGAGAATGCTTCCTTCGTGTCAATATGCTCATGTGTTTGAAGGATACATAAACAGGATCCAAAACCTGCTGCTTATTATGACAAGGCACTTACACTGATTTGCATTTCTCTGCAAAATTCTTGGGGCATATAATTTCGTTAATTTGTGACAAACCTCTGATTGCAATGTATACTTTCAAAGCATAGAGAAATCAGCAAGTTCCTTTCAAAGATTTCCAACTGAGTCTTACATGTGTTGTTTGGTTTGGTTAGGGTCTAAATTTGGAGATTTTAGTGCAGATCATAATTCGTAGTTTAACCTGAACCTACAGGAAGAATAGTTTCACAAGGATATTCAAGAATCTGGCTAGCCTTCTTTGGAGTGTAAGAACCACCAAGAAATGCATGACTGAGAAATTATTTAATCTGAGACTCAGTTTTGTTCTCAGCAGACTAGAATAAATTCTACCTCAAGAGTTGTTGAGAAAAAAAAAAAGAGAGTTGTTGAGAGGCTTTTATAAAGCAAAACCCTTGAAAACACAGATTTTTCTTTCTTCTCTCCTGGGATAGATATATCAAAAAAGGTGGCGCCGGTTCAAACTGAAATCAGTCAGCAGTGACCCTAGGTAATAAGCACTTTCTAGAACAAGACCAGTTTGAAGAAAAGGAAGATATCAAGACTGCCTAGCCCTTCCTATTTCCCCATGCATCCCTGGCCTCACAACTAATAGCCACTGATTTGCATTAAAAGTGAAACCTGTTTGTCTTGTTTCTCTGTTCATTGACACGGCCAAAGGAAAGAAAAGAGGACACTCTCTGTACCACGTGAGTGATATTCGATTCCAAACTGCCAGGTGAACATCAGAAAAGCAAAATGGCATGAAGGTAAGACCCTGGTTCTAGGTCCTGCTCTCTCACACTCACATGACAATTACTAACCAATCTAGGCCCTACCTGGGCACCAAGGGCATTGGCCAGGATCCCATCAATGATGGCAGCAGCAACCACCTGCTGGGTGTGTATGTCCATGCACCACACCAGGGAGATTCTCAAAACCTCACCGTGTGCATATTTTCCCGCTTTACAAATGAGAAAACTGCGCCCTCAGTGGGATTAGTTAGCATGACTAAGCTCTTAGCGTTAATAATACTGAGCAAGCTCTGACTTCGAAGCCTGTGCCTCTCCTCTCACACCTCCCAGCCTTCCTCCACTCACTCAAAGATGATTAAAAAAAAAAAAAAAAAAAAAAAAACAAGGACACAAAAAACTTGGTATTTGGTATTGCTGACATTGAAATTCTAAAGATTCCATGAATCTAGGCAATGAAGAACTGCTCGGATGGTATTTTCTTTCATTTTTTTAAAGATTTTTTTTTTTAGTTAGAGATGGAAACAATACCTCTATTTTACTTATTTATTTTTATGAGGTGCTGAGAATCGAACCCAGTGCCTTACATGTGCAAGGCAAGCACTCTACCACTAAGCTATAGCCCCAGCCTGGTATTATCTTTTGTATGTCCACAAATAAGCTTAATTCATCACATTTTAAATGATTTCACAAGTATTTATGTTAAGTCTGTGTCCTATATTGGGCCTTATAGAACAGTGTATATATGTGGACTCAGTAAAATTGAAATATGTGAAAGGGAATGAAATAGAAAAGTATAAGTCTTCAATGTATTGTTTGCATCGAAAAGTAGACAGCAAGATAAACCCACAAGAGCTGTAGATAACTCAGTGACTATTTCTAGCTAAGTACACTTGTATAAGTTATTTTAACTTCTGTGAACTGCCATTTCCTCATCTAAACCACATGATGGGCACAGTGGCGAACACCTGTAATTCCACCTACTTAGAAGGCTGAGGCAGGAGGATCCCAAGTTTGAGGCCAACCTGGGCAATTTAGTGAGACCCTATCTCAAAATAAAATATTAAAAAGAGATGGTGGTCTAGCTCAGTGGTAGAGGGTTTGTGCAGCACACTTGGGACTTTAAGTGAAATCCCAGTACCACACACAAAACAAATAAGCCACATGATTGGCATGAATAATAAATACATGGAGCACAGCTGTACCTTTCCTTAACAAATTAGGAGAATATCCTGAATAAGGAGCATTTTGGTCATTTCCAATTGCTGCTGTTCTTTTTAGTTTAGGTCTTCCCCCTGGGCAGTGGCATGACATAGACAATGGATGGCTCCAATTCTCCCCACCCTTGCCTGAGGTGTGTGTGCCTTCCCTCAAGATGGCCTGGTCTGGCGGTCCTCTTTCAAAGAGGAAGAATGCAGCCACCGAAGACAACTGGGTTCCTGCACTCCGACCTTCCCAGACAGGGTCAGGAACCTGCCTCTGTCTTTCTCCAGTTAATGGAAAACACTTGTGTCCACTCGATTCTCCTCCGATTTTTTTTTCCCCTTGATATATTTCAGGAAACTTTGCTGCCAAAAAATGAAAAAGGATTTCATATAATCGTTGAACACTAAGAAAACTGGGAAGGAACTGAAAATACTATGACTGGCAATAAGCGTAATAGCAACTTAATGCCTGCTAATGATAAAGTGCCCTTCACTTTCAGACTCACTGTTTCTGCTCAACTGCAGAACACAAGGGTGTTTCCAGGTTTGCTAGATTGACAGATGCGGAGACAAGCCTGGAGAGACTAAACAATTTTTGCCCAAGTCACACCTTTCTTATGTCCACAAAGAGGATCATTCATCACATTTAAACTATTTCACAATCATTCATGTTAAGTCTGTCTTCTTCACTGCCCCGTGCAATCCTTGATTAATCGCCATGTGTCCTATGTTGGGCCTTGTAGAATATAACTTCGTTTCAGGATTCGAACCTAGAATTGGGTAAGTCTAAAGCCTATGTTGTTCCGACAATACTTTGACAAGCTAACTTTGATCTATTAAAGACTCTACTTATTCCTGTTTCACCCTTTGCTCAGGCGCAATGATGAATTGTGTGTGTGCGTGTGTGTGTATGTGTGTTTGTGTGTGTATGTATGATGGATTTTATATATGTACATAAAATCAGAGTTAACATCTCATTTACCCAAAGTAGTCACCTGGCCTGCATCTTTGACTACACAGAACTAAGTTTAGAACCAGAAAAGAAAGACTAGAGACTTCAGAGACAACACACCAAGTCCTTGCACTGAAAAATCAAAGGACGCTTTCAGCACTGCAACAGAGGTATTATTTCCTTTGGAAAGAATTCTAGCAAATTCAATATTCTTCACTGAAAAAGACAGTTGCATTGGCTTAAAAAAAAAAAAAGAAAAAATGATACAGACAACCTAACAATGCAAAAAGTGCTAGAACATTCAGTGCAGGGACAAAAAAACCTACTACATAATTCAATCACCCTTAAGACATCAGCTACTACACAATATAGTGATTCTAAAATTGGCCTGATAAAAATCAGCCAAAGATTTTATAAAATACAGAATAGAATCCTCGGCCCTGGCCCAAAGCTTACTGAATCTGGATTTCCTGGGAAGGAGTCTAAGAATTCACATTTTACCATATGGTTCTCTTATCAGGTGAGTTTGTTAAATCTTGACATAATAGGTAGCCCCCCCCCAGAAAAAATTAATGATTACTCCTCAAATAACGTATATTCAGTTGAGCTGACACACAAGGTCAGCCTCTCCATAAATATAACTGCCTACACAGGGAAGAAGCCTTTGACTACAATCTCATTAGCATCATGCTGTGATCAACTGGGTCTGCCAGCCCAAACAACCGCACAGGAAGGGGTCAAGAAAGAATCTAAAATTGACAATCAAAAGGGCTAAGAGTAGAAAAGGCCACCAACTCTGGCTATAGCAGAGTTGTTGCAGTCTTCCACAAAGGTGTATGGTGTATCTCTTAAGATAAGAAAATATTAAGAAAGAAAAAGGAAACAGATAAGAGGAAGAAAGAAAAAAAAAAAAACTAGCAATTTTGGACAATAAGAAAATAGTTTTCCACCATCCTAGAAAATCCAGCAGAGCTTACAAACTAAGTGCAAGTTCCCTTCATATTTATTGCAATCCATGCAAGGTATTTGGCTAGGCAGCTCAATAGCTGATTAATGAAAATCCCTTTCTATATTCTGTGATTCAATGATAGATTATCAAAACCTACTGAGTTATTAAAAACATACTGAGTAAATGTAATAACTAAGCAAAGAGGCGGGAAAGGCACCTCTTGTGCTTGCTTACTTGCTAGCTTGTGATTACTATAAATTTCAGGGGGCAGGTGAAATGATTCATTGGGCCAAAGAAAAATCTAGCCAGTTCCTAGCTTACTGGATTAACTCTAGTAAAAGCGATACTTAACCTTCCCTCTGGAATTAACGCCAATTTAGGCTAATTTTCAACATTAATTCTTTGGTCAAACACATAACAGTTTGATTAATGATAAATGATCCCCAAGAAGCAATGACTGAGTTCCTACATATCTATTAACATAGACTGGTGAGAAGTTGTCAAAGGATTAGAAGACTGAGAGATGATCTAGGCCATACCCTTCGTTGCAATAATAAAGAAATCAAAGCCCAGAAAGCTCAAATGAATTTTCCCAAAATCACATAGCAATTTAATGTCAGGACAAGACTGGAACCTAGGCCCCTGGGCTCCTCATTTTTGTGATAGTTTCCAGAGCTAATGTAAGTGACCAACACAGCAGCATGCATATATAAGGTAGACATTCAGGAACTGCATCATTTCTCTGAGCATGCTTCATGGTGGCCTGAGACATTAGACATAATCCCACTCAACCAGCCATTTAGCTGATAGAAAAAAATTAAAACCTGCAGAAAACCAACTTGTCCACAACCACACAACTAGTTCCTGGCCACTGGCCAGCCTGGAACCTAACTCCTGATTCCAAGTCACCCGTTCTTTCCTCTATACCACACTGCCCCCCTCTCATTATTAAATAGTGTAGTATTATTCGAGATGATTCTGTGTACCCCTCTTATGGAACCAGCTCTGAAAGTTTATCTCAACCGTTCCATTGCAAATTTTAAAATGTCCGAAAGCATTCCAAACAAATTAAGTATCATGGTTGCTGACCACCTGAATTTTGTATCCATTGGCCAAAAGAGTCAACCTCTTTTATCCATCTGTTTTGGTATAAATGGGAAATGGACAAACAGATGGAACTTCCTGCAAACTGAGCTTCAGGAATGCCCAGATGAGGAAAAGACTTCACTTGTGCTAAGCTGAGAATTAGGGATGAATTCAAATTAACTTCAGTGTGACTCTGTCTTTCCCATTCTTGAGACTTAGATTTCTGGTCTATAAGATGGAGATAATGCTGTCATAGGTATGACACAGAAGAGTATATAAATTAAGTATATTTTTAAAAGAGGTTAATAATGGAGCCTAGAAAGACAATAGGTGGTCCTCCATTTATGCCTGGGAATCTTCTTTGCCACTCTCATGGAACCTCATACACAAGAACAACACACAAAAAGCAGGAGGTGATACAGGTCACTTAACTAAAACAAAAACACAATGAATTTCAGAAAAACCACCATGCAAAGAATCATAATCATATTTAAAAGTACTCAGTTGGCAAAGATAGCTGTTCAATGGGAGGTAAGTTCCCATTGGGGTTCTCTGACACCAAATCCTTTCAGCCTTCAAATAAGAGGGGACTTTTGTT
The DNA here is from genome assembly GCF_902686455.1 of Sciurus vulgaris. NCBI lineage: Eukaryota > Metazoa > Chordata > Mammalia > Rodentia > Sciuridae > Sciurus > Sciurus vulgaris. Next base: position 45,338,475 of record NC_136461.1, read on the forward strand.
TTATCACCCAGAATTTAATATTCCAAAAGATATGTGAAAGAAGTTAAACTACTTGCATAATTTTACTTACATAACATTTACATAGCACATCAGCTTTTATTTTTTTCAGATACTAGGAGATGAAGCTTGGTATATGATCCTATGGGAAAATAAACAGAAAACTGTCTCTCTTCTTAATATATTAGTGCCCTGTAATCCGGACCATATGATCAGTAAACTATATAAAAATTAAATCATATTGACAGTCTTAGGCAGAAAGGCAACTAAACAGAAACAATTTTTTTAGGACTGTAGTGTGTGGAATATTAAAATCACATGTCGTGTTATTCATTTTTCTTTTGGAAACCAAATAGATTTCTCTTGCATAAGTATCTCAAGATATCTGTTTATCTAACAGTTTTTTCTATTAAAGGTATTAGAGAGACAACAAATTAGTGAAATATGTAATTTGGCTCCTGCTTAGGTGAGATAACAATAATGACTTTGTTGCCATGGTCTTAATGCAATACACATAGCCCTTAAAAGGGTACGTATGTGCCTCTGAAAATAAAATACAGGGTCCTGATATCTGGCTGTACTTTTGAAGTAAACAAAATGATTTGTTCAAACATAAAACCAACGGTGAATAAACACAATAAACAGGTCTACAATATTAGCTTGGGAAGGGGTGGGGAGAGTTACAGCCAATGAAGAACTTAAAACACCCACACACCCCTTACCTGCACCTAGAATGCTTAACAGAATATCTCCAGGTTTCTATGTTCCTGGCTAAACTATAGCTGGCAGGTATGTCTTTTTGCAAATTCTTCCACATTTCTTTTCTTCTTCCTTTAACGAGAATATACCATCTCTTGGAAAAGCCTTCTGAAATGCGAAGAGTGTTAGGGAGGAGAGCAATGCAGTTGAATGAAGGCTGTCAAGCATGTTCTAGCTGGGCTTTCCTTATCAGCAAGTGGGAGGCAGGAGGGGACCCTGCACAGGCCGCCTAGACTTTACCCTACCACCAACCAAACTCTAAGTGAACACTGGGAAGCCCCAGGCAAGTTTACAGCAAACAGCTTCAACTTGTTTAGTGTCTGTGTACGCCCCCAGGACCTGGGAGGGTCTTTTAAAAATTCAATAGCTTGGTTACAAGATGGTAAGTGCTAATCTGTCCCACTGTGCATGATAATAAGCCAACTGCCACCAGGAAGGTCGGCCCCCCAGTGACAGTTCCTTTACATAGCATTCTAATGTTGGATTAATATTAGAGAGCTGCGAATGAGATGTGCCACCTGAACTGTAATGACCTTTCTCCCTGTCTGCAGAGCACAGTTCTACTTTCTACAAAGGTCTCTCCTATCTGAAGCAGGCTATTCTTATTTTTAAACTTTAAAAAGCCCATCTTTCTTCGGATCTCAAATTTTACATGGGCAGCCAAGCCAAGGAAAAGAGGACACTGTACGCCTTGTCATACTTGTAGTTTTGCATGGCACATAGCAGTGTTCAGGACACTGCTACAGAAGAGTCCTGAACACCAGGGGAGCATAACTCCTGCCTAAGAAGGCTCCAATCTGCACAGTCTGCATGGACAAATCCATTTCAAAGGGGACTTAAGTCTTCATGCAGGAGTTCTATTTTAAGGGAACTGAACTGGGAACACAGATGTTTCTTCAGTTAGCAGAGTTGGCAGAACAGCTCCTGGACCAAATCCGAGTTCTTAATGCAGGAAGGGGGCCTTGGAGAGCATCTACTTCAACCCACTCATTCAACTGAGGAGGAAACTGAGGCCAACGAGGCAGTTAGGTGGCACACCCAGCAAGTGGCAGAGTGGCAGTGGTCTGATGACAAGTCCTATGTGCTTTCCATTACACTATGATTCGCTTTTTAAAAAAAAAAAAAAATCCTACGCTGACTTCAACCTTGGAACTCCTGTAGATTCGCGTCAATAGCTTTTCCCTCCCCCCACCGAGTCCATAAATCCTCCACCCCCTCCCACTCCAACTCCTTTAACTCCCGCCGCACTTCAAGCTGTAGCTTCCAACTACTCCCAACATAAGTGGACCATCTCCTTTACTTTCCGGGAGTACAATTAAATTGTAGTCCCCAAACAAGATCGTGGTTTGCTTTTCCTCAGTGTCCCCATCGGTGAAATGGGGTTCCTGGCCCCTACTGCACCAAGTCCGGGAAAGAGCTAGTTAAAACGCATACCCGTGAACCCGCCCACCGCCTGGCACACAGTAGGCACTCAAGATGTGGTTACTGAACGGATTCCAGCAACAAGCCAGGGGAGAGCACTGTCCCAACCCTGGGGCATTCAGGAGAACAGCAAGTGAAAAGGCCAGCTTGCAAATCTGGCCTGGCGAGGCAGCGGCGGCGGAAGGGCTGGATGTTTACATACAGCCGGGGCCAGGCAGCGCGGCTCCAGGCAGGAGCCCGGCTCTCCCGGAGATCCATTTGACTTGGATGAAGGGCGACAAGCTATATGCTGGCTCTGGATCATGGTTCAACCACCTTCCCCTCTGCTAGAGATGGAGCCCACCCCTCCGGTGGGGATGTGCCCAGGCTCCAGAAGGAGACTACTGCTCTTAAGGGGCCGGTTTACAGTTGCCCGCGAGAGCACAAGCACTCCCAAACACACCAGTTCACAGGCCGGGAGGTTGGTGGGATCGCGGAGGGCGGGACCATGGGGCCAGGGCAGCCAGAGCAGCCAGAGCGCCCAGGAGGGCTGCGGGGCCCCACTGCTGACAGCGCGGCGCGGCCCTGGGACGCAGCCGCGGGCGGGACTCGGACGCGCGCCGAGGAGCGAGGGGCAGCGGGGCTGGGCTCACCCATGAAGAGGCAGAAGAGGTCAAGGCAGATGAGCAGCACCCGCTTGCTGCCGCTCTTCCGCGGGCTGTTGTTGAGCGCCGGGCTGCCGCCGTTCTTGCTCTCCGGGACGATCGCCTTGTCGTACTTGTAGTTTTGCATGGCGCTGGCTGCGGCGCGAGCCTCCCGCCCGGTGAAGACGCCCCACGACTGCAGCCACACACACAGACGCCCGGGTCGCCTCCTGGTCTCGCTGCTCCCGAGAGTGGCGGGTCGGCCCGGTTCGCGGCGCGGCGGCGAAGAGCGCAGCCCGGCCGCCTGTTTCCAGCTGCACACGGTGGTGTTCTCTGCTCCCCCTGGGCGCCTCTGCTTTCCTCTCTCAACTCTCAAGTCGTTCGAAAGTCCAAGGGGAAGGGAGCCAAATCCCGAGCAGGAACTTTTGCAGAACGGCGCTGCTTGGCGAGCGCGGGGCCGGCGTGTGTGTGCGCGCGCGAGCTAGAGAGTGGGCAGCGCGGGCGCTCGGCCACCTTCCTCCGCAGCTGGCTACTTAATGAATGGGAGCTGCGCGGAGCCCTGCAACTCCGCAGCGCCTGCCCAGCTCTAACTTTGCCTCCTCCTCCTCCTCCTCCTCCTCCTCCTCCTTCTCCTCCTCCTCCTCCTCCTGCTGCTGCTGCTGCCGCCGCGGCTGCCGCTGTGATCGCTCGGTTTGTTTTCTGCACTTTTATTTCACGAGCTCCTTTCAAAAGGCGGGGGGTGGGGGGAGAGGGCCCTCCTTACTTGGCTCTGATGGGATTCCGAAAGCACAACCCCTTCCTAAGCTGCCTAAAACGTAGGATAATTAAGGCCACATTTTCCCCCACCCCCTTAAAAAAAAAAAAAAATGCTAAAAGGAAAAGTCACTCTCAAACCAGAGAATCCGGGAGCCCCTAGCGTTCAGAAACACCAAGTTGTCACAAAAGGAAAAAATATATAAATAAAAAGAAACATTTTCTTGCTGGCCTTGGGTCATGCAAAAGTTAAGGATTGTACGACTAAAATGCATTGCTCCTTATTTACAAATTTGGGATTTTCAAGGCTTTATTTTGACTTGAATTAGATTACCCTGAAAACACAATTTTAAAGGAAAACTGGTTGGGCTTATTTATTTGTTTGTTTTTAAGATCTTCACGTTGGATGCCAAGTACTGAGTGCCTTGATTAGAAGGATACTATGGTGAAAATGACTTCCGAACTCTGGAGTCACATACCTGGACCTGAACGCTGGCTGTGTCCTCTGCCTGTTTTCCCCCATGTAAACTACAGATGGTAATTGTTTTTTCCAAACACAACGACACTAGAAACATAATTAGCATATAATCCATATATGCTCCTGGAATAGTGCCTGGTATGCAGAAAGTGCTCTGTGAGGGTTAGCCATTACTTTTATTCCTGATTCTAGGGCAGAGGATTCCCAAGCCTTCCCAGTAGCTGCCAGATGAGCTGGCTTCCAGCTCTCTGTGCCACCATGGGGAATTCCAGGGCAGCAGGAATGCTGTGGGGCTTGAGTTTCAAGCAATCTAATGAGTTTCTCTGGAGGCTATTGTTTTTACTTATTTTACGTGAGTTCTTCTTCTTGGTCTCTTCTCCTCCTCCTTCTAGATAATGAACACTTCCAGGGCAAGTGTTCTCTCTTACATCTTCTATAGTGCCTAGAACCAAACTGAGCACATGGAAGCCAGTAACTGGACATTTCTTCCAAGTGTCTCTTTTTGTGATCCAGAAATAGAAATAGCTGTGGCTTTTTGGTACATGATAAAGATCAGTGCAAGGTTCCTTACATTGACTTGTTAGGTGGTTCAGTAATCCTATATCCAACCATCCATCAACTACTTCTCTTTCTTGGAAACAGTCCTTTCACATTCCATATGCCTACTTTCCTAGACCTCTGCTCATGTACATCCTTGCCTTCCCATGACTGCAAAATGCTCCTCCTTAGTGTCCTCTGAAACATCTCCTCATCCCTGTACCCTTTTCTGACCCCTGCACAGAATTAACGTCACCCTCAACACTTTGTTTATAACACTCTTTTAACACTTATCTCAGTCTGATTTGTTGTTATCATTAGCAAAACTAGTCAGCTGTAAATCACCAGCCCCATGGTATCTCCCTGGTGCTCAAGGCTTGATGCCTGCTGAAATAAGCTCAAATTGGGATTGGATAAGAACATGGAAAGACAAAATTGCTGTCTTCTGGAAGCAAGAGTGAATCTCCAAGGCAGTTTTGGAACTGAAGCATCTATGTGCCCTTCAGACAATTTTTCAGGGATAAATGCAGTCTCTTACAAAGTTTAGCAGAAACAATACAAGGCCAATCTCCTGATGAATGAAATTCTAAAAGGAATTCAGGGTTCCAGTGTCCTTTCCTTACCCACCCTACCCTCTTTGTAAATTATGAACATCCTAGAAATTCTAAGTTGTCAAACCACATCTTCTGAATTCCAATCTAAAAGTACCTGAAAGCTTTCTCAAAACTGCAGCCCTCTCATCTTTTCTCTCCTTGGGTTGCAAACGTCCTTGAGCAACTGTTCCTTCCAGAGAGCCACCTATATTCACACTTCTGTATCCCACCCTGTCTTAATATACTTGACACAAGTGGCCATAATTTGCCTCTCAAAGATTGCTAGCTCCGGGTACATGGGGAGAGGCTTGACTCTGAGACCTCCTGAAGGAGCGAAGTCCAGAGCCCAAGAAAGAAACGAGAGCAAGTGAATTTCGGTTATCTTCTTTTGAGCTCTCTATATCTGCTTTTCATTATCTGTGAGATAACTTTAATTTTTTAATTGAAGAATAAAAGTTCTTTTAAATCCAGATTTCACCATTGTTAAACAGTTTCGGAACTCAGGCATCGTTATTGGTCTCTTTAAACATTACTGGGTAAGACTATTAACTCCAGTCTGCACTAGATAAGCTACTAAGAACCTACTTGCCCTACGGTCCTCCAGATTAAACTCAAGTACTTATTAATAAAGATAAAAATCTGATATTCCAAAAGTAAATAAAAGGGAAAATAAGTGGAAGTTGAAATAAGAGTTTTGTATTTCCATTTACAAGACTCTGGGCTAATTTTTTTTCATAACTAAGAGATCATGTTGTTAATTAACGCATGTAGTTCTATGCAACCAAATGTAACTCTTCAATGAAGCAGAATACTAAAAATACTCATTAAAATTAACTTGAACAACTTATAAAATATAGTGTCAATGTGATTCTTTAAAGAATCAGATATAAAACAGCCTAGCCAGATACACAAATTTGAGGCCCTCTTTGCTTTACCTATTTTCTTTTTCTTTTTATTATTATTTTTCTTCTCCTCCTTTTAAACATTAAAGTTGAACCATCTTACCAGCAAATTAAATGCAGTGAAACAGACGTGAGAGTTTAGGATGGTGTCATTTCAAAGTAATTAGGTAATTAAAATTCCTGGTAAACATTAGCTTACCAAAATTCACACATTAAAATGACACCCAGTTCACTAAACGAGTCTGTATAAAAACTATCACATCAGCAGGGATAAATGCCTCTTTAAGATTAACTTATTATGTGTGGGCAACCACAGCACATCATTCTTAAATAACTGATCCCTCCCAAGAGATTTAAATGGCCTTCATTTCTAAGATCTCCTGTTACCTCGTAATTTTCTTACTCTCTCTTTTTAACCCTTAACATCTAATAATTAATCATTTTTACTTTTTGAAAAGGTATAAATTGTCTCTGGAAATATTTAAGGGAAAGTAGCTGAGTCCCTTTACACAAAACTGTATTCTCGAAAAGTCAGAACTCAAACTTCTTAAGCCATGGAAATTAACTTCAGAAGACACATAAGTTTTGGCTAAGAAGTACCCATTTATTTGGTTCTTTAAAACTGCTACATTCCACCTCTGGTATCTACTAAACAAAGTTTGCTGGCTTACTGCTGCAGGTGTTGGATTTGATATCATGCATTATTTCATAGAACTGAATGGAAGAGCCCCAAGAACACTCCTGAGAAAAGGAAGGAAGGACATAGGATATGAGGTCAAAGAGTCTTGGATCTGCTGTTTGACCTGAGACAAGCTGAGCAACCGCTCTGATCCTCAGTTTCCTCAACTTTGAAATGGGGCTGACATTTTTCTCTGGTCTGGGGAAGACTTTAAAAAATCATAAAATGAAATAATGCATTTGAACGTACTTGGTACACAAAGGCATTCAATAAATGTTGGTTGAATGTCAATATTTTAAATGAACAATATAAATCTAGGGATATAGCTCAGCTGTAGAGCACTTGCCTAGCATGCATGAGGTCCTGGATTCAACGTGCAGCACGCGTGCACACACCTGTACCTTAAGCAAACACTCTTTCTATAGTACACCTAATTCAAGAAACGTTTATCAAGTACCAACTCTGAATATACCATGTGATTTTTTTCATCATTCCTTAAGTACTTTAGTAACTTCATTGTCTTTATTCCTCTTTTTCAAACGCTCAGTTGTTTGAGGTTTTTGCAGGTACCAAATCAAAGATGCTGATTTTTTAAAAAATATTTTTTAGTTGTTGATGGACCTTTATTTTACTTATTTATATGTGGTGCTGAGAATTTAACCCAGTGCGTCACACATGCTAGGCAAGCACTCTATACTGAGCCACAACCCCAGCCCAAAGATGCTGATTTTTTAAAATCAATTTAGTTACACGTTGTTTTCTTGGAATATTGTTTGTGAAATCCAAGAAAAGTCATTTGCTTAAACATCTTATTCTGCTGTCATTTTAAAAGTACTTTCACAACTATTATTTTTTCCCTTACAGTTCACTGAAGTAGGTGGAGTTGCTATCATTAGCCCCACTTTATAGATGAGAATACTGAGGCAAGCCCATTTAAATGGATGGAGCTGGTCTTCCCCCATGGATAAACTGGAAATGATTCTAACATGAGCTCATGTGGTGTAAAGTTAGTAATGCTTTCGTTTATAATACAGTTTATACCCGTTCCAATTTGTTATGCCATTTACATTCACTGATCTCATTTCCCAGTGGGTAAAGCATTCCTTCTAGAAATACGGAAACTGAATCTGGGAAAGACAAGGCATTTGCTTGGGTTGAAAGTGAGGAGCGTCCTGAAGCACCACTAGAATCCAGGTCCCAGGTCTCTTCATTTCGAAGTAAAGATTATACCATGAGTCTCACCCTCAAAGCTGCTGAGGAATTTTTGCTTCTCAGCAGTGGTTTCACAAGGTAACTCAAGGGACTGCAGGATTAGCCTCATGTTCCTATCAGGCAGAGGAAAAGTTTTGTTTTGTTTTGTCCTTTCTTCCAGAATTGGAAGCAAAGAACATTGTTGCACCTCGTGTCTCTGAAACAAGAGATTCTGGTTCATAATTTGTCAAGCATTTGTTTTGTTGCAAAAAGAGAGTTTAAGAACCACCTCCCCACACAGTAGTGTTACTATAACTCAACCTTGAAATCATGTCAACTATTTTTTTTTCCTTTTTCCAATGAGTAATCTTTTCCTTAGCTAAAAATTGACAGTTAAGAGCATACAATAATTGAAAAGTTAATATTGCTCGTTAAAAAACGACACCAACAAACCAGAATCTAGAATAGCTGAAGAAACTTGCGAAGATGCTGGAGAGCGTTTGTCTCTAGAACTGCAGAAAGGAGAACCAGGCTAACTCAAAAGGAGGCTGATACTGCCACCTTGTGTCACTATGGGAAAATGCTACAGCTCCCAGAGTGAAACTTGTAACTGGAGGACTGGGAAAGGTTGGGATGGGAATTCAGAACTTTTCTGTTATGCATAATATAACAGCTAACCATTGCTAGATTTCAAAGACCCAGATATTTATCATTAATTCAATAGGTATTTACCAAGCACCTCCTAGGTGCCAAATATTCTCTAGCAGCTATGGAAACAGATTAAAAACTCCTGTCATCTGGAGCCTTTAGGCTTCTGATTATTTTATATATTTTAACTCATTTAATATTCTAGAGAACTCTATGAAGGTTTTCCCATTTTAGATTGAGGTTCCTGGAGCGCAGGGAGGTTAAGTAACTGGTTGAAGATTATCCAGCAGCAGAGTGATAGGGCTGGATTTGAACCCAGGCAGTGTGATTCAGAAGACTTCAAGACTTTAATCATTAATCTGTACTGAATAAACTTTGTTCTTTGTCTAGGGTACAAAGGAGAAAGATTAGTGGTTTCTGAATTGGTTCTCTAGCTGTGTGTGTCTGGGAGGAAAGAAGGAAGATTCTGCATATGTGTGTGTTTGTGTTTATATACGTACATACACATGTATGTGTATCTATTCAGTGAATCCATGTGTACACTTATTCTATATAACATTCACTTCATTCCTGTGTATATTTATTCATTGTATGCATATGTGTACTTATTCACTCACCAAATTTTCGTGAGTATTTTTTTCTATGCTAGGATTTACACTAGGCATTAGAGATAATCAAATGAAACCTTATGGTCTCTTTCTACACAGAACTCCTTTTTAGTAAGAGAAAAACATATCAACAAATACTAGCAATGCTGTCATGGTACTTATCATGTTTTATTATAATGGTTTAATTATTCTCTTCAAAAGACTATAATCTCCTTCAGACAAACCAAACCATGTGCCTAGCACACTATGTAATAATGCTCTGAAAAGTAGTTGTTGAATAAATGACTAGAAGAGATTTATGAGTTTAACTGGAGGCATCAGGAAGCGCTTCACAGAGAAGTCATAGTTACAAAATAAAGCTGAAAACAGGTGTGTGCTGACTCCAGTTTAAAAGTATAAAATCCCCTACTCCATGCCATATACAAAACTTCAGCCCATGTGAATCCATAGACACAAATGTGAATGATAAAACTAGTAGAATAAAACTGACAGGAATATATTCACAACCTTGAAATAGGACCAGATTTCTTATATAGGAACCAAAAGCATTAATGACAAAAGAAGAGATTGATAAATTGGAATTCTTTAAACTTAGGACTTGTATTTGTAAAATACACCAGAACTGGCTATGTTATGGGCTGTGAGCCACATCCAGCCTGCCATGTGTCCTTATACAGCTTGTGAACTAAGAATAGCTTTATATTTTTATATGGTTGAAAAAAATCAAAAGAATACTATTTTGTGATATATATAAAGTGTATGAAATTCAAATTTCAGTGTCTGTAAATAAATTTTATTGGAAGACAGCCAAGCTTATTCACTTAACATATTTTCTCTAACTGCCTTTGTACTACAATGGCAGAATTGAGCAGTTGCCACAGAGACCACGTGGCCTGCAAAGCCTAAAATATTTACTATTTGGGCCTTTACAGAAAATTTTCCAGCCTCTGAAATATATAATCAAGAAAATAAAAAGACTGACATTTTCCAGAGGAAAATTTATATCTAGAGTGTATTTTTAAAACTCTTACAAATCAGTAAGAAAAAAATGACCTCATTTTTTTTCCTTTTAAGTGGTGCTGGGGATCGAACCCAGGGCCTTGTATATATGAGGCAAGCACTTTACCAACTGAGCTATACACTCAGCCCTGATTTTTTTTTTTTTTTTTAAGGGAGTTAGGATAAGCCTTGAATAGGCCTTTCACAAAAGAGGGTGCCCAGAGGCCACCAGGTCTATGATGTGCTCTTCATGAGTTGCTAGGGAAGTGCTACTAGAACCACAGTGAAATACCTGCCTCTGCACATCAGAAGGACACTCAGAAGCCTCACAACATGGGGTGGTGAGGATATGGACCAACTGGAGTGAGACCAGTGAAGTCACTTTGGAAAACCCCTGGGCCGCATGCAGTACAGCTTCCAACACACCTACCCTAGGGCCCAACGCTTCCACGCCAGGGGTACGCTCAACAAAAGTGAAGGCATATGTCCACTGAAAAGCTAGTACAAGAAGGTTCATAACAGCTTTATTCATGATAGCTTGCGAATGGAAAAAAACATGGATAAGAATGACTCCATGAATTATTAAGTATCCTGCAGTAAAACAGTATATATGGTGGTGAAAATAACATCTCCCAGAAGAGTTTGGATGAATCTCTCAGACATATATTAAAAATAAATAAATAAATAAATATAAATAAAAAGCAGTAAGGTTTGGAGCTGAACTATCCCCCTGAAAGCTCGTACATTAAAGGTATGGTCCCCACTGCAGCAGTGTTGAAGAGGGTCTTCAGGTAGTAATTGGATCATGAGGGCTCTGATCTTCTAAACGGGTTAATTCCTTTAGGAATTCATAGTGTAATGGACTATTGGGAGCTGTCAGAATCTTTAGGAGGAAGTAAGTCACGTGCAGACTTTGAAGGGTTTATCTTGTCCCCAGCCTCCCGTCCACCCCCACCCCTGCAACCTCAGTTTCCATGAGGTGAGCAGCTTTACTTCACTGTGACTTTCTACCATGAGGTACTGCCTCCCCACAACCCCAGAAATGACAGAAGCAAATGACTGAAACCATGAGCTAAAATAAATGGTTCCTCTTTTGAGGTAGATTTTCTCAGGTATTTTGTTTCAGCAAAGGAAAGCTGACTTACACACACACATACACACACACACACACACAAACACACACACACACAATTTTAAAAAGTACATGTGATACTCAGTTTTCCATCTTCATGAAAAAACATAGGAAATAAACAAATTAAAAGGAAAAAAGGATAATTTAGGCTCATAGTCTTAGAGTTTGGGGTCTTTTGTTGCTTGGCTCTATTGCCTTTGGGCCTGTGGTGAGGTCTGTTCACCTCATGGTAGCTGGGAAGCAAAAAGAGAGAGGAAGGGACCATGGTCCCAAAATCATCTTCAAGGGTATGTCCCCGGTGACCTAATTCCTTCCATTAGGCTTCACTTCCCAAATGTCCCACCACATCCCAGTAGCACCACAGGCTGATGACCAAGCCTTCAGCACATGGTCTATGGGAAACATTCAAGATCCAAACCAGTCAAGCATGCAAAAGGCCCTGAGCCACCGAACCACAAAAGCAAACAAACAAAAGAAGATCCAAGCTGTAACAGCATACTACATTGCTTTACAAGAAGTTTGAAAATGAGTAATTAGTCCATAGTGAGATCTCAGAATAGTGGCTGCTTTTGGGGAGAGGTTATTAACTGGGGAGATGCCTGAGGAAGGCTTCCAGGTGCTTGGTGTAGATAATGATCACATGGGTATCACATGTAAAAACCAGGAGTGTAAGATTAACTTAAAGGTATTGCACCTATTATATGTATGTTATACTGCACGGAAGACTTAAACTATTAAAAAAAAGTCAAAAAAGTGTGAAGATCTGAGTCATAGTGGCAACTCAGCTATGTATGATGTGGATGGGTTGAAGAATGTCTTCAACTTTCCAGAGTATTAACATTGATCACATTTGTCTACAGGAAGTTAGACCAACAGAGAATTAATAGCTAATCTGGAAATTTTGCTTACTTACTCCTTGCAACTCCAAAACAGAGTCAACCTCACCTTGCCCTCAGATCACATTAATGGTTAGGGCCGTGTGAACATCTGTACCTCAGGCAATTCTCAGTTAACTGCCTCAATTCTGAATCGACAGTGCCTCCAAAACAAAACAAAACAAAAACAACAGCAACACACACACTTTTAATAAAGGACTTTTCAACTTGGAGAAAAAAATGAGGGATGTAAGAAAGTCCACAATGAAGGTAAAGGAGAACTAAAACCCCTTTATTGGGTATAATGGATTGAACAGTAGCCCAGCAAAAGATGTATTACTGTCCTAATGGCCAGAATCTGTGAATGTGATCTTACTTGGGAAAAGGGTCTTTGTCAATGTAATTCATTTAAGGATCTTTAGGGGAGATCATCTAGATCCAATGACAAGTGGCATTATAAGAGACAGCAGACATGGCATGCAGAGACAGTCATGTGAAGACAGAAGCAGAAATTGGGGTGATGTGGCCAGAAATACAGAAGAAGCCACCAGAAGCTGGGAGAGGCAAGGAATGGGGTCTCTCCAAAAGGTTCCCAACAAAATGTGGCCCTGCTGGATACTGGACTTCTTACCTCCAGAACTGTGAGAGGATACATTGCTGTTGCTCTAAAACACCCAATTAAAAAAAAAAAAAAAGTTGTAGATGGACAGGATGCCTTTATTTTATTTGTTTTTATTTTTATGCAGTGCTAAGGATTGAACCCAGTGCCTCACACATACCAGGCAAGCGCTCTGCCACTGAACTACAGCCCCAATCTAACACCCAATTTTTTATAACCCTAGAAATGAACACATTGAATAACTCAGTGCATTCATTATCTTCCTCGGTCCAGTAGAAATTTTCTCTCTTTATATCCTCAAATTTTAAAAGCAGGATACAGAATGACAGGGATACCTGGAAAGGGGCCTCTGGGGACACTTTCCTCCTCCTCATCCCCTTATTCATCACGACTCCACCTCTCCAAGGTCCTGGCTTTATTTGACTCCACAGAATTTATCAGAGCAACTGTATTTTATTTGTCTCTTTCCTGCCTGCCCCCACAGCACACTAAACTCTATCAGGATAAGAACTTGGTCTTTTTCTCCTTCTGTCTCCAAGTGCCTGGCACTTAGTAGATAATTTGTTGAGTGAGTTAGAAAATAAACTAATGACTGATGACATGAATGAAGGGCCAGCAGGGACCACACAGAGCCTCGGGGGAGTTCATCGAACCTTTCCATACTGTCAAATTAGTGTCCTCCCTTGAAGAGGCCCGCTGCTAGGGTTTCCCACTGGGTAAAAACCAGCTCCAGGGTTTCATCTCATGGCATCCACCGACTTCTCCCAGGAGTTCTGCGTCTGCTCCACTCCCTACCCCACCCCACACTCACACTGGCTGATTGCAGTCTGTCTCCCCAGCCTGGATTGTCCTCCCTCCTGGATATTCCTTTCTCCCTTTTCCCCTCGGCAGACAATGGTCACTGACCTTTATCTCCTGTCTCTAACAGTTGAGCAATTTAGTGGGTTTTCTTATCCTTGGAAAGTGTCCAGGTAACCTAACCTAAATAAAAATTAAAAGTTCAATTAAGAAAAAATTCAGGTGGAACAAGAAGGGCGGAAAGTTTGGTAACATTCTTGAAACGTGTAATACATGCTGGTTGCTCTCACATGTATTATCTCATCTCTTTATGTCAACCCCATGAGCTAATATACTAGCTACCACTAGGCATCTGCTTACTCTGCCGGCCCTAAGCATTTTGCATACATTACTTAACAGCTCTATGAGATAGCTGTTATTATTATGCCCATTTGGAAATTAAGAAAATGAGTCCCAAAGGGTAAGTAACTTTCTTGAGGTCCTATAACTATAGCCAGCTCCAAATGCAGACAACTGGGTGTTCAAAGTCTGTGATATCAACCAACAGGCTATAATAACCTAATAGACTATGGGTCTATTTTAGGGCAGGTTATCTCCTTTTACAGTTGAAGGAGTCATGAAGAAAAATAACTTTGTCAGAAGACCCATACCTAGCATCTAGTAGAGCCGGTATCTGAACCCAATCTAAACCGTGTATCAAGCTGTCTACATGTCTATTTGGTTGTTTTCAAACACATTCAGTACCACACCACTGCACCCCTGCGGTCTCTATCTGAGTTTGTGGAATCCATAACTACCCATATTCCTGATGTCTTACATCCAGCCATCATCAGCTCTCATGGATTCCCTCTCTCCTATCCTAACGTTGACTGTCTAGTCTAGAACAATAACTTTTTTCAAAAATTTCTTTTGGTACCGGATATTGGACCCAGGGGTGCTTTACCCCACTGAGGGACAGACATCCCAGCCCTTTTTGTTGTTTTATTTTGAGACTGGGCCTCACTAAGTTGCTGACGCTGGCCTTGAACTTGGAATCCTTCCACCTCAGTTCCTCAAGTTGCTGGGATTACCAGTGTGCACCACAGCCCTTGGCTTGCAGTACTTTAAATTGTTCTTCTGGTTTCTACGCTTGCCCACTACTAAGTCTCCACAGTGGAAATTTGATTAAGTCACTTACTTGCTTAAAGTCCTTCAAATTTTCCTTTAGGGCATCTGATAAAATTTAAAACACTTCTTACCAGGGCCCTTATCTAACTTTTCAACTTGTTTTCCACCTTGCTCATATACCTAGGATATTGGCCTTCTTTCTGTCCCTCATAGGTAGGAAGTTCCTTCCCAGTTTGAAGCCATTATACACGCTCTTGTTATGTTCCTTCTCTCTCTTCTATTACCCAACTCTCTATTTTTTAAAAACATTTATAGAAATGTAATTCACATACCATAAAATATGCCCATTTACAATGTACAATTCAGTGGCTTTAGTATATTTACCCAAATGTGAAGCATCACTACAACCAGTTTCAGAACATTTTTATCATTCCTACCTGGACGCTTGTACCCATTAGCATTCGCTCCCTATTTCCGAGTTCTTCCAACCTGGCCAACCTTAGGTAGTTGCTAATATCTTTCTGTCCCTATGGATTTGCCTATTCTGGCATTTCATATAAATGGAGTCCTGTTGTGTATGGTTCTTCGTGATTGTCTTCTTTCAATTAGGACGATGTTTTCAAGGTTCTTCCAGGTTGTAGCACATATGAGTACTTCACTCTTTCATGGCTTCCACTGAATGGATGCAATGTGTGTTTGTTTATGCATTCATGCAATGGCATCTAGGTTGTTTCCATTTCTTGGCTATTGTGGATGATGATGCTATAAACATCTCTACCAATGAAAGGACTTTAACCTTTAAGTGAAATGAGAGTCTATTTTAGACCAGGGGTCAGAGGAGTGTTGATCTGCTTATGTTTTAAAAGACTCCTTCTAATTTTCTAGTTGTTTCAAAAATAGTGGGTACAAGCTGGGTACGGTGGCTCAGGCCTGTAATCCCAGTGGCTCAGGAGGCTGAGACAGGAGGATGGAGAGTTCAAAACCAGCCTCAGCCACAGAGAGGCATTAAGCAACTCAGTGAGACGCTGTCTCTAAATTTTAAAGAATATATACAAAATAGGACTGGGGATATGGCTCAGTGGTTGAGTGCCCCTGAGTTACCTCTGACCACCACCACCACAAAAAAAAAAAAAAAAGAGACTGAGTGCAAAGGTTGAAGCCAGGAGTCTAGTTAAGAGAGTGCTCCGATAATGTAAGAGAGGGACAGTTATAAATTAATATAAATTAATAATTAATTTGTAAATTAACCTATAAATTAAGGTGGTAATGGTAGATGGTACAAAAAATGAGGAGGTGGTCAGTTTCTGGGTATATTTTGAAAGTAGAGCCAATAGGATTTGTTGACAAGATTGCTAGGTGGTAGAAGAAGAAGAGAGACATCAAAAGTGACTCTAGGTAGCCAAACATGGTGGCTCACGCCTGTAATCTCAGCGGCTCAGGAGGCTGAGGCAGGAGGATCGTGAGTTCAAAGCCAGCCTCAGAAAAAGCAAGGTGTTAAGCAACTCAGCAAGACCCTGTCTCTAAATAAAATACAAAATAGGGCTGGGGATGTGGCTCAGTGGTTGAGTGCCCCTGAGTTCAATCGCCCGTACCAAAAACAAAAAAGTGACTCTAGGCATGGTAGCCTGAGTAATTAGAAAGATGGAAGAATTCTCATTAATAAGGAGGAGAAAGACTTAGAGTGAAGCAGCTTACAGTGAAAGCTGACTTAGGGGAGTCAGCTTTCTCACTGCTGTGACTGAAAGACCACCAGAACAACTTTAGTGGAGGAAAATTTATTTGGGGCTTACGGTGTTAGAGATCTCAGCCCACAGCAGATTCCATCACTTCTCCAGGCTTGAGGTGAGGTAGAACATTATGGTGGAAGAGTGTGGCAGAGGGAAGCAGTTCAGTGATGGTCAAGAAGCAGAGAGAGAGACTCCATTCACCAGATTCAAAATATGTAACCCATAGTCACACCCCCAATGAACTGCTTCCTCCAACCACACCCTACCACTTCAGTTACCACTCAGTTAATCCCTAGCAGGGGATTAATTCACTGATTGGGTTAACTCTTACAACCCCATCATTTCTCCTCTGAACTTTCTTGCACTGTCTCACACGTGAGATTTTGGGGGACACCTCACATCTAAATCATAACAGGAGGGGACATCATCAGTTTTAAATGTGTTAAATTTGAAATATCTAATAGACTGCCAGGTGACCAGATGTCAAATATGTATTTTTTAATGTAAATATATATAATTTGTCCTAAGACATCAAATAACCAAAATTACTAACTTGGGGTTTTGTTTTTGTTTTTGTTTTGTTGGTGTTTCTCCCCGCCCCCCAGTAAGCAGTAAGTGCCTGGTATGTATAAGGCACCACTGTTTATATCCCATAAGGGTGATTCAATGGTTTTTGCTTCAGACCATATCACACGTTACCAGCAATCAGTGAAAGCAGTGTATGCTTGTATGATCTCGGGCAATTATCTTCACTCATCTATGCCACGGTTTTTCAGGTTAAGATGGGGGTGGTGCAAGGAGGTAGCCAAGATCCCCACAGCCCTAACAATCCTTCGATCTGAATTATCTTAATTGAAAACTGGTTTTCCTAGATGACATCATCTTTGGAACTGGGTTTAGGAGCTGGGTTTTGGAGCTGGGTTTAGGGAGTTCCCTTCTCCTATTAATTCACTGGGCAAGGGAAAAAGTCCATATACTCCTGAATCTCCATGGCCACTTCCATCCCACTGTCTCTCTACCATGAATGTACAGTCTGACTTCTATAAGCAACAAATAAATCTTATATTATTTATTATTATTATTACATAAGTGATATTCAGTGTAAACAGAATTTCAAATTACATTACTTCTCCTTTCCTCTGTTAATTTCTCATAACACTGCCTATACTCCTGGTATGGCATTTGCAACATTCTGTCTGCTATCAACTCTATTCGTGTGCTCTGAGATTCGTACTTCGTGAGGGCAGTGACTGACTATGTCATACTCATTTTTACGGTTCTATAAACGTTCCATTCTGTGCTTTGTCAATAACGGACACCGTAAAAATGTTTGCAGAATGAATCAGTGGGTCAGTAAACCATCTATAAGAAAATACACATTCTAAGAGCTGGATACTTTTTCTGCTCTTTGAGCTCATATGTCATAATCATTAAACTTTCTTTGATTTTATAAACACTGTGAAGTCATTGGAATTCTCTCTGGCACATATAAAGTAATTCTATTTTTTTTTTTTTAAAGTAGCATAGTGTTAAGGTTGTTGCCATTACTATCAGCAGTTTGAATCCCAGGTCTGTCACTGACTGAGTAGTTGTGTGAGTTTTGTAACTTGCAAACTTTGCCTAAACCTCAGCTCCCAAATTGGTAAAATGAAAATTACAAACTTTATACACTGGGTTGAATTGGGAATTCAACAAGATAATGAATGTGGAACACATAGACCAAGATGACTCTATTAAGAAAAACTTTTAAAAGAAATTTCTGATAAGATAAACTAATATTACATTATTTTTACTGTTACAATGATCAAAATTATTAATGGAATAATTTAGCAGATTCTTACTTTAATAACAAGATTGATAGGGTTTTGATCTGAGAGTCATGTTCTGCAATTTTTAAATGAGGAGGCAGAAAAATATGCCCATAAAATGGTGGCAATTTATGTAACTTTAGGGCTGCTGCATATACGACTCTTAGATCTGCATTTTTACTTTTCTAAAGATTTTTTTTTATACTGGGGATTTAACTCACAGGCACTTTAACAATGAGCTACAACACCAGCCCTTTTTAATTTTTATTTTGAGATAGGTTCTCAGTAAGTTACTTAGAACCTTGCCAATTTGCTGAGGATGCCCTCAAACTTGTAATCCTCCTGTCTCAATCTCCTGAGTCATTAGGATTACAGGTCTGGGGCACCACAGGTGAGATTTGCATTCTTACACTGCAAGCCCTCTGGTGCACCCATGAAGTAGTTATAAGAACTGAGAGACAAAATGTATAACACCTAAAAATCTGTTTGGGGATTTATATTTACAATGAATTCTTAAGCTGTATGTATCCCTCTTTATCATTGCTAATATGAAAAACAAAAAAGATTGAATTAAAATATACAAAGAGATGAAGTGGATAACAACCACACAGAGAAAAAGATGTATATACAGATTCATTCTTTCGTACCCTTTGGTGCGTCACATCATTTTTTAAAAGTAGGTTTGGATCTCATTTTTCAATAAGAAGTGTTCCAAAATAAAGGTTGAGTTATAATGTGTTAAAAATTACATATCCCAATAAGTAAACCATATTGTCTAAAAATTATATGCAATATAATGCACAAGCATATTTAAATATGTGACTCCTGCACTACACAACTTTTACTTACGTGAAGTAACTATTAGGTTTATTTAACAGCTATGTCTCATTGGTTCATTCATTCAAATAAATATCAGTTGGACTTTTACTCTGGATTGAATCCTAGAAACAAAAAATTGTCCTCAAGAATGCTCACAGATTGGGCTGGGGTTGTGGCTCAGTGCTAGAGGGCTTGCCTGGCATTTGTGAGGCACTGGGTTCAATCCTCAGGAATAAATAAAATAAATGTATTATGTCCATCTACAACTAAAAGATATATGTGTGTGTGTGTGTGTGTGTGTGTGTGTGTGTGTGTGTGTGTGTGTAAAGAATGCTCACAGATCTTCATTGTGGTGGGTCCTACTGCTTCAGAGAAAGCAGGAAGTGCACTCTACATCTGATAATATGGAATATAGCGTAGGTGTGTTTTAGCCTAAAGAAGAAAGAAGGGAAAAAGTCATTATCATCCCTAATTTCTGTGGGTGGAAATCTTTGCAAGGTGGGAAACTTCTAAGACACATGACCGCTTAAGCACCAGTAGATCTTTTGGTGGAAGGAATTGTTCCAAGTAGGACACTAAGTCTGTGTAACGTGTGTTTCATTCCAGCCTTGGGGAAGACAGTTTGAAGGTCTTTGTGAGTCAACTACAAAGCTATGAATGCAGGAAGAGAAGATAGTTTCCATTCCCAGGTGTGACCAGAGATACCAGTAAGGAAGGCAGCAGCAGGATCCCAGTAAGGTAGTAGGAACAGAAGCAGAATGGGGGTGGAGAGGCAGGGTGGACTCCACCCACCTCCTCAGGGAAACTGGCAAAGGCTTGGGTCCTTAAGACCTTGGGAAAAATTCATAGTACTGAAGGACTGCAATGACAAGGGTTACCCAGAGGACATGGTTGTCCCTCAACCCTTTATGAGACTGATAAGCCTCCTTATCTTTAAAAGATAAAGGAAAGCTCTACTTTTTTACAGTATCCTTTAAACTTGATTTCTCTTTTCATTTACTAAGTTTATGTTACAGTGATTGAACAAGACATAATTTTTAGTTGAATTCTGGAGAGATATCTTGTCTAATTCCCCAAACCTGTATAGATTAAAGAGGAGATGAGGTGATATTTTAAGGTGAATTTTTCAAGATAATCACACGTTTATTTCTACCCTTAAGCATTTATTCAAGGTCATTTTCCAAGGATAATCAGTAGTTATTCAAGTTCTAGGTTTCGGTGCACACATTCTCACTTGGGACAGGAAACATGAAGGAATATATTAGGGTTAATATTTGAGGGTATTTTAAAATGTGTTTGTTTGTTTGTTTATCATTGGTGCGGTATGGCAGGGGTGGGGGGTTGAACCCAGTGCCTTACATTGCTAAGCTACACTCCAAGCCCCATTTCTTAACTTTTAGTAGGTATGTGTCTGAATTCTCTTCTGGAAAAAAGTGAGTGGTCATCCTCCTTAATTGCCTAAATGATTCATTTGATTAATTTTGATGTTGTTCCTGTTAAGAGTTGGAGTCAGACTTTACTACTTACTAGCTGGTGTGACCCCTGGTGAGCTGTTTTCAGTTCTCTGCTCCTGAGCTTCCTGATATCTTAAAGGAGAGCTGGAGCTGCTTTGCAGTGTTACTATAAAGAAGGTATACAAAGTGTTAAATAAAATGCCATCCATGGTATGCATTTTACATTTCAGCAACATAATGGAACTACTCCCGAAAAATGACATTCCCTAATGGAGGATTAACTCTTTGAAATGCTGAAATTTCTAAAATATAGACAAATGAGGGAAGAAATGTAGCAGTATTCAAGATCAAGCAGACCATTCAAACAGAAAGGGCTGAAGAAAACACAAGACTGAGAGCTCTTGTAGGTGTAAGGAAATCCCACGAAACCACGCCGGATACAGGAAATCACATAAGAGAATTTATTAAGCAAACAGAGTGTCTCCCTGCAGGGTAAGAGAGGAAAATAGAAAGGGCGCGTGCTAGAGAGAGTGGAAAGCCAAGAGGGCAGAGAAAAGTGAGTAGGACAGACAGAAGGAAGGGAAAAAAGATGGCGGGGAAGCTACAGTAAAACAGTTGAATTCCGCAGGGCTAACAGGGGACCAATATCGGAGAAGGATACTTGCAAGCTGACTGATGAACCAATAGCTAGCCGGGATGTTCACAGATTGACAAGTAGTTGGGAGGCGGGCAAAATGGCTGTACCTGATGGGTGGGGTAGCAGCTTTATACATTACAGTAAGCCAGTCAAAATCTCCATTTGATAAAGCTCAGGAGGCTATTGAAATTCCTCCTAGGCTCTGTCATCCTGACCTCTGGATCACTTGATTACATCTAAGGGGAGGAGGGTGATAGAATCAGAACTCTTCCCCTCCCTAACTCACAAGCTGCAAAACTAGACTGGAGTATCCACCTTTGCCACAGAGAGAAGATACCTCAGCACAAAGACTCCTTTAAAGCATAAAATTCATCAACTCCTAGAGCTGCAAAGACTCCTGATGGACTACTGCCTCCTTTTATAAGCAGGAAATGAACCCAGAGACACCAAGGGATTAGTTTCAAATAGAGAAAAACCAAGATCCGGAATCTCATTCCCAGTCCTAACTACACTGTTATTGTTTCTGTTTTGGTTTTGTTTTGCATGTGACAGATTCTGTTTCACTAAAGAGTTAAGCGCAAGAAAGAATTTTTGCCTTCATAGATCTATTCCTATTCTTTGTGATCTATAACTCTTTTCGCATGTGGTTTTCAACCAAAAACATTTGGAAATATGTGATACCGTTTTCTCATAGTCACTATAACTGGCATTTGCCAAAGACACACAGTGATTAGGACCCAGGAATGCTGCATAATACAGTATAATAAATTCTCCTGTGCAAATGCAGCCATTGTCCTATTGGAAAGGAATGATGTGCTGACCATGACTGACTGTGGTCTAGGCATTACACTGTTACAGGCTTAAACACATTAAATTCCATTAATTCTTACAATAAATAAGACAGTACTGTCAAAATCTCCAACTTACAGAGCAGGAAACCAAGGCACTGAGGTAAAGGGCTGTATGTACGTAAGATATATGCATTGCATTGGCATTTTTCTTAAAACTTTTTTTTATTTAACTATTAACCTACAAAATATCTGAAAAATAAAAGAGAAGAAGGGGTTAGGGGTGTAACTTAATAGCAGAGCATATGCTTACAGCATGCATGAGGTTCTGAATTCAATCCCTGGCACCCCTCTAAATAAAAGTTTGAAAAAATCAGAGAAGACATTGTCCACTTCCTATAACATTAGTACCTCTGGCATTTTATTATATTTCTTTATGATATTATTTCCTGTCTATCTGATTTTTAAAAAAACAATTATAATAATATGCACAGATATAAGTGTATATCCTGATTTTCCATTTAACATACTAAAAGCACCCCCTCGGTGCAATAGAGTCTTTATGACCATCAAATTGGCTATACCCCAAATTCATTAAGCATCCATTCCTCAGTCCTTTTTGCTACATTAAAAGTGTGAGGAGAATATTTATGATCTATTCTCTTCTAAATAATCTCAGTCCATTCCTCTTTCCCATTTCTGGGCTTCCATCATTCTTTGGAGAGAAGTAAGGTGCCTTTCCTCCTCTGTTCATGCTATTCCCTGACCTGAAATCTGAAGTATCCTGTGCGCCTTCTTTCAATTTGGCTCCTACTTACACTCTACCTAGGATTAAGGAAAAGCTGAGGCAGTTAATGCAAAATTCATTTTGAAGGCCTGAAAGCCTCTTTAGTACCTTAGGAAGAAGGCCATATCTCTTGTAGTGAGTAGCAGAAAAAGCTAAAAAAGAAACTCAGAATTGAAGAACTTCTTACAGCTCAGAGACAAGGGAACACTTAACAAAACAACAACAACCCAAAAAAAAAAAGCAAAACAAAAAAAGACTATTAAGTCAATGTCAGGGCCCTGATTGGGAAACACCTGGGGTCCGGACACCGGGAATAGGGATGTCTGAGTTGGTGCCCCTGAACTTCTGTTACGCCCTGAAGCCTGCAGAACTGGCCTTCCCCAGCTCCCTCTGGCACTCTCTTCATGTGGACACTTCACAGTGCAACTGGCCTGAGGTGCCAGATCAGTAGCTATGTCGAATGACAAAATGCTATAGTTTGGGTTTTAAATGCCCCTGCGAGAGGATTAAAGATTTGTTCCCCAACTCATGGCTGTAGGGGTAGGTAGTGGAAACTTTTGGAAGAAGGACCCAGAAGGAGGCTTTACATCATTGTGCATGCCCTTGAAGGGGATTGTGGGCCCTAGCCTCTTTCTTTTTTCTTTCTCTCTCTTTTTTTTTTTTTTTTGGTGGGGGGGCAGTGCTGGGGATTGAACCCAGTCCTTGTACCTGTGAGGCAAGCACTCTACCAACTGAGCTATATCCCCAGCTTTCTTTCTCTTTTGATTCCCAGTCATGAGATATAAAAGCTTTATTCCTCCAAGATCTCCTGCCATCATGTGCTGCCTCACAGCAGGCCCAAAAGCAATGGAGCCAGCCAACCATGAACTGAAACGTCCAAAATGTGAGCCAAAATAAACCTTTCCTCTTTATAAGTTGATTATCTCAGTCATTTGTTACAGTAACAGACAGCTAACACACAGCATAACCTAGCTGGATTCATGCTGAACCTGAGAAGAAAAGATAGGGTCTGTACTCCTCATGAGCTACAAAAATTAGCATGTTTTAGATGGAGCCAGGGGTGGGCTTGTGGAACTGGATTTTGAGAGCATCTTATCAAAAGGGCCTAGTATATAAGACTGAATAAGAGAGAATCTATTGATTTGGGCAGGGGGCAGGGGAAAGACTCTCATGAGACTAGGTTCAGTGCCCTTCCAAGAAACTGCATAGAGGACAGAACAAATGCACTGGTAGCGAATTCAAGGAAAGTAACGACTTATGCTGAGTTAAGCTGAAATGCTTGATTATTTGAGGCAGATAGTAAAGGGAGAGAATAAAAGAGTAGACATATCATGTGAAGTTAAAAGACCCACCAGAAGATTTTGTTCAAATGCAAGTTTCAAAGATCACACAATTTACCAGTTATTTATCAGGAATATGCCAGTGAGTGAGCCACCAGCCTTGCTAAGAAGTTGAGCTGTGGCTGTCCTCAAAGGCCAGGGATGAGAGCAGGAGAACAACATGTCTCATGGGTAGGATGGGGAATGGGGCTAAAATGTAGTGCTTAACCACCCGAAGCCAGGGGTCCGCAGTTAACCATAATGATGGGCAAAAATGTGTGTTATCCAAAAGGGTTTGACCCATAGAGGTTTAGATGTGGTCAATAGAACCCAGCATCTCCTGCAATATGTATAATCAGAAAAATTAGAGATTATACTCTATTTATGTATGATCTATCAAGATGTATTCTACTGTCATGTACGACTAATTAGAACAAATAAGACAAAAATAAAAAATAAAAAAAAAAAGAACATAGTGTCCCTAGGAGCAAAAGAGATGGACAACCAAGAAAGTGTTGTCTTGTATCTGGAACTAAAAGAAGGCAGGGTGGATAAATAGCAGGCATAGAACAGTCATCTCAATACAAATTTGTGATTCCTTGACGAGCTTCTGGCTCTGTGCCTAACATCAGGCCTGGACTTTTTTTGTTTCAGTGTATACACAATTAGAACTCAGAAATCACTCCATGATTTAAACAGGGGAATTCAATATAAAGAATTAGCAAGCTGTGATGAGAGAGTAGTGTAAGATATAAATATTCTTAGGGCTAAGGAGGGTACTCAAGGAAGGACAAGTAGAGGGCTTTCCACCTCATCTGTGAAGGAACAGTGAAAGATAGTGAAGGTGAAGGGTGAGGGAAAGTTCTCTGATTCCACAGGCCAGAGAGGGTCCATAGTCACTGGCCAACCAGGAAGCAGGCTTCAGGGCCCAGGCAGGCCATGAGCAGAGGCTCCTTTGCAGAGCATGCGATGTAGAAGAAAGCTTCTTTTACAAATTAGAGAGGTGAGAGCTAATGGAGCCAAGTTTGTCATCTTCTGTTTTTTGTTTTTTGTTTGTTGTTTTGTTTTGTTGTCATTTTCTTTCTGAAAGTGGCAAAATACTCTCAAAAGAAGCCAATGCGCCAGGTGCAGGGGCCCATGCCTGTAATCCCAGCAGCTGGGGAGGCTGAGGCAGGAGGATCGCAAATTCAAAGCCAGCCTCAGCAACTTAGGAAAGTATTGAGCATCTCAGGGAGAGCCTGTCTCTAAATAGAATATAAAAAAGACCCAGGGATGTGGCTCAGTGGTTAAGTGTGCCTGGGTTCAATCCCTGTACCAAATAACAAAAAACAAAAAACAAAAACAAAAGACAACCCTTACCACGGTCCTTATATTTATTGTTCTGTCATGCTGGTCAAGCCCAGCAGCCGCTTGAGTTTTCCAATGCATATGCTTCATCTGGTGCTTCATCACAACCAACCACAACTTGATTCATGGTGATGCTGTTGCACAACACAGATTAACTAGCACCCCACTTCCCACTAGCAATGTACTTAGCACCACACACAAGTGCATGGTCAAACCAACCCCCATGTGCCTGGGCATGTATTCTGGGACCATTCTCATTCTCAATCAGTTGGGGTCTAATCAGGAGACAAACCTCACAGCGATTTTAAAAGGGGAAGTTCAATATAAATAATAATTAAGCTATCATAAAATAATAAGTATGAGATATGAGGGTACCATAGGGATGAGGGAAAGTACCTGAGTAAAGACAGACTTGTAAAAGGACATTCTCTCCTGGAGGCTGGGGCTCAGATCTTGTTGGGGAAGATATAGTCACACCTACTGATGGCAGAGATAATTGCTGGTGTTGTCAGTTGTTAAGGTTTGGATCTTTAATGTACCCACCAAAGGTTTTGAAAGCATGAGCCACAAAACACCTAAAAGGTGGGGTTTTAGGCAATGAGTAGATCCTGGGGGCTGTAAACTCAGTGTATTAATCCATTGAACGATTAATAATTTGAATGGACTAGTGGGTGGTAACTGTAGACACGTGGGGTGTGGCTAGAGAAAGTAGGTCACTGGGAGAGTGGCCTTGGACTATATCTTGTCCCTATCTCTTCTCTCTCTCCCTCTGCTCCCTGGCCGCCATGAGCTGAACAACCTGCCTCTGCCACATTCTTCTGCCATGCTGTTCTGCCTCACCTCAGGCCCAGAACAATGGAGTTGGCTGACTATAGACTGAACCTCTGAAACTATGATTCCAAAATGAACTTTTCTAAGTTTTTCTTGCTGGGTATTCTAGTCACAGTGATGATAAGCTGATTAACACACCAGGCTAGAACTGGTCCACATTTTGGGGGAAAGGAGGGAGACTAATCTCTGAAGAAGCAAGTGGCCTGCAGAGCGGGTGTGTGTCCCAGTGCAGGCTGGATGCCTGCAGAGCACAGTGTCTGAATCAGAAAGGTCATGGCATTAGCAGAAATGTAGGAGACAGACTTCTGATGGGGTAGGAACCTGTGAAGGAGGTGGGGTGCTGGTGTGGGCAAGAGGTTTGCAGGGCACAAGTCCTGAAAGGGCTTTGGGGTGAGGATTACTGGGATGGGCACACACACACACATACTCTATTGGTATTGTTTCTTTGGAGAACCCAATACAAACACCAGAAATCCAGTGCTATCATCATGCTCTGTACACTAGATGTAAAAGTGGTCCAGGTTGCACACCTGTAACCCCAGCTACTCAGGAGGTTGAGGGAAGAAGATCCCAAGTTCATAGTCAACCTGGCCAACTTAATGAGGTGCTGTCTCAAAATAAAATGTGAAAAAAAAAAAAAAAAGGAGGCTGGAGATGTAGCTCAGTGTCAAAGCACCCCTGGGTTCAATTCCCAGTACTACAAGGGGGAAAAACAGTGGACCAGACAATAAGTGAATCCTTGGCCAGTGTGGCTTAAAATCAGTGTACTAAGTCTGTGCCCCCACCCTGTGATTATTTCCCCAATCCTTGAATGTATTATCTCAAGATTGACATACTTGGCATTTGTAGTAACCCTGGCCAATGAGCTAAGAAATATGATAGCAGGAAAGGCCAAAAGGAAGCCTCTGAAAGTGCCCTGTCCCCATCCTAGATAAAAATAGTAACAACATTATATCCCAAGAAGGATGAAATGGACTGGAACCATTAAGGATCCTAAGGATCCTTAATGTGGTCCCTGTCATATCTCTGTGTGTCCAGCCAGTCTGGTCTCTGTAGAAATCAGATGATGGATCCTGGATAATAACGGTAGACCACTACAAACTCAGCGAGATAGTAGCCCCATTTGTAGGTAATGTGCTGGACATGGTGTCTGAATTACAGCAGATTAATATGGCCTCAGGTGCATGGCATGTGGCCATTAACTTGAAGAATGCATTCTCTTCTACCCTAATTGAGAGAGAGCATCTGAATCTATTTGTATGAAATGTACAACTACACACCTTCACAGTTTTGCTCCCAGAGTTATGTTAATTTCTCTTGTCTGAACTTTACAGACCAAAGAGATTTGGACTTCCTGGATTTTCTGCAAAACATCACACCAATCCATTATGGTGATGACCTTGTACTGATTTGGCAAGATGAGTAGAAATTGTTCTCCCGCTAGAAGCATTGATAAGGCATGCCGTTCTCCAGTGGGTACAGGATATACCCTATAATTCAGGATCTGACAATTTCACTAAAATTCTTAGAGCTCCAGTGATCAGGCACATTTTTCCAAAGAACATTTCTCCAAAGGTAAAGACAAACCAGTGCTACTCATATTTTCATAAAGATGGAAGCTCGATACATGGTAGACTTCTTTGGGTGCTGAAGGCAACATATTCCACACCTAGAAATAATGTTGATATACACGAAAGTGTCATGGAAGTCCATCAGCTTTGAGTGGAACCTGGGATAGGAAAGGGCCCTGCAACAGATCTGGGGTGGGGTGCAAGAAGCTCTGCCACTCAGACCAGTTTGGCAGAACTTATGTTGTGAGAAGTATCAGTGGTGGAAAAAGTATAGTGTAGTTGTGGCAAGCTCTGATGGGAGAATCGTGATGCAGGACCTAGGGCTTCTGCACAGGAATCTGCAACAGAGAACGGCATGCTTTTTGGAAAAACAGTTCCTGACAAGCCGCTGGGTTCTAATAGACACGGAATGAGTAACTACAGGATACTAGATGACCAGATGTTAAGAACTATCCATCAAGACCAGGATTCTGATAGACCCGCTGAGTCATAAAGGTAGACAATCCAGTTAGCAATCTGTCATAAGATGGAAGTGTTACACCTGGGAGCGAGCATACCTGCACCAGAGGGCAAGAGTAATCTGCACAAAGCCAGGCATGGTGGTGCACACCTGTAATTCCAGTGACTTGGGAGGCTGAGGCAGGAGGACTGCAAATTCAAGGCCAGTGTCAGTAACTGAGCAAGACCCAACTCAAAAAGGGCTGAGGATGTAGCTCAGTGATTAAAAAAGTGACCCTGGGTTTAATCTGCAGTGATGCCCAAAAAGAAAAAAAAGTAAGCTGCATAATCAGGTGTCCCCACCCCCAACCCCCTTTAAAAAGCCCTGGAGGAGAGAGATACTCTGGCCAGAAATGAACTGTGTGGCACAAGGGGTAGACTGTAACAATTATAGATGTACACCTTAGCCCTCCTTTCAAGAAAAAACTTGCTTAATCAGGTGTCCCCACCCTAGGTAGGGACCCTGCTGAACTTTGAGCTTGAACTCTCCAACCTTCAGAACTGTGAAAAAGTGAAGTTCTGTTGTTGAAGCTATCCAGTCTGTGGTATTTTGTTATAGCAGCATACACAGATGAAAACAGCCTGGCCATGTTTGCCCAATCAGGACTGGGGTTTTTTTTGTTTTGTTTTATTTTGTTTTTGGTTTTGTTTTTTTGTTTTTTGGTACCAGGGGTTGAACCCAAGGGCCCTCAACCACTGAGCCACGTTCCCAGCTGTTTTTTATTTTTTTAATTTGGAAAGAGAATCTCACTAGATTGCTTACAGTCTAAGTTGCTGAGGCTGGCTTTGAACTTGGGATCCTCCTGAGCTGCTGGAATTACAGGCATGTGCCACGGTGCTCAGCAGGACTCTTAATCTTCAGAGCTGCTCATTAGGTTGGTTAAGACTTTGTCTGACCTGGGGAGTAGACAGATGGAAAAAATATTTTTAAAGAGATTTAATATCAAATCAAATGAAAATATTCTTAAAATATCTAAAAGAGTACTTAGGGGCTGGGGAGATAGCTCAGTCGGTAGAGTGCTTGCCTTGCAAGCACAAGGCCCTGGGTTCGATCCCCAGCACCGCAAAAAAAAAAAAAAATAAATAAATAAATAATAATAATAATAATAATAATAAAGAGTACTTAGTGTAGGATTCGTTAAGGGGGTATTCTGCTTACGTGATTGATGGACATTGATTTCAATCACGGGAATAGAAAACACTGAAATAAACAGGTTGGGGCAGAGTTAGCAGGTGGGGTGAGGATAGTGACTTGCTTTTTTGGGCATGCTGAGACTGAGCTGCATTTGAGATTCTATGATAACTTAATAAGAACCAGATCCATCTGGTGGAGGTCAGAGGAGAGGTCTTAGTTGACGGTATATATTTGTGAGTCACCTGCAAGTGGGGTAATTTGAATTTGTGGGTGTATGTAAGAATGCCGAAGCATGTGCCCAGGAGAGGAGAGACAAGACCTTGAGGACTGACAACCTGAACAGACAGAAAGAGGAGGAGGAGCACATGGAGACAGGGAGGCTAGCAGCAAGCCAGTGGAGTTACAAAGAAGCCAGGGAAAGGGGGCACAGAAAGGAAAGAACGCTGAGTCATGTCCATTGCTGATTGAGGTTGAGTTAAAATAAAGCCACAAAAAAATGATCATTAGATGAAGCAACAGAGTGGTGGGTAACTTCAGTCAGGGCAGCTTTAGTGAAGCAGTGGAGGCAGAGGTCTAATGAGTTGAGGAGTGAACAGTAGAGAAGTTTAAGGCTGTACAGAGGTGTAGAAATTGCTGCAGGATCATGTGAGATCTTTTAAAGATGGGAGAAAAATTCAATGCATACAGGAATGATCTAGAAGAGTGAGAGATTGTAGCTGAAAGAAGTGGGGGGGTGGAAATTAACAAGAAATCAAGCCTCCACAAGGCCAGAGGGAATTCGAACTATCTGGAAGAGTTGGCTGCAAGAAGAGAAAGCACACTTGGCCGGATGAAATAGGAGAAAAGAAGAGGCCAGGTTAGATAGGCTGCTGACGTGGTGATAAGATTAGGAGGGAGTGCCCACCTGGTGGTTTCTACTTACTCAATTAAATTGGAAGAGAGGTTGTCATTTGAACGTGATAGAGATGAAGACAGGAAGTGTGAAGATAGAGAGTCTATGAAATCGATATCTCAGAGAATGGGAGAGCAAGTTTACGAGAGAAACGTAGCATGAGGGTTGGACAGTATTGACAGCTCCGTGGGCAGGCTGTATGGTTTTGCTTTTCTATACTTAACCTCCTGTGTTGTAAATGAATCCAAATTGATCTCTGCAAGAGATGAAACTAGATGATGGTTTCAGTTCTCCATTTGACTCTTATCTTAGCCTGGATCTCCTAAGAGCAGAGCCTGAAGCAGGGAGCTTGTGTGCTTCATTTTTATTTTACTATCCCAAGGAAGGAGAGCGAAGGGTGAGGACAATGAAGCAACGGAGGAGGGAGAGCCAAAGTGAACACGGCATAGTTAGTTGCCTCAAAGCGCAATTGACTATTGGAGTCAAAAGACCATGCTTCTGAGAACCAGGATATGCTGTACCTCTGGACTTCTTGGGCAAGGGGAGAAGCGGGCAGGAAAGATGAAGACTTTGTCCATTGGCTGTGCTCTACAAGATCATAAGTTCAACTGTGTCTCCAGGTTGCACGTGTCTTTGTGTTGGCCCTTAGAAGGTTCCAGAAAGCTGCAACACAAAGGAGGAAACAGGTGAAAGGAAGGGTCAGAAGGCAAAGTGATTTCCATTTAGGCCTATGTGAACTTTGCCAGAGCTCATGCAGGGCTGGCTGCCCCAGCTGCAGCTGGAATAAGAAACAGATACTGCTATAGTTTGGATCTAAAATGTCCCCCAGAAGTCCATTGTGTTACAGGCTTGGTCTTCCACTTGGCGTTATTGGAAGGTGGTGGAAACCTTTAAGAGGTGATGTCCAGTGGAAGGTTTCATGTTACTGGATGTGTGTCCCCACAGGGGATTGGGGGATGGAGGTCTCTTGCTCCCTCTCTCCTCACTTCCCTTCCTCCATGAGGTTAACAGGCAAACTCAGCCATGTGCTCCAAAGCAATGGGGCCAGTTGAGACCTCCAAAACCATGAGCCAAATTAAGCTCTTTCTCTTCCTAAGTTGACTTGTCTCAGGTATTTGTTACAGTAATAGAAAGTTGACTGACAAAGATACATCCAAAAAAGTATCTGATTTACTATTGGGAATATGGCTTACTTGATTTGACTAAAGTCATATAATACTTTAAAAATGTGACAAAAATGAAACCACCAATTCTTGTTTAAAGTCATTAACGGAAGTCTCCTAAACGAGATGGTGAGCTGGTCAGAAAATTTAAGATGATTCCTGTTTAGCAGGAAAATTTTGGATTTTATTTGGGAAGACTTATGCAAGAAACTATTTTAAAAATCATTATCATAACAGTACAGAAGAGTCTCATGGATTCTGGATGCTGAATTAAAAAATATATATCACAAAACATCCCTATCCTGCCATCTAGTATCCCTAGTTTATCCAAGGGGGATTCACCGAGAGCTGCTTTACCTGTTCCTTGATGGCAGCACCAGGGATATATTGTGTCAGACCAATTTCTGGTAACACAGGACTGCCCCAGGCACCGCATGATATTTATGTTCCTCCTCCGCATTCCCCCACCCCAGCCAGTCCCCTCACAAAACAGCATTAACTATACTCAGTGATTGTGAGTACTGAGAATGTCCCACACATCTCCCGATGCCCCGTTCATGACCATGGAGCACCTCCCCAAGAAGGGTGATGAACAGCCCCTGGTTCACTGAGGAGGAACAAGGCCTTAGAGAAGAGGGAACAGGGTCACATTGCAGACAGGCAGTGGAGCAGGTATACCACAATCAGGTTCTTTTCTAAAGTCCCCTTTCTCTCTCCAGAGTGTTTGGCAATCTTCGTGCATTGATAAAGAGACAAGTCTGTACAGATTCTATTCTCATATGGGGATCTTTCATCAAAATAGGCTCTAGATTAAAGTCACACAATACAAGAATCATTAAGAGACTGAGAAAGAGACCATAGGAGAAATTTTAAACAAAATAGGTTTATTCAGCCCAGAAAGTAGAATGAAGATTTGATGATGGTCTCCTAAACTAGGAAGGGTTTCCACATGCAGAATACTTTGTATAAGGGATGTGATGTGCCAGTCTGAGATTATCACATCAGGATAATGTATATACGGTGCTTAAAAGTTTGCCAAGAACTTTTATATACATTATCTTATTTAAGTAATTTTTATAGCATTGAGTTGATTTAAAAGTGCAAATGTTATACACATTCTGGTACGTGTATATGATTAGGAAAAAGCTGGGGATGTAGCTCAGTTGGTAGAGTGCTTGCCTCTTAAGCACAAGGCCCTGGGTTCAATCCCTAGCTGCAAAAAAAAAAAAAAAAAAAAAAAAAAAAGATCAGGAAAAACACAGGTATTATTGATAAAAATGAAAGAATTACTGAAAAATAAAACATTTCCATTGATGCAGGTTTTAATTAGTGAGAGTTTATATGGTCCATGTCCCACCAGTTAACATCTAGGTAATATAGGGAATTGCCTAATTATACTAAAGTTTCAAATAGATACAAGTAAATATAATAAGACAGCTGAACAAACCAACAAAATAAGGAAAAAATATGGAGAGAAAACTGAAGGCTTTAATGACAACAAACACAAATTCTTAGAAAACAGTGAAGTTAGGGACACAAGATTACAGGGTATGGACAAGTCACAAGGAAAAATAACAGAGCAAAGAGGATAATATAAAAGAAAAGCACGGAGAAACAAGATTTTTGAGAACTCCTATGGGAACAAAACGATCCATCAGCTTCCACCCTCTAATTCATCACTCATGAGGACACGTACCCATGAGGACATGTCCATCATGGCCTCTACCTTAGCCTATGTAACTAGAAAGGGAACTTGATACAAGAGTTAAGAGTGACCATGTAATGTGTGTGAATGTGTACTTTTGTACATGTAATATCCAATCAACTTTTAAAGTAAGGTATCTCCTGTGATGGTGCTGTTATACTTTCCTCTTTGAGATTATTTTTTCAACAAAGAGAGTACCCACTATGGGCCAGGGACTATCTTAGACACTGAGAGACAGTAGACACAAAACAAAAATATTCTTGCCTTCAGGAAGATTGTTATCTTGCATGCATGTTGTAGGAATGGAACAGGAAGACAGGTAAACAAAGAAGTAAAAAACTGCAGTGTTCAAATGGTAATAAGTGTTATTAAAGACTGAATACTAGATAGCAGATATCAGATACTATGGCAGGGAAGAGACAGAGCCTGCTGGAGCATTAATGAAGAAATAACATTTGTTTCTCAGGTTAAAATTAGGTTAAAGAAGCAGAACTGAGGGGCTGGGGTTGTGGCTCAGTGGTAGAGCATTTGCCTAGCATGCATGAGGCCCTGGGTTCGATCCTCAGCATCACATAAAAATAAATAAATAAAGGTATTTTGTCCACCTAGAACTAACTAAAATGAAATATAAAAAAAAGGAAGCAGAACTGAAATTCCACATAAGTATGTTGTCACTGTGTATGTAAAAATATATTTAAAACAGTATGCACAGAATAGAATCAAAGGAAGCATATCTAAATATTACACTGATTATCTTTTTAAAATAAAATTAGTAGTGATTTTTAAAAAATGTTCTTTGGCCAGGTACAGTGGTGTACCCCTGTAATCCCAGCAAATCAGGAAGCTAAGACAGGAGGATCACAAGTTCAAAGCCAGTCTCAGCAACTTATTGAGGTCCTAAGCACCTTAGCAAGATCCCATTTCAAAATTTAAAAAATAAAAAGGCTGGGCATGTGGCTCAGTGGTTAAGCACCCTTGGGGTTCCATCCCCAGTACCAAAAAATAAACAAATAAATAAAAATGTTCTTGTGTATACTTTCTTATTTTTATTACTTTTTCTATAATTAGCATGTGTTACTTTTATAAGTCAGAAACAACAAAAGTTTTAAGTCATTTTTCCAAATACAGACATATTTCAGAGACCTGGTGGATTTGATTCTCAATCATGGCAATAAAGCAAACCATGTGATAAATTCATGATTGTTAAGAGTGCAATAGCGCTATATCTTAAAATGTGCATATCTTAATTTAAAAATACCTTATTGCTGAAAAATGCTGATAATCATCTGAGCGGTTGGGAAAATGGCACCACAAGCCTTCCTGGACATGGGGTTGTCACAGCCTCCAACCTGTGAACAAAGCAGTATCTGCTGAGTTTGATAGAGTGGCACCCAGCAAAACAAGGTGTGTCCATACATGCTCTCCATCTCCACTAATGCAGTGGTTCATGCTCCAACATGTTATATTTGGGTTCAATGTATGAAGAATCATTTTCTAGAAAGAGAAAGTAAAACCTTTCTGAAAAGCCCCCACATATTCTCTTTAGCATTACATTTTTTTTTTTTTCATAGTTAAAGTTCTGGACCCCTCTGATTTCTGTTCCCTCTTCTCTTACCTATTCACTTACTGTTTAAACTCCTCATGAACAGGTATTATCTACATTTTTTTTTGTTCATTTTTAGAAGCCTCACCTTGAAAGGCAGTGTGATGTAATGGCTAAAAATACAGGTTCCAGGGACAGCTGCCTAGGTTTCAATTCTACCTCGCACCTCACTATTGGTTGTGACTTTGGTTAATTGACCTAATCTTTCTGTACCCAGTTAAGAGGACTGGTATAATAACTATTTTACAGATTATTGTGAGGATGAGTTTATGTTTGTATAGTGATCAGAACAGTGCTTCATGTATATTAAATGTGAATCATCATTATTCTTCGTGTGTGTGTGTGTGTGTGTGTGTGTGTGTGTGTGTGTGTGTTACTTGGGATTGAACCAGGAATGCTCTACCACTGAGCTACACTCCCAGTCCTTTTTATTTTATTTTTTTTATTTTGAGACAGAATCTCACTAAGTTGTTTAGGGCCTCACTAAGTTGCTGAGGCTGGCCTCAATCTTGCAATCCTCCTGTCTCAGCCAAGCATTCACTACTGTGCCTTGCTTAGTCATTATTATTCCAAATTTAATTTCCCAAAAGGCAGGGACCACGTTTTCTATTTTTCCATATTCTTAGCTACAAGTAAGTGCAGTGCTAGAAAATATATCTTACTGATTTTGTAGAACCATTCATATGCAGGGACCCATGAGATTTGAGGTAGAGATGGAGAATAGCAAAATGTCAGGCAGTTTTCTGTGTTCCCTTTGTAATCCACTCTGTCATTCTTTGAGATAGATAGGAGATAAGAAAGGCTCTGAGACTTCCTACAACTGGTCTAAGATCACCCACCTCGTAGATACAAATTAAATCCATGTTTTCATTGTGTTTTGTGTTGGAAATGAGCATGAATGAATGGATGAGTGAAACCGAGGATGTGGATCTGTCTTTGCAGTTCTTCCTGTGTTTATTTATTTACCACTGTTTTCCCAGAACTTAGGCAGTGCCTCCTTCACAGGAAGAGCTCAATAAATATTTATTGTTAAGTGAGTGAATAAATACAGAGAGAAAAGGGCAAAGGAGCAAATCAAGGGATGAATGGGCAAAAAGACCTCTGAAAAAGGCATTTTCCACCTTACTACTCAGTCTCATATGCTCAGTATCTGACAGATTCATGATAAATGCTTCTATTCAGTACCTAGAGAGAGTGGAGGAAGTCATTCATTACCTATTTGCTGTAAGTGCAAATTCAGACCAACTGGTTCACAATCACCTGGGGTTGTATTTTCATAAAACGAAGAAGCAGTTGGTCTCCAGCTGTGCCACCCTCGTCTTCCTTTGTCTGGTTACCAGGTTCTTTTGGAATAGGCAAAGGAATCTAAACAAATCTGTGTAGGGTTTCCCAAATATACATACATACGTATATATACATATATAAATGTATACATATATATTTTTCTTTGATTCAGGGAAATTTAGGAAAATATTTTTGTTTATACTTTAGATGGTCATATCCCTCCCCACCAAATATTCAGATTCAAGTTGGTAAAGGGCAACAGGGACTCCTGGAGGGACTATTACCGGTGCTGCCTTTGATTGAAATTGGTCCCCAATTCGTTCTTAAGATAAGCCTGGGAGAAACACCATACGTTGAACATAAAATGGATTTGTTTATAATAAGATGTCAACATGATAAAAACACATTAATATATCTGCAGGGTATGGTGAAAAACTATTGCAAAAATCCGCTGTAAAAATAATTTTCATCTAGATGACAAATAGCAGAGAGTTAAGTTCATATCCCACCGGTGCTTATAAAACATTTCTCAATTTATAAAAATATGCTTTCTTGCATGATTTTACAATATATAAAAATACCCACACTGGAAATGGCATAACATCATTTGGTCTTACATCGTTATATTCGCTCTACTCACACATGCATATCTTCAACATTATAATTAATTCTGAAAGAGGAATGTTGCTTTGAGATAGCCAAATATCTACAATATTGTACTAAGTAGTAAGAACAGCAGAAGGGTGGTAGTCAAAATGCTAAAATTTTGTGCTTCTTCTAAAGCACAACATAGAACGAACAAGAAAACTTTCTCAGTGTTTGAACTAGAGACTTGTTACTAATGCGGAAATTCACCAATGTCTGATATTGTTTTTCCTTCTATTACAGCACATACCTGTGGTGTGTAGGTACGTATCATGGAATACAGTTTCTTTCCTTTATTTTGTTTAGGGTGGTCATTGGGATATGAAGAAATCTGTCTAAAGTCTTAAATTCTATTTCATTAGGATGAAACTCCTTTTTCTTGTGACATTTTCTGCATTGAGTTAGAATAATGGCAAAAGATTCTGTTGGCTCACTATCTTTTTACATTTTATAACATAAGAGAACTATGACAGACACAAAGCTATTATTTATACAAACATACAGATATGTAAGTCATACCTGTAGGCTCCTCATCATCTACACCTCATATGCATTTTGGCAGTTATGTAAAGGATGGTAAAAATGAAGCATTACAATCTAAGTATAACATCAGCTTCTTTTTGTTTCAAAAGTCAACTAAAATATCCTGCCCTTTTGCTTATGTTGCATATGACATTTCATAAAGTATACTTTAAAGTTGACAGTTGTATTAGTCAACTTTTCATGCAGTAACAAATAACTTCAAATTTCAGTGGCTCATACTAATAAAGATTTATTTCATACAGACTTGTACTGACATAACAACAGACATACAGGCTAATGGAACAGAACAGAAGACACAGAGACAACCCACAGAGCTATGGTCATCTGATTCTTGAGGAAGGTGCCAAAAACATACATACATTGGAGAAAAGACAGCCTCATTAACAAATGATGCTGGGAAAACTGGATATACACTTGTAGAAGATTGAAACTAGTGCCCTCTCACCCTGTAAAAATCAATTCAAAATGGATGAATGACCTAAGAATGAGACCAGAAACTACAAATGAGAAAGGAAAATAGGTGGAACTCTTCAACCTATAGGCACAGGCAACAATTTCCTGAAAAGGACTTCTACAGCTCAGGAAATAAGAGCAAGAATTGACAAAGGGGGCAGCATCAAATTAAAAAGCTTTTGCTTTTTAAAAAATCTTCTGATTTGATACATACTAAAGTATTTTCCTATAGATAAGCTCTGTGTGTGTGTGTGTGTGTGTGTGTGTGTGTGTGTGTGAGAGAGAGAGAGAGAGAGAGAGAGAGAGAGACAGAGACAGAGAGAGAGAGAGAGAGACAGAGAAAGATGAAAAGGAATTTATGCAGTTTTTATACATTTAGAAAATATCCTTGGGGTATTCACTATTCACTTACTGTTTTACTAATAAAAATCAATTCTTGAATCAGGTGTTTCCTGCATTTTTTAGTTTGTTCGTTTATTTATTTGTTTTGTGCTTTGCTTACTGGGAAATCTTCAGAGATTGGCATTATGTATTTATGACCCTGTCCAGGAGAACTGCTACCCCCTGGTGCTGTTAAAAAGATTTCAAATAAGTTGTATAATGCAGTGATTTCATAGTAAAGAGCTGACAACAATATAAAGGAATGAGAAAGCTGTTAATTCAAAAAAAAAAAAAATGAAAAGGAATAGAATAGAATAGAAGGTAAACTGGTTTCCATTGCCATTCAAGATATATAATAAACATCAAAATTTCTATGAAATTATTGCTCAACTCACTTGACTCAGTTGTGTATTTTTCATGATCTAAACTTCACACTGAAGTAATGGAATATTGTAAAATGAAGTTTATACAAAATTGCATCTTTGCAAGTCATCCAGAAAAAATACAGAGATACCATCTCTATAATTCCCCTTGCTCCAACAGCTTTCCAATTCTGTAGCTGGTTTTAGATAGACTACATAAAAAATATTATTTTAATGTAGTGACACAAAAGAAAAACAGAATGTATTCATGATTTTTTTTTTCCACTACTGGCAATTGAACTAAGGAATGTCCTACCAATGAACTACTTCACCAGCCTTTTTTATTTTTATGTTTTGGAGACAGGGTTTCCCTAAGTTGCTAAGGCTCTCAGCTAAGTTGCCCAGACGGTCTTTGAACTTGCAATCTCCTGCCTCAGCCTCTGGAGTGGCTGGGATCACAGACCCGACAAGTCACTGTGCCCGGCTTTTGCCTGACTTTTACGTGTGCATGTCATCTTACTTAATTACTTGTGATGAAATTTTTGAGGACTCAAGTGCATTTGCACAAGTGACCTTGGCTTTTTCTCTTAGGTTAAAATGTGCTAACAGTCTAGGGACTAAATGAATTATCAAAAACCGCACAGTCACGCCAGTTTGTCTCACAAAATATCAGATTTGTGATGAACATTCCAAATATGTTAATTTAGAATCTTACACTACCATGAGAGAAACAGTAAAGAGATTAAAAATAGCATTTGAAATCTCAAAATTCTTAACTCGTGAGAAATAGTTGCAGTACAATACAATTAAGTTGCTTTCGTCTTAAGATTGACTCTATTGAAAGGATTCCATCAGAAGCAAACTCAGTTAAGACTCATGACAAAAAGCTTTAAAATTGAGCTCTCAACAGCAGAGTGAGAACATACAACTTTTTGTAGGGATTTATTTTTAATTTATATTTCAAAAATGTTCCTAACAGATGGGAAAAAAGTAAGGGACTATTCATAAAACTTTTGGCTTATTTCCACGAAAATGCTCCATTTATTGAACAGGAAATAAGGTGTAGAATGTGCTTTTAACCAACTAGGAATTCGTTTCTCCAATTCTTAACAGCTATTCATTCCCCCTACTACAAATGCAAACAGCTCCTTGTGTGATATCTCTCCATAGGCCTGACTCTAATGAAAGCCCAGGAGAAAATGTTTGTGGCATCTGTGTTAGTCATTTTGTTATTGTTGTTCCTGTGACCAAAATACCTGACATAAACTACTAACCAGGAGGAAAGATTTATTTTGGCTCACGGTTTGAGAGGTTTTAGTCCACGGCCAGCTGGTTCCATTGCCTGGGATCTGAAGTGAGACCAAACATCATGGCAGAAGCACAGGAGGAGGAAGACTGCTTGGCTTATGGCAGCCAGGAAGTAGAGAGAGAGAAGGGGCTGACTCAAGATCCACTCTTCCAGGACGCGGTGACCTACCCCCTCCATCTAGGTCCCACTGCCTATAGTTTCCACCAGTTCCCAGAGTCCATTCAGCTGCTTCCATCAATGGCTTAATTCACTGATAAGGTTACAGCCCTCATGCTCCAACCCTATCCTAAAAGCCCCATCTCTGAATATTGCTGCATTAAGGACCAAGTCTTAATACGTGAGAGCCTTTGGGGAACATTCTAGATCCAAACAATAATAGCACCCTTTCCATAACAGAGGAAGGTGAGATCTCTTTTCATTGTCAATAAATGCCATGCAATGACCTGGTTAGGAACTAGGTTCAGGTGATCAGAAACCTGCCTGACAGGCAGGGTCCTGGTTTTTTTGACACCAGGACAGCCTTTTTCAGGGGAAAGCCCCAAGTTTATTAGGGTGAGTCTAAATTTTACAGAATGAATTTTAGACTGGCGGCAATGAGCAAGAGGTTGAGTTCTTTGGACTTTGGATAGAGCAGCAGTACAAAACAGTTAAGGATCAAGAATGCAGAACAGTCACCTCACAGGCAAAGCAAAGGGCAAGTAGCGGAATTGAGCACAGGCGTCTATACAAACATATAAACAGCCCTTAGGCAACAGTCCAAGGTCCAAGCTGAGTTTGGATTCCAGGCAAGTTTCTTATCACACCAAAGTAACTCCTCACCTGGTCACTGTGTAGCATCATCAACATTAAAAAGGAATCATGCCTTCCTCTTCTTTATAAAAAGGACAGGTTTAATTAATTTTATCTCAAAATCATCTTCCTGTCTTCCAGGTTATTTACCTTGAGCAATGACTACATGATTTAGCTTTCACACTGTGAACATTTTAAGTTACCATTAGATTTTGGAATGGAGGAGTAAAGAGCAAAAATGGTGTCTAATCATTCTTTTTTACAAGTCTGTATTTCTGAAAGAGTTTGTATGGCATCCAGTGGAAATTGGCAGCAAAAATCAAGCAATTTCCATCCTATCTAACTAAAGAGAGTTTGGTAAAGGAATACAATGAGGTGACATTTTAATCCACAAGTTAAAAAAATAAGTAGTTTGTTTAAAATAGCTTCATGGGTATGTTTTCTCAAGAAGATGGAAGATTGAGACCATTGTTCTTGGGTTAATTCTTTTGTATTCGGCAGTGTTAGGCATGAAAAATTACATTCTGAAGAATTAGAATCTAACTTACCAAAATCTATTCTCTCTACTAATTCAACTTCACAGTAAACTAGAAAATAGTAACTTAATAAAGTTGTATCAAAAGAAGTAGATGTAAGTTTCATAAAGTGAATTAGAAACAGTAAAAACAAACCAAAACCCAAAAACTCTATTTATTATTTCATTATTTCCCCCAAAAAACTTGTGGAAGACTTATAAGGCTTTACATATGCCTGCAAAAATAGAAGAAGATAATTAAAGTGATTTCTTTGTACTCTTTATAAGGAAATTTTGAAGTCCCATTTTTGAGACTATAGTTGAGGAAAACTTTGACCTCTATTTATATTTCTTGGAAAAACTCGTGAGGTGATGTTTCATTACATATAATAATCTTTAGCATTTTCCTAATCTATGTCTGTAGCCACGTGTGCCTGAAATTCTACACAATTTAGTAAGTAATTTATGTGAGTTATCAGATGGATTAAATAATGAAAAGTATAATAGAGCAGGATTGTAGTAGGAATGTCTTCCACATCTCAATTTCAGAACTCTGGTGAGGTACTGAAATTTGCCAGAGGGTCAAATTTGCATGAGGACCTCCTTCCCAGCCTTGCTTTCCCCACAATAGGAGAACATTTCTGGGGTGCTAGGATGAGGATGTAGAAAGGAAAAACAGAGTAGGGGAAGTAAAAGGGCCTTCAATCTTTCAGCAAGTGGAAGGTATTCCCTGAGAAGGTAAAAATTACCCAAGTAGT
This sequence comes from Sciurus vulgaris, assembly GCF_902686455.1. Classification (NCBI taxonomy): domain Eukaryota; kingdom Metazoa; phylum Chordata; class Mammalia; order Rodentia; family Sciuridae; genus Sciurus; species Sciurus vulgaris. Next base: position 45,380,317 of record NC_136461.1, read on the forward strand.
AAGAGAAGGAAGTCAGGCACAGTGACCTGCCAGTCATCCTCAAGACCCTGGAGGCTGAGGCAGAAGGACTGCAAGTTCCAGGCTAGCCTGACAATTTAGTGAGACCCTGTCTCAAAATAAAGAAAAAAAAAAAAAGATCTGGGGATGTAGCTTAGTGATCCTTTGCCTTGCACATTTCCTTGGAAATTTATTTTCAGGATCCACATTTTAAGGAGCTGGGAAAAAAAAAAAAAAAAAAGAACAAAAGCACCCTTGGCTGAAATGAAAAAGAACAAAATCATCTCGGTAGAGTTGTAGGCATGGAAGAGAAAACCAAAATCAAATCCCTCCTCCTAGATTTTGAGACTCATGAGGACAGCAGAGGGCGCTAGGGGAACAAGTGGTCCTGAGGAGCAAAGCACAAAGGAGTCTGGTCACTTGGGTTCCTGCAGAACAGGGAGGCCACAGCTTCCTAAAGCCTCAAGGGATCTTCAGTTCCTACAACACTACTACGTGTTTCTGAAGCCAGCATGGACTAAGGAAAGAGGCATCATTAAAAAAAAAAAAAGCTATTTTTGTATATAAAATTTAGTTTATGAAGGACAATATTGTCTTGCTTTAGCCCATATAAACAAATTATTTCTGGATATAAACAGTGATAGATTAATTGAGTGTACTAATTTTGCATAAAAGGCATAGTCTGACTATCCTCTGAACTTAACAGTGAAAATAACATTCTTTCCTTCCTTTATTCATTCAAGCCTTTAAAGAACAACTACAATGTAGTCATTCTCAGTGGGGCAAGAGTTAGTACCAACAATAGTGTAAATACAATATCTTATTATTTTAACAAAGTGTATTAGATTTAAGGGTATCGCTTTACAGCTTTTTCAGTGGGAAAGAGTGGAATCATGCCAAATATATGGGAATATAATGAAGAATAAAAGTTTCCCCGTCCTCAGGCTTTTACAATCGCTGTAAATCAAGAACTTTCCTGGAAAGGGATAATGACACAAGAAAGATACAGCTACAGCTTGATAGAATTTCAGAGTGAAAGATTAATTCCAGCCAGGCCTGATCAGGAAATTCCTCATGAGGGTGGAAAGAGATGGACATGATTACATGATGCATGACTTTAAAACATAAGGTTGCTCTTTAATTATTAAACAATACGTTCTTAAAACATTTATTGAGTATCTAGGTGCTGGGAACATAAAGATAAAATGGGATGAAATCTATGCCCTTGAATATTTCCATCAGGGGACACACACTAAAACGGAAGAAAAAACAATTCCATAAAACGAATACAATGTCATAGCACTTTGCCATGGGATACAAAACCCTGGGGGAATAAAAGGAAGCTTTCAGTGCTGCCTGGGAGGCGATAGGTGAATTAAGGTCAAGTTATGCCCCAGCGGAGATTTCATTAATTTGTTCCTCATTCTTTCAGCAGCATGTGTTAAGTGCCTACCATGTTCACTGCGCTTGCCCTCAAGGCTTGAGAGCACGCAACAGTGAACCAGGATGTAATAGGTAGGTTCAATGGTGGACTTAATTCAATACAAGGTAGACGGTGTTATTCAAGACAGGCATAGGTGGGAGGCTGGGGAAAGGCTTTATGGAAGAAGTGAGTTTTGAAAGATGTGGAGGTATTGTCAGGCAGATTGCCCTGGGAAGGACCAAGGACAGAGGGAGATTAAGATGGGAGTAAAGGCTCCAGGGTCCACCACAGCTCGATGCATGCACGAAATGGAAGGAAGTTTGACATGACTGGAGCTTTATAAGAAGACAGGCAAGAAATTAGGTTGCAGGAACCAGATCACAGAAGGCCTTGAACCCAGACTGAGAGACTGAATTTTACTCTATAGAGAGTAACTTTTGAGTTGGATGCCACTATGTTTTTGTGTTTCAAGGAAATACCTCAAGAAGGTAAGGAGCCACTCAAATGGCAGACTTCAGAAGTTCATGAATGCCAGGCTATTGTGTTTTAAACATTAGTCCTCAGTCAATGTGAAGTCTTTGAACACATTTCAAGGCAAAAGTGACAGGCTAATAATTGTGTTTTTGTATGGTCAGTCTATCCATGATACCATGTCAGATTTCTGGATGCGACCTCAGATTGTTCCATTTCTCTCTTAATTCATGACTAAAAAGTCATTTAATCCTATTCATTCTTCTAAGTAACTCTCAAATCCATCTTTTCCCTTCTTCCCCTTCTGGGACTGCCAGTGGCTTGGGTTCAGACTCCAACTTTTGTGCACTCTGCAGAAAATAAAGACCCCTATCTCTACCATTTCAGGTATAATGTCGTTGTTGTTGTTGTTTTTTCACATTATATTTATTTCGAGTAGAGATTTCTATAGATGAAAAGAAATAATGCATACACATCAGACACATCTCATTTTTGTTCTTAATCTTGGACTTTGTTGTTTTTAATTTTTTTCCATACACTGAACAAACACCTATTGACTATTTACAAGTTATTGGGCATTTTCCCAATATTGGGAACACAAAAAGGATCAAAATAGATCATTTCTGACCCACTTGGAGTCTACGTTATCATATGGGATAGTGAACATAAAGCAAGGAGACATATAATGTCATTCTGAAATTCATTAGTTAAGTGTAAGTTCTCCACTAGAACAAAAAATCCTCCTTGAACACAGTTATACAAGATCCTGAAGGACTGAGGTTCACTGCTAAATCTTTCTCTCACACGGTCAGTTTTTCCTTTCCTTTCTTTTTCTTTCCTTTATACCAGGGACTGAACCCAGGGGTACTCCACCACTAAGCCACATCCCCAGCCCTTTTTATTTTTTGCGACAGGGTCTTGCTAAGCTGTGTAGGGCCTCACTAATTTGTTGAGGCTGGTTTTGAACTTGCAATCCTCCTGCCTCAGCCTCCTGAGTTGCTGGAATTACAGATGTGGGCCCCCATGCCCGGCTCTTTTTGGATTTCTATTAAGCATCTTAAATCTACCATAGTTCAAACAGAATTTTGTCCTTTATCCAACTCTCATTTCCTAACTTATTTCTCAAAAAGTCTTTTACATTTTGTAGGGTTCTCTTATAAAAATCATCTAGTTGTGTGAGCTGATCTGTCTGATTCCTCTTTTCTGATACCTCTCACGCCTTTTATCCAAACACCAGCACCTCCTGGTGCTAACGTCAGACTCTTTCTGTTGGGTCTTACTGCCTCTCGCCATTTTCACTGCTACCTCTCTTGGAGCTCATTTGGTCTGCTACAGTTGTCTCTAAGGTTCTTTGCTTCCACCCTTTCTCTCTCAGATTCCTTTCCATACAGTTGTCTAGAGACACCCTTTAAATTTCTGATTCCCATCAGGTCACTCTCCTGCCCAAAAATCCCCCCAAATATTTGATCATACCTTTAAAAAATTCAAAGCTTTTAACTAGTGTAGCCCACTCACCATGATCTGGCAGTTGGTATTCTAATTGCAAATCCCTCCATTCTTCTTGTGCCTACTACTCTGGAAACATGGGGTTTTTTTTGCTCTTCCTTCAATATGCCATTTATACTATCTCAGGTTCTTTGCACATGATATTCCTTCTGTCTGGAATGTCCTTTTCCTGGATTGTTCAATGGCTCCTTCCTTCATATAAATCTTCCTCCACATGATCCTCACAGGCTCCATTCTCAGAGCAACTTTCTCTGACAACCTACCTAAAAGGCCTGTCTAACCTCCTCTCCTCCACCTTTCATCTCCATCTTCATTTACTCCGTGTTTTCTTGTAACACTCATCACTAACATTTCCTTATGTTATATATGTTTGCTGTTTATTATCTGGCTCATGCATTAGAATATGGACAACTGGTCAGGCCCCTCCAAGTCCATCTAGGTTCCCTTTTTTGGGGCACATCCTCAAAAGCCCAGTTTTAGCAAGAATTCTGCTGTCAGTTTAGCCAAAGTTATCCACCCCTGATATCTCATCAAATTCCTTAACTACCCATCCTCATCCTTCAGATAATATCTGATCACCATGGCTTATCTTCAGCAAAAATCTTATTGGATTAGTTTAGTAAAGAATGTCTCTTAGTAGTTTTCTATCTATCAATATACCCTACCCACATTCTTGGCTATAAATCCCTACTTTTCTTTGCTATATTCAGAGTAGGGTCCAATCTCTCTCTCCTACTGCAAAACCACATTGCAGTATGCTCCGTACCTATTACAACAGTTCTGAATCAAATCTGTCTGATTGTCTTTGGTAAGTGTCATGAATATTGCTTTTGTTTTCAGTGGTAGGAATCAAAACCAGGGCTTTGCATGTGCTAGGCAAAAAAAAAAAAAAAAAATTGAACATTTCAATTAGGGCATCATAGTTATTTATAATAGTGTGGTTCACTCTGATATATGCATAACTGCATATAACATAATTTAGTCCATTCAACCCAGTCTTTTCCCTTGCCCTCTCTTCCTCCCTCCCTAGGTCTGATGCCCTTACTCTATTCTATGGGTCTTTCTTCAATTTTTTAATTGTTTTTTTAATCGGTGCATTATAATTATAGAGTGGAATTAATTGTGATTTATTCATACATGCACATAGCATAATTTGGTGAATTTCATTCTGTAGTTTCTCCCCTTTCCCATCCCTCCTCCCCCGCCCTCAATCCCCTTCCTCTACATCACTGTTCTCTCTTCTATTTCCAGGAGATTCCCCTTTTTTAAATTAAAAAAATTCTTTACTAAATGTTAATATTCTGAGTTGTAAACAAGAGAGATTGTAATATCTGAATCATTCTATACTATACCCCCAATGCCTAGAGTAGTACTTATGTGGTCAGTTTGCATTCAATAAGTGTATCTTTGTTCTATGAATGGATGTATTTAGAACAAAGGAACAAGGTACTCAGAGAATCTGGGAGACTTAATTGGCGAAATAGCTACTTCATAACACTTTGAAAACCCTACAATATTTCCAAACCTAAGGGTGTAAAATGTATTCACGAATAGTTTGTAAAACTATTAACACAATTTCATTTCATAGAATCAGAATCTCTGAATTAAGAGCCCTCAAAGGGCAGCTAGTCTAATCCCAAATTCCAATTTAAAAACTAAGTTAAATTTTCTACTTTTTAGGTCTTCAATCTTGGAAGGAGATTTATTTTATTATTTATAGAGCATTTGGAACTTTTGAAATTACCTAATTTATCTTTTTGGCATTAATTAGTCATGTCATAGCTTTGCAGTTAATATTAACAGGATTGAGTCAACTGCCAAAGCATTAACACCCACTTGGAGTCATTAAAAGTGTATTATAAAAGGCTTCAAATAATATGTACACTGTTAGTTTTATCAAGGGTTGTTTTAATTCTAAAGGACATTCATAACAAAGATGATAATCAATTCAAGGTGACATTGATATCTCCTTACCAAACCTCACCAGTTTAAAAGTACTTAGCAAAGATAGTCACTGAATCTATGCCAGGGGGGAAATAATTGATTTAACTGATCTAAAAGTGTGTTTGAACTTTTTCTAAGAGAAGCTGTCAACACGTACATGAAAGCAAGATTCTAAAAATGCTGTCAGATCCATAATGTTTATAAGGCAAAGCAAACAACCTTTGTTATTCCAATTAATGCATCTGCTCATAAAGGAAATCTGATCCAAATGTTCTATTTTTTTCCTTAGCTACACTGAAAATTATAATGTTGACTCATATTGAAGCAATTTAGAAAGGTACTCAGCCACAAAATTAAAATGGAATATGTTAAGTATGACATTTGTTACTAGGGTACCTGCTAAAATTTACATCTTGAAGTTATACATTACATTAGCTTCAAAGGGTTTTAGGTATTGTCACTTGTATCTACTGATCTTTCTGAAGGAGGCTGGACCAGGCAGTATTATTCTCTCATCCTTCCCACCTAATGATGGTAAATATCAAGAGGTAACTGTGTATAGGGAGAATAATGTGCCAAGATCAGTTTGTCTAGATATCTTGGACTGTGATTTATGATACTTTATAGAATTTTCTCCTTTTCCTCTAATAGGGAGGAAAATTTCATTTGAAAGTAGGGAGTGGGATATTCAAAAGTAGGAATGTCTAACAACTGAAAAGCACACTGAATAGAATCTAGTGCAACACCAGTGAGAAGTGATCTGTTCAGGAACACACTGTCAAGTGGCTAAGCTGGGACGGGAACTCAGGATTCTTTTGTTGTAAATGCCATGTTTACAATGATCACAATTATTGAGCTAAATCCAATATGGTATGGCATATTCAACAGGTAAAACAACCCATTTTTTCAAAAAATAAATGACTTTAAAAAAAAAGGGGGGGGAGGAGAAACCATTGTAGATTAAAAGAAATGTAGGAGACATGACAACAAAATGTAGTGTGATTTTTTAGCTTGATTAGAATATATCAAATGTAAAATTATATTCTTAAGACAATCAAGGGAAATTGAATATAAACTGGGTATTCCATAACAGTTAGGAATTGTTAATTTTGTTAGATACTATATTATTGGTATGCTAAAAAGAAGTCCTTATCTGTTAGAGGTATATGCTGAAGTATGTGCTAATGAAATAATCTATCTGGTTATTTACTTTAAAAGACTCCAGGAGCTAGGCATTATGGCGCATGCCTGTAATCCCAGCAACTTGGGAGGCTGAGGCAGGAGGATCATAAGTTTGAGGCCAGCCTAAGCAACTCAGCGAGGCCCTAAGCAACTGAGTAAAATCTTGTCTCCAAATAAAAAAATAAAAAGGGCTAGGAATGTAGCTCAGAGGTAAAGCACCCCTGAGTTCAATCCCCAGAACCAAACCAAACCAAACCACAACAAAAAATAAAGTAAAACAACCTGTCAGAAACAAAAAATTAAAAGTTTCAGAGATAGGTAAATAAATGTTAATAATGTTGATAATCACAGAGGCTAAGGTTACCTGTTCTAATCTACTTTTGTTCGTGTTTGAAGTTTATCATAGAAAGTATTTTAAAGATAATTATTAAGCTTATACTTTAGAAAAGGTACTCTATCAGTATCATTAATCTTTGAGTATCCGACCTTCTTTATATTTTAAGTTGAAGAAGAGTAACACAAACACCTCATCACCAATCCATAGGTTCTACAGGTTCTTGTTCATGCTAATCTCCAACCTCACTAAAGACCGCTGCATCAAAAATATAAAATTATACTTTGTATTTAATATGTACATGCATAAAATGAGACTGAACTCTTCTGTGTATTTTTGCTTCATGATTTTCTAGATTAATAACTCTTTTTAAAATTTCAATAAAGCAAATATTTCTGGAATGATGTACTAGTTTCCATTAGACCCTAGGAATAGCAGGTGGGATAAAAACATGTCATTGTCATATACAAAAATATATATACATTTTAAAATATATGATAATAAATGTGATAAGTGCCATGTTAGCAATATGAAAACTGTGCAGTAGTACCCCTGAAGAGAAACACATAATCAAAAATGTAATCAATCAAAAATGTGATCAATCATTTTAAAGAAAGCATGAAATTATCTTTCCATTCTCTCTATAAAAATATTACTAAATATCAAAATATGAAGAGATAATTACTGAGTATACAGCCCCAAAATGTAAAAAACGAAGTATTATTGAGGTATGCATATAGTTAACTTATAATAATGTTATTTTTCTGGATTTGAGAATATCCGTGGTCTTTGTCAAATTTGTAGGCAGTTGGGTTTTTCATTTCAAGTAAACATTCACTTTTATGCCCAATTTTGTATTTTTTTTCTTTAAAGTCATCCTCCACGTTGGACACTCTTCAGTGCCACACAACCCGAGCCCGCTTGAATGCCTACAATTTGCTAGGCACTGCTCTGGTTGCTGAGGGTACATCAGTGAACAGAAGAGAGAACAACTCTCTCTTGTGTGAAGCTTACACTCTAGTTGGAAGAGAGAACAAAACAGTAAACAAGTTAAACCATAAGTTAGGAGGTGAGCACAATGGGAAACAGTGAGGAGGGTCAGTGGATGAAGAGGTGAGGGAGGGAGCCAGGGCGAGATTGCAATTTTAAGTGGGTTGGTGGGGTAGACCTCAAAGAGAAGGCCATTCTGAGCAGAGAGCTGAAAGAATTGGTTGTTGGTAACACCAGTGATCTAGTAGCCTGTTAGTATAGTGGGGCTTCAAGTCCTGCTTTAGAATATTTGAAGTAATATAATACAGGGGTGCAATAGTAGGAGGTAAAGCAGAAACAGTTGAACAGTTTTTGGGAGCACCAATCTTAGATATTGGTGCTAAACAACACAGGGACACTAAAGCATCATTGGAAATGAATAACATGGGGAATATCACATTTACTAACATTTTGGGTGAGATCCCTAAGGGTCGTGGTTCTAGAGGAGATCTAGTCTGTTCAACTGTTGAGTTTTGCATTCCTGAGCAGGGTGAGGCAAATATGGAAATGTACAGGAAGTGTTCGGGGCAACAGAAAGGTGAATAATGTTACTAAGAGTTGTTCTTTTTTATCCTTCTCACGTACCATTTAATTTTTTATTTTTTATTTTTTTTAACTAGGGATTGAATCAGGGGCATTTAGCCCCTGAGCCACATCCACAGCCCTTTTTTTGTTTATTTTGAGAATGGGTCTGGCTAAGTTGCTCAGGGCCTTGCTAAGTTGCTGAGGCTGGCTTTGAACTTGGGATCCTCCTGCCTCAACCTCCTCAGTTGCTGGAATTACAGGCATATGCCACCATGAATGGCAGCATTCCATCTTCTTTCTAAATAAAAGTAGAACAAACAATGACCACAAAAATAAATCAAAAGGCTGTATCATTGGTTTGCTTTATGAATTAAATAAAAAAATGAGAACAGGACCATGTGAATATGTTAAACCTTCCCAGAGCACCGCAAGCTCTTTCATATGGGCAGCTGTGGCGTAAGTAGAAAGAGCAGGAGTCAGAACTGGGCATGCGTCTGGCTTTGTCACTAAGCTTTTTGACCTTGGGCAAATCAAAGGTAAAAAGTAAACTTAATCATCTATATAATGGGGATAAGAAGTTTCTTTTATGATCATTAAGTGAGATCATTGTGGTTAAAGTAAATTCTTAATTTACAAAGAATCTTACATGTTTGGCATAAAAATAAAGCTACAATGTAGTCCATAGCAAGCAAGTAAGAATAGTTATGAAGTGTATAAAAATTTTACTCTTGATTATCAATAGTTCAGACAGTGCAACATGCTTTAAAAATCTAAATTAACAGTTTATTCTTTAACTTGTGCCTTTGTGTAATCACTTGTTACTCACAGTTCCTTTGTCTTGTATCTGCACTGCATTTAGCTTCTTTCCACCATTTTCCTCCTGTGCAGCTCAATTGCATACTATTTCTATACTAATTTATATAAGCTTGTGCTAAAATACATTCAAGTAAGTACTGCCACCGCTATTTACTAGGCAACTGTTCATGTTAAAACCTCAATCTATAGCTTTAAGAACCCATTCTATGGCTGGGGTTATCACTCAGTGGTAGAGCAATGGTCTAGCATAGGTGAGGTCCTGGGTTTGATCCTCAGCACCACATTAAAACACACACACACACACACACACACACACACACACACACACACAGATACATACGCGCACACACACATGCACAACAGATAAATAAAGGTTAAATTCTAAAGAAAAGAAAGCATTTTAATCTGTTAATTTTTTATTAGAGCATTATAATCATGCATAGTACTTGGGTTCACTTTAATGAAATCATATGTGCCAAAAAAAAATTCTAATTCAAAGACTTTTGAACATCTTTCGTGGGGATGTTAGAACAAGAGAGACATCCACCTGTATCTCAAAAGCAGAATACAGATTTTGTTTTTCTTACTCGAATGAACACTGAAGGAGTGTCCCTTAACTATATAAAAGTTCAGCATTAAAAATAACTGTTTTCTCTGAATCACCAGCTAGATCAAATGATTCTTAAATGATACCTCTTGTCAGCAAGAAAGATGACCCCAAGAATGAACAAAAATAGCCTGTGTTCAACAGCTGTGATATCTATAATTTATAATCTGTGATCATGTCTCATCAGATCGTCTTGAGGTGACACTGGGAATGAGCGTCATTTGTATTTAGTACTCAGAAAACAAAGTTTTTGCATCCTGTCTTTTTGGTTAATATATTTTTCTTTGCATATAAACAGTGTGATGTGAGACTTCATGTTTGAGGAATGTGACCTTGAAACTATTGGCATGCCTAGTCTTATAAATGTTTGACTAATCCTTAATAATTAATATCCCAAACAGCAAAAATTTAATTCCCCAGCAAATAATCGTTTTTTCACTGTTTTAAGAGTTCTCTTTTTTCATGGACAAAAATCTTATATAGTGTCTTGAAATATATGTATCTTGGGGAATGGCTAAATGGAGCTAATGAACATGCATTAACAGAGATACTTTTTTTTTTAAATTTTGTAGAGGAAGGCAATTTTCAGGCACTGAAAGAGGAAGAAGGGAGGAAAGGAAAGAGACAGGAAGGGAGGGAAAGATTACCTCATCATCAAATTCTGTCAGTCTTTAATACTGTTTTGGATATCATGTTTGTTTGTTTTTGTACCGGGGATTGAACCCAGGGACACTTAACCACTGAGCCACATCCCCGGCCAATTAAAAAAAAAAAAAAAAAACAACTATAGTATCTAGAGACAGGGTCTCACAGAGCTACGTGGGGCTATCGCTAAGCTGCTGAGGCTGGCTTTGAACTCGAGATCCTCCTGCCTCAGCCTCCGGAGCCCCTGGGATGACAGGCGTTCACCACCTTGCCTGACTGGGCATCGTGTTTCTAATTTTCTCTCATCATTTTTTCACTTCTTCCTTGATTACACTCATTTTTTCTTTAACTTGTGCCTTTGTATTGCACTTGCTCCTCAACTCCTTTGTCCGGTACGCATTTCGCTTTTATCTGCACTGCATTTAGTTTCCCTTTCCCCCTTGTGCAGCTCCATCACAGACTCTTTCCATATTACCTACTTAAACCAACGTGGGTTAAAATACGCTCAAGCAAGTCCTGCAACTGTCATTTACTGGGAAACTTTGCTGGAGTTGAAATTGAGAGCGCTGGAGGAGAGGGTCTCTTCCACGAAAGGGGCAAAGTGCGAATGGATGAATAAGCAGAGGACAGGTGACGAGCGTGGTCCCGGGTTCGGCGCGCCACGAGCTGCACCGAGCACCCTCGAGCGCGGCCGGAGCTGGTCCGCTGGCCGTGCTCCAACCGCGCTCGCATCAAGCCGTTCCCGCGCCTCCATCCCCGACTTCCCGCGGGCGCACGTTTTAGTTTTACGTGCCCTCGCTCCCCGAAGTCAGGCGCGTCTCCTCTCTGTTCTACTTCCATCTCCTTCCAGTCCCGGAGACCCGCCCGAACCGCCCGCGCTGGGCTCCCGGGGGTTCCCACCAGAAAGGGCCCGCGGCCCCGCCCCTCGCGCCTCGGCGCACCTGGCTCGGCCCCGCCCGCGCGCACGCGCTCCCGGCACGCGCAGCCGCCGAGTCGCCGCGGACGCGCCTCACGCGGGGGCGCTGCTCGTCCCCCGCCCCGCCCGCCGCCCGCGGCTTTGCCCCCGGCCGCCGCCAGCGCCCCGCCGCCCCGCCAGCCCCGCGCCCGCGGCCCGCCCCCGGCCCGCTGCACTGTGGGTAGGCGGCGGCGGCGGCGTCCGCGCGGAGGGCGGGCGGCGGAGCGAGGCTGCGCGCTGAAGATGGCTGAGAAGCAAAAGCACGACGGGCGGGTGAAGATCGGGCACTACGTGCTGGGGGACACGCTGGGCGTCGGCACCTTCGGCAAAGTGAAGAGTTGAGTGCGCGCCGAGGCCGGGCGGGCGGCAGGTGGAGCCGCGGCGCGGAGCCCCGGGCGGGGCGCGGGCGTCCGGGGCTCCAGGTGCTGCGCCCGCCGCCTCCGCCGGGGCTGGGGCCGGGCACCTCGCGCCTCAGGGGCAGACCTGGGAGGCTGGACCAGGTCGGCGCAGTGCCTCCGGCGTGAGGCCGGAGGGAAGCGGGTAGGGAAGGGGTTAGGGAATCGTGCACGCTGCTGAGGGGTGGGCGAGTCGCCGCTTTTGCCGGGGGCTCTGCTGGCTTTACGTGTGGTCCGGTGTCGTCCCCACAGCGGCTCGGTCCAGATGAGCCTCACCTTAAAGGCGAGAGAACCGGGACCCCTCGAGGTTCAGTGACACGCCCAAGGTCACAGAGCGGTTGGCAGATCCAGGATGAGGTCTAAGATGTCCTCCAATTTCTGGCCTTGCAGGGAGGCCCCTGCCTTCTCCGATTCCTTCGTGTTCTTGACGCTTGGTTGGTGGAGCTGACCGTTTTGGGGTCCGCTCCAGGGGCCAGGAGGTAGTAGTGGTCCTTCTGCTGGATGCGTGAAATGCTGAAATGCAGCTGGAGGGTGGATTGGTGTGTGTAAAACGGTTTAGGGAGGCTGGTGGGATGACGGGGAGAGACACACGTTCCTCGGAGGTGGAGGATTTGGGGCCCAGGAAGGCAGAACTGCTAAGGCATAAGCTGCTGAGGGCTTGTTTTCTTGGAACTGGGATCCCATTTTGGGTGTAGAAAAGCAGATTGCTTTTGAAATTTTATACAGCATTTCTAACTAGTTAAGTATTAAACTTTCCTGTTATTTGTTAATAAGAGTCACATGGGATTTAATTAACCTGCCTTCTCTCCATAGCTGGAGTTCGCTTATTAAAAATACTGTTGCAAATCCAGAATTATAAAGTGAAGCATTGGCTTTTTATTTTTTTCTGAATAAGTGCTGGATAGGCTCGCTACAGATTCTTTTCTGAGTTCTTCTAAAATTTCCATTTTAACCTCACTTGAAGACTCTTGTTCATTCCAGTGGCAAGGATCAGCGCCTGTTGTCTTTCTCATGTGTAATACCCACTCCTTTGATCAAAAAACACTTACTGAGCGATTAGATGATAGGCATGGGTCCAGCCAGTGGCAATACAACAAGGAACAAAATCAGATCTTAATGGAGCTTATTTTCTGCTGGGTAAGACAATAATAAGAATATATATGTAAATTTTATGTTTCACACTATTGAGAAAAGTCAATCAGGGAAGGGAGGATAGGGAGTTTTGTGAGGTTGGTAGTTTTCAATAAGGTGGTCAGGCCAGGCCTCACAGACCTTGGTATTTGTGTAAAGACCTAAAAAGTTTGTAAAATTCTTTGAAGTTCTAGAAGGCTTTGATTGCTTTTGAAAGTTCTTATAAACAGAATGGATAGTTAGCATGTATTTAGAATGAATCTAGGAAGAGCCAGGGTTTAGGTTAGGGATTAGATTAGTGCCTGTTACCTTACTTGTCATTTAATATCATTGCTGAGGACTGTTGTGTTATGACATACAATTACTCAAGCTAAAACAGTGTCTTTGTCATTTGGACATGTATACTCTTGAAGTTGCATAACTTAATCCTACATCCTTTCAAATGGTGTTAAACACTTTTGTCTTTTCAAATTCCTCTACTACTGTAATCTGCATGCAGAGTAGAATACCCATCAGAACAGTCAGCCATTGTAAAGGACATTGTTGAGCTGCTTCCAGGTACTGGCTTCTTAAAGGGTAAACCTGAAGGAACTTGAATTCATGAGGAATCTTTTTCCTGGAGAACCCCTGGTTAGCTGTAAGGAGTTTTCCTAACATTGTATTAGCTCTTCTTTAAAAAGATATTGTGACGGGCTGGCATTATGGCTCAGTAGGAGAGAACTTGCCTAGCATGTGTGAAGCATTGGGTTCGAGTCTTAGCACCACATATAAATAAATGAATAAAATAAAACATTTAAAAATATCAACATTTAAAAATATTTTGAAAAAAAATATTGTGACTTCTTATCCAAGACTAATCAATATAGTAGTTTTTAATATTTAAAAATTTTTAAATTGTAGAAATTGCTACAACCTCGTTACTAATTCAAGGGCAGTTGAAATGAAAGCACATGCATTTTTTTTTAAAACATGTATAAAATTCACCCATTCTTAGTATACAGTTCAACATTTTTGGGTAATTTTACCAGATGCTGCAACCATCATTATAGATCAGTTGTAGAACATGTTAGAAAACCACAATAAGATCCCTCATACACATTTACAGTTAATCCTGTTCCTACCCTTGGCCACAGGAAACTTTTACTATTTTCTGTGTAAATTGGCTTTTTCTGGATACTTACAATTGGAGTCATTCAATATGGAGTCTCATCTGTAGCTTCTTTATCAGTGCTTTGAAGTTCTTGAGTGTCATGTTATTTGTTCCTTTTTATTGTTGAATAGTATTGTGTTTAATGGATATGCCATATTTTGTCCGTACATAATACCAGTTGATGGCTATTACAAATAATGCTACCTTGAATATTCACATGGGAATCTTTGTGTGGACATGTTTTCTTATATCTGTGTAGGATTGCTGGGTTATATCATAATTTTATGTTTAATTTTTTGAGACTCTGTCAGACTTTTTCAGAATGGTTGCACCGTTTTATAGTCCCACCAACAATGTATTAGAGTTCCCTTTTCTTCATATCTTTGTGTTTGAATGGTACCTAGTGAGTATGAAATGGTAGCTCATCAAGGCTTTAATTTTGCATTTTCTGAATGACTGATATCATTGAACATATTTTCATGTACTCATTATTTGTGTATCTTCTTTGGTGAAATGTCTGTATCTTTGCTCATTTTTTTTTTTTTTTTTTTTTTTGATTGGGTTGTGCTGTGGTTTGAATATTATTTGTCTTCTCTGAAACTCATGTTGGAATCTGATTCTCAGTGTAACAGAATTGAGAGGTGGTCTTCACTAGATAATTTAGTTCATTAAGAGGGATTAATACCTTTCTCTTAGGCATGGGTTAGTTGGTATAAAGTGAACCTGCTGTCTCTTTCCCATTTGCTTGTTTGCCCTTCTGTTTTTCTGCTTTGAGATGAAGCAGTATGAGATCCTCGCCAGAAACTGGCAGGTCCTGGCACCATATCTTTGGATTTCCCAGCCTCTAGCCAAAATAAACTTTTCTTTATAAATTATCCAGTCTCAGGTATTCTGTAATAGCAAAGAAAATGAACTGAGACAGGCTGTTTGTCATATTATAAGATGAATTGAAATAATTAAAAAAAATTCTAGATAGAAACTTTTATTGGACATGTTTTGTATATAATTCCTCCCAGTCTTTTGTTTAAAGGCCTTTTCACTTTTTTAATGGTATCTTTTGAAGTATAAAAGTTATGAATTTTCATGAGGTTCAGTTTATTAATTTGTTTTATGAACATGCTTTTAGTGTCATAGTTAAGAAATCTTTGCTTAGCCCAAGATCTCAAAGATTTATGGTTAGTTATGCTTTCTTGTAAATATTTTATTATTTTAGCTCTTATGTTTAAGAACCAGTTTTGTCTGACATGAGATGAAGTTAAATGCCAACTTTTTTCCATGTGTATATTCAGTTGTTCCAGCACCTTTTGTTGAAAGCACATGCATTTTTAACTGTTATAGATTTAGATTTTGTAAAATCAATTCCTACTAAAAACCTTAACAGTAGATTATTTAATTCTATGTGGTTTTAAAAACATGGAAATGGAGGAGAGAGAAGCATTTTACATGCTTTTTTTTTTTTTTTTTTTTTTTTTTTTGTGGTCCTGGGAATTGAACTCAGGGCCTTGTGCATGCTAGGCGAGCACTCTACCAACTGAGCTATATTCCCAGCCCCATGCTTTCTTAACTGATACGCTAATTGAGAATTTAATTTCAGTTGTTAATGTACCAACTTATGGACCAAAGTTAGGCACAATAACTAAAGATTGAAAATGGCATAGTTCTTATTTACTAGGTTTTACTTATTTTTAAGAAGTATGTGATTGAAAGATTGATAAAACCTTATCTAAAATGTTTTAAGTGGAATTTTCTTTTCATTGGTCTATTTTGTTAGGTTTCATACAATGAAAACGTTATATGGGTTGACAGAATTTGAAAAAAATGCTTCTTATTTAAAACTTGTTCCTTAAATTTAGGTTTTCATTTTATCTGGGTAGAGTAGAATTGCTCTTTAGAACTCTTACAGTTAGACTTGTTTGGTTCTTATCTGTCATGGTCTGGATGTGAGGGGTCCTCCAAAAGTTCCTGCTAATGCAGTAAATATTCAGAGGTGAAATGATTAGCTTATGAGAGCTGTAACCTAATTGGTCCATCTTAGTTTGAATGGACTTGCTGGCTGGTGTTAACTGTAAGCAGATGGAGCGTGACAGGAGGTGGGTCACTGGTGGAGTGCTCTGGTAGGGTGCATCTTCCCTGATGCCCTTTCCCCTCTCTCTGCTTCCTGGCCATCACAGGCTGAACTTCTAAAGGATAACACAAAGACACACAATGTGTAAGCTTCTTTACACTTTTATCTTTAAAAAAATTTTTTTAGATTGAATTCCAAAAAATGGATGTATTTAATTGTTCTTTTTGATTTAATGGAAATTTGAATTGTTGAAGACCAGAACTGAGATGGAGATGTAAGGTAGAATGGAAGACACATTTGTAACCCTTTAGTGGTAAAAGCTACAGTTAAAGTTTTTACTTAAAACTATTTTACTTTTAATTTTTCTTTTCTAATCACAGCATTATATGCACATGATTTTATATTATTTCCTGGGGTAATCCTCTGGGTTTAGTGTTATTTCCATTTAAAGTGAAGAAATTAAGAATCAGATACTTTAAGTAACTTGCCCAAGTTTGCTGTGCTAGTAAGTAGCAGACTAGCAATCAAATTCAGGATGTTTAGAAATACCATCAATTCTTACACCAACATTGAGACAGCTGTAATAATCTGCCCCTATTTTTTGGTTGCCTGGACTGAAAGAGTTCTTAATGATTACTGTACTTAATTAATGTTTATATTAAAACAATGTCTTTTTTGATTAAGTCATGTAGTCATCCTTTGGAATCTGAGATTGGTTCCCTTACATGAAATGGCACAGTGTTTGTTATGTAACCCATGCACATCCTCCAATGTACTTTAATCACTTCTAGATTACTAGTAATACCTAATACCATGTTAATGCCGTCTAAGTACTTACTATATTGTTTAGGGAATAATGATAAAGAAAAAAAGAGTATACATTTTTAGTACAAATGTGAACTTTATTTTTCCAAATATTTTTGATCCATGGTTGGTTGAATTCATGGATTCCAAGGGCCAACTGTACCATGTATTAGCTGAGTAATAATCAGTTCATTTAGATCTTTCAAACAATTAGGTAATTGAGTGATGCTATTTAGGTTTTTTCTGGATTTATATGATTTTTACTTAAGCAGTTTTGTCTTCAATTTCAGAATGAATTTTATGTAATCCTTTGATTGACTTTCAAAAGGTATTTTCCAGTGGGAACAATGTATATAGATTTAGAGTAAGTTCACAAAGGCAATGCAATGTTGTATGTAGATAGCCTGTCTAGCACAAAGACTGTTTGACTTGGAAGACCAAGTGTGGAACAGTAGGAGTGTCATGAACCAGCTGTAGAGTTTGGTTAGATGAACTAACCAAACTTGATCTGTGAGAAAGGATATAGTACCACGCATTCTCTTACACAGCTGTGAGAAGTGCAGGCGAAAATGAATGTAGGTGAAAAGACTCTCAAAAGTACTTTGGGCCCATTATGTACTTAAATCCATAATTAGCTGAACTGTGAGAATAATCTGTGATCTAGTTCTGATACCAGAAATTTATCTTATGAGGAGGAAGAAGAATTTACTGTTTTGTTTTCCCAAGTCATCTCCATGTGTGTGTGAATGAATGAATGAATATGTTCAGAATCTCTAATTCTGCAGACCCTGCTCACTGTTCCCCCTCTTCTACACATCACTCCTAAGGCAGGTGTGCAAACACATAATAAATCTAAACACATAACGTACATAAACATAGCATGCATATATTCCAAATCCAGTGGCAGTGATCACCGAAGCTGTTGGAGGAAGGAGGCAAAAGCAGGAAAGGGAGGGAAGTTTGAGTAGCCCCTGGCAGTTTCTATGTCTAAGTCATTTTAAAGGCACAGTTTACTTGTACTAAAATTAGAATAAATAAAGTAACTATTTTTTTTTTTTTTTAAAGCACAGAGAATGTACTCTGATCTAAGAAAAAGCCTTTCAACCAAACTTTCCCTCAATACAGGTATATGCATTAGAAAGAGTTTGTAGTTTGTTCCTGTATTTGAGGTAATTACTTCAGTTCCCTGGACTTGGTCCCTTCCCAGCACCACTCTCACTTGGTTGTCTGCTTTTTTTTCTTTTTGTAGCAACATGCCAAAGTGTTCACTAATCTTGTAGTTCATGCCAGTTTTTCTGAATGCATTTGGTACTGCTTTGTAATGATAATACTTTCTCCTTTACCCTTCTAAGATTCCTGTGGTTTCCTCAATAGGGAAAATGCTTTGTAGAGAAATTAGTTAAATTTTGAAGCCAAGCATATAATTTAATTTGACCTAGTGGCAAGATTCAATCATATAAGACCCCTAAAATGTTGAACGTGTTACAGAAATGACAACGAATCTATTTAGTATATTTATTAGATACAAATGTAAAAGAAATTTTGGGAATCAGGTTTTATTTTTATCTATTCTTTTAGTGACTGAAATGTACATGCAAAGCAATGTGTTTGTTTTGAAATGTGGTGAACCATTTTATTTTTAGTGTGGTGTTGTTAAGGAAAGAATTTCAGGCAGTTTTTAATCTCTTCTAATAATAGAAACCTCCTTCACCCCTTCAAGGGAACAGTGTTCTTTCTTAAGTGGTATCTGATGTTTAACAGTGTTTGCCTCTGATAAATTTTCACTATATTTCTTGTGGCAGTGCCTTTGTTTTTAAAGTATTAATAACTTTAAATCTATTCTTAGATTTTTAAAAACAGCTTTTTATCCGATTAAAGACAATTCAGCAAATCTTGGTATATTTCATATTCTGAATGTTCATGTATTAATTTATGTAAGTATTTTGTTTTCTCAGAACTATTTTTCTTTACATGAGTTTACATACTATTAAAAACATGATGAACAATATTCAACATCTTTGAGGTTCTAAATTATAAATTTGTTATAAGGCAGTTGAATTTGACTGTCATACCTGAAAATAATATAATTAAAATTTTATAAACAGCAAACATTTTTCCTTTTTTTTCTCTAAATTTACTTTCCTTGGCCAATACCATAAGTATTTAATGTTTCTATTTTATTTAAAAAATATATTTGATTTGATACTATATGGCATTCCAGAACTCAGTTCTTCCAGTCTTAGTGGAATAATAAAACCAATAGATTTTAAACATTGACCATATTTATTGGATTTGAAGAACAAATTTGAAGCTGTGTTTATTGGATTTGTAGAATGTGGCAATACATGCTACAACACCTTATTTACTAATTTACAATAAAGTGGGAAATATTTGTAAAAAAAAGTTGCCGAAATGATTCTTGTGTCACATTTGATGTCTTAAGTAAAATTTGATGTTAGTTTCCATTTTCACAGATTTATACCAGGACCCCTTATTAACCTAATTCAGTGCTCTATGAATTCATTATTAGGTTATATATGGTGCATACTATAAATTTATTTCAGCAAGAAATTTGACTTGTTTCTTACAGTAGATATGGTAAAGGAATGTTTTCCGAATGGTTGATTGCTGATGAACAGCTGTTCCCAGAGATGTGAAGTCTCATTGTAAGGGGAACTGTCTGCCATAGACTGTTTAAATACATATATAAATGATTTTGATGTGGACTCAGAACTAATAATTATAGTAAGGGTTCCTATTTTGGATGGTAGAAAACTTGATGAAATAATTGATAAATCAGAATCAGAATTTAAAATTACATTGACTGTTGGGATTGCCAAGTGAAAACCAAGAAAGTGAAATTCAGTAGGGACAAGTGTTAATCTAGCAGTCAGATTAAAAACCAAACCA
Organism: Sciurus vulgaris; assembly: GCF_902686455.1. Classification (NCBI taxonomy): domain Eukaryota; kingdom Metazoa; phylum Chordata; class Mammalia; order Rodentia; family Sciuridae; genus Sciurus; species Sciurus vulgaris. Next base: position 45,400,206 of record NC_136461.1, read on the forward strand.
AATTACAGGTGCATGAAAGAATGGAACAGTTGATATTAGTTTCTGAGATGTTTAAGTTTTAGGTGACAACCACCTTAGGAATTATATATTATGAATGCTAACGTGTAAAATTTGTTATATGTAAAGTAGGTGTAGAAAGGCAAATTAGTTTGGGTTGTAGAGGTAGTATATTTCTGTTATAGTCTGAAATGCATATTAAGTACAGTTCTTGGCATTGAAATTAGGGAAAACAAAACTTAGCCAGTTGTAATTAATTCAGAGAATGACCTTTATAATTAAGATATGGCCCCCAAAGTATGCCATGTGAAATAGGGTAAAGGAAATGAATTTTTCTCCATATGAGAAAACATTTTAGGTGTGATAGCTGTTTTTAAGTAGTTAAAGTATCATCAGGAAAAAGGAGTCAGCATAATCAATGGTGCTTTGAAGGGGAGAACTGTGATTGTTGGGTGAACGTGTCAAGCAGGCAGATTATATTCCAGAATTATGAGATTCTTTGTATGAAGGAGATTTGTCTAGGGGTGGTCCAGCTATTTCCACACATCAGTGAGATTTCTCTTGTTGACAGATTTGCTCAGATACTGGATGACTGTCTAAAAAGATTTTTACTTCAGAATTTCTGGTTTGCATGGCAGCTTGGCATAGGTGATCTATAAAGTCCTTTTTAACTCCAATATTCTGTTATTCAGTACACATTTTCCTAGTGATGTTTATTTCTTTCTCAGCTTTGATTTCTAACTTGTATGAAATCAATTTTGTAGTCAAGAATAAGTAGAAAAGCTGGAAAAGATAAAATTTGTTTGAAGGCAGCCAAATCTTTTTGAAGGCAGTGGTCATTTTTCTAGTGAAAGGAAAAATGCATTGGAATGAATCTGACATTTTGCTTGACCTTTCTGTTTGATTTGTCTGTTAATTTGTAAGGGTAGTAAATGCAAGAGGATGTACAGACAGTAGTAGCTAAAAGATAAAAGAAGCGGAGTTTGAGTCCTGGGAGACAGTAGTTAAAGTCAGTAGTTTATCTGGGATAGTACTTGGTAAAGACTTGGGTTTTTGATTACAATACTCTATAAAGATTAAAATCCTATTGAGATGATCTTTTTTTTTTGATGTTTGTCTCTGTGACACATAAAAATGCAAATTTATATCCTTGACTGTAGGAAGTCAAGGATTCATGTTGTAATCTCTGAGGGTAACCATTAAAATCAAACCTAAAGGCCCTAGAGATAATCAAAAAACAAAAAGAGTTGATGTTATTTGTTTTGTTTTGAAAAGAAGTCCCAATCATTTCATAATTCTACTTTAGAAATAATTTTTCTGGAACTTTATATTTGTTAAATATATTTAATAAGATTCCCATGAGTCAGTCAGGAGTAATTATTGGGGATACAAGGGGAGACATATTTGAAGACAGGAAAAGAGGAATGAACAAGAACAAGATGTGGAATGAGGCACATAGAAATAGATGCGTAAGGACAGCAGTTGGAAAGACATGGGAGAGGGCACGCTGCTTAAAACTTTACAAAGCTTTGTGATCTGTATTTCTGGTAGTCTGTTCATCTGGAGTGAGGGCATCTGAGAACATTTTTTCAGATCTTTTATCCTTCACCTGAATGCTTACATATTCTCCAGCAGTTTAAAATAATCTCTTCTATACTGGTAAACTTTTTCTTTCTCTATTTTTCATACTAAATGAGAAAGTAAAAATTAAGTTGGTTTCCCTGTAGAATCCTAGATTAAGTTTAAAAATATTTTAAAGGTACAGTCTGAAGCTAAATACAACATATCATGGTCAAAGAAATTAGGTATAGAGCAAGTTTTTACTAAAAAAAAAAAAAAAATCACATTCTCAGATCTTTCCTGATCTGTTTAAAATAGTCCATCTTCCTGCTTCTACCCTGTCAATCTTGCTTTGCTGTATTTTTAAAAATATTTTTTAGATGTTGATGTTGATAGACCTTTATTTTTATTCTTTTATTTATATGCTGTGCTGAGAATCGAACCCAGTGCCTCACACATACTAGGCAAGTGCTCTACCACTGAGTCACAACCCCAGTCCCTCTGCTTTTTTCTTTATGACCATTATGTAATTGTTTATTTATATTCTTTATCAGAATGGAAATTCACTTATTTTCAGCATTTGAGGCAATTCTTCATGTATATCAGACACTCAAAATACTTGGTGAATGAAAGAATGAATAGACTAACGTGTTAGTTTGAATGAATGCACAGACAACGTGTTAAAAACAACTAGGAGAGAAACGTCTTCAGGGATATATAAACTCATTCTTTCAATAAACCTTGAATACATGCCATGTATGATATTATATGATTTAGGGGTTACCCAAATTTTTTAGTCCATGTTTTATTTTCTTGATATTTAGCAGATTTCATTTTTGTTCTGGGGATAGAACCCAGGGATGCTTAACCACTGACCCACATCTCCAGCCCTTTTTATATTTTGCTTTGAGACAGGGTCTTGCTAAGACCTCACTAAGGGCAGATCTAGCTTGCTAAGGCTTACTTTGGACTTGTCCTGTCTCAGCCTCCTGAGTCCCTGGGATTACAGGCATGTGCCATCTTACCCAGCTTTAAGCAGTTCTTGATGGATAACTTCAGTGTATCTGATCCATAGCAAAGGTTACAGCTCTGTCCCAGCTTTGCTCTTTCACTGAACACACAGTTTTCCTTACTTAGTTGTTCTCAGCCATTGTCCCTCCCTCCTTAGTCTGTCACTACTCCATTCCTTCCTGTGGCCTCATTTCTCGTATCAGATCTAATTCTAAGGGTAAGAGAATAGTCGTGCAGGTGAACACTTTTGATATGTTATTTTCAAGAGAAACTGGTAATCGAGAGGTAAAGTAGTATGAATATTGGGCTTGGGCTTTGGAGGCAGACACACCATCAGGACACTCGCTGATTGTTCTCTGATTCCTAGTATCCTCCTCTACACTGAACATAATGATATTTACCGTATAGGGTTCTGAGAATTAATAAGATATTTATACAAAGTGTTTAATGTTGTATTTATTTAATCAGTGGTAGATCAAAAGGAAAGAAAAGTCTTTTGCTTCCTTGTTAGAACTCTGAGAATTTTAAAGGATTTCAAGGAAAGTCTCCTCTTAAGAGAAAAACAGTGAGACTGTTTTGTTTCACTCTGAGCAAAGAAAGGAACTTTGTGTTGTTTTGGCAGAAGGCTGGTGATGGTAGGAGTCAGAACATATGTATGTGTGTCAGATCACTCCTGACTCCCAGAGTTTAAAGCCCTCAATATGAATGAATGAAGGTCACTGACTTCCTACACGGCCTGGCTTACTGATATGTGTGGTATTCCTTTAGAGTTCTTCATGTATTCTGGATATTAATCTTTTATCACATGAATTGTTGGCAAATATTTTCTCTCATTTTGTAAGTTTTCACTTCACTCTGTTGATTGCTTCCTTTGTCATGCAAAAGATTTTAGTTTGTCTAACTAAATGTAATTTCATTTGTCTATTTTTGCTTTTGTTTCTTGCAGTTTGGGGGGGTCATTGCCTATACCAGTGTCTTAAAAGTGTTTCTCCTCTCCTCTCCTTTCCTTTCCCCTTTCCTTTCTAAGAAGCAACATAACTTTTAGTAATATTTTCATGTATTAAAGTTTCCAGGAAATAGATTAGACTCAGGAAATAAAGAAGAGGGCTTGGGCTTGGTAACCAGTTTATGGGAGGCTATTGTTTGGACTGACCAAACAATGGAGTTACTGAAGCTAGGTTCCATGTAATCAAACTTTGAAATGTGCCAGTTTTCTAAAAAATAGAGATTCATAACATGTAATTATAGAAGGGGCCCATCTACCAGAGCCAGTATAGAATTGTCCTCTGTATTAACCGTGTAAGAAAACTTTGAAATCATTCTAGAAAAAGTCAACTAGACCTTTAATTTTTTTTTTTTTTATAATTTTTCCTTTTAAACAGAGTTGAGTGAGAAGTATGGAAATATAAGTGAATTAATGGAAGATGGGGAGTACATCATTAAGGGCTGTTGATAACAGATGCATTTTGGTGTTGGCTGTGCTTTCAGTGAGAACAGTGGCACACACCCATAATTCCAACTATTGTTACAATGGATGCAGGATGATCGAGGTTCAAGTCTAGCCAGCCTGGTCAGTTTAGGGAGATCTTGTGTCAAAATAAAAAAAAAAAGGCTGGGAATGTAACTCACTAGTAGAGCACTTGTCTAGCATGCCCCCGACCCTGGTTTCCATTCCCAGCACCGCCATGGGAGCATTATAAAAGTCAGCATTGATTGCCAGGTTGCATTTTCCCACAGTGGTGCTCCCTGTGTTTTCTTCTAGTCATTTCATAGATTCAAGTCTTATAGTTAGTTAGGGCTTTGATCCATTTTGAGTTGACTTTTGTTTCTGGTGAGAGAGGTACAATGGAGCCACCTTAACAAAAAGGGCATCATGTTGGAATTTTGAAAAAGAGAGAGACATAAACCAATGAAATGGGACAGAACAGAAATTGTAGCAATAAACCCAAATATCTACAGGTAGCTAATTGACTTTCAAAAAAGACACCAAAAACATAATGGAGAGAGGCCTCTTCAATACATGGTGCTAGGAAAACTGGATATTCATATGCAGGGTTTTCTAATTTTCCTACAGAGATCTTTTGAGTTTTTAGATGAATTTATTCATAGGGTTTTTGGTTTTGTTTTTGGTAGCTATTATTAATGTGTTTGCTTTTATGATTTCTTTCTCAGCAAGTTCATTATTTGAATATAAAATACTATTGATTTTTGTATATTGATTTAGTAATAAGCAATTTTACTGAATCTGTTTATCAATTCTAATAGTCTTTAGGTTTCTGTCTATATAGAATCATATCTGTGGATTGGGATGATTTGATTTCCTCTCTATTTGAAGGCTTTTTTTTTCTCTTGCCTAAGTGTTATAACTAGAACTTTTACTCTATTGAATAAGAATGGTGAGAATGAATAACATATTTCTTGTTCCAGATCTTAGAGTAAACTCAGTTTTTCCCCATTATTATGATATTGGCTGTAGTCATTATTCTGTTGAAATACAAACCTTCAATGCCTAATTTGTTCAGGATTTTTATCATGAAGTATGTTGAATTTTATCAAATGTTTTTTATGCCTCTATGAGATGATCATTATTTTTATCCTTTATTCTCTGTTTATATACTTTTTAAGAACTTTGTTATTTCTTTCCTTCTACACTTTTGGATTTGGTTTATTCTTTTCTAGGTCCTTGAGATGTATTGTTAGAGTGTTTCTTTGAAATCTTCATATATTTTTGATGTAGACCAACAGCCTTAATGAACATAGATGCAAATGAGAAATATTTTTCTTATATACTGTGGATTTCTTGATTGGTATATGTCAAACCATCCTTATATCTCTGGGATAAATCCATTGAGATCATGGTGAATGATCTTTTCGATGTGGTGGTGGATTTGATTTGTTAATATTTTGTTGGGAGTTTTTGCATCTGTTTTCATTAGAGTTGTTGGTCTATTTTCTATTTTTTTGTTTGTTTTGTTTTTTGTTGCATTTTGGTCAGGTTTTAATGTCAGGGTGATACTGGCCTCCTTGAGTTTGGAAGGATTCCCTCCCTTTCAATTCTTTGGAATAGTTTGAGAAAAATTGCTGTTTCTTTTTAAAGGTTTGCTGAAATTCAACAGAGAAGCTGTTCAGTCCTGGGCCTTTCTTTGTTGGAGACATTTTACTACTGATTGTTTTATTACTTGTTGGTTTATTCAAGTTTTTTTTTTTTAAATGTCTTCATGGTTCAGTTTGGGTAGGTCACATGTGTCTAGAAATTTAACTCTTTCTTATAGGGATATATTAGTATATGGTTGTTATTAGTTGTCTCTAATCATCCTTTGTATTTCTGTGATATTGGTTGCAGTGTTCCCTCTGCATCACTAATTTTATTTTTTTTTCATCTTTCTCTCTTTTTTGGTTAGTCTACCAGAGGTATGTCAATTTTGTTTATCTTTTCAAAAAACCAACTCTTGGCTTCATTAGTCTTTTGTATTTTTTATTCTTCTTTGAACTTTGTTATTTCTTTCCTTATACACCTTTGGATTTGGTTTATTCTTTTCTAGGTCCTTGAGATGTATTGTTAGAGTGTTTCTTTGAAATCTTCATATATTTTTTGATGTAGACCAACAGCCTTAATGAACATAGATGCAAATGAGAAATATTTTTCTTATTGCTATAGAATTCCCTCGACACTGTTTTTGTTCTGTCCTGTAAGTTTTAGTATGTTGTTTCCATTTTCATTTGTTTTGAGACATTTTTAAATTTCCCTTTTGATTATCTTCTAGGACCTACTGTTCATTCATAAATGTGTTGTTCAGTCTCTATTTGTATAATTTCCAAAGTTTCTTTTGTTGTTGATTTCTAGGTTTTATTTTCCATTGTAGTCAGAAATATTTGATTTTTAAAAGATTTGTTAACACTTATGGTTACTAAGACTATATTTTTGATCATCTGTCATGTTTTTTCAGAGTACCATATTTATTTTCATTTAAATTGTTTGCATTCCAGTATTTCTGAATCCATTTATGATACTATTACGTACCTACCACTCAATAACATAGCAGCTACGTTTTCTCATCTTAGAGAGTTAGACTTATGAGCTTCATGTTATAACCATATAGTATTATAATTTTTAAAATGATGTTTACAAGGCTTATTTAGGATGGTATTCTCTATTGGTAAGTATGAAGTCACTCTTCAGCAGTAACTGTATCCTTGATAAATTAATTTTTTAAAAAATTCTTTCAGCTAGTAATGATATGCTTCTTGCCAAGTGTCTTACACACATAGTCATTTGTTCAAAATAATTTAGAACATGCCTTCTTAACATGAAAACTTTGTTAGAACTTAAGTTTCAGAATTCCTTTTTTATGATATATAACCTGATTTAAACAACATCAGGTTATGTTTGGGAATATGTAGCATACCTCTGAGAAATGGGTTTTGTTGCACTTTTCTTTTTAGTCCAAGTGTTGTTTTCAGTCTACCTAACAGCGGCAATAGAACTCTTAGGAAGTAGGAAAATAAAGAACTTAATTTTCCCCTGAGAATTGCTTAGGGACTAACAAGATACCACTTTGAATCACAAGGAACTGCTTTGAATCACAGTTCTAATGTTAATTTCCTATATGAATATTTGGTAAGTTTCTTAAATTATGTGAGCCTCAGTTTCTCCTGTAAGAACTTTTGGAGGGTTTAAATTTAAAAAATATAGAGTGCTTAATAATGTATATACATACACAGAAGCTGTGTATTTATATATATGTGTATATGAATATAGTCATATACATATATGTGTGCATACACATACACACAAAGTGCCTGATATGTAGTAGGGATTCAGAACTGCATTTTTTCCCTATTAATATCATAAGTGCTTTCCCCCAAGGCTTTACCTCCTAGGCCTCAGAATTTTTGGTGCTTTCATCCTGCTTCAAATACCCACTCTGGCCAGTTCCTTTCTACAGCGTATTGCGCTTTTTTGTTTCTTAGATTTTTGCTACCTGAAGGTTAAGCCCGTGGAGTAGCAGCATTGAGAATTTCTTATAACTATGTCAAGGCATTCTAAGCATATTCTACTTATTATCATTGCTGTTGGGTTGTATACTTAGGATTAGAATCAGTGAGTCATAGAGTATACACTTTTAAAAGTTAAAGTTCCGGGTACTCTGTGTTCTCACCAGTACATAGTGGTGTCTGTGGTATTGTATTTCATTGTGGTTTTATATTGCATTGTGCTTTCAATTTACATTTCCTGATAACTTACAATAACCTTTTCATATGTTTATTGACCATCTGGATCTCCTCTTTTTAAATTTGTTTTTCTGGAAGACATGTAGTTTCTTCTATAATGACTAGACTTTAAGAAAATTGAGGCCCTGATGCTGATGGTTATCTTTCTTTTATTAATACTTTTCTATATTTAGAAGTTCCTGGAATGCAGTACCATGTTGGATTGGGGGGGTTGGTGTCTTGGAATGTATAGATAATGTCTCTCCTTTGATATTTGTTGGTTTGCCTCAAATATGAGTCTGATTAGTTCATCCAATTTGCATATCCCTCTCAAATTCTAAAGCAGCAATGCTAGTAGAATATGATGCCTAGGTCATATGTTTTTCTATCCCAAATGTTAGTATTCATCATGCATTTTATTCATATAGTAGGTAAATAGTTACTGAGCATCAGTTATGTATCAGGCACTGTGCCAGATGCTGAGGATGGAAGATAAATGAGATGTGGACCCTCCTCTGAAGGAGCTGGTTGGTATGAAGATCAACAACAAAATGATCACAGCACTTGAAGCACCACCAGGGAGAGGGAATAGGAAGGCACATTGGAGGGGCGTACAGACTTCTGAGTTATTGGAATGAGTGGGGTTGGGAGGGGTGGTTAGGTAATGCTTACTGGGAACAGTGGTTCTCAAGCTTGATTTTGAAAAATAAGTGAGACAGGCAAAGCACTGGAGATCAGGGATGCAAATGGGTCATGTGTTAGTAGCATTCATTTATTCTACTGAGTAAAATTCCACTGAAACTTACTAAATACTTATCAAGAACTGGGCATTGAGAAGACGTGCAGTCCTTAGAAGGAATTTAGTGGTTCTAAGTGACTGAAGTATATATAACATTTGAGGTGAGGGAGTGGTGAAAAATGATCCTGTAATGATATTTACATCTCTAACTATATTAAGTCTTCCAGTTTTACATAAATCATTCTAATATCCTCTTGCTCCCAGTTTTCCAACTAAGTACACAACATACTACAAGATGGGATCCAGCTTCCCAGTATCAGTGGACCCTCCATTCTATGTGCTACAGTGATTTGACTTGAATCCCAGAACTTCTGGTCAGTGTCACCATAGAGTATTTTTTTTTTTTTTTTTTTTTTTGGTTTTGTTTTGTTTTTTTGGTGCTGGGGATCGAACCCAGGGCCTTGTGCTTACAAGGCAAGCACTCTACCGACTGAGCTATCTCCCCAGCCCCCCATAGAATATTCTTGAGTCTTCTAGTTTTAGTTTCAGTCAACCTTCCTTACTTGCACTGGAAGATGTACAGAAAACTTACCTTTCTTTCTTCTGAATAATTTCATAATGTATGGGCACTTTGGTCAAAAGCAATTAACAGTGGGAAGACAACTGTTTTTAATCCTTGGGTCTACAGCAAAGGAGATTATGAAGACAGATGATTGTGCTTTCTGTCAGATCCCAGAACTTATCCATGTTCTCCACTCACTTCTTTCTTTTAGTTCCCAACTTTTTTCTCCTATTCCTTAAACCTAGGGCTAATTTCAAGGTCTTTCCCTAAAACTATTAGAATCTTGGAGCCAGGGCAGCCCAAAATTTCACTCTTATCTAGAAGACTATGTTCCTGGTTTCTAAAATTAGAATTCTGAGTATCTTTTCTCCCAACCACAAATTATTATTTGTGGTAATGCTTTTAATATAGTATATGTGTTATTTTAGACATTATAAGTTATATCTTTTGTTGGTCGGCATACCATAGAGTGTTGAATGTAATCATTCAGAATCTAGACTTTAGAATCAGATCTGAATTTAGATGATTGTTTTCGTCTGTTCTCTAAACTTTATTTTCCTTATCTGAAAGTTCACCTCACAGGATTGTTTTATAAGGTTAAAATTAATGTATGTGAAACGTTTATCGTGTGTATATATACAGACGTAACACCAGCTAGTTGTTCTTCCAAGATCTGTGGGAAAGAATTAGACATTATCATTAAATATCCCCACTACAGATCATACAACATGAATGTTGTCCACAAGGGAAAGATCTAGTTTCAAAGTAACTCCTGTGTCCTTTAGAAGGATGATACCTGACTCTTCCTCTCTTCAAAGTCTCTTCCTGCTTTTATTTGAAGACCCTCCTGAAGCATTTAGTATACATTTTTGTAGTTCAAATTTTGTCAGAACATCCCACAAACACCTTGAAGATTTTAAGAAGTATTTTTCAGCCGTGTTCTATAATATAGTGAGGGATCTCTTTTATTATACAAGAAAAATACAGTAATAGACTTGATTTTCCTTAAATACACTAATAATTTCCTGGGAGCATAGCCTATGAGTATCATGATTTCAGTGAGAAAAAAACTTGAAGTCCAAAAATGTAGGTTAAGAATTTTTCTTTTGTACATAGGGCATGGACTCTGTAGATGTATAGGAAATACTCCATGCAGTTACTGATCCAATGTTGGATGTGAATTTTTTTTTGTGGTCTTAACTTTTCCCTCCCTGACATAGTTCAAATTATTATATAGTATTTTTGTAGCCTTTATAGCAGAAGGACATTTTATCAGTTTGAGTCTAACAGATTAATGGGTTGTAAATGAGTAGTGAATTAATAACATTTTAAATCATTTCTTTTTTTTTTTGTAAAGTATAATGATATTTTAAATGACATGGTATTTTAGCCAGGTGCAGTGGTACACACCTATAACCCTAGTGACTTGGGAGACGATACAGGAGGATTTTAAGTTCAAAGCCAGACTCAACAACTTAATAAGGCCCTAAGCAACTTAGTAAAAGACTGTCTCAAAATAAAAAATAAAATGGGCTGGGATGTGGCTTAGTGATTAAGTGCCCCTGGGTTTGATCTCCAAATTGAGGAAATATTTAATATGAATTAATATGGAATAATATACAGAGAAGTAGTCTAAATTGTGCTTCATAAAATTCTAAATCGTGCCTCGTAAAATTATAGGTTACGTGCTTGTGATGAAAGATGCTTAATTTCATCTGGGAATGATATTGGAAATTTGAAAAGTTAGAATCTTTTCACAGAAAATTGTGTATTTACACCTGCATTAATAGCTGTGTGAAGTTCTGCCTGTTATACATTAAGAAAAATGTGTCAGAGCTGTAAAACATCTAAAAAATGACCACCAAAAATCATCAAGAGGCAAGAGTGGTTTGAAAGATTTATACTCTTCAATATGGAATGATCCTTGCAGATATACTTAGAGATCTTAGAGTTGGAAGGGGAATTAGGCTTGATCTAGTCCAACCTATTATGTAGTATAAGAATTTATCTTATGGTAATCCTGACAAATGACTGAGCTTCCATTTGAATCCTGGCTGATGTAGTTAGAGAAATATTCTGATTCTGGAAATATGCTGCCTGGGTTTAGATCTCTGCTCTACCAATACTGTGTGTTCCTAATCAAGTTTATAGCCATTTCATGCTCCGTTTTCCTGGTTTACTATTACCAGCTGCTGTGTCCCTGACAGTAAACAAAGACCCAAGGGACCAGGCTTTTGACCTCCTCTCAACAAATAATCAAGAGATCAACAGAGAATCAAGTAAATTTCAATAGTATTATATATCCTGTGGGAAAAAATATGTTCAAGGAATAGTATAGCTCCCCCCAAAAGGGAAATTTTCAGTATAGGCAAATATGAAAACGGAGTTAGGGAGAAACTTCATAGAAAGGATGACTGTCATTTGAAAACATTTCTACTGATTATTTACACTTTTGCCTCCTAAAACCATATAAAACAGTTCTATTCCTTCTATGTGGCAGCTCTTCACCTTATCAAATGTAAAATTATAAAAGGCATAGTTCTGGTGACTGTGAATTTTTTTCCCCCTCAAAATCTCCTAGTGTTAGAGCATATTTTGGGAAAAATTTAGGAAAACCAAAATGGACTCCTTTCTTTTTTTTTGTTTTTTTTCAGTGCTGGGGATAGAACCCAGGGCCTTGGGCTTGCAAGGCAAGCACTCTATCGACTGAGCTGTCTCCCCAGCACCCCCAAAATGGACTCCTAATGGAAGATAATTTTTTTAGAGTTCTTTTAACTCTCTAATTCAAGAAATTGTATGAGTTGTATATGATAATTTCCATCAATTTATGTATGGTTGCTCAGCAGAATTGGAGATTTGAAATGAGTTTTAAAGTATTCTGAATAGTGCATTAGATTCAGCTATGAGTGACAGAAATTGTCAGATTAAGAGGGCCTTAAACAAGATCCAAGAGTATTTTGATCTCCTGTTGAAAGTCTGAAGCAGGCAGTTCATGTTGTCCTGCCTGATGGAAGCCAAAGTGGGAGCTTCTCTTGTTTGTTGCTTCCTGCTGCCTGATCTGACCTCAGGGTGCAGACTGGTGGCCTTGAGCATTGAGGTGTTGGGATAAGGGAAGGGCTGAAGAAGAAGCTCCCAGGGACATTTCTGGTTACATGTTACTGGGCAAAGTGTACCCATGGCCACATCTAGTTATAAGAGGTCTTGGGTTTCAGTCTATTATCTGAATAGCCAGGTGCTCAGGTGTAACTTGGGAATCGTGTCAGGGAACAAAAGGTGCAGTAGATACTGGGTGACAGCTAGCAGTGTGACAGAACAATTTTTTTACCACTTACATCCTAAGTATAATGTAAGTGTAAATAGTGCAGCCTTTACCATAGTAGGCATTCATTAGAGAGTTGTTCACTGCATGAGTGTCCCTTAGTGTGCCTGACAAAAGAGGTGTTGATCAGGATATTTACTTACATAGGTGATCGATTATGGCAAGTTCGTCCATCCTCGATCTTTTTATAATGTTCTTTATTGTTTACCCATTACAAGTAAGTTATATCTGACAGTCTTCAGACAGATTAAATACCATGCAAAATTTATTTCAGTGCTTTTATTACTATTTTTTTCCAGCTAAAACTTGGAAACCTATTAAAATCTCTTTTCACATGGCTATGATCAACACAGTTCTTGCACATAGAAGGCAGTTAGCAGATGTCTTTAGATTGAATAAATGAATGGAAATCAATCTTTTGATGAATGCAAACTTGTTTTAGTCAGCTTTTTCGCTGTTGTGACTGAGAGATCTGACCAGAACAGTTTTAGAGGAGAAAGTTTATTCAAAGGCTCATGGTTTCAGAGGTTTTAGTCTATAACTAAAGCTCCATTCCTTGGGGCTTGAGGGTAGGCAGAACATCATGGCAGAAAAGTGTGGCAGAGGGAAGCAGCTCACATGATGATCAGGCAGCAGATAGACTCCACTTGCCAGATAAAAATATGTGCCCCAAAGCTACACCCCCAATGCCCAGCCTTCTCCAGCCACACCCTACCACCTTTCAGTTACCACTCAATCCCATCAGATGATTAATTCACTGATTGGGTTAACCCCAATCATTTCTTCTCTGAACCTTCTTGCATTGTCTTATGAGCTTTTGAGGGACACTTCACATCCAAACCATAACATTTTTACTTTCAGTTTCTTTTGATTTACATAAAGGAATATACATGGAAGACATTTTTGGTCTTATATCTGTTTTTTGTTGTTGTTTCTAGTTTTTTAGAATGTTTTTATTAGTACCTTATAGTTATTTATAATAGTGGGGTTCGTTTTGTCATAATCACACCTGCGTGGAATATAATTTGCTCCATTTCAGTCCCCAGTACTTCCTCTTTCCCTTTCTGTGCTCTACTGATCTTCCTTTGTTTATTTGTTTTAAAATTGGTGCTTTATGGGTATACATAAAGGTAAAATTCACTGTGGTTTATTCATAAATGTACATAGCATCGTTTGGTCAATTTCAATCCACAGTTCTTTTTAGGCATATTCATTTGGCTTTCAGGTAGAGAGTGGTTATGATATTATTTTGATTTAATATGGTTAAGTACTAATTCATTTAAGGAATTATTAGGCAAAAGAGGCTAATAAAATTCATTGTAGAGTGGGGAAATTCATAACTCATTTGACTCTTTTAACCTTGTGTCTAAAGTAGCTTATCAGTGTTCTTAACCATTTCAAGGGAAAATACCATTTCTTTTCCAATGTTCCACAGAGAAACTTTTCTTTTTAAACTTATTACAATAGTTATTTATTTTTCTATAATATAATGACATTAAGCAGGAGAAATAAGTTGTAGTGAATTCTAATATGAATAAAAACTGGTCCAAAGTTGATTATATTTTTTGTATAGGAATACAGAATTCAGTCCTTTCCAAAATGTTTAATTAATACCTCTTTATGGTACTAAGGATTACAGGGATGACTAAGGTACATTTTCTGCCCACAAGGACTCCATACTGAAGTAGGAGAGACAAATGAAAGTAGAGAACTTCAGTTATTTGCAGTTAAATGATATGAAAGTGGTATATGTGAGTAAAGAAATTTAGGGTAATACTGGAAGAGGAAGCATTAATAGAAATGATTTTGCTGATATGACAGGTTTTGTTTTTTTCCTTTTTCTTTAGTTGGAGAACATCAATTGACAGGCCATAAAGTGGCAGTTAAAATCTTAAACAGACAGAAGATTCGCAGTTTAGATGTTGTTGGAAAAATAAAACGAGAAATTCAAAATCTAAAACTCTTCCGTCATCCTCATATTATCAAACTGTAAGTATTTTTGTACATGATACACGATGATATAAAAGAACTGTCTTGGAATAGTTTTAACTGAACTTTACAGTTTATCTTGAGTTAAACTTAGAAAAAGTTGAATCTTCAGTATTTACTTTAAAGGTCATTCTGGCATTCCATACTCCTAGGTAGGTTCATTTTTCTAATTTTTTTCTTAGTCACTTTATGTTAAAATGTCTGGTTTTTTTTTTTTTTTTTTGGGGGGACAGGTAGAGTAATTGTTAAAGCTTTTTCATCATAGTATATTATTTGTAAATCTGTAAATAGTACTCTAATTACTACAAAGTAAAGACTTCAGGAATACAAATGGATTTTGGGGAAATAAATTATAAACTTAAAAGATAAGTGACTTTTAAGAGAAATAAGCTAATTAATTAAATGAAAGATAAGTAAATAAGATAATTCATTTAAAATTGATTGTACCCATAAAATTATTCAGTATTCTTTTACATTGTTTGAAGTTGCAGTTTAATAGTTACTGACATGACGTAACATTCTAGACAATGAAATTTGTCTTCAATTTTTATTTTAAAGCTTGGTTACAGTTTAGAAATAAAGTAAATATTAATCTTATTGAATACATGATAATAGCCAGGGATCATACTGAGCATTTTGCATATATAATTTTATGTTATGCTCATGGTAAACCTATAAAGTAGGATTATTTTTATAGACAAAGAGATTGAATATCTAATGAGGATCAGCTATCTAATGAGGATCCAAAGTCATATAGCGAGTAGTGTGCAGAGGTAGTAGTTGAGTTCAGATCTGACACTGAACACTATGCTATCGATTTCTACCCTAGTCTCTCTCAAAACTGAGAGTTACATAAATCCTTTCTAAAGGAAAAATAAATTTGTGGATCTCTGGTTTTGACTTAACCATTTTTAATATACTCTTCTTTAAGAATGTAGTGTCAAAGAATCTAGGTATAGACCTATAACAGGTATAGTTTTGAAATAATTATGAAACCAAAATAAAATCATAATTTAAATACATATAAAACAACAAAATTCAAAGTATCAATAGTGTGATGTTCCAAATAATGGTGTTTTATAAAATATAAATCATTGTTAATAAGTTTAATAATTGAAATAGTAGGAAGATTTCTAATACTGTGTTTATATTTTGATTTAAATAATGTTGCATTGAAAAGCTGTTGATATAAATATATATAAAGAAAGCAGTGTTAATACATCTTTAAAGCTTTGTTTGTTAGTTCACTAAAATCAGACATTGTATTTTGCCTAAAGATTGTCAGTGAACAACCTTTGAATGTCACTGTTAATGGGAATGTCACTGATAACCTGTGAAGTTCCATTGTTTATCTAATGATAGTGTTAGCAGATATCTGTGTTAGACAGAGTAATGGTCCTCCAAAATGTCTATGTTTTCATGCTAAGGACTGTGAATATGTTAGAATATATGGCAGAATGGAATTAAGGTTGCTTATCAGCTGACCTTAAAATAGGAGATAATCCTAGATTATCTATGTGGACCCATGCAAACTAACAGAAGCCTAAAAAGTAAAATAAGGGGTAGGAGGAGTGCGTCAAAGAAAAAGAAAAAGATTTGAACTTAACTGCAAGGTCAGAGTGACTAGGCTTGAGAAGGATTCAGATGGCTATTGCTGGCTTTGATAATGGATGAAGGCAGCCAGGAGCCGAGGAACGAATGCAGGTGGTCTCTAAAAGATGGGAAATGCAAAGAAATGAACTGTTCTTAGAGCTTCCAGAAAGCAACCCATCCTTGCCAACACCTTAATTTTAATGCACCAAAGCATGTATCAGGCTTCTCATCTACAGAACTGTACGATTGATGTTGTTATAAGCCTTGAAATTTAAAGTATGGTAGCAGTGAAAACTAATGCAGCAGTATTCTTGAAATTATTAAATGAGTGGCTGGTGCAGTTATTACTGGCATTTGGGAACATTCATTTGGTCTTTACTGCTACACTTCTTGTTAGTAAACTATTTGCAGATTGGTATGCTCTGTGATGGGGCCAAGGCTGTGCCTTCTTACAAATAGCATGACTGTGCCATACGTCTTCAGAGCTGGCTTTGTTTGGTTAAGCATGCCATCAACTCAGTTCTCATACTGCTGCCATGAAACTTTCCTTCTTCAAGTAAGCTTTCATGTCATGTGATCATCACTTAAAATTTACTCCCTTGTAAAGACAAAAAATGAGACCACTGAAGTTGCATGACAGTATTTGATTATAGGTTATCATCTAGGCCCAAATGCTAGATGATCCCAAAGTGTGTATATAAAGGTTTTTAAAGATTATCATAAAACCAGATGTTGTGGCATGCACATGTAATTCCAGCTACTTAGGAGGCTGATGCAGGAGGATTGCAAGTTTGAGGGCAGCCTCAGCAAATTAGCAAGACCCTGTCTAAAAATAAAAAGGATTGGGGATGTAGCTCAGTGGTAGCATGCCCCTGGGCTCAATCCCTAGTACTGGAAAGAAAAAAATATCATAAAATACAACTTATGAGCTTGGTGATTTATGTTTCTTATCCTTTTTTTTTTTTAAACTTTAAAATGGGATGCCACATAGTGTTATTTGGGGATTAAATGTGTTGGTAAAATGCTTAGTGTTTCATGAGTATTGGCCCCAAAATAGAAATTGGCAAACTGTGAACTGAATTCAGTTCTCTAGTTTTCTTTCAGGATTCCAAGTGGTGTTTAGTAAACTGACCCAGTTCATATCTGACTTCACTCCATGTTAGTAATGACTTTATTCTAGTTACTAAGTGACTTCTAAGCTAAATCTCTTTGCAACTGAATGGCCACTTCCTATGAGAAGAGAAAGCTGAAATGGCTGGAGTATCATGTGCCAGAGAGTAGAGTGGGTAAAGCTATCTCCCTATGTGCCTTATGACTTGACTTCATCACTTTTGGAATGCTGATCTTGAAAGAGCCCATTTGGGGTATGTGTCCTATCTAGTTCTTGCTCTGTTCCTGAAAACACAGATCACATTTGTCAATAAGCAGTTGTAATTGTCATGGGGATATAAATTCTTGTTTTTGGTGTAATACTTATCAATGATTGTTTCTGTTTCTATAATTATTTCCAATTTTTGTTTGACTATTCTCATTCTGATTTAGCATTATTATTTACTGTTTTGTTTTTCTGAAGGAGTTATAGAACATTCTCAGAATTGGTCAGATAATATTAGGCGGAGGTAAATTTTGTGTTTAAAGCTTCTGGCTTTCAGCCTTCAGCTTAATTCATTCAGCCACATTACCTCTTTAGCTGTGGTTCTGAATTTAAAATAAAAAAGACACTCATGTATTCTTGCTACTGAACAAGGTTATTGACATAGCCTCTAATAGTGTTACTGATTTAAACAAGGAGAGAGACCTGGTCCTTAAAGTGGTTTTGCTTGTTTTGTGCAGTCTTGACTAACTGCCAAGAGTAGTTTCCTTGTTTCAAAATGGACCTCTAGAATTAGCCAGAAAATTTGAACACTAAATACCAAGAGAGATGGATATTTACTGAATGATTTCTTTATTGACTCAATAAAACATTAGCAGCCAAAAACCAGCTGGTAAAAATTAAAATGAAAAGATGGAATTTAAATGAAAATGTAGACTTTTACATGAATTTGATTTGTTGAATTGATTTTTATCTTGATTTTCTTTCTTCCATAGTTCTTAAGGAAATTTGATTTTAATTGATGAGTACTTTCTAATTTGGAAGAGATAATTCTGACTGCCTACTCATTTTACTCTCTATCTCAGTAAACCTATAGACAGCTTTTTAGCAGAGTTCGCTACCACCACCTTGAATACTGTACTCACCGGGTTTCCAGTATGCCAGATTTCTGGTTTTCTTTTCCCATTCTTAAAACTTTTCTCCTCGGGGGCACTCTTTATCATTCTGGCATTAAATACTGCAGCTAATGTGCTGGTATAGTTGTCCTATTGAACCTTCTTCAGGCTATGACATTACTACCGGGGCATCATTTGCCATCTCTGCTAAAGATTCCCAAATCTATATCTCTGGCCTATTTATTTCTACTGAATTTTGAACACTAGAATTGAACTATTTGTTGGATGTTTCCATTCTGAAATTGTCGTCTGAAACTTGAAATTGAACTTTTCTTTCTCTCCCAAATTTACTATTCCTTCTTTCTCTGTGTGCACACTCTTGCATCCGAGAGAGAGAAAATAAAAATGTTGTTCTTGCAGTTTTTCTAAGGATCAAAACTTAGACATGATCTTTACTCCTTTTCCCTCATTCCCTGCACATAATTAATTACTTCCTAAGTGTCTCCCGAATCTTTTCATTTTTCTCTGTTGTGTCAGATCTTGGTTCTTAAATATAATTACCTCCAGAAAACCTACCTTACACCTTAATACAGAGTTAGGCTCCATTCTCATATCTTCCAGAGCTGCCAACATTCACCTTTTCCAAATTGCAGTGTACTGTAATTGCTTCTTTTCTTTTCTTTTTGGAGTTTGAACCGTCAACCTTTTTGTTTTGTTTATGAATTCATTTTATTTGTTTTGGTTAGCTATCCAAATGCATATTGGTAACAAAGCAGTACATTTTCCCTTTTTAATAATTGTATTCATCTTATTGATTTATTTTTTATATTAACATTAGGATTCATTTTTATATAACTAGAAAGGCATGGAATATTATTTGCTCAAATTCATTCCCCAGTACTTTCCCTTTCCCTCCCCTCTTTCCCCATTTCCTTCCATCTACTCTATTGCTCTTTCTGCTATTCTTTCTTTTTTTTTTTTTTTTAAATTACTGTCTTGTGAATGTACATGATGGTGAGATTCACTGTGATATATTCTTATATGTACATAGGGAAGTTAGGTCAGATTCATTCTGCTGTTTTTCTCTTATCCTGTCCCTTTTCCCTCCCCTTCAGCCCCCTTCATCTGGTCCACTGGTCTTTATTCTATTTCCAGAGTGGTTGCAGTCACTGATTTGCAGTCCCACCAACAGTGTATGAATATACCTTTTCTCCCCACTTCCTAGCCAGTACTTACTATTATTTGTATTCTTGATAATTGCAATTCTGACTGGAGTGAGATGAAATCTTAATGTAGTTTTGATTTGTATTTCCCTGATTGCTAGAGACGTTGAACATTTTTTTTTTTCATATATTTGTTGACCAGTTGTAGTTCTTCTTTTGGTAAGTTTCTGTTTAGTTCTTTTGTTCATTTATTGATTGGGTTAATTTGGGTATTTTTGGTGGTAAGTTTTTTGAGTGCTTTATATATTCTGGGTATTAATGCCCTGAAGAGCAGGTGACAAAGATCTCCTATTCTGTAGGTTCTCTTTACATACTTAATTCTTTTCTCTGTTGTACAGAAGCTTTTTAATTTAATGGCATCCCATTTACTAATTTTTGGTTTTATTTATTATGCTTTAGGGGTCTCGTTAAGGAAGTTGGTTCTTACACTGACATGTTGGTGTTAGCCTATATTTCTTTCTAGCAGTTGCAGAGCTTTTGGTCTGATTCCTAGGTTTTTGATTCATTTCTAGTTGACTTTTGTGCAGGGTGAGAGATAATGGTCAGTTTCATTCTTCAACATGTGGCTATCCAGGTTTTCCAGTACCATTTGTTTAAAAGGCTATCTTTTCTTTGACATGCTTTTGCCTCCTTTGTTTAGTATTAGATACTGTATTTATGTGTGTCTGTCTGTGTCTTCTCTTCCATTGGTTCTCCTGTCTGTTTTGGTGCCATTTCATGCTGTTTTTGTGACTGTAGCTCTGTAGTATAATTTGAGGTCTGGTATTATGAGGCCTCCAGCAGCACTCTTTTTGCTCGGGATTGCTTTGGTTATTCTGGATCTCTTATTCTTCCACATGAATTTTAGGACTGTTTTTCCTTCTTCTTTGAAGAATGTTGTTGATATTTTGATGGGGATTGTATTGAATCTGGGTATTGCTTTGAGTAGTATGGCCATTTTGACAGTGTTACTTCTGCCTATTTAAGAACATGGGAGGTTTTTCCATCTTCTAAGGTCTTCTTCAGTTACTTTCTTTAGTGTTCTATGGTTTTCATTGTAGAGGTCCTTCATCTCCTTCATTAGATTAGTTCCCAAATTTTTTTTTTTTCTTAAGTTATTATGATGGAATAGTTTTCCTAATTTCTTTTCAGTGGATTTATTATTTGGAGTATAGGAAGGTTATTAATTTATGTATGTTGACCATTTATCCTGCTACTTTACTAAATTTGTTTATCCATCTTCTGGTAGAATTTTTTGGGTCTTATAATTGCAGAATCATGTCAACAGCCAACCAATAATTTGACCTCTTCTTTTCCTATTTGTATCCCTTTAATTTCCTTCTCTTGCCTGATTGATCTGGTTAGAGTTTCAAGGACTATATTGAATAAGAGTGGTGAGAGCAGGCAACCTTGTCTTGTTTGTTTTTACAGAAAATGCCTTCAGTTTTTCTCTATTCAGTGTGATGTTGACCTTGGGTTTGTCACATATAAACTTTACAATGTCAATGTACATTCCTTCTATCCTTAGTTTCTCTAGTATTTTAAACATGAATGGGTACTGAACTTTGACAAATGCTTTTTATGCATCTTTTGAGATGATCATGTCATTCTTATCTTTATGCTTATATGATGAATTATATTTACTGATTTCTATATGTTAAACCAATCTTGTATCCCTGGAATGAAACCCACTTATTCATGTACACATGTCTGGGATATGAGGAAAAAATAGCAAAGGAAAATGAAAATGAATAATGATATTGGAGGAAAACCAGGAGTATCTTAAAGCCAAACAAAAGTATTTCAACAAAGAGATTGTAGCTGTTCCTTTACTGCTGAATATTTAGTAAGGGGAGAACTGAGTATTGATTAATTTGATCTGGCAAGGTAGAGGTTGCTGGTATTTTTGAAAAGAACCAGTTTATTAGAATGGTAAGGGCAAAAGCCTGGCATGAATGGTTTAAGAGAGAATATGAGATGAAGAAGGGGAAATAGTTTACTGGAGACAGGATAGGAAAAATTAGGAGTGGTATCTTGAGAAGAATGTGGAATCTAAAAAGAGTTTGCTTTTTAAAATGGGAGATATTATGGAATGTTTATTCTGTCAAGGGGAATGATTAAGAGGAAGAAATTGATGCAAGAGAAAGAGGGACTAATTGTAGGAATCAAGTTCTTTAGAAGGTGGGCTGTAATTTTTATAAAATTGGAGGACTTAAGACTTAGTATAACCATGGAGATATTGGCTGGGTGTGCTGGAATGAAAGATACTAGAAATGAGGAGGTTGTTTTAGTCAGCTTTTTTATTGTTGTGAACAGAAGACCTGACAACAATTTTAGAGAAGGGAAAGTTTATTTGGCTCACAGTTTCAGAGGTCTCAGTCCATAGAAAGGTTACTCTGTTGCTCTGGGCCTTGAGGTGAGGCAGAATACCAGGGCTGAAGGGTGTGAGAGAGGAAGGCAGCTCAAGACATGGCAACCAGGAGCAGAGACCAAGTGTAAACTCCAAAGGTGACCTACCTCTTCCAGCCACACCCTACCTGCCTACAGTTATCACCAGGTAATTCATTGAAGTGTATTAATGCACTGATAGGTTAAGGCCCTCGTAACTCAAGTCATTTCACTGAGACATGAACTTAGTTATTGTCTCACACATGAGATTTTGGGGGACATCTCATATCTAACAATAGAAGTCAAGGAACATAGAGGCCATCTGTGAGATAGATCTTCTATATGAATATTATTTATATCCAAAATGTTGGTAACAGTAGCAGTAGGCGAAAGGCAGTAGGTCAGAATGAGTTAGCTAGAAGATTGGTTGATGACTGTAACGTACGTAGACTGGCATCTTGTGGCACTATAGGATGGCCTGCACTTCAGAGACTGGAGTTTTTGAGGGAGGAAGGTTTGAGTGAGAATTTCCTTTAGATCATAGTTTATTACTAGACTCTAAATTTAACATTTTATTAAATTTTATCAAATTTATGTGAATTAATGAAAGAAGGCTCTGATCAGCAGTGAGTGCTTATATCTCAGAGAGACATGTCTTTCTTTTGGCTGAAAGTGTATGCCACCATCTAGTCTTTCAAATTAAAGCAAATGAATCAACTCTGATCAGGTCTCTTGATAGAGGAAGTGGTTAGAAATTGTGTATTATGTAGCTATAAAGGATGAAAAATTTAGGCTGTGCATTTCTCTGTAGGACAAATCAACTGATTTCTTCTGCAAGGGAAAAAATAAATAAATAAACCCGGATGGAGGAGCAAACTACAAATTAAGAGAGACATAAGAGACTTTTTAACCCATTGAAATGTATGGATTATATTTGGGTCCTAATTATAAAAAAAAAAAGAAAAAACCATGAAAGCATTATAAGCTAATCAAGACTTCTGGTTGGATATTTAATGACATTCATGATTTTCTAAATTTATGCCTGGTAACAATATATTGCATATTGTGCATACATGTGTGCATGCATGCACACATTTCAAAAAGCTGTCCTTCAGAGATACTTACAGTATCTGTTTACAGAGAAAACAAAAGCCAAATTCATGAAAAAGCACTTACACAGTTAGTAACCCAGACAGCTTATACTCTAGACTCTTAGAGAAATACTAATTTATTCTTTATGGTCATACATAAATATGTAAAGCACCATCAATCCAATAAAAATGGACAAATGACCCAAGAAAGCATTGCATAAGAAGAAATGCTTATGGTATTTTGTAAGTGTTGGAGACTATATAAATCTTTTCTAAAGACTTTAGCATTGCCAGTTTCTCAATGGAAAACAGTTGGCATTGTGTCCTAATATTTATATATACTGTGATTTAGTTCTACTTATCAGTATGTATCAAAGAGAAAATCCTGCTCTGTACAAAAAGCAAATAATAGCAGAATTGTAGAAATAATGTAAATGCTATTTGGTGGCAAAAGATGAATAAATAGGCTATTAACAGAAAAGTAGGTGAATAAATACAATATAGTATAGTGGTCAAATCTGATCACTATAGCAAATAATATAGATGAATCTCAGTAAAGGAAGTTGCCAAATACTACATATAGCAGGCTCCCCTTTTTTGAAGATAAGATCAGTTAAAAACATGAATCTGAATTGTTCCGCATACGGAATATATTTATGCAGAGAGAAAGGGGATATAATATTTGTACATATATAAATAAAATTCTAGCGCAAGCAAGCTGGGTGCAGTGGAAGACATCTGTAATCCCAGTGATCTGGGAGGCTGAAGCAGGAGGATTGCAAGTTTGAGGCCAGCCAGGCAACTTAGCTGAGAATGTGAGCAATTTAGTGAGACCCTGTCTCAAAATAAAAACAAAGGACGGGGGCTGGGGATGTTGCTCAATGGTAAAGCTTCCTTGAGCTCAATTCCTGTCACCAAAAAAAAAGAGAGAAATCAAGGTAAGGATGAGGAGGATTTCAGGATGATGGCTTCCTTGGGTCAGGAGAAATCACCTTGCAGAGGGCAACTCTGTATGGTTGGATGGCAGATATTGGCAGGGTTCTGCCTTTTTGTCTGGGTGATGAGTCTGTGTATGTTTGTTTATATATCATGAATCTTCTTATTTTTTTTAGACAATAGTGCATGTTTATTCTTGTGGTAAACCAGGTATTGAAAGACAACTATTTTCGAAAGAGAATTGGTATGTTTTGTGGGGAGATAAAATTTTAAAATTTATTTACAAAAACTTGCCTGTGTTACATTAGACTTAGTCTCCATAGGTAAATTCCTCCCCATGCCTACTCTCTAATTCATTTTGAATATTTTGCAGTATGCTCAGATTTGGTTTTCTGCCTTACCTAGTTTCTTATATCCTTCCATGTATTTTTTAAATTTGTTTTAGTTATGTATAACATAAGGATTCATTTTGACATAATTATAAGAGCATGAAATATAATTTGTTCTAATTCAGTGCCCGGTACTTCCCTTTCCCTTCCCTCCTCCCTCACCTTGGTTCTTTCTGTTCTTTACTTTTAGTTCTTTTTCTTTGTATTTAGTGTCATAGGATATACATGGTAAGATACACTATAGTATATTCCTATATTTACATAGGAGAGTTAGGTCAGATTCATTCCATTCTTCTTCCCTTATCTTGACCCTTCTCTTCCCCTTAGTCCTCTTCATCTAGTTCACCAGTGTTATGCTTCTTCTGTTTTGGTGGAAACACCCCCACACCTGAGTCTGACTTATTTCATTTAGCATGATAGTCTCTGGTTCCATCCATTTACCAGCAAATGCCATAATTACATTCTTCTTTATGGCTAAGTAATATTCCATTGCATGTATATACCACATTTTCTTTAGCCATTCATCTGTTTAAGGGCACCTAGGTTGTTCCCAAAGCTTGGCTGTTGTGAATTGTGTTGCTATAAACATCAATCTGGCTGCATCCCTATAGTATGTTGATCTTAGATCTTTTGAATATATACCGAGGAGTGAGATAGGTGGGTCATATGGTGGTTCCATTCCTCGTGTTTATGGAATCTCCATGCTGCTTTCCCAGAGTGGTTGCACTAATTTGCAGTCCCACCAACAGTGAATGAGTGTACCTTTCCCCCTATACCCTCACCAGTACTTATTTGTATTCTTGATAATTGCAATTCTGACTGGAGTGAGATGACATCCCAGTGTAGTTTTTTGATTTGCATTTCCCTGATTGCTAGAGATTTTTTGATATATTTGTTGACTAGTTGTAGTTCTTTTGAGAAAAGTCTGTTTAGTTCTTTTGCAAATAAAGTTTCTTTATTGTTAATATCTGTTCTCCTTTGAGACCCTAGAAGTACACACACACATGCGTGCTTGTGTGTACCCATTCATATGTATATCGAGTTTTTTATTATGGACATTTTTAAAGCATTTACAAAAGTAAAGTGATGAGCTTGTGTATCTTGTCATTTGGCTTCCGCAGTAGTGTATCCTTTATCTGCTTCCTCCATATGATATTATTTTGAGGTAGGTTCTAAGTATTATATATTTAATCTTTAAACTGTTCAGTATCAAATTTTTAATAACATTAACATAATACTATTATCACATCTGAAAAAGCAGTCAACAATCTTAACCATCAGTATTCAGGCTTTCTTGATAGTTTCATAAGTAATTTTAAAAAGTTCTTTTGAGTCTATAAACAATATAATTGGTCAGTATGTTTCTTTGATAACTTTTAATAAGTTCCCCTTTTTCTGTTTCTTCCCTGGTCATTTTATTTGTTGAAAAAAGCATGATTTATTCCTTTCTGAATTTTCCCATTATATCTCTTCAGTATCCTTTTTTATGACAAAGTTTTTTTCTTGTTTATGTTTAAATATATTATACACCATCTCTATTGACTATAAACAGATTTTTGCTTACCTGGAAAAATTAATGCTAAACTTACAGTTGTTGAAGAATGAAGGATTTCAATTTTTATGTAAACATGAAAGGAGGCTCTGAAGAGAAGTCTGTGAGCTTCAAGAAGTAGATAGCTTTTGTAGAGCTCTGTGTTTATGATACCTATTATTTTGATAACATCATATAATTTGCTGCCATTTAAAAATATTATAAAATACTAGAAATATGAAATTGTACTAAAAACATATATTAAGTCAATTTTGGTAGAAGTAACATTTTTTTATTAACTTTTTTTAATTTAAAAAATAGATACCAGGTGATCAGCACTCCAACAGATTTTTTTATGGTAATGGAATATGTGTCTGGAGGTGAATTATTTGATTACATCTGTAAACATGGTCGGGTGAGTAATGCTCTATGTAGTACATTAAGCCTTCAAATTAAAGAGGAGAAAAATATTGGGAAATAGCCAACCACAAAGATGGCTTCAAAATTTGAGTTGCTTCTGTAAATATGTACAACTACACATACAGAGTGTTAGACAAATTTTCTTTCTTAAGTATATCTTTCAAAAATACTCATTTGGGGAAATACCTTCCACTTACTTGCCAAAATGATTACTGTGCTTTCCCAAATCTGTCATGTAAAATTGTTGCTTTAGTTATTTTCTTTTCTTAGCACTTTCACATAAATTGTTTTACTGATGATTCCCCAAAACATTGTGCACATCTAATAGTATTAATTGAAAATTAAACCTACTGCCTTAGAGCAAAGCAAAACTTATTGAATAATACGTTGAGCTTTGACATGTTTTCAATTGACTTATTTTGTTGAGAATTCAAATTATCTAATTAGCCTGCTTAGTTTGATTTAGACTGATTATGATACTAAAACTCCTGCTGTGTAGATGTCCCAGATATTTTTAATCCAGTTTCTTTTATACTTGATAGGTTGAAGAGATGGAAGCCAGGCGACTGTTTCAGCAGATTCTGTCCGCTGTGGATTATTGTCACAGGCATATGGTTGTTCATCGAGACCTGAAACCAGAGAATGTGCTATTGGATGCACATATGAACGCCAAGATAGCTGATTTTGGTATGTAACTCCAGGCTTGCTCAGAGAAGCATAGCCACCTTGTGTCAGCGCAGCATCATGTGTCAGTAACAACTCTTATTTACTAAGATCACTTTCAGCCTTGTAAATCCTGTATCAGGGAAAGTGATTAGTTGCACACTAAATTGTTCTATTCATTTAAATATACCTAAAAAAATTACAGATAACCTCCAGAAAACTAGTTAAAGGAATATGTTATGGTAAATCCATTCAATCTACATTTTCTAAGAACATGATAACTCTGTTAGGGGAGTCCCAAATTCCTTTGAAAATATAATGAATGCCCATAAACAGGCACATGAAAATTTGCATACAATTTAGAAAAAAGTTTTAGCATCCTTTGAATTGATCCATGGAGAGGTGCATGGATCTTACAGTAATATCTAACAACTTAATGAGATAATGGAAATTTTACAGGGTAATTGGCAAGGTAAAATGTGATTTTTTTTTTAACTTTTAAAATTTTTTTTAATGTTCCAAACACTTTCTGGTGTAAACATACTTGGAAACGTATGTTTTTATTTTTATTTATTTTTATTTTTATTTTATACCTTGTCTTTAATATAAACAAGGAAACTAGTTACACTGTTTCTCTTTCTTCTGTAAATTATGAAGCTTTTTCAGTTCAGCTAGATATTTGGTTCAATAGCTTATTTTTTCTGTGTTGAATTACAAGTTTTACATACTAAAAGCTTTAGGAAAATAATCTTCTCAATGAATTGAAGACTGGTTTCAAATTACAGATTTTTTTTTCCCCAAGGCTTTTGAAAGCATAGTTTAAAAAAGTAGTAGCCTTTATTTTGTTCTTTCAGCTATAGAAGTAGATAAATAATATTTTGATGCTTTTATTTTAGAAATGCTAATGTACTTTAGAATAACCTCATTTATGAAGTAAATCAGCATTTTTATTTAGGAAGGGTTTTAACTTCTGTCATACATGTGATATCAACTCTTTTTTTGGTCATAACTAAGCATTCTGAAATCTCTTTCCACTCTTAACAAATGCTTTTTATTACTTCTTTTTAATTAAAATTATAATTTATAGAACATTAAACACTTAAATTTTTATATTTTTATCTATATCTAAAAAACTAGCAACAAGTAAACATTGCTTTCATTTTCAGGATTATCCAATATGATGTCAGATGGTGAATTTCTACGAACCAGTTGTGGATCTCCAAATTATGCAGCACCGGAAGTCATCTCAGGCAGGTAATAATATATCATTCTGATAGCATTTAATTATAATAGATTCTCTTCAGAAGATAAGATTTTTAACACAGTAGAAAAAAGTACTCATTTTGATTATTGAGGGGGATGGTTTTATTAAAAATTTTAAGTTTCAAGTAGATGTTGTAAATGTATTTCTAAATTTTTTTTCATTGAAACAGATGTCAGTGTAACAGTCTTCAGAAAAGGACAGTAAGAGTAAAAATTTGCTAAATTCAACCTAGTGTCATTCTTTATCCTTTAATAGTTTATATATTTAATAAAATCTGTAGAATAGAGAATATTGTTTTGTATTTTGTCTTTGGAATAATGAAATTTTGAGGGATATTATTGTTTAATGAAATTACACAAGTGGAGACCACTTATGCAGGTAATTTATTCATTGGTGCATTATAAAAATGTTTATACAGATTGCAGTGGTGAAGTCAAATCTTCCTATAGTGGTCAGTGTCTGATTTTTAAAATTAACAGAATACTTTGAAAGAAAATACTGAAAAGGTATCATTGCTAACAGCAATGACATCATCCATTTAGACTATTCTAACAGAGTACTACCATGGACAGAGTGGCTCATAAACAACAGAAATGTATTTCTTCTGGAGACTGTGTAGTCCAAGAACAAGGAGCTGAAAGATTGTGCACCTGATGGGGCCTGTTCTTCGTAGTGCAGTGTCTTTTCACTGTAAGCTCACATAGTCGAAGGAAAAGGGATCTCTCTGGATGGTTTCTTTATTAAGGGCAGTAATCCAGTTCATGAGTGCTTCATTCTCATGACCTAATCTCCTTCCAAAGTCTCCCCTTCCTAATACTATCACTTTGGAGGTTAGAATTTCAACATATGAATTTTGGGGGGGACACAAACATTCAAAGACATTTGAAGGAGTTTGGGCAATATAGTAAATATTGTAATTGAGGGACAGCATTTTTTATAGAAACATTATACTCTTTTCATTAGAATTGTAGAGATCTATTTTTACTTCAGACCCAAGTTTGAATTGGTAAGATATTATCAGGAATTTTTATGCAGCAGAAAGCATAGAGAAAAATGAAGATGATGTCTATTATAGACATGTTATCTGGAGCACAGGTAATCTTCATTTCGTGATGTAGCAAGTAATTAGAATGAAAAGTAGTAGGCACTCAAGGTAATTTGACAGTTAATTTACATAGTACTGGTTAGGTACTTTAATATATCAAATATTGTTCAAAATAGGTGTACGAGGGATAAAAATTTGATTATATATGCATTTTCTTTTTTAATAGTTCTATGGGGAAGAGATTAGCTTATCCACCAAAGTATTGCCTTTTCAAGTTTGTTGTTATGTACTTTGATGTTTCCTTCAAACATTAAGTAGAAAATGTTACAGTTTTTAATTGGTAAATTGCAATTAAATGAATTCGTGTCAAATATAGAAAAGTACCAGGCTCAGTGGTAACGCACTTGTCTAGCATGTGTGAGTCCTGAGTTCAGTCCCCAGCACTGCAAAAAATAAAAAGAAAAGTACCATATTCCCTTGGCAAATTTTCTTAGTAATTGGTCAAACCAATTATTCTTTCTTTATGGAGAACAACATTAAGCGTTCAAAGTAGTTGCGGACTTCATTATAGGTCTTGAAAATCAATATATACTATGTTGGTATTACATAAAAATATAAGTTAAATATATAAAAATTGGAAGAAGGGTTGGGAATGTAGTTGAAGTGGTAAAGCACTTATCTAGAATGTGTGAGGTTCAAATAAAAGAGAAAATGACACTTGCATTTCAGGTGTGTATTATCTTGTTTTAGATTGTATGCAGGTCCGGAAGTTGATATCTGGAGCTGTGGTGTTATCTTGTATGCTCTTCTTTGTGGCACCCTCCCATTTGATGATGAGCACGTACCTACACTGTTTAAGAAGATCCGAGGGGGTGTGTTTTATATTCCAGAATATCTCAATCGTTCTGTTGCCACTCTCCTGATGCATATGCTGCAGGTTGACCCCCTGAAACGAGCAACTATCAAAGACATAAGGTAAGTATTCTTTTTTGCTCCTGTTCTGCACAAGTTTTATAGTAATAGTGAAGCTAATTGAATGTTTGCTTTATAAAGTTAGACTTTTACCACTTGATAAGTATTTTACTGGCCTTATTACACAAGCGTGATCATGTCACTTATCTTTCAAACATTTCATATTGCTGCCAAAACTTTTTAGTTCAAGTAGCAAAGCATACAAGACCCTTCATGAGGCTCTACTTCTCCTGAAGTCCCGTTGCCTGTTTTCATAACCACATCTCTGGTACCACTGCTTGAACTTGTTGAACTTGTCCTTGTTCCTCAAATAGCACTGATTCTCGGCCTTTGTGTCCCTGTTTATGTTATGCTTTTTGTCTTGATGGCTTTTGATAGACTTCTATTCACTTTCTCGGGTTCTGTGCACATGCCACCTCCCTTGTGAAATCAAATCACTTCTGATTCTTCCAGGCAGTGTTAGGAGTTCCCATCTCTATGATGTCAGTCTTTGTTTGGAGCTTTATTATTTCATTCTCATACCATATCTGGTTAGTGTCTTTCTCCTCTCTTCAATTATGACTACATTAGGGTAGAGTGTGTCTTACTCATCTTTTTGTATACATCGGTGCCTGGCCTGGAAATATATGTTCAGAATATACCTGAGGAAATTTCAAAAGGAAAAAAGAGAGAAGTTTATGTATTTTACATATAATTGAGCATAAATTTTTTGCTAAGTTTTTGAATCCAGTAGCCATTAGTGGGTTTACTGTGAAGGATACATGAGAAAGTTTGGACAGTGCAGTTGTTGGTGCTGCCTGTGAATATGACCTTTACCTAGTACAGGTGCTAGGGTAAGCAAGTGCCTTCTGCTGATTACTTATCCTTTCTTTTTTGGAGGTTTTTTCTTATAAGAGATTTCATCAGTGTTTGTTTACAAACACTTTTTTTTTTTTTTTTACATCTTTCTAAAACCCTTCCCTTTTTCTTTCTATGCTGAACTAAGTATTTTTGGACTCATGACCCTGGAATATTTAAAGGATGGCTGAAGTTACGCTTTATGTGATGGTTGTAGGTCTCTTTTGCAAGAAAGGACAGGTAATTCCTTTTTTGCATTTATGTATTGTTTTCTTTCCCCAGTCTGTCTTAAGTATTTGAGACCTCATGCAAAAAAGTATAAAATAGTCACCAGATTTAGTTATGGAAATGAACTTAGCAGAGGGAAAAAAAAAAACCCCTTTGTGTTCACAGTTTCTCAAGAATAAATAGTACTCTTAATTGGGTTTTCCTTAGAAAGAAAATTAGATACCAATATGCTCACACTTGCTTATATAAGCATGTAAATTTAGAATAGTAAAAGCACTGATTTTGTTGTTTTAAAACAGATGCTTGTATATTTACAGGTTTAGAAGGAAAAAAATGTAAAGGATTCTATTAAATTAATTTACCTCATAGTCAGGTGGTATAAAAGGGTTTCATTTGGACTGGGGAGATAGCTCAGTTGGTAGAGTGCTTGCCTTGGAAGCACAAGGCCCTGGGTTCAATCCCCAATACTGCAAAAAAAAAAAAAAGTGTCATTCATCTCTATTTAATATAATAACTTGAGTTTATAGTTTTCATCATTTTAAAATTTAATATTCAATTTTTAATGTTTGAGAATTCTTGATTTGATAAAATATGATTCAACAGGCAAAAGAATTAGTTATTGAAATAGTTGCTATAAACCAATATTTTATTAGGCACTTGATCTGTTTTAATGTTTTTGACTTATTAATAGGTAGTTGCTGCTGTTCTCGTTTTAGAAACTATGAAACTTAAATTATGACATGTTCCTCTAAATTAGGGATCAAGTATTAATTCCTGTCAAAAGGCACAGTGGCATATATTAAATGTTGAATAAAACTCTTGACAATTACACAGCTAATAAAGGCCAAAAGGGCTCAACTGAGAACTTGCCTGAATTAAAAATATACACTATTTCTACTATTCCATATTGTTAACATCAATACCTTGATAATTTATCCTTCCTCCACTGTATCATAATATTTTATGTATCTCTTAATTTTGTGACAATACTGTGTTATTTTTATGCAAGTCCAGTATCCCTTATCTAAAATGCTTGGGACCAGAAATGTTTCAGATTTCAGAATTTTGGAATGTTTGCATAGACTTTGCCATTTAAGTGTCTCTTACCCAAAAACCCACAATCTGAACTGCTTCAGCATCCAAAAGTTTTAGCTCAAAAAATTTCAGGCTTTAGAGCTCACCTCGGTAGGGTTAATTCAAAAATTGGCTCCTAAAAATACAAAGCTCCAAGTATGGCTTTGAAAATTGGCAGTTTACCTTTTTATGCAAAGAAATATGGTCATTTGACTAACTTAATTTGAAATAAAAAATTTAGATTTTCTGTTTACTGACTTTGAAGAATTTATTTATTGGTATAATTCACTTATTATAAACCCATCCCTTTAAATTGCACAATTCTCTGGTTTTTAGTATGTTCACAAAGTTGTATTTTGTTATCATTCTCTAATTCCAGAGCTTTTTATCAACCTCAAAGGAAACTGTAGTTACTTCCCATTTCCTGTTCTTCACAGCCTGGGTCAACTACTAGTTTACTCTCTGTCTTTATATCTGTTCTGGTCATTTCATATAAATGAATTCATAGACAGTATGGCCTTTGTGTCTGACTTCTTTTATTTAGCATGATATTTTCAAGGTATTTTCATTATGTAGCATGTATCAGTACTTTTTTGCTGGATCAATATTCAATTGTGTGCATATATTGCGTTTTTTTAATTCATCATTTGATGGACAGTTGAGTTGTGTCCACCTTTTGCTTTTTATGTGTAACATTGCTTTGAACATTCATATTTCGTATGTCATGTTTTATTATGGATTTATGTCTGGAATTTATAATTATTCTATGCTGTCATTGTCACTGCTCTTATTTGTTTAGTGATTTTCCTGAAATAATTTCTTAAAGTTTGTATTTTTTGTCATATATGGTTACTGGAGTCTGTCCTCATTAGTTCAGTGGTCAGCTAGTGATTAGACAGATTTCTTAAAATGCTGTGATCTGGGCTGGGTTTGGTGGCACACCCAAGCTACTTGGGAAGCTGATGTGTGAGGATCACTTGTGCTCATCAGTTTAAGACCAACCTGGCAACATGGTGAGACCCCATCTTTAAAAGAGGAAGTGGTGTTCTCATAATTTCTCTTGCCTTGAAGAGAGGTTGTCTGTGTATTGGGTTTATGTTCAGTGCACTGACAGGCAGTTGTTTATAACTTTACCTTAGCCATCAACTACTTGCAGAGCCTCCGAGTTGGCCAGTGATGAGAAATTAGAGCCTTCTCAGTTCTTTCTTGGGCATACATACAGCCTTGCATGTATGTTCCTGGCAAAAAATCCCAGGAAGTTTTTCAAAGACTCCTTTGGAACTCTTATTTCCTTGTAAGTTTTTTGGTCAGCTTCTTGGTTATACATCTGTTACTGCTGCTTCAGACAGATGGGATGTTAAACAGTTGTCATTGATTGTTTTTGATGAATGCCCTGAGAGAAGGCTATTTGCAGTGAGTGAGCTCTGATTTATGTCAAATAAAGCAAGGCCTATCAGTGGAGGTTTCCAGGGAATTGGTAGATGTGTAAAATAATGGCATTTCTCTTAGGGTAGGACTTTTGGAGAGTTCTGAACCTACTTCGCTCTTCTGTCTATCCTACTCCTGTGATTCTTACACTGTTGGTTTTCTCAGCTGTGTGATTGTGAGACTCTTGGTTTTTAAATCTGTGTAGCTGGAGAAAAGGAGCTGAATTTAGGGCATCTTAAAAAAACATATGTCTCACTTTTCTTGCTGAGATTCAGCCATTTTTCTTGAATAAAGACTTTTCAGATTGATGCAGAATTATGAAATTCTGCATTTTCCAGAATTATGAAAAAGTTAATTTTTGACAGTTTTTGCTATAACTCTCATAAATACCTGTTTTCTTTTACTGCTCTATCCTAACACTCATTATGCTTTCATGATATTGGTCTAGTTCAGTTCCTAGAGCATGGCAAACCTCTTTTTTCTTCTCAAGGTTTTTGTATAGACTGTTTCTTCACTGCAAATTCCCAATTCTTTGCTTAGTTGACTTTTGACCATTCTGGTATTTGCTTAAACGTTACTCAGAGCAGCTTCCTTAATCTTTGCCTCCCATTCTGAATTATATGCTCTCATTTTGTTCCCTGCTTTTCCACCCTCAGTCTTCACCACAGGATTTACATATTTGTATATTTGTGACCCTATATTTATTCTTATGAATACTTGTTTAATCTGTATCAGGTAGCATACCATCTGCCAGGAGGAGTGTGTCTTGTTTATAGTGTGTCCTCAGTAAATGTTCATAAATAATCAGTGAAATAGAAAACATTCAATCAAAATGTATATTGATCTGATTGTAGCCTAGGGGGTACCCAGTTCTACATAGCAGTGCTTAAACAATCTTGAAGGAATACTAGGTGTTAGTTGAAAAGGTATGTGATAATCGAGGGTAGCAATACTAACGTGAAGTGAAAATGTCCAGAAGTGTGAGAAAATAAAATTTAGGAGAGTGATTCTCAAACTATTTAATATCTCTTTCCATTCCTAAAAATTATTAAAGGCCTCAAAGAAGTTGTTTTTTTTTTTTTTAAATTTAGGGTATATCTATCAATATTTAGCCTATTAGAATTAAAACTGAGAAATTAAAAAAATATTCTAATTCATCTAAAATAATTCATCTAATTCATCTAAAATAATGGATTATGTTAATGTAAACAATAATCTTTTATGAAAAATAATATTTTCCAAAACAACTTGGAAAAGAGTGGTATTAATTTACATTTTTATAAGTCTTCTTAATATTTGTGTTAATTAAAGCAACTAGATTCTGATATTTGCTTCTTCATTCAATCTTAAAATATTTTATATTAGTTGAAGTATATGAAGAAAATATGACCTATCTTAGGTAAGTGACTGGAAAGGAGTATTTTAATGGCCTTTCAAATAAATATGATATTCTTCTTTAACATATTTGCAACATCAGATGAGAAAACTTGAACTTTTGTACTTTATTATATTTTAATCAACTGAACTCTCTTGCATTTCGAGTTACTCTCCTGTGTGTGTATGATTCTGTCACACCATGCATTGGTCATTAGAATATTTTGTATTATTGATCTATGTAGATTTTCCAAATGGTGACATATTTCTTTGCTACCAAAAGTTATTATTGTTGATACCAATTTCATTAGAATGTCTTAGGTATTGAAAAACTTTCAAATGCATGGAAAAAGATAAATTACTATACAAAATTCTAAATTTTTGCTTGAAAACTTGTATTTTATCAGTTGCGCCAAATAGTGCTAATTGTTTCCTTGAAATAACATGGTCACTTTGATCATTTTCAAGAAAATGACAGCTTAATTCCCAGGTCTGAGTAACTGTAGCTATTCAAGGATAAGAATTAATTAACTTGCCCAGGATCACATAGCTAGTGTCAGAGCTGGAACTGGTGACCAGCTCTTTCTGAGTCTACTATATTGTATTGCCCTGTGTCTAAATTATTTGGGACTTGCCAAAGCATGTTCTTACAATAGTGTGTTGTGGTGTTTTTTTCTAGAGAGCATGAATGGTTTAAACAAGATTTGCCCAATTACTTATTTCCTGAAGACCCCTCTTATGATGCTAATGTTATTGATGATGAGGCTGTGAAAGAAGTATGTGAAAAATTTGAGTGTACAGAATCAGAAGTAATGAACAGTTTATATAGTGGTGACCCTCAAGACCAGCTTGCAGTGGCTTATCATCTTATCATTGACAATCGGAGAATAATGAACCAAGCCAGTGAGTTCTACCTCGCCTCTAGTCCTCCAACTGGTTCTTTTATGGATGATAGTGCCATGCATATTCCCCCAGGCCTGAAACCTCATCCAGAAAGAATGCCACCTCTTATAGCAGACAGCCCCAAAGCACGATGTCCATTGGACGCACTGAATACGACTAAGCCCAAGTCTTTAGCTGTGAAAAAAGCTAAGTGGCATCTTGGAATCCGAAGCCAGAGCAAACCATATGACATTATGGCTGAAGTTTACCGGGCTATGAAGCAGCTGGATTTTGAATGGAAGGTAGGAAATTGTGATGCAGTTAAGGTCATTTGTAGAAACCATTTTGCTGTATACCAAGCTGTCTGAGCAGCTGAGTACTAAGGTCAATATAAAGTTATTTTTGATTTAGATATAAATTCAGTATGCTTGATACTTTGGGCTAATAAATCCCAGTCTTCTCAGTATCGTAACATATGTATTCCAAACAAAACATACATCTGTATGGATGAAGAGCTTTTGATATTGGAGCTTATATATTTTGAATTATAGCATTTTTGACTAATGAACAAAAATTAATCAATTTGAAATTATCTGAAAAAATGGCCCATCTGTTTCAGATGCTTTATAGCAACAAAAAGCTCTGAGTCTTCAAAGATGATATATTTTCACTTTCTTTTTAGGAAGATTTTTTTTCTTTTTTTAAGGGTGGCAGAGGGGAGTGGCAGTGAAACACTAAGTCACTGTTATTCAGTCAACAATTACTTTTCTCCAATTTTAGAAATTCTTTTCTTTGATTCTTTTAAACCTTTTTTTTTTTTTTTTTAATAACTACCAGCCAGTTTTACTTTCTTTTAAAATTAGTGCTTCATTTCAAATCTGTTGGAATATATGTGAGGGGAACCTGTAATCCCAGCAGAGCAGTAGTCTGAGGCAGGAGGATTGAGAATTCAAAGCCAGACTAAGTAACTCAGTGAGACCCTGTCTCTAAATAAAATATAAAAAGGGCTGGAGATGTGGCTCCGTGGTTAAGCACCCCAAGGTTCAGTCCCCAGTACCCACCCCCCAAAAAAAAAGACTTTTCATTTTAGATATCCCTTTCACTCTTGTTGTTTTCTTGAGGACTGTGAGCTTTTTTATAAAGGAAGAAGAAAAGTATTCAAACTTAGGATGTAAATACTCATTTAAAATGCTCAAATAAATCAGTTACTTTCATTATTTATACACGACTAAATGAAATAATATTTTCTTAGGACTAAACACAAATCTCCTTTTTCTGAAGCTGTTTTATTTAGTTAAAAAAAAGATGTTAATGTTTTTAAAACTTCTTTTTTTTCTTTTGGTATCAGGGATTGAATCAAGGGGTGTTTAACTACATTTTAGTTAGAATGCGTAGCCACATTCCCAGCCCTTTTATTTTTTATTTAGAGACAGGGTTTCTCTCATTTGCTGAGGCTGACTTTGAACTTGCCTTCCTGCTGCCTAAGCCTCCCATGCTGCTGGGATTACAGACATGTGCCACCAAGCCCAGCATAATGTCTTTAAAATTTCTTGTTGAAAAAAAAATTTTTTTTTTTTTAATAATGCAAGCCCTTGCATGGCAATCCAAATTTATTGAACTACTGATGCTAAGTTATACAAAATTGCAGCACTTTAATTAAGGCTTTTAGTTTACATTTGGCCACCTCAAAGTAGTTGTAACATTAGGTTGGTCAATTTAAATACTGTGGCTCCCTGTTGGATAGACACACAATCTTTACACCCAAACGTTAATGCATACAAAGCAACAAGGCATTGTTAAATAAAACAGCAATAGTTACTGCAAATTAGGCCTTGTGACCAATTATACATGATTAAAATTACTTCCCACATTCACATCCACAGTACTCGTCCGCCATTTAACATCTCAACCAAAACGTTACACATGTGAAACAATCACTAACAGGCAAAAATACTAAACCTGTATGTTTGGTATTGCAAATACACTTATGCATGAGCAAGCAAGGGATTCACAGTGAGAATCTACAGCTGCAGAAGACTGAAAATGATTTACAAAAATTGTTAAATCATTAAAAAATTGTTTGAAAATATACACTTCTTGTTGTAGACCCCCACTGTACACACAACTACAAACATTGTTCCCTATGTAAACAAAAAAAGGAAACACATAATAAGGAGATTTGAAAAGTCTGGACATTTCCTTCCCAACAGATATTAAAGGCAACGTCTTTAAATCTAAGACATCATACTGAAAGGATTATATTTTAAAGACAAGATCACTGTCTCCACAGGTTTTTGAAAAATTAAAAAAACTATGTAGCTGTGTTAATCAAAGCGCTTATTTGTGCAATACAATGATAATGACCTTGGATTTAAAAAAAATTACAATAAGCTACAAGTATCAAAGAAGCAAAGTTATCTGGAGTAGTCTATATAGGAGCTCTTTGGATTTTCTTTTATTATGCTAAAATAGTGGTGCTTTCAGGATTTACATTATTGTACTCTCCAATACAAAGTATGGGGCATGTTAAAGTATACAGTACACCATTTTCATACATGTACAACATTGGTGGATGAAGAATGTCTCTTAGCAGTAATACTGGATGTAGCCTCTGGTTTTACCAGCTGCATACTCTAGGACTATTATATAAGTAAAAATCTCTCTTGTGATACTGAAAAGTGATTAGAATGTACAAACTGATATAGTAGCTTTCATCCGCCTCTTAAAGGGTACCACCACAGGAAAGTCCATTTAAGATGTTGGTAGGTTTAACAAAGTTGGAATGCTGGCACTGTTGAATTGGGCAACAGTTCTTCAGACCTGGCTCAGAGCTACAATGCATTTAGTATATTAAAGCAGCTAACATGATGACTTTTTGCAGGCCTTCCCAGGCACTGGAGTTTTTCTGTTAATTTGCCGCACTAGGTCATAAAAGATCTCATTAACATTTATTTTTGATTTTGCAGAAGATTCTAAGAATGCACAGTTGTTCCACTGTCTTGCTAGATTTTGACCTTGTTCCTTTCCTACAACTCTTTCATCTTCCAAGTCACACTTATTACCAACCAGAATCATGGGAACATCATCAGTGTCTTTAACTCGAAGAATTTGTTCTCTCAGATCTTGTAAATCATTAAAGGTGGACTGTGCTGTGATGGAATAAACTAAAGCAAAGCCTTGTCCATTTTTCATATACAAATCCCTCGTTGCTGTAAATTGTTCCGTTCCTGCAGCATCCAAGATTTCAAGCATACACTGTTGTGCATCTACTTCAACTTGCTTTCTATAAGAATCTTCTATTGTAGGATCATATTTTTCAACAAAAATTCCTTGAACAAATTGTACAGTCAGAGCAGACTTTCCAACCCCTCCTGAGCCAAGAATGACTAGCTTATATTCACGCATGATGCAAACTTGTCAAAATTGAGTACCTCTCACGCTGTCACCGGGTTCCCGTAGCCAGTGTCGCCTCGCGCTCCCTCCGGGTCGCTGTTCTGGGCGCCACGGCGGTCCTGTGGCTGCTGCCGCTGCTCTGGCTGATTTACACCTCTTGTTGAAAAATTTTTGAAACTCATTTGCTAGAGATTTTAAAATCCCAGAACCCATCAGGGATTAATTCACTGATTGGGTTAAAACGCTTACAACCCAATCATTTCTCCTCTGAAACTTCCTGCACTGTCTCACATGTGAGCTTTTGGGGGACACATCCAAATCGTAACAGTATTCATCAGTAAAAGTATTCAGACAGAGGTTGGGTAACCAAGATAATGATTGATGCTTTAGAATGGATGTGTATCTGGAGTGAAGACTGGACTATATAATCTGAGTTCTCTTTATGTTGTAATTGCTATACATAAATGCTATACATAATTGTGAGAATTAAATACTAAAGTCAACTACCTGTAATATCAAAAAAATTCAGTAATTTCTTTCCTACCCCACCCCATCAATTGTTTTGTCATTCTTTTCAATAAGAACTTCATTATTATTTTCAATAAGAATGTTCTTTTTGTTATTTTTATTGATTTCCTGCTTTAGGTAGTGAATGCATACCATCTTCGTGTAAGAAGAAAAAATCCAGTGACTGGCAATTATGTGAAAATGAGCTTACAACTTTACCTGGTTGATAATAGGAGCTATCTTTTGGATTTTAAAAGCATTGATGGTAAGGGAACTATGTAGCTGTGAGCTCTGAAATCAGACTTGGCACTAGTTGGCCAGTTGTTAAAAATCACCTCAAAGACATGGTGAGTAGTCTATTTACTAGATTTTAAGTAATCTAGATTTAACCAAAATGTAAGTGAAAGGATATACACACACACATACATAATTTGTTGTTGTTGTTGTTAATGTACTAGAAGAAAACAGTTGCCAATGATGTGTTTCTTCGTGGGCAGACGTCAGTTTCATTTCATTATTAAAGCTGGGCACTCTTTTGGGAAGGATAAAGGGCTATGTTTGGTGAAGTGTTATGATTAGTGATGTCTGTTGTGATTGTGGGAGGAAAAAGGTATTGCCTCCTCTGCTCCTAAAACACTGAAATATGACATTAATTTCTTTTTCTTTCTTTCTTTTTTTGGTCCTGGGAATTGAACCCAGTGGTGCTTTACCACTGAGCTATATCTCAGCTGTTTTTAGTTTTATTTTGAGACAGTCTCACTAAGTTGCTGAGGCTGGCATCAAATTTGCCATCCTACTACCCCAGTCTCCCGAGTTGCTGGGACTATAGGCCTGTACCAACTTGCCTGATTTATGACATTCATTTCTGAGTTGCCCTTGCTCAGAGGTGCTTGCTAACTATTCTGAATATAACAACTTCATAGGAAGGACTCGGGCAAATAGACCTCTCAAATCAATTGCTTTTCTTTGGTCCATTTCAGATGAGGTGGTAGAGCAGAGATCTGGTTCCTCAACACCTCAGCGTTCCTGTTCTGCTGCTGGCTTACACAGACCAAGATCCAGCTTTGATTCTACAACTGCAGAGAGCCACTCACTTTCTGGCTCTCTCACTGGCTCTTTGACTGGAAGCACATTGTCTTCAGTTTCCCCTCGTCTGGGTAGTCACACCATGGATTTTTTTGAAATGTGTGCCAGTCTGATCACTACTTTAGCCCGTTGATGATCTGTCCCTGGTTTCTATCTTTCTGTTACTGCACTGTGAAAATCAGATACATTCTTTAAATTATTATCTTCCAAATATCACACTTTGCAATATTAATTGAGAGACATGAATATTTAACAGGGGACTTGCAATGCCATAGAAATGACTGAAAACAGGTCAATGACATTTACTTTTAGAACTTTATAATTCTATTGTGCCTATGTTAAATTCACATAGGCAGTATTGTTAATGGGTGAATGTTGATGAAGATTGTTAATTTGTAGTTGTGAATTCACTACATAAGATGAACACACCTCACTGATGAATTGTCTAATCTAAGAGTGGTTTGCAATAGCACCTGGCTTCACTAGCATAGATAAATCCATTTTCTTCCTAAATCTCACGGACTTTGAGCTGTGTGTCTCCATTTTGTTGCACAAAATTATTTAAAAAATTAAAGAGCCATTAGTAAGATATTAGCTGGGTGTAGTGGTGCACACCTATATTCCCAGCAACTTGGGATACCGAGGCAGGAGGATCACAGGTTCAAAGCCAGCCTCTGCAACTTAGTGAGGCCCTAATACATAGTGAGAACCTGTGTTAAAAAGGACTGGGGTTGTGGCTCAGTGGTTAAGTGCCCTTGGGTTCAATCCCAGTACCAAAAAAAATCTAAATGTTGGAATCTTAAAAGTTTGCTCTGAACATTTCAGAAACCGAGTTCTTCATACAGTTTTTGCAGACACTACTTAGTACTTACCCAGAAGGGCTGTGGTCTCTAAAAGGCACTCATAATTTCCAGGTTCCTTAAAAAGTTTTGAATATCTCAGGGCTTTATCTTGAGATTTCCCTGAATAATAATGTTTATCTTAAGAGACTTCAAAGTTCAGCTTAGCATTGGAATATCTGGATTTGAAATAATTTGCCTTTTCCATAAACATATAATTTTAAAATATGTCTTCAAAACCTTTCTCAAAATTTTTTTGTCTGTTTATTTTTGCATTTTTATCTAGAATGTAAAACAGTAGACAGTTAAATGAAGCAAAGCAAAATATCAGCAATCCCTTGAAAGAACTCTGATCTCTTATTTTGTGTGTATGGGGAGAGGGTGGGGTAAGGGAGAGTTAAAAGGTTAGGATCCTGTTACATCTCGTGGAACTGATTCTTCACTTGGAGTGTAAGTTTGTTATTGATGACACTCCCTTCCCCCACCTTCCCCAGTAACCATTGTCTTTATTTTTTCATCTTCAGTGGCTGATTGGTTCAGTCAGCTATTGAATCTTTTTTGGTTCCCTTTCTTGGTTGCTAGCCATTCAGTTCAAAAACACTGTCTGGCCCTAAGGGCTTTTGTGTAGTTCCAAAGTTTAGTAGGCTGTGACCTTCACTGCTGAACCTGATGGGGCAGGGAAGCCTTAAACAGTCTTTCCTAAATAAATATATGTGTCGTTTACATATATTACATATATGTATTCACATAACAGTTCTTTTCATTGAAAACCAGAGTTTTTGTTTAGCTTTGCAAAATTTTTTTAAAATTAAAGGAAAAACTATATATAGCAGGATAGATAATAAGATATCAATTATATTTTGTTTTAGTAAAAGTATTTAATTTTTAAATTATGTGTAACTTATCTAATTTTGTATTTATTCATTTATTGTATTTATGTTGTAATTCACAATCTCGTTTTGCCTGACTCGCCCTAAAATTATTAAGCTCTTGAAAACAAAAATGACATTGCTTTGACAGGTTCCTCTTTGCCAAAAATAATGTGTTTTCTCCCAAGAAGCAAATGAGAATGCTAGACCAAGTTCTCAAATACATCTGTATCTAATCTTTCGAGTCAAGAATTTCAATGGTGTCACATCAAATTGTTTTGTAGATTTTTAAAAAAATGGTGTTATATAACTTGCAAGTCCAATTTCTTTATATATATATATACATATATATATAAATATATATATTCTATACATGTGTAGAATATATATATAGAATCCTTATTCACCAATTTGGGAAAGACCATAGGGTTGCAGTTTGAGATAGTTTAAGGTTTAACCTTTGAAATACTGCCATCTTGTGGCACCAAAGGATAATATTTTCAGTAGTTATTTTATGAGGATAAGTAGCCCTGCTGTTTAAGTGTGATATGCATTATCAGTATGGCATAAGTTGACTTCTCCCAATGTGCATATGCCTCTTTTGTGAAAAGCAAGGCCACTTCATAATATTTGCTTAATTACACAACAATTTTATGAGCAAATAAGCTGTTGGAAGGAATCTAATGGCATTGTCGCTTCTTTAGTGTAATAAATCAGACTTGAGACACTTTTTCATATCCAAATTACCTTTTATGGATGATCATAATGTTTTTTAAGAGTTACAGTTTATTTACTGTTTTCTTATTCTTGCCAAATTTATGAACTTCCACAGTTGGAATAGTTACCTGTTGAATTTTAGGGACTCTGAAGATCATAGTTTTGATTCTTTTCTGCATAACTTTTAAAAATAAATACTCTGTGAATCTAGGTGGTATAATAAATTGGTTTGCAGAGAGATTTCAGGACACTCATTGTAGCATAAAAGGGACTAGAATGTTGTCATAGGCTTTTTGTTGTTCATGGACACAGAGAAGGAAAGAATCTTGTTAATCTCCAATTCCTGTTTGTCTTGTAAACTGGTTAACTGTGGATGTGTATGTAGGCCTGGGCTAAGAGCAGTTTCCTCTAATTGACATCCCGGGGAGAGCTTCTATTTTTAGATTATAGGTAGGTTTAGGTTGTGCCACAGAAATGGACTCCATGTGGTTCTAGAACGTTTCCCAAGGAATAAGAGATTCTGCGGGGTAAGTTTGAAGAGAATACTGCATGCACCCCTCCCCCTTAGGATGTCAGTGGGTATGAGTATTGAAGACTTTGACAAGTCCTTTTGGGAATAAAGGAAAAAA
Source organism: Sciurus vulgaris (assembly GCF_902686455.1). Classification (NCBI taxonomy): domain Eukaryota; kingdom Metazoa; phylum Chordata; class Mammalia; order Rodentia; family Sciuridae; genus Sciurus; species Sciurus vulgaris. The sequence goes on from NC_136461.1 coordinate 45,444,159, forward strand.
ATATATAGTTTTTTAAACCCAAATTAACTTACTACTTTAAAAAAATTTATTCCATGAGAAAAGGAAAATTTGGAAAACACTTCAGGAAAATTATTGTCCCAGGTTGCCATAATTAGGGTAGCTAAGGATGAAACTGACAGCACTTCTTTGTCTCATCAGTTATCTGGGAGAACCTCATTCAAATTGAGAATCATTTCATTTTACCTTGCAGACATGTTCATCTTGAGTGAGTCATGGATTAAGAGTTTTTATGTCTACAGCTTGTTTTGTAGGATATTGATTTTCTTAATTAGGTTTTGTAATAATGGATGACTGAAAAATCTTAAATAAGATTACTCATGTATAAAACTTAAGGCCACTGACTCATGTTTATGACTGTGGGAAATGAGTCAGTCATTAATTTTTTCAAATGTTTAGTCAGTGAATATTTTCTGAATACTTTTTTATTTATTTAGGATGCTGTATTTAAAGCTCATTCCTGTTGTCTTCAGTGTAAAAATACTGTCTCAGAGTGAATGTGTGGAGGGAGGTAAAACATTTACATGTTCGGTGTTCGTTTTGATCTTTTAAGAGACACTTTTGTAACCTGTAGTGTTTGTATTCTTTGGTACTAGTCATCTATAAAGAGAATCCAGGAGCCCAAGTTAAATCAGAATTAATAGTTTTTCTTTGTCAGGGAATTAGCACAGACAATTCTCCCTTTTCTGCAAATAGGTTTTCAAGGATGATTACATAATTTGGGTTTGCTTTCTCTTATTCCCTAGCCAATTTGTTCTCAGGGAATGCACATTTAGAATTAAATGAGTCATAATTTAGAAAATAATCATAACCATTACAAATTTTTGGACTACTTTGCGGCATCAGCTAATGTGTAGTATACTGCTAAATGTAGGCACACCACCTATTTGTAAGAGGTAGAAACCTGGAAGATTCCTACCACAGACACTTTGTTTTTGTCTATTCACTGGTTAATAATTTAAATCCCTTAATACCTATAAAATCCCAATATTTAAATGCTGTATATGTTCACAGCTTTGTTGTTTTTGTTTTTAAAGATACCATTTCAATCATTTGACATTTTTATCTGGTCCTCCTATCATCCAGTGACTTTAAAATAAAAAAAAGGAATGTTATTTAATGGCAGTTCTCAGAGACTGTTAAAAACTCTGCATGAGGGATATGTGCAATCTGTTGAGAAGTCACGTCCTGCATTGGGCCTCATTTTTGTGACCCTAAAATAGGGATAGAGGAAAGACCACTAGGGTACTTTTGAGCTTTAAAATTCTGCCTTTTATACTTTTCATATGGTTTGCATTAGTGTTCACTTTTTTATATATTTAGAGTTTTATACTAATTTAAAAGTTCAATTTTAGTTTGGTGAGGCATTTGATGATATATACTTGAATATTTTTCTAAATACAGCTGCTCTGTCATATACAAAAATATGTCATATAGCAAAAATCACCCAGAAAACCAGACAGGTTAAATATCATGTCTATTTGGCATAAAGCATAAAATTACTAATTTATGGTGATGGAAGAGTTTCATACATTTTTATAGTGAATTTTTAGATTGAGGGACCCTCCATATCTGTTAACTATTACAGTAGCCTTGTGAGGTAACCAGAAAAAGTATGTTGCCACTCTCTGGATGAGGAAGCAGTGCTAGAGAGCGCATCACAAGGCTTTAAGGTCATGTGAGTATTCAGTAGTGATCAGACTATACCACTTTTCCTCTGGGCAGAACAGTCTGAATTAATGAGATATCTGAGTAGTCAAAAAATAAAAATAAACACAAATGTATTGCTTTCAGTCTTAGAGTGACATAATGTAGACTTAACTAAATGTTTCTTAATTATATTGATTGTACCAACTAGATGTAACCAGGTGTAATTATTTGAAGTATTTATGATTAGCATATCAATTTTTATAGGTACTTCTAAGTTATTGAGGGTGCTTCAAAAGTACTGAGGAAACTTTAGGACACACTTCACATAATTTTATTTATGTGATTCCTATAGCACAATCTTTCTAAAAAAAGAAAAACAGAAGAACAGAAAAACTAGCTTTAGTCCCTATCTATTATCATTTTTAACTATTCCCTGAATTAGGCTTCTCTAAATTTCATGTAGAGGATAGTAATTTTTCATGTTGTATGCATAGTAAATGATACAACCCTGTTTTCATAGAGTATATTTCTGTTCATGAACTACCTAATTGTGATTGACTTGATATTCTCCCGAACCTTTTAAAACTTGAGTTTGATGAGCTTTAAAATGTATGTAAACCTAACTAGACAAATTGCTGGCATCCTTACTAGCCTTTTCCCCATGTATATGTGATACATTTGATGCCCCTGAATAGTAACAGAACAAAGTTCAGGACCCACAGTCTAGACTGGAGTAAGTTTTAATTAAACTTCTTCAGCCATAACTTGATAAGAATCAGACCAGTTCTAGAAGTTATCAGACTGTGGTCCTGTGTTCATTTTGCAAGCCAGTGTTAATGTTTATTGCCAGCCTTGCATAGCAGTGCCAGTCTGCAGTCTTGACTGTGTATGGAACTTTTGGTAACTATAGTTTATATCTAAAGCAGTTTAGATTTTATGCAAGTTACTCATGATTATTTGGACAAGCAGGGTAGGTAAATTTCAATTATGTTTAAAGTGCAATTAAGGAAATTCTAGAATAGAGCACTCCTTCCAGGAAAAAAAACAGTAAAGTATTTAGAATATCCTGGCATGAAAATTTTTTGAACTTGTACATAGAGTTTTGACAAGCTTTGTACAGTGTTTTCTTTTCTAATTGAAGGTTTGCTACTTTGAGTTAATTTAAAATTTCAAGGAGGAACAAATATTCTAGGCAAGAATTGCATGGTTAATTTTTTTCCGCTGATGTAATTTTCACAGTTAAAATTCCCTTTTAAGTATGTTTTGTTACCCCAAAAAGGCCGTTTTTCTAAATAGATGACATTTTCCTAAAATGGGAAAGAGAAACATCCCGTTATAAAAACAAACACTAAATTGTGCCTTCTCTCAAGTTATAGGAACAATAATACTAAAGTTGTTTGAACTGTAATTTCTTTTTCTCTGATCCTTCTCATTTCCCCTTAGATCTGCCCTCTGCACATGATCTCGTTGTTTACCTCTTCTGTTTTCAAGTTCCTTTGGCCAAACCTCACACTATTGTTATCAGAAGTTATTCACTACCTGTATTTTGTTTCTTTTTTCTGTTTCACTTTTTAAAGTCACTTTGGTAAATATTTGGCTGCCTTCTCATGTTTTTAAAGTGAATGCAAAGTTTAGTAGTCTTGGTATTTTACAAGTTTGTAAAGGAAAGAAAGAATACAGAGCTAAAGACAAAATCTAATTGGAATCTGATTCTCCTTTTGGCTGCTGTAGCAGCACAAGTCACATGACCTCATTTACTCTCCGCTTGTACAAAATGTGGACGAAAACCTACCTCACAGATGTGTGTGAGAAATTGTTTGAAGGTCCTTGTTTAAATGCAAGGTTTATATCCCTGTATTTAATGTAAATCCCTTCTTTTTATAGATATCTTTGGTACTGATGAGTATCTTGATTTTTAGGTAAGTTTTATGTGGTAAGAACATAGAGCTAAGAATGTTTCAGACCACAGTTTCACAAATTACAGTGTTCTTATTTTGAGACATTTAAAGTTTCTTGGAAACATCAGATACTCAAATATTAAACTTGTTTATTGTTTCAACAAATAATATTTGGAACTTCTTAAAATTTCAGCTGAAGCTGCCTTAATGTATCAAAATACAGCTTTCTGTCAAGATCATTCATGAGCATCTTTGGTCGTACACTGTTTCAAGTATTTAATGTGAAGTTTGTTATAGAACTGTAAACTCAAAGATTAGTACCTTGATACTGTTTTAGGAAGAATGGTTGTGTTCTTTATCATGTATACTAAAATGTTATACACTGAATTTTGAGTACAACAAATAAAACTGAAAGTTGACAGGTTATGTCCATGACAATCATAACATTATGTACAATTGGCTAGTTATTATTCAGTTTTGTTTTTTTCAAGAACATTGTGTGTTCATTCTTTCTCAGCCCATCTTAGAAAACTATACCCACAGGTTGATACCTTAACCCAATGGAGCGCTGGACTACAGCTCTATTTAAAAATATTTTCACACTTTTGAAATTGGGACCACTGGTTTCAGGGGAAGAACCAACACCGGAATTCCAGTGCTTCTGTGTTTTAATAATGATATATTCAAATTTCAGTTTTGTTTGTTAAATATTTTTTTGTGAGATTTAAATGATCTGTGGGAAGGATTTGTCTTCCAGTAACCATGTGAAAGATGTCTTGAATTACACCGCATTTCATAGCTACAGGTTCTCTCAGTGGAACCAACTATAGGCAACAAACAAGAGAAAACCAGCCTGGTTGCTTGTAAGCTTTTTCCACAAAATCATATTAAAGTCACTGGTTAATTTGAAAATGTTTTTGTTTCTGTTCATTCAGCTAATATTCTGCATGTCAACTAATAGTTATCGAGAAAACTGTTTTAGAGAAAAATTATGACTCACCGGAGATTTCACACCATCTTTATTCGTTTTTGTCTTTGTTGTACTGTTTTTTAACTGTAGCTATTTGTATAGTTTTCTATTTTTGCTGTAACAAGTTACTACAGATTTAAGGACTTAACACAGATTTATTATCTTAGAATTCCGAAGTCCAGTGAACTTAACTTTTTTTCAAAGGACTTAGCATGAATTTCTTAACCACTTAAACAACACAAATTTATTATCAGTCCAGTGGGCTTAGCTGGGTTTTTGTGCACAGACTGAGAACCAAAATATTAACAAGGGTTGGGTTCTAGGAGAGAATCTGCTTCCAGATTCATTCAGGTCGATGGCAAAATTTAATGCCATGTTGCTATAGGACCGAGGTCTCTGCTCCCTTTCTGGCTGTTGGCTAGGGGTCCTTCACAGCTTCTAGAGGCCACTGGCATTCCCTGATCCATGGATGACTTCCCTTCATCTTTAATGGCAGCAGTGTGACTCATGCTTGGGATCTCTTCTTCTCATACACTTTTCTGATTAGTTGGCAGATTCTTCTGTCTTCCTCTTCCAGTTTTAAGGTCCCACGTGATGAAGTTGGGTCAACTTGGATAATGTAAGGTATCTTCCTATTTTAAGGTCCACTGGTTAGCAAGTTTAATTCATATATAAAACTTTTTTTTACAAAGTCACATTGAATAGTCACATGCATAACATAAGAGGATAAATATTACAGAGGGCAAAATTCTACTCAGTTCAGCCATAGAATAGGGCTAACAATAGAATTTTATATGAAGTCCCACTGAGAATAGAAAGTGAACAATGTAGATGTGACCTTATGCACTGTTGTCACATTTTATATTGACATTATCTAAGAGAAGAAGCTTTTTTTTTTTTTTGTGGTGCTGGGGATTTGAACCCAGGGCCTATGTGCTTATAAGGCAAGCACTCTACCAACTGAGCTATATCCCCAGCCCTAAGAGAAGCTTTTTGAAAAACACTAGTCCTCACTAAAAAAAAAAAAAAAGTAAACATCAAAGTATGGATAAGTAAAGATTTTAGTTTCTTTTTCTAAATTTTAAAGAAAAAAATATTTTTTTACTAAAGATTTTTTCCCTTATTTCCTAAATTGCATAAGTAATGGATGCTTATTGTAGGAAATTTAAAAAAAAAGAAACATCAGTAGAGGTTTATACTCATTTTTCTCTTCCCTATTTTTCTGCACATATATTAAAAGTCATTCTGAAGATGTGCAGGGAAGGGCCTGGTTAACAAAGATGTTATTGTCATCTCAGAAGACCAGGATTTTCATGGAGGAGCTAATATGGGGGAAGGAAAGATTTTGCTGGTGTATATTAAGGTTGCTAGAGGTTTGGATCTTGAATGATCCAAAGGCCCAGGTGTCAAAGACTTGGTCCCCAGTCAGTGGTGCTATTGGGAGGCCTTAGAACATTTAGTAGGTGGGGCCTAGTGAAAGGAAGTTAGGTCATAGGGTGTACTCTCGAAGTGAGTATTGGGACCCTGAACCCTTTTTCCTCCCTCTCTGCTTCCTGGCTCCATGAGGTGGGTAGCTGCTTCTGCTATGTGCTCCCACGGTAATGTACTGTATCACCACAGGCTCAAGAGTAGTGGGGCCAAGCGACAATGGATGTTGAAACCTCTAATACCACGAGCCAAGGTAAACTATTCTTTCTTAAAAGTTGATTATTGCAGGTATTTTTTTCATAGTTAATGGGAAGCTGACAACATTTTTTAATGGACCAGTGTTATCCTCTGTTAGGTTTAAGAATCTGTTCTATCTTAACCTGACAGGATGGTGTTGTCTTTACTATCTTTTAATACAAAATTAAAATAGAAACTTAGTCTTTAGTCTTTACATTGAAGCTTTATGGTAGTTTCTGGGAGACTGAGAGCACTGACTGGGCATCACTGAAGTGTTAATTATGGTGTTTAGATTTAAAAACTTTGTAGATCAATAATATGAGAAAATTAGTTTGATTTAGAGAAGAAACGTGGCTGTTTGTGAAATAGAAACATAACCACATTAAGTGTTGATAGAATACAAGCAATTCTAAAAACATGTCAGTAATAATTAGGACATAAATGTATGTTAGATGAAGTGGTTTCTACTATAAAAACATTTAATGGGTTTTTAAAACTGAATAATTTTTATGCCTATGTAAAAGAAATTCTCGAACCCCATCCATTCTTTCAAGTCATTCCCTTATTCTTCTTCTCAACTGACTGAGAAGTCACCAAGACGACATGTCTCCTTTACCTCTGATGGGGCTCTTGTACTATGTACTTCAATCCTTGCTACCCTCAATTAAAACTTGATGGCCTTTTCCTTAGAATATTGCAAAAATAGTCTTTTCCCCCTGTTATCTACCATCTATGCAATTGCCTCCTGTTATGGTTTGGATATGAGGTGTCCCTCTGACACCCAGACTCGTGTGAGACAGCACAAGAGAGTAAACAATTGGGTTAGAGCGCCTTAACCTAATCAGCGCATCAATGTGCTTGATTGATGGATTAACTGGTGACTTTAGGCAGGTAGGGTGTGGCAAGAGGAGGAGGGTCACTGGGTGCATGCCTTTGGGGCATATGTTTTATCTGTGTGAGGGAGAGTTCTCCCTTTCTGCTTCCTGATTGCCATGTCCTGAGCCACTTTTGTTCCCCACGTGATGTTCTTCCACCATGATGTTCTGCATCACCTCAGACTTGAAGCAATGGAGTTGACCATCTGTGGTCTGAGACCTAAAATCTTGACCATCAAATAGACTTTTCTTCTTTAACATTGTTCTTGTCAGGTCTTTAGGTCAAGTGGTAAAAAAAGCTAAAACACCTCCCTTTCCCCAAACATCTGGCATTTTCTTCCTGCTTAACCCTTGAGTGGCACACCACTTTCTAGAGCAAAAAGCTTAAGCATGCTGGGTGCATTCTAGCCCAAACACCCCATTTCCCAGCAGTCTTCCCACTCCATTTGCCTTAGATGTCTTCATAGTCGCCAGAGCATGGGATTCTCCATCCTGTGCTTTATTTCAAAAGAGCGAGCTTCAGTATCACCTTTATAATGCCTTTCTTAATCCTCCAGCCATTTCATTCATAATTTTAATTATGCTATTGTCAAAACTCTGAATACAAATACCTTTGATTTCTTTCTTTTAGAATAAACTTGATCTTTATTAAAGCAAGTGCCATTTAGAACATGCAAAAAATATGAAAAGAGTGTAGGAGCTTAAAAAGTAGTCTCAATGTATAAAGCAAGAGGCCTTGGAACCCTTGTATCCTTGAAGGCCAGAATTGCCCTGCTTAAAGAACTAAGGAAATTCTCCAGGATTTCAGTACATATAAAGCCACTTATATAAATGCTACATATGCATTCAACTGTTTTCAAATCTCACTGACATGCAGTGCACATCAGTAAAAAAAAATAGAATCATTACGGCTCTGCTTTTTAATTTCCATTTCATCTAAGTAAAAATAATTCTATTTGAATTAAGTTTTGGAGCATAGACAAAATTGTCCTTATTTTAGGCAATAATATTTTAAAGTGAGATAGCACATATTTTTTAGATTTTGTTAAATATATTTAGAAACACCTTTAAATGATACTAGTTTAACTTAAAAAGTTATTTTTCAGCAGCCTATTCCCAAAGGAAACCACTGTTGAATAGCATTGATCAGATTGTTTTTGCGATAAAGTGAAAGGACACTTACACCTTGGTTTTTTTTAAAAAGATTAAGTCAGAATTGTTTATTGTACCTTAAATATGAGTATATGGAGGATCTTCATTACCAGAATTTAATTGTACCAAATTTAAACTATAATATCTAGAAATTACAAACTTGTATACTAATATTAGAAGCAAACCAGCCTTTTGCACAACTGAATAGTCTTGATTTCCAAGTTTGGATATGACTCATTAAACAAGTTCTCGCATACACAGTTTCACATTTTCTCAGTGAAAAAAAACATTGAAAGAGAAAACTCTTAGGCGTAAAACCAACAACTAAGTGTTGAAGTTTTCTTGTTTTTTCTTCCAAGAGCCCAACAAAAGTTTCCATAGATTCCATCTCATTTTGGGGGGTGGGTACAGGGATTGAACTCAGGGGCACTCAACCACTGAGCCACATCCCCAGCCCTCTTTTGTATTTTATTTAGAGACAGGGTCTCCCCGAGTTGCTTAGCACCTCACTTTTGCTGAGGCTGACTTTGAACTCATGATCCTCCTGTCTTAGCCTCCCAAGCCGCTGGGATTACAGGTTTGTGCCACCGTTCCCAGCGATTGACATGCGAACTGAAACTGCTGCGAGGCAGGACTAAGACCTAGGATCCCCTCTCAGTTGTGCAGCCTTTCCCTTCTGATCTTGACCTTTCTATCTGGACCAGTCTTGATGCCTAGGAAAAAAGAAACACATTTTGAAGTAGAGGCTAATAGAACACTGAGGAGGAAATTTCTGCAGAATTTTCTTACCTAGTTTAATATTTTTATGTTCCTTTAAAATATTTATAAATACAATCTATATAGCACTTTGATAATATACTCAGGAGACAGTAATAAAGTCTGTCCTAATGTTTCCTTGCAGGATAAAGGAGCTGTGTATTTAATTTTTCTGAGTTTCAGTAAATTCAGTAGTCTTTCCTTGAGACTAATGCACACAATGCCATATTATTTATAACTTACGATTTGAAGTATAAAATTAAACCACTTACTTGAAATCTAGATGTTCAATGAGTACATATCCATCTATAGGGGAAAAAAAAAAAAAACACTGTTACTAATCTGAAGTTTTTAGAGAAAAAAAAATTTTTTTGAACAGTGATTGACATTTATGGGCAATAACCCAGAAAGCTTACATTTCCCTTTAGAATTGCGACATATCACTAGGTTTTGTTCAGTGGTGTCAATGACTTCCAGTTCTTCTCCAGGAGTTATTGGCAAATCAAATATTCCATTTCTTGAATTACTGGAACATGCCACCGCTCTGTTGATGACGATAATTTCTTTGTCATACTGAAATGAAAATCACTAATCAGACCAGGCTTACACAGTCATTGTTCTTTTTCACAACAGAATTAATGAAGGATATGATATAGTTACCTCAAAATTAAGATTCTAGATATTGATTAAAAATCCCCAAGGGAAAGAAAATAACAGGAAAGTAGATGGTGAAAGGAAAGTCATTTTAAGAAAACCATAGCAAGATGCTAAATATGACATTTGGCATGGTTATATTTTTAAAATGTTCACATACCAATTGTCTAATTTTACTAGAGTGGGATCCTGGTGGAAGAGAAAGCTGAAACCTGAGTATAGATTAAGTATCAGGGACAGCATGCTAACTATTAGGTAATAAAGTTACCTCCAACTCAGGAAAAAACATATTTTAAAACACCCAAGTTCTCTGTGTAGTGCCTTAGAGTTTATAATATTCTCACATACTGTTCATTTATAAAGGGCACTCTTATGTCTCCACGTACAAATTCTTATTAATGTTATTGAGTGCCTCCTTCCATTCTCATAAGTATTCTGAATTTGGGTAATAAATCATATGATGATACCCTATACCAAGAGGTATAAGCTAGAAGATGAGATTTTTCTTTTGCTAACAAAGTAATAGCATCTTGATAACTGCTCTTGTTATCTCAGGGCCACTGTTTACTGTGGGTTCACAGTGATCTTTTATATATATTATTGTTTTTTTTTAGGTGTTGATAGACCTTTATTTAATTTACTTATATGTGGTGCTAAGAATCAAATCCAATGCCTCACACGCTAGGCAAGTGCTGTACCACTGAGCCACAACCCCAGCCCCACATAGTGATTTCTTAGAATACAAATCTGCCTAGGCCACCTTTCCACTTACAAAGTGGAACTCTCCATTATTTTGGTGGCGCTGGGGATTGAACCCAGGGCCTTGTGCATGTGAGTCAAGCACTCTACCAACTGAGCTATATCCCCAGCCCAGATCCACATTTCCTAGCTAGACATTCAAGGCTCTGCATGCTGTCATTCCCCATTGCTCCATATCCCCTTTATTGAAACTGCATGCAACTATATGATAATCCTTGAATATTCTGTATACTTTTCATATTTCCATTGCTTTGCTCATGCTGTTTTTTTCTGCTTAAAATATTTGTGTTTTGACCACCTCACCTAATTTTATGACTGCCATGTATAATTTACTGTTTACTACGTATTTACTCCTATTATAACATTTAGCAAACTATTTTAAGAAATGAAAATAAAAGCCTTATTTATCTTCATACCATAAATGCCTGGCAGCAATGAGGTACCCAATATTTTGTAATTTGAGCTAGATAAAAATTATTGAAGTAGTATCGTCTTTCTAATGGCAACTACGAAAACCCACTACAGAAAAAATGGAAGAACAGAATTGTACACGTATATAGGAAATGGAATTTCTGTTCCATGTGAGACAGTCAAAATATGAGGGAAAAAAGCCTTAGATGGTATTTAGGAGTCTTCTCAACAAGTAATTACTACACTATTGTTTTTCACCTGATCAGAGAACATCACAGTTTGCAGTAGATAATTTCAGATCACAATTTCTAGATATAGTAACTGTAATCAGCTTTGGTTCAAGTGGAATTTAGGAGTGATTGAGAGATTTGTGTATATACCTACTTTAGTTCAGTTCAAAAAACAGTTTGGATGTTTAGGTAGTCTTTTGCTCTGCACATGAAGAAAAATAAGATAATTCTTGCCCTCTAGGAGTTCACGGTTTATATGATGAACTTGTAATTACAATAAACTGGAGGTTGTTCAGGGCCACAGGTAAATAGAATGATTAACCAGGAGGTGCAGGCAGGGCTTCCTGGAAACAGAAGATGCCTCAGCTGTACCTTGATAAATGAACAAGTTGTGTGGAGAAGTAGCAAGGGCGTGCCTGGTGACAGGAGTAGACCATGTAAGTGCCTAGAGGAATGGACTCCAGGTGGAAGTCCACTGAAATGCAAGGACAGACTGGCAGGAAATTGAAACCAGAAAAACAAGCAAAGGTCATGATGCCAAGAGCCTTATACGTCACCCCTCAAGAAGTCTAAGCTGCATCCATTTGATAATGGGAAACTTTAGAAAGATTTTAGGTAGAGCAGTGACCTAGACAGATTTTATGAGCAGAATGCATATGTTGTCTCTCAGCCCACTGTCTAGCACTTAGATGGTGTTAAAATATTTTTCTTAATAAAATCTTACTTTAAAAATACGTGAAGCAGAATTGTTTGAATTTTAGAATGATGCAATAATTTTCTAGGACTCTTGGTGACAGAATAAGATATCAAACACTTTCCTGCCTCCCTCCTTCCTCCCTCCCTTCAGTTATCACTCACTCGTTTGTGCAGTCATTCACTTACTGAGCACTGGGAGTTTAGTTTTTCATTGGGGACTGGGAATGAACTTGTTAAAACAATCTCTGTCCAGAGGGACTTGGGAGTTTAGTTCAGGACAGACCCTGGCTATAAACAATGGATCACTATTACAACAGATTTGTAGATAGTAGAGATACAAAATGTGCCAAGGTGTGACTTGACCTGGAGCTAGGGAAGAGTGGATAACATCTGAACAGTTCATAAAGAACAACTTTTTTCCAGGTAGAGGGACTAGTATGTACAAAGGTAGTCAATATAGAAATATGTCAGGAAAATAAAGTATTGGTGGAGCAAATTTCTAGGATCTTTAAAAATGCACATTTCTAGCCTGGCGTGGTCAGGCACACCTGTAAATCCCAGTGGCTGAGGAGGCTGAGGCAGGAGGATTGCAAGTTCAAAGTCAGCTTCAGCCCACGTGGTGAGGCCCTAAGCAACTTAACGAGACCCTGTCTTGAAATTAAATGAATAAATAAAAAGGACTGGGGATGTGGCTTAGTGGTTGAGTGCTCCTGGGTTCAATTCTTGGTTCCAAAAATAAATAAATAAATAAATAAATAAATAAACAAACAAAAAGTAAAATTAACTATTGCTAATTTTTACCTTCAAAGGAAAACGTACCTGAAATCTTTCTCTAAAAAGTTTTTCTTCTCTTCCCATTCTGTTCTTTTCTAAGTTTTGCTTCTTGGTTCTGAAGAACTTTCTAGGAGAAAAACTGGCAAGAAACATGCGGGTAGTCTACAAAGTCATTCTATTTCAGGACAAATTCAGGCATAACTAACTGTATAATTTCATATGAAATCATATATGTGTGTGTTTATATATTTATGCACATACCTCCACTAGAGCAGATTTTCAAAACAACTGAAAAGGGTTAAGTAAGACTAATTATTTTTCCCCACCATTGAAAAGAAAATTATATACACTTTGTGTGTGTGTGTGTGTGTGTGTGTGTGTGTGTGTGTGTGTGTGTGATGTTGGAAATCAAACCCAGGGCCTCGTGCGTGCTAGGAAAGCACTCTACCACTGAGCTACACCTTCAGCTCCATAATTTTTTTTTCCTTTTTTTGCAGTACTGGGGATTGAACCTAAGGCCTTGAATATACTTAGTGCTCACTCTACCATTGAGCTACATCCCCAAACCTAAAAAATGTTTTTGATCACAAAATAATATGGAATAAAATCAAGTTGGTAGAGGATGGTTAATGGGTATAGGAGCGCAGTTGGATAGGATGAGCACAGTATGGCTGGTTGACAATTAAACATATATTTCAAAACAGCTAGTAGAGGATTTTTAATGTAACCAACAAATGATAAATGGATATGCCACTTATGCTGATCTGATAATTATGCATTTTATACATATACTGAAATGTCACACTATACCCCATAAATATAATTATTGTGTCAAAAATAAAAATTAAAAAATTAGATTGATCAAACAATTTAAGGTGAACTTCTCTGAATCAGACTTGGAAGCATAATTAAATTTTTTTTAAAAGAAAAATTTATAAGCTTTCCCACTCAACTTCAGATTATTTAATAGAAACAGAAACAGTGAGTAAAGGGCTTATAGGTTATGGTTCCAACTTTTCAAACATAATTGGGGAACCACAAATCTACATGGCTCAAAGAACTATCCTGTTTGCTGAATGGGGAAACAGATAGAATTAATAAAGCAAAATTCCATCAAATGATCAAGAATGATAGCACATAAATGTGGGTGAATTTAATATAGCAGAAGCTGGTCACGGTCTGACTCCTTCCTTTCTCTCCCTTCTGCTTTGCACATGGGATTTGGTTTTGCTTCTTGGGAGATTAATATATTGACAGAATGAAAAGTCACCAAGGTCTTGTCAGTGCTGTTCTGCAGTGTCTGACATCTGTTTCTTTACAAGATTACAGTCACTGCCACATTTCAGATTATCAGCACTTTTGGCCTGATACACCATTTTCTTATTCCTGTTTTACAAAGTCCATCTGTATACCTGCTTCCGTGGCCATCTTTCAGAAATGTAATTAATCATGCTGCTCTTTTGCTTAAAACCTTTGAATGTCTCTCTGCTGCCAACTAGAAAAGTCCAGATCTGCTCCAATCTACATTCTCAGCTTTGTGAGCTGCCCTTTACCCTATATATTCATTGTCTACTTCACCTTAGAAAGTGGACTGCACTTTCTCCACTTTATACCTGGATACCCCTGCCAACTTCTCCTCGAACTTGCCATCATCTTTGATTAATCAAAGCATGATAAAAGGGTTGAACTCAGAAAGCTTTTCCTATTTATTTATTGATAGAATAAGTTATGGTAGAGACCATTTTAAAAGGATCAAAGAGCACATAGAAATTGGCACCTCTCTAGGATTAGTGAAAGCCTATCATATTTTCAAATTTATTCAGCTGAAAGTAAAAATACACTATTATGTCAGTTATAAAATATAAAAAAGCACTAGAAAATTATTTCCTTAGGACTTATTTGTAATTACCAACATACTAAAAAGGTTTCTTGGGAGAGGAGTCAAATATTATGCTAATATTTCCCTTCTTGGAATTCTATTGTGCTATACTATACAAATATTTTAAAAGTATGAAGTTTAAGGGGAAAAGGTTGCTTTTCTAGTCTATGAATACATCTTTCCAACTGGGGACAAATAAATTATATCAAGTCTAAGTCCAAGGAAAATAAATTTAAAGGCCACGCTTTGCTATCCTTTGAGCTTAGATTTGGTACAGACCAATGTCTGACTCTTTGGGGCGCCCCAGTGAGACTTTCCAGACAGGTTTCGCAGAGCAGATAGACCACACAGTGTTCACAGCTCGCTGACTATTTCCCAAGGATTTCTCCAAAAAATTTGTTAAAGTCCCTCAGATCCTGCCCCATGTCTTAACAACTGAGAAGAAGGGAGCACAGAGCTCTAGGTAAACCAGAGTCTGGTAAAACCACACCTCTTTCAGTGGGCAATGGAGAACTTGTATCATCTGAATGAAGATTGGATCTTGACTTGATAAGGCATTTTTTTTTTACAATTTTTAAATAATTATAGAATTGTATTTTAGGAAATTGTCTTACTGTATAATACCTAGTTTCTGATTTTCTCCAAGTTTCACATATAATCTAATTGGTGTTTTCTTTAAGTTCTATCTTATGGGAAGAAAGTTCCTATAGCTTAAAAGGAGACTGACATTTTTCATTCTTTGATAAGGACTAACTTGAAATCTTTCTTCTCTCCCATTCACCAAAAGTAAGGGAGAAAAGGATAAATGTGTATGGGACTTGACATTTTTAAAAATCTTTTTCTTTTAAGTGCTTTCAATTGCACTCAGATGAGGAATCTTAGAATCCAATTTAATGACTTGTCTAAGGTCACCCAGCCCAGTAAGAGGTGCTGCAGAGAAGCTGTCATGCAAAGGCACCTGTGTTCACACCTTTCTGATCCATCAGCACCTTTCTTCTCTTTTTTCCCCTTTGGTATCAAAAACTTGGGCTTCCAAGTTTTCATTTTATCTTCATCTCTGAGGAGAAAAATATTTTGAACAAGTAAATTAAGACTAAACTATTAAACATTTATGGAATTATCAATACTTTCTGAGCAATTGTTTATTAAAGAAAGATAAGCCATTTAGAAATACATTTTGATAACCTATGCAAAGCCATGTGGTAAATATGTTAGGCTTTGCAGATCACATCATCTCCATGGCAACTATTCAACTCTTGTGGTTTTATTTATGAAAAACAAGTGGCAGGCCACACTTGGCCCACAGTCACTTCTATAGTGATCCAAATCTGAAACCAGAAGCAAGAGATCAACCTGATTATAATCACAGTCTCCTTTCTGAGCCTGTTTGCCTTTAAAATGTGAATAATACTAAACTTTGCCATGACACAAGTCAAAACCAACTAGTATTACTGGGGTCAGGGCAAAAGAGGATGCAGGAAAAGAAAGGGTATTAGAAGGATTTCCATTTGAGCACTTCAGTGTAAGGTGGTCTTCTGGGCATTTTATATGTTAACTCATTAGTTTTTTAATGGTAGGTACTACATGAGTCCTTTAGTCATGCATAAGGTTTACAAAGAAGAAAATGAATGATCAGAGAATTAGGTAACTTATCATGGTCATAGAAATAAGCATAATCTAACCTTAAAGCGCCCATTTTTTTCTCAACATTTTGCCACTTTTAAAACAAGAATTGAGATCATAACTGTGTGCATACAGTTTTGCATTGTTTTTGTCATTGTGTGTTTATCTGTGTCACTGGAAACTAGTCACTATATATTCAGCATATATTTAAATAGCCATGTTGAATATTATAATGCATTTAGCAAATTACTGTATATTTGGGCATTTTGGTTGTTCCAAATATCATCTTCTTATAAATTGCACCAGAATAGATATTTTTATGCATGATTTTTTCTTTCATTACAGCTAATTGCTTGAAGGGAGTTACTGGGTTAAGTGAAGGGAATGATTTCTTTATTTGTTTATTATATTTTATTTTCCACAGTGGGAATAGAATATGGGTACTTACTGACTGAGCTACATTCCCAACTTTTAAACTCTTTTTATTTTGAGACAGGGTATCATTCAGTTGCCTAGGTGGATCTCAGACTTGCCAGTCCTCTTGCTCAACCTCCCAAATTGCTGGGATTATAGGTGCACCTCACCCTGCCTGGGCTCTGCTTCCCTATACATATGAAACTCAATTCAGATCTAAGCATTAAGTGTAAAAGGCAAAACTCTGAAATTTTTGAAAGAAAATATGAAAGACTATCATGCGATCTGAGAGTAGAGAAGCATTTTTTTAAGAGATATGTAAAGCAACAATCAAAGTGTAAGCTGATAAATTTGAATACATTAAAATTAAGAAATTCTATATTTATTTGAAGACTGGAAATTGAAAAGGCATGCCACAAAGTGGGAAGATATTTGATATAACTGGTATAAAATTTGCAAAGGAGTTGTATTCAGAATGAATTAAGTCTATAGATGAACAAGAAAAAGATCAGCAGCCCAATAGAAAAGCAAGCAATCATGTACAGAAGGAAAGACTTCAGTGTGAATAAAGGGATTAGAACCTTGGTAGTAGTATGTCTTGTTAGTAATGAGGGTAATGCAAATTAATACTACAATGTGACACTGTTTTGCACACACTAAATTGGCAAAAATTGAGAATGCTCTCTGTTCTA
Source organism: Sciurus vulgaris (assembly GCF_902686455.1). Taxonomy (NCBI): domain Eukaryota; kingdom Metazoa; phylum Chordata; class Mammalia; order Rodentia; family Sciuridae; genus Sciurus; species Sciurus vulgaris. The sequence goes on from NC_136461.1 coordinate 45,461,275, forward strand.
CAAAAAGTGTTCACGAGTATGTATAACAATGGGAACTCTTATATGCTGGGTAGAGGTCATAAATTGGTACTACCATTTGGGAAAGGAGTTGGCATTTTCTAAGGAATTTGTGTTCCCCATATAATTTGCATTTCTTCCCTCTTCTGCATGCATCTCCTAGAAAAATTGTTGCAAACATTCATAGGAAACAATAGCTATGGGAATATTGACCATGAGTTCCCCAACTTAGGAACTACCTCAGTGCCTACCAACAAGAGAATACATAAGTTAATTTTGGAATATATATAAATTGAATCTTACAAACAGCAAAAATGAACGAATTACACTGGCAATAAGATGGCTTTGAGTAATAATAGTTACAGTGTTCTATATACAGCACAACACCATTTTTATAGTGTTCCCCAATCTAAAATAAAACTTTTTATTATAGTTTGATAAAACTATTTTTGTTTTGAATAAGGGAATGAAAGACACAAAAGTTAGGAGAGTGTTTTTCTGGAGGGTGGGAATCAATGAGATAGGTTAGGGACTGTGTATATGGTAAAAAATCTACTTCCTAAGTAGAGCAATAGGTTCAGGGCAATTTACAACTTACATATGTTTCAAGTTCTCTTATGATTTTTACAAATTCATTTTTCCAGAAAAAGAAAAAATTTCATTCTTTCTCTAACTTAATATTCTAGGGTCTTCCTCTACCTCATGCCAAATGACATTTCCTGCTTAGAACATCCTCTTTCCTGACCATATGCCTTATGGTCCAGGACACTTCCCAACCAGTTTTCCATTTACACAGTGCCTGACCCACTGCCCTGCCCGCAACTCCAATCCTAACCTCTCCTCTTGCTCCCAGGCTCCACCTATGTGAATGGTACCACTCTCTCCTGCATCAACTTGGCACAGAGACTTTTGATCTCACAGACAGAAATGGCTACCTATTATGTGCTTCCAGATTTTTTTGCTCATTTTTATAGCAAACTCTTGTTTGGTAGTTAATTTAGTGAACTATGTTTTGGCATCAGGCCACATGATACAGATCTGAAAGCCACAGACAGTCACCATGTCAGGGAGTTCCTAGTCTAGAGAAGACAGGAAAACACCACTACAATTATGAGAAATATGCTCTGATAAAAAAAAAGGGGGGGGGTAACTAACCCAAATAGATTAAGTCAGAGAGGGGTTTTGGGGGACAGCAAAGTCTAGAAACAGTTTTAAACGGTGAAGGAAAAATAGCTAACCACATAAAAATTATCACAGAGTGTATTTCAGGTAGAACTATTCTTCTGTCCTTTTACATTCTCACCTCTTTGGAGAGGAGGTATCTAATCTAAATGAGTATTAACCACCTCCTAACACGTACCTTATATCCACTTTAAAATATCCTGTTTCAAATCAGCCAAATTCTAATGCATAATTATAGATCTATTTTTATTCATTTACCTATCTAATCAAACCAGAGTAGGAATCATATACCCAAAACCTAGCACAGTGCCCAGTACATATTGCATGCTTACTAAATATTGGTTGAATGAATTAATGAAGTTGGAACAAATGTGAAGGTTTAGAAATGCTGGACAACTTTTGACTTCAAGAAACTCCCAGTAGTTTAGTTTGGATGGAACACTGGAATGATGGGTGAGTGTGAAGTGCAGGTGAGGGGTCCCAGGGGCTGGGTCATGAATGAGTCTTATGTCTTCCTAAGCAGTGGAACTTCCTTCTGAGGATAACCCCAAATGGTTTTAAGCTGGCAGGTGTGGGTTTTGTGACACACCTTAGAAAATTTGCACCTTATTTAATTTGAAGACTGGCCAGGCTCAGTGGTGCATGCCTGTAATCCTAGCGACCTGGGAGGCTAAGGCAAGAGGACCTTAGGTTCAAAGCCAGCCTCATCAACTTAGGCCCTAAGCAACTTAGTAGACCCTGTCTCAAAAACAAAAAATAAAATGTAAAAAAGGATGGGAATGTGGCTTAGAGGCTAATTACCCCTGGGATCAATCCCTGGTATATCATCATCATCATCAAGTTTGGAGAAGGAACTGAAATAATGAAGGTTAAATGATCACATGGGGAATTTCTTGGAGTAATCCATTTGAGAAGCGGCAAGGGTCTGAATTGTGTCTGTGCAGTGGGGAAGGAGAAACAGGAATGACTTGAGATATACTAAAAGAGAGGGGTGAAGAAGGCCGGACACAAGAGGAGGAGGAGTCGAGGATAATGCCTAGGGTTTTGTGTGGGACAACTGTGTTTACTGAAACAATCACTAACAGAGTAGAAGAAAAAGACAAGATCTAGATGGGAAGGATTGACATCCTGCATTATGATGTCCATTCTGAGCTTCAATGAGAATTGTCCTGGAGAACTGTTGAAGCTCAGGAGAGAAATCTGACCTCAAAATGTATATTTTGAGGTTGTTGACATAATGATTATAATTGGAACCCTTGAGAACATTCAAGGACATAAAGGAAGAATAGAACTGTTATAGAAAATCTAAGGAGCACACACTATGTAAGACATGGTTGGTAGAATTAGAGTGCTCTCTTTCTCTTTCACACACACACATACACACACACACACACTACATACTTATTAGAAACAGGCAAAAAAGAAATAAATAACAGTAACATGGAAACCAAGGAAAAGTCAGTATTCCACCCCCACTTGGGTAGATGACATTATAAACAGTTTAAGAGTATTGAGAAGCCAAGTAAGATAATGATTTAAAAGTATCCCATAGATTTAACAAAGGAGTTATTAGTAACCTTACCAAAGTAAGCTCACTGGTAAGATAGAGACAGAAATGTAATTTCAGTGAACAGGGGAAGATGAATTGAAGATAATCAGAGGTGACCTCCATTTCCAACGATGGGTTGAGAGGAAGAAGACTGGTAACAAATTGCTAGAGAGGGGACACTGAGTTAGGATGGTTTCTTTCTCTTCTTTCTTTTTTCTTTATAGTTATTTAATTCTTGAAAACAGATTGTGTCAATTTTTTTTTTTTTTTGCTATTCTGCATGCTACCATCTACATAGGTTATTAAATAACTATGTCAAGCCTCCAGATCCAAAGATAAGAAACAAAGACAAATTCCAGAGGTCCACTGCCTCTTGGGTCACTGCCACTGTTGAGTGGCCTGCTTTTTATCATTTTTCCTTAGTCATGCAGGAAATGTTACTCTTCCTCTGGTCCCCATGGATCAGGAAAGATGGTTCTCTGAACATATTTAAGAAAGAATCAGGAAATGGGTCAGGTGGCAGCAGGGATGACCAGTGTGGTGAATTGACTTACTTTGACTCTTTTTCACTTATGTCCACATCATCATAGATGATAACTTCCTGAGACCTAAGTTCTAGGGCCAAGATAGGATCAAAATTGTCCATTATCAGGTATGTTTTATACAACCTTTGGCTTTCCAAATTACATAAAACTACCCAATTACCTGAGTGCATCCACAAACCTATTTTATCAAAATCTGATTATAGATAGGCTGGAACAAAAAGTTCTCTTTTGCAAAGAAATTCAACTGAGGTATTGACAAAATACTGAGATGTCCTATTATTTATTAATATCAATATGATTTTATTCTCAGGTCATAAAAATATGAACTTGCTGGAAGAATCAATTTTAGATGAGTTTCCATCTTTCTGGACCTGGAAAAAGATTTCTACTAGTAGAGGGCTGCTTTTCTTAATTCCCAAAATGGGGAAAAACTAAATTTAGTAGAATATTAATGTTGGTTTTTTTCTTTCATGAAATCTTTTAAGTCACACCAATGGGAACTTTTTCTTTTGAATAATAATCATGCATTACATTGATTCTTAGTATATAATCATAATTAGACATTTTCAACTTATAATATTTATAATTTTTGGCACCCTACATAGGATTCCATGATTTTCAGATGATTTCCATTTGAACAAGTTTGAGCCCTTTTGACATAATTATTCATAATTTATATTCAATTATTTTAAATTATTCATTACTTAAATAATTTCTTCAATACCTTTAAATATGGGTAGGGGTACAGGTTGACTATCCCTTATTTGAAATGCTTGGGAACAGAGTTTTGGATTTCAAATTTTTTGGATTTTGGAATATTTTGCATATATAAAATGAGATATATTAGTGATGGGACCCAAATCTAAACTCAAAGGTTATTTTGTATTTCATATGCACTGTATACACCTTCTCAAAGGTAATTTTATACAATTTTTTTTAGTATGCCTGCTTTTTGACTACAACCTGTCACATGAGGTCAGTGTGGAATTTTCCACTGTGACATCATGTCAGCATTCAAAAAGTTTCAGATTTTGGAGCATTTCAGATTTTTGATTTTTGGATTAGGAGTGCTAAACCCAAGTCTTTCTGACTAAGAAACAAAATTCTAAGTTGACTTTAAGCAAACACACACACATACACACATACGCACGGATTATATGTTGGGAAACCTGTGATTTTACAGGTATATGTGTTATTTAGATTGGCAAACTCATATTTGTGAATTATAACATACATTCAAATTACTAGGAGTGAAATCAAACTTGCCATATAACAAGAGCCCATGAACAAAAACCAGTGAACAACTAAACACATGGCCCTCCTGTTGGCAAATTCAGTGTTTGAACATATGTTGAGAGCACTGTCAGGCAGTAATTAACACTGGTAATTTTTGCAGTGTTTTAATGGCAAAGCAGATAATAGTCCAAGGACCCATTCTTGATTCAGTTAGTGTTCAGGCTGCAGTGTGATCATATTCAATTCATTATGTCTTAATAAATCAATTTGGCTATCAAATGCACCAAGAGGTACGTGGTATAATGCAAAATGCATGAGTTTCATAGCTAATAGTAAGAAAGACCTGGGTACAAATCCAATTTTTGTCCCTAAAAAGGGACAAAAACATCTTATTTCTTTGGGATTTTAAGAGGAAAGCATGTATTCCCAGTATGGTATGTGGTATAATTACCCAAGAAGTGTTTCTTCTTTCCCTAAGTAAGAAATACTATCATATGATATCTTTGATTTTGATGGGCCCATTTTTCTTTGAATGTGGCAATGCAGGAAGGAAGGATTACCACTTCTCTTTCCTTGTCCCTGAATATTCCAATACTGAGTACTTTTGGTCAGTAACAAGTAAATAAATGTCACTTACCTAAATCAGGCAGTGAAATGGAAAATGCACTGTTGGTTGACAAAAGACACAGAAAGGTCAAGTGGAAAAAAGCCCTGTTCATAAAGGTGAGCTCAACTATCACTGATTACTAGGGGTCCCAATCCAGATGATGCCTCTAGCCAAAGATGTGAAGCCAACCTCCTGCAGCTTTGTTCTGATCACAGACACCCCCACACCTATTCGAAATGAGCAATCCCTACTGAAGGCCAGTCCTCCATTTCTTACCTAGACAACCCCAGACTGCCCCACAGCCCTGAGCATCTCCATCCACAGAATCCTATTTCTGTCTATTAACCTTCTAAGAGGCCACCTGGACACATTACGTGTGGGTAAGTATTGGCAAGGGAGGACATCCTACAAATGAATTAATGTGACCTTCTGCAGACACTGCATCCTGCCTATGGTATTTAAGCCAAAAGGGGACTTTTAGGGAGAAATCCAGGCCAGGTAGAAATGTAAGAGGGTGAATGCCTAAGTGGGAAAAGGCACATGGCCGAGCTAGATTGTTCAGTGCACTTCACACTGAACAATAACATGGAAAGAAGTACCTATGTATTTTAAGCCTTCAACTTAAATTCAGCCCTATGGGTATTTTTGGAGCACGCTTTGTGTACTAGGCCTTTGTGGTAAGTCTATGAAATTATTGGATCCACAGTTTCTGTCCTGAAGTGGCTTGGAGTTTTGTAAGGGAGACTAAAAATAAATTAATAGAGCATAGCTCTTCTGTCATAATCAGGACTACAATATATGAAACTCGTGTTCTGAAGGATCTCTTGGTAAGTCTAGCTCCAACTAACAATTGGACTGAAACCACACGTTTGATACTTTACCATTTAAAAGAGCTTCAGAATAGAAGAGCATAATTCCTAACATAGGTAATGGTCCTAGTTAATTATTTTACCAGCCCTCACAAAATGCAGATCAGTACCTACATCTGAGAGAGTTGTGTCTGGAGACTACACAATTCCCTCTTCCATTAACACAGGAGGAAACTGCACCCGGTGATACGAATGGAAGTGATTTGCCCCTAGTTGCACACTGAACAAATGGCAGAACTGAAACCAGAATCCAGAACCCTAGTCTCTTTCACTACCAGTGAATTTGGAACTTCCTCAAAGACAGGCAGTTAGCCTAAGTCATCCTTCGAGATACATGAGCTGTTCATTTGAATAGTTCATCTCCCTACTCCACTCTCAAGGAAAACAAATTATACTTGGAAGTGTAGACAAAACTGTTAGAACTTGTAGGGTCAAGAAAGCATAAAAGGACATAATTAATAACGTAATGCTTAGCGATAACAATGTGTATAGATACCTAGGATGATGACGGAAGTTTCTGTTCTGGGTCTTGCTTGGCTAAGACTTTCTCTCTATCCTTGTTTACAATCTTTTATCGTCAATTTTTTCCAAAGGGGCATGCCACTTTCTCATTAGTATCACGAGGGCAGTTGGCCTGGCCTTTGGTTTTAGTTTCTGACACTCATTCCTGTTTCTGAGAACTGGGTGGAGGACCTCAGCCTGTGTGTCGACCAGGCCAGCACTTAATCCCTCCTGAAGAGAGTGAAAAGGGACTCTTTACCTTACATTTTCTTTAGACTTGGTTTTCTTCATTTTAAATCTACCCTTTTCCTTTCTGAAGAATTGTTGCAGTCTTTTAAGTGCTTCTTTTCCATCTAAACTAAGAGGAATCAGAAGATAAACAACATGGCATTTGAGAGAGTCCTGGAGATGAAGGCTGCTGTAAAGAGAACTGGAGGCTTTGGTCTCATTTCCAGAACACCCCACTCAAGGAAGGGGAAGAAAATGTCCTTATCAACTACTCTGCTTTTCTTTGCTTAGATTCTAACATGAAGTAGCACACACCAGTCAACCATGAAGGGAGTAATTACATTGCAGCACAAACTTTCATCCACCCCCAATAGTGTCTATTTTTGCAGTTTATGGAGCAAAATCTTCCTTTAGAGGAGAAGATAATGGAAGCCTAGACTACAAGCTGCACTAGAAATCTAGGAATTTCTGGCTTCTGAAATTCACAGTGCTGACTTTCAACTTACTCAGTATTGCAACAATGGTGATACACTGACATCCAGTCAATGATTAAAATTCTCCCAATATCCTTTTGGGGTTTGTGAGGGGGAAGGGAGGGACATGCTAGCTGAGGATTCCCTTTCCTTCAACTTTCAGACTTCTTGCTGTTGACATTTCACTTTCTACAATGTGTCCTTTATAACGATGAAAAATAATGTCCACTGGAACAAATATTGTTCTTGATAACAATGAATTACTAGATTTTAAATTAATCCCAAGTCCCCAAGACTACTTTGTAATGCACAAAGGCAAAGGTAGATTGTAATCATTGATTTTTTTTTTTTCCTGGAAAAGCAACTACAGAATTGAAGCAAATTTTGTTGATATTTACTTCTCCTTTCTTACTTATTTTTTTTTTTAAACACAGTATCATTGTTCTTTATTCAGGGAAGTGGACATTTTCTCAAAAGAGAAAGCACTGTAGTTAAAATTTGTGATAAGTGATTCTGTATAATTCCAACTATCCTATTCATCACAATGTTGTATTCTAATCACTCACCACCACTTTCTATGTGAATCCTCCCTTTAGTAAAGGGTGGTGCTGGGGTCAGGGGTCATTTCTGAAGCTCTTATTTACTGAACCAACAGGAAATACCATTGGATTACAAAGCCAACAAAGAGAAACTCACTCTATTTTGGGGTAATTGCTTTTTGTTTTATAGATGTCTTCATATATTTCTTCACAATTTTCTTCTGAAATTAAAAAAAATTCATTATAATTTCAATAGTTCAGATTAATATTTAACAAAACATTGGGTCTCTATTAGGTGCAAGGCATTTTGATTCTTCTTTAAGTAATTTGTAGTGTAACTTAACCATGCTTTTATAAGCATGTAGTAAAAATATTTAAACTTCTTTAAAATTATGTACAAATGAAAATTAGGACTCACTTCCAACCCTGATTCATGCCTGATCTGATTTAGCAAAAGTTAGTTTATCAAAATTGCTTTCTTTCACCCTCCCGTCTTACCGTATTTAGCACATAACAACTATCACCTTTTAATCATGAGACATTGTGCTGAATGCTGGGGAAATAATGGGAAACCAGATACTTCTTGAATAACCTCTTCGTTCTAAGCATGGCCTTACTCTACCACAATACATAAGCTTAATACACACAGATATCTGTTGATTCTACCCTGGCAAAACAATCTAATTGAAAGAACATTGAATTAAGGGTCTGAATTTTGAAGTTCCACACTTGACTGTAACACAAATGAGCATAAGGAGTCACTTAACTTTCTCTGTGCCTCAGTTTCCTTTTTTAAAATGAGAGTATTGGATATACTTTTTTCTAGGGTGGCTTTAAGGTGGCATCTAAAGTTCTAAGATTCCAAGAAGAAACCCAACCACGGTAATATTTGATTATCTCTACCCTTATTACTTTTAGTTTTTTTAATTTTTATTTTTAATTGGCAAAAATTATAGATATTTATGGTGTATACCAAAACACAATGTTTTGGAAACCATATACATTGCACAGTAACTAAATCAAGCTAATTAGTATATCTTTCACTTCACCTACTTATTTTTGTGATGAGAACCTTAAAATCTAATCTCAGCAATTTCTAGGTATACTTGTTATTAAATGAAACTGTAATGTCTTGATTTTTATACAGTAGATCTCCTGAACTTATTCTAATTAAAAATTTGTATCCTGTGACTAATACCTCCCCATTTTTTTCCCATCCATTCACTTTTTCAGCAGATATATATTTTTTAAATATAACATTATTCTAGGGGCAGAGGAAACATTGAGTAAACAGAAAGTAATAATCTAGGAGGGAAGACAGTTGTCAAAGAACCACATAAATATAAACTTAAAAGTGTGGCAAGTGCTATGAAAAAAGATGTCCCTGGTATTCTAAGACTACACACCAAGAATATTCCTGGAGGAACAACGACTGAGCTGAGATCAGAAGATCAGAGTTACTAAGGCAAAGGATCTGGGCAAAGAGGAGGGGTCACTGGTTTACTAGGGGCCAGCACTCATCATAAATATGCATTAATCCTTGCGACAGTCACATAGAGTCACATCACCCTCAGGAAAGGGTGGCATCTGCACACATCCTGCAGTGGGCGTTGGGCAGTCATGGAAAGCTGAAGGAAGGCTTTCATGCCTGATATCAAGGGGAAGCTGGAGAGAGCATGAGCTGAAGCCACATAGTCTATGTTCAGGTGGATCCTAAAAGTGCTGGGAAGTCATGAAGCATTCTAAGTAAAAAAATGTCCTCTAGTTAGACTCACACTGTGAAGGGATCAGAAGGAAAGCCATTTCAGTGAAGCCGCTTATTACCACAGGAATGCCCTTTCCAGAATCTTCACCGGCCCTAAAGGCACTTACAAGCACACGTCTTGGGACCACTTCTCTTAAGTTACCCTCACCCCTCCCAACTGGCATCATTAAAGATATGAACATGTAAAATAGAAGACACCTGGTGGCTGGCGGGTTCACAGCGGTCTTCCCACACTTACCGCTATCTGAGGTGAATGAGCTGGAGAAGTCCAACTTTGGTCTGTGAAAAAGAGAACAAAGGGCAATAACCTGTCGTGCCGTCAAAGCCTCATCTCGTGCATCTTGCTGAATGTCAGGAACGTACTTACACATCTGTCCTAGGATACTCCACATCATCATAGGTCTCCTCCGGGAGGGAGCTTGACTTAAAGGCACCTGGGCCTGGGGTTTCTCTGGTCACCTCCAAAGCCTCCACGTACCCACCTGTTAGGAAAACAGAGAACCTCCCTGAGGAACATCATATTGGCTGCTGTCAGGAAAGGATCATGTACATCAGTGGCAATGGAGGCAAGAGCAGGGAAACCCAGTGCTAAAACAGGAGTGTCATCTTAACACACAGGACCCTTGGACAGCATGTCTACCTTACAGAGCCTCAGTTACGAAGCTCTGAGGTGGGGGATGATGATAATGGCACCTCCTCTCTGTGATTGCTACCAGGATTAAGTCATATGTATAATGAGTGCTGGCCCCTAGTAAACCAGTACCTCCTCCCTCCTTGAAAGTTCTTGTGTTGATCTCTGAGCTCGGTCGAAGTCCTCCAGGGTGTAACTCTGCATCTAGATGACCTTATCCAGTCTTGCATTTTTTTCTCAAAGTAAAATTTCTCAGACAAGTGGGTTGAGTACATGTCAATGTGTATTATCTGTTAACCATGGAGTTAGTCAGAAGATAACATGTCATGCTAAAAAGTGCATAGGGATTGTTTGCACAGGTAGCTAGCCTGCTAAATGTATGTGTTTGTTTCTCAGAGCTATAAACTTATTATAACCATAATATAATGACACCTCTCTGAGTTGACACCTCTCTGAGTTGGCATAGGTTAATATTTAGGGTGATTCAGAACCACTTTCAAACATGAACTATTAATCAAAAATAAGAAGTAATCTGTCTGAAAAATAAGCAATAAGCAAAGCGACTTGGATGTATTAATTAAATGAACCAAACAAGATTTTATCCTCTGGCAAGAAGTAATTTAGCATGTAGGCCACAAACCACCTAAAAGAATTCCAGCTCCCAGAGGCAAAAGATCCCGCTTTTCCTCAAGAAGTGATCAGAAAATTTCTCTAGCACAAATAAAGATGCTAAACACATAGAAGAGATCATTTTCTTTCTTATTCTTTCCTTTTGGTTGAGGAAATTGTTTATGGCATCATGTTAAAAACAGATACTCACAAATTTATGTCTTCAACTTAAACACCTCTCAGAGTTCCAGACACTATCAGCCTTCACATCATTTCCACCTGGTTGTTCAAGCCTCTCTCATTCCCAATCCAACTCATGATTTCTCTTTAAAAGTTGGCTGTTCCTGAATCCTACCCCAATTCTATCCCTTCTGTTCCTCAGACCCCAAACCTTAGAGACAATTTGATTCTTTTTTTTTTTTTAAGTTTTTTTTTGTTTGTTTTTTTAGACATACGTAATAGTAGGGTATATTTTGACAGTTGTACACACATGGAGTATCATTTATTCTAATTAGGATCCCATTCTTGTGGTTGTACATGAGTGGAGATTCACTGTGGTATATTCATATATGAGCATAGGAAAGTTATGTCCAGTTCGGTGTACTGTCTGTCTTTCCTCTTCTCTTCTCTCCTCCCTTCCCTTCATTCCCTTGGTCTAATCCAATGAACTTCTGTTTTTCCTCCCTCCCCCCGCCCCTTGTTGTGTGTTAGCATATACATATCAGAACATTTGACCTTTTGTTTTTTGGGACTGACTTATTTCACTTAGCAGGACAGTCTCCAGATCCATCTATTTAAAGGCAAAAGTCATAGTCATGTTTTTCTATGACTGGTTAATATACCAGTGAGTGTATATGCCACGTTTTCTTTATCTATTCATCTGTTGTAGGGCGCCCAGGTTGATTCTGTAGCCTAGCTACTGTGAATTGAGCTGCTATAAACATTGATGGGGCTGTGTCTCTGTAGTATGCTGATTTAAAGTCCTGGGCATAGACAGAAGAGTGGGATAACTGGGTCACATGGTGGTTCCATTTCTACTTTTTTGAGGCATCTCCATATTGCTTTTCAGAGTGGCTGCACCAATTTGCAGTCCCACCAGCAATGTTTGAGTGTACTTTTTCCCCCACATCCTTGCCAACATTTATTGTTGCTTGGATTCTTGATAATTGCCATTCTGACTGGAGTGAGATGGAATCTTCGTAGTTTTACTTTGTATTTCTGTAATCACTAAAGATGTTGAACATTTTTTTTTCATATATTTGTTGATCATTCATATTTCTTCTTCTGTGAAGTACCTGTTCAGTTCCTTTGCACATTTATTGATGGGTTATTTGGTTTTTTGGTGTTAAGTTTTTTGAGTTCTTTGTATATCCTGGAGATTAATGTTCTATCTGAGGTGCAGGTCCAAAAGATTTTTCTCCCATTCTGTAGGCTCTCTCTTCATGTTCTTGATTGTTTCTTTTGAAATAAAGAAGCTTTTTAGTTTGATAGCATCACACTTACTGATTTTTGATTTTACTTTTTGAGCTTTAGGAGTCTTGTTAAGGAGTTCGGTTCCTAAGCTGACAAGATGGCCTGTCTACATTTTCTTCTAGTAGGCGCGGGGTCTTTGGTCTAATGCCTAGATCCTTGATCCACTTTGAGTTGAGCTTTGTGCAGAATAAGAGATAGGGTTAAATTTAATTCTGCTACATATGGATTTCCAGTTTTCCCAGCACCGTTTGTTATGGCACCTTTGTCCAGTATGAGATAACTGTGTGTATGTGGGTTTGTCTCTGTGTCTTCTATTCTTTTCCATTGGTCTTCATGTCTATTTTGGAGCCAATACCATGCTGTTTTTGTTACTATAGCTCTGTAGTATAATGTAAGGTCCTTGTATTGTGATGCCTCCTGCTTCACTATTCTTGCTAAAGGATTGGCTATTCTGGGCCTCTTATTTTTTTCAAATGAATTTCATGACTACTTTTCCTATTTCTGTGAAGAATACCATTGGAATTTTAATAGGAATTGCATTACATCTGTATAGAGCTTTTGGTAGTATGGCCATTTTGACAATATTAATTCTGCCTATCCAAGAACATGGGAGATCTTTCCATCTTCTAAGGTCTTCTTCAATTTCTTTCTTTAGTCTTGTATAGTTTTTATTGTAGAGGTTTTCACATCTTTTGTTCAATTGATTCCCAAGTATTTTACTTTTTTGAAGCTATGGTGAATAGGATAGTTTTCTAATTTCTAGTTCAGCTGATTCATCCTTGGCGTTTAGGAACACAATTGATTTATGGGTGCTAATTTTATATCCTGCTACTTTGCTGAATTTGTTTATGAGTTCTAGAAGCTTTCTGGTGGGTTTTTTTTGGGTCTTCTAAATATAGAATCATGTCATCAACAAATAGCGATAGTCTGAGTTCTCCTTTTCCTCTTTGTATCTCTTTAATTTCTTTCTTTTGCTTAATTGCTTTGGCTAGTGTTTCGAGGACTGTGTTGAATAGAAGTGGTGAAGAGAGGGCTTCCTTGTCTTGTTCCAGTTTTCAGAGGGAATGCTTCCAATTTTTCTCTGTTAGAATGCTGTTAGCCTTGGACAACCTTGATTCTTTTCTCTCTCATAGTTCACCTCCAAACAAAAGCCATCTGTCACCTGTACTTTTAAATTATATCCCGAACAGACACTTCTCAACAATTCTATTGTAGTGATCTCCTCCCCTGAGCTATCATCATCTCTCACTTAAATTACTTTATTCTTCAATGGTCTTGAGTTTCTCTAAGTTATAGCTAGGTGGGTGTCAATTTATTTTATTTATCGTTTTTGAAAGCTTTAGGATTCCTGGATCTGCAAATTTGTATTTCTGAATAATTTTGGAAAATGAATTATCTCTTTTACCTGTGATTTTCTTTCCTTTTTAGTATTCTTCCCTTTAGTATTATTTTACAGAACTCTGATATGATGTTATTTTAAGACTTCTTATTCTATTTTCCATGATTCTTATCTTCTCTTTCATTGTTTCTAAATCATTTTCTTCTGTGAAATTTCCCTGGGTTGATCTTTTTTACTTCACTAATATCTTTTTCAGTTGTATCTCATCATATGTATATTATTCACTGTATTTTATATCAATTTACCAATTTTCAAATATGTTTATTCCCTATTCATATTCTCATATGATATATGGGTCTCATAATTCTTATATCTGTAATATCTTGCAAGTTGGTTCTACTATCTATGGTGCTAGTTCTCACTCACTGTGAGTTGTTTCCTTTTGTGTTTAGCTATCTTTGACTATGCACTGTTAATTTTTAAAAGCATTATAAGAATTATTTGAACCTGAGATAAAAGTAGGGTTCATCAAGGAGAATTTATGCTTACTTCTACCAGTTGTCTAAGAGGTTTACCAAGCAGAATTTAATTCAGATTAAATCAGTTTTTTGGGGAGAGTCATATAAATAGTATGATTTTAAACTGCCAACGTGCCTGAGAATCCTCTTGTGGTAACAGATTTTTAAAATCTTTCCTTTACCTGGTACGAAGGTCAAAATGGATAGATCTCCTTCTGTGCAGTGGGATCTTGTTCATTCTTAAAGTGTGGATATAAGTATTTGGGTTCTGCTATAGTTTGGATAAGGGTCCTGTAAAACCTGTGTAATAGGCTTGGCCCCTAGCCCCTGATGCTATTGGGAGGTTGTTATTATCTGGCTCAGTAATGTCCCCCAAAGTCTTATGTGTTAGAAATGTAGCAATGTTCAGAAGTGAAAGGATTAGATCATAAGGGCTCTGGCCTCATCAGTGGATTAATCCATTTGATGGGTGAATAACTTGAATGATCTTACAGGGAAGTGGTGAAAACCATAGGTTGCTAGGGGCATGGCCTTGGAGACTCTATCTGTCCCTGGCCCCTTCCTATCTCTCTCTGCTTCCTGGCTGCCATGAGCTGAGAGCTTTCCTCTCTCAGGCCCTTCCACCATGATGTTTCTGCCTTGGAGCCTGTCGACCAAGGACTGAATCCTCTGAAACCATGAGCCAAAATAAATCTTTCCTCTTTAAAGTTGTTCTTGTCAGCTGTTTAGATCACAGTGATGAAAGGATGTCCAATGCAGAAACAGTGGAAGCTTTATAAGGTCAGGACATGGGAGGACTTCTGGCCATTGGAGGACTTCCCTTGAGGGGGATATTAGGACTCAAGCCCCCTTTCTTCCTCCCTCTTTGCTTTTCAACTGCCATGAGTCAAAATAAACCCTTCTTCTTATAAGTTGATTGTCTCAGATATTTGCTCTACTAATGGCAATCAAACAGAGTCCCAACTTTATACAGGAGTCTCCTGTTAGGAAATCCACCTTGGGCAGGTCCCAGGATACACCTCCCATTCTCTGCACACCACGCAGTAAAGAGGACCTCGAGGAATTCCAACCTTAGCAAAAACTTCAGCAGAAACACTAACTTTGGCATTCAGTTCCCAGGGTTCCTGGTCTGTGGATGTTTTCTTTTTATATTTGTTCTATGACACTTTTATGAATGTTTAAAAAATTTATTCTTCACTTTACTTGCTTCAATCAAGAGAATCATTAGATTATTGAATCTACTGTATTCACAGAAACCAAATTTTGACTTATTCTTTCATTCCTTTACTCAACAAAGTTTTATTTGGTGGCTCCCTTATGCAAGACACTCCCAGGTCCACAGAGAAGTGGAAAAAAAACACACATTGTCTCTAATCTCAAGGTACTCACAGAATATCTTGGGAGGCAACACATAAACAATGAATTGTAATGTACGATGTGCTACAATTTTTCCAAAAAGAAAATAAATGAAGAGAACTAATAGTTATTTAATATCTGAAGCAGTACTTTGTATCAGTTAACAAATAGCCCTAGGAAATTAGTATCATCGCCATTTGCACATGAAGATAAGTAAATTTCCCAAGGTTACAGGATTAAAATAATGGTACTGGGTCTCAGAAATGCTTGACTCCAAGTCTTAATATGGAAATGTGGTCATTCTGCTGCTATTTAAGTGTCATTAAAACAGGAATGAGGAATTGGTCCTTGGAGAACAGGAAATGGGGAAGATGGACTGAAGGTAAAGAAAGTCTCAGAAGTGACTTTGGGGACAAAGCTTGAAGGATGAATAGGAAGCCAGCATGTGGAGAAGGGGCATAAAGCATTCCAGATAGAGGATCTAAAGTATAGGACATGGTCAGTAAGCTGCGACCAGAGCAGAGGTATGCAGGGAAGCAGGTGCATGGCACAGACAGGCCAGGAGGCTGGTGGCAGACTTTAAGGGGCCTTGAGTCCACCTGTGGTCACTGAAAAATCCCTCTTCCCATTGTGACTGTAGCACATGTAAGTCAGTGACTAACCCATGGCTTACTGGGTTGGAGTGGATGTCTGTTTTCTTTATCTACCTTAAATCTACTTTTTCCTCCCCCAGTAGCTGTCCTGTTTCTCTGGGGAAGCCTCCAATCTGATGGTTTGTCATTTTGGTAGAACGAATACCTCCAGCTCCAGGGAGTATGACCTGGGCTGGGCCAAGCAGAGTATCACACACTTAATGATGGGCTCAGGGACCACACTGTGGGTCTCGACTCATATTCTTGGGCTTACAGCTTTGGGGAGATAAACGTTTGTAGTTTTCCTCTTGGGTTTATAAGATCATAGGTTGTAAGCTGGAAGTCATCTGCCTGAGAACAGTCACCACAGAGGGAAGCAAAACTGAAGAAGAGAGGTGATGCTGAGTCCTCATGATATTGCTTGTGTCCCTCCCTGGATCCAGCCATGCCTAGGTTATCTACTAAGTGACCCACCTTTAATATTTTGTTTAAAAAGAGTATACATTTATCACATTTGCAATCAAAGTCTTGACTAACATATAGGTAACATGTAGCCTAAATAGCCCCCAAATGACACTATATTACAACATCGATGTGTCATTAGAGTGAGACTCCATGAGTCCACAAAGACAACAGATAAAAGAAGAATAAACATTGGCTGAGTACCTATCATATGACATACTGTCAGATCCAGTCCTCATAAAACTGCGAGGTTCATATGATGATCCGCTTTATAAATGAAGAGACTGAACCGCAGAAATGTGAAGTCACCACATAGTTGTTACATATTAGAGCGTAGGTTTGAACTTGTTCTCTGCTTCTAAATTTAGTGCTCTTTTCACTACTACAAACACCTAGCTAGGGAAAGTGCCAAGCACATAATAGATGTTCAATTAATATTTGTAACATATGTAAAGAGGGTCAGGAAGAGTGAAACTTACTCTGGCCTTCAGAGTGACTGGCTAGCTTGTCCTCCGGGCAAATCTTCGTCTGAAGGATGTTGGTGAGGGTTTCCTGTTTCCCATCTGGCATGCTCCCTCGCCCTCCATGGATTCTGGTCATCTGGATTTTTGCAGGTGTCCCTTCGCAGACATCCACCTGCACATATGGAACAGGGAATGTTCTGCAGGGCTCTGCCTTTCTGATCAGTTCTCTGCTCCTAAATGCTGTTTTCATTCACTCATTTCTTGTGGATAACAATTACTTATTATTCATGACTTAGAGCTAAGTCTTATGATGTCACATACTGTCCTCTTCTGCCTCTGAATGGCCAGTGAACCCCTGGCACGGAGGCAGGCCCTGGGAGGCAGGCACCAACCACAGGGCAGGCTCTTTGTATATTCAGCTTATGTGACCATCTTGATATCTTAGGAGAGAAATATTATCAGTCTCCTTGGTAAAGAGTTTAGAGAGGTTAAGTAACAGGTCTCTGGTCCCCCAGTTAGTAGTCTGCTGTGGCAGGGCTGACCGCAGGACCTGTGCTGTGGACCACAGAGCATGAAGGGTGACTGGGATTCCTTCCCCTTTCCTTCCTTGTGTCTGACATTTTGTCTCTCCACCCACCTTTGTCTTTCTCAACCTCTCTGCACTTTGTTCCTGCAGAGTTTGACAGGCACTTCCTGAAGGTGAGACCACACGCGAGGATCTGGGAGCAGAGGATGCAGGGCACAGTCGGGCCTGCACGTGAGTGTGGACACAACCCCACCAACTCAGGCCTGACGTGAGGAGCGTTGACAGAACTGCTCTCGACTGGGAAACAGGACAGGGAGGCTGGTTCTTGAGGCTGGGAGATGGGGCTGGGGAAGATGTCCAAGAGCAGGATTTATTACACTGCCTGTTTAAAAAAGTAGGTCAGAGATGGTGGAGGAGTTAAAGGTGGGGTGCGTGGAAAAGAGCTAGTGTCTTTAAGTAGCCCAGAAGCTGCGGAGGGGAAGGGCTGAAAGAGAGGGGAGGAGACAGGAGGAGGCCAGAGACAAGCGGAAAGGTGGGAGAATGGGGCTGAGCCAGAAGGCCTGCCTGCGAGAGTTGAGGGGCCTCCATGGAAGACAAAAGCTGGGGCTTGCTTTCTTAGCTATGGGAAGAAACTCGATCAGATTCTATTTCAGAAAGATCCAGATAGACTGGCTGGAAGGGACACCGCAGCGAGAACCCCGCCCATGTCAGTGTTTGCCCATTGCAAGGTGAAGGTCAAAGAGGAGCTAGTATCCTTCCCACGGCAGGAAAGTGGGTAGGGGGGTTGGCTATGACTACACATTTAAAAGTTCTGGAAGAAAGCTAAATCATTAAATAGGAAGCATGAATTATCCCAAATTTTGTTGGGATCATGGGCAAATGGTAAAGAGAAAAAAAGGAAGGGCATTCTTTTTCTCTTTGTCATTCTAATAGTAAAATTATGGGGTCCATCTTTTACACAGACACAGTGACCACAGTCCTTCCACCCAGTCCCTTGAAGAGCAGTGCACCAGTTCTCTTAGGGCTTTCTGTGGGAATGTTCCCAGGAGGCACTTTAAATCATGGTGGGTTATGTATCTACTGTCTGATCATTTATATTTGACCCCAAAGGGCACTGCCCAGCTAGATTACCTACTTTGTTCACCTAACACACATCTAACAAAACAATAACTTTTAACAATTTAAAAACTTAACCCCCCCCCCCCAAAAAAAGAGGGAAGTGATCCTTTAGTGGTAGCCTGACCCTAGCCTGAATTTTTTCATATAGCTGGCACTGAAAAACACACACTCCTGCTTTTTCATAGAAAATACCTTAGGTTTCTTACTGCTTTTCTCATATGCTCCTGATCAACCCTTTCCTGATCTCCAACCTCAACACTCACGTATGGCCTTGACCCTTCCCTCTGGCCTTGACACCCAATGCTGCTCCCCTGACTCTGGACCCAGTATTTTTCTAATCGGTGACTTATTCCATCCTTTGAATTATTTTATTATTATTATTTGGGGACAGGGGACTGAACCCAGGGGCACTTTAACCCTAAGCTACATCCCCAGTCCTTTTCATTTTTTATTTTGAGACAGTGACTCGCTAAGTTGCTGAGGATCTAAGTTGCTAAGGCTGACCTCAAACTTGCCACCTCCCTGTCTCAATCTCCTGAGTCCTTGGAATCCACCTGGCTCCCTTCTATGAATTATGCCTCTTGGCGCTATTCTCTAAACACTCAGCCTGGCCCAGTGTGGCTTCTGCACCTACGTATGTTTGGACTCAGAGTGCCAGCATGCTGTTTGATTTCTCCCCGCCCTGCAGGTGGCGCTGGGGCATCTGATATTAAAAGATGGGCGGCTGAATGTTGTGAGCCTGGGTAGACGCCCTCATGGCCTCTGTTGTGTAGGCCTCCCCTCCACATCAGTTACTTTGAAGGGGTAAATGTCAACCAGAGGTAGATGTGCACAGCTACAGATTTTGATATTAATAAAAGAAACAACACATTTCGTTTCTATGCTATTTTCTGTCTTACAAAGTGCTTACAGGCACATTCTTTCTTTCTTTTTCATCACAAATCAAGGTAGAATCAGGATGGAAGTCAAGATGGGAGTTGGGTAAGGATTCCAAACCTGCCTTTTACAGGTGAGATGACTGAACTCAGAAACAAAGATGCCCCTGTAAGTAGGGGGGTACGTACGGCACAGAATTTAAGGAAGTCCTTATTCCAGGATGGTAGAAGGGCAGGGTTGGGATGTTTCTTCCAAATTTCATGTACTAGAAACTTATCCCCACCTTCGTGGGTTAACGGTATTTGGAGGGGGGCCTTGGGAAGGAACTCGGTCCATTCATGGGCTAAAAGGAGCGGTTTTTATCACCAAAGCAGCTCTCTGGTTTGCTTGCTCTGTCTCCCATGCGATGCCCTTTGCCATGTGAGGCTTCAGTACAAGGTCCTCACCAGATGCCAGCATCTTACTTTTGTACTTCTGGCATCAGAACCATGAGCCAAGTAAACTTCTACTCTTTATAAATTACTTGGTCTCTGATATTTTGTTATAGCATCAGAAAATGGACTGAGAGAGATGACTCCTGAGACTGAGTGTACATTTTGTGCCGTGGGTGCCTTGCTGGTCCCACTCTTGTTCCAGCCCTGCTCCTAAGACCTCCTTCCTGAATCGGAAGTGGGAAGTTGAGGGCTAAGCTCTGTCTTCACACATTCCTTCATTGCCAAGATTCCCCAAACCCATTGAATCTTCTGATTCTGTAACCCTGAAGAGCTGCTTGTCTTTGTCTCTAAATCGACACACCCTTGAGCAGATCCTGCTAAACGTCTGAACTATGCCATTGGGCCAGGAACCCTAGGATGCAGATACCTTAGAAGGATTGTTTGCATGTGGCTCCTTTTCCATCATATGAGGCTCCGATTCCTTCGTTCTTCTATCTGGATCTTCATGTTTAGGGCTGAAATGTGAAGACAGACAACAAGGAAAATTGAAGATTGGAGAGTCAGATGACAGCTGGATCATAAACTCAATGATAAAAATGAACTTAAACAGATTATTGTTATCATTATTTTTTTAATGAGGAGGGACCAGGACCAGATCAACTCTAGAGCTAGCTCCCCTGAGTTCCTACCTGCTGCAATCAATGCTGGAATGTCAATTCCTGATTAAATTCTTTGAACTCCCCACGGCTATTGGATAAAAACCAGGCCTGGCTCCGACCTTTCTTTCCAACCCCACCTCTCTGCTCCTTCCCCCACCCGTGCTCAAGTCTAGACTGCCTAGACCCCCACCCCATTTGAGCAGTTCGCCTTTTGCATTAGCCAGTTATTTTTTCAGACATGCCATCTGCATCTCATACTGCTGACACGCACAAGACCCTTCTCAAGTAAAGGCATCTTCCGTCAGTGATACAGGCATGCCCATGTTTGCAGCAGCACAATCCACAAGAGCCAAACTCTGGAACCAGCCTAGGTGTCCATCAGTGGATGAATGGCTAAAGATAATGTGGTATATATACACAACAGAGTTTTATCAGCCATAAATAAAAATGAAATTATAGCATTTGCAGGAAAATGGATGGAACTAGAGACCATCATATTTGGCAAAATAAGTCAAATTCAGGAGGTCAAGGGTCATATGTTTTCTCTTATATGTGGGAGCAAGAGAGGAAAAAGAAAAGAAAGGTGGGGGGTGAATCTCCTAAAAATCAATAGGGGAAATGGACTGAGGAGTGGGAGGTCCAGGGGGAAGGGGAAAGTGCTGGGGAGTGATGTTGGCCCCCTATGTTCTCATATTGTATGCCTGAACAACATATGAGGACGAATCCCATCAACATGTACAGCTATAAGGCACCAATGACAAAATGAGAAAAAAGACCCTCCTTGATTTGTCTACAACCTCTTACTTGAGAAGCCTTCCCTGAATCTCCCAGGCAGTCACAGTTCTACTGCCCTGACACCTGTCCTTCTATGCTGCATGGCCATGTGCCTGTCTATGCGCTGCCTATAAGTCCTCCTCTTGGCCCTGTCAACTAGAGTTTGCTGAGTGAGCGCAACAAGGGCTGGAGGGAGAAAGAAGGTGCTGTAACCAGGCACCTTCAAGGGGAAACTGAGGTGGGTCAGGCCCTGGACACAGCTGCCCAGAGAGGAAAACTAGTTTAGTCATGAGAGGGTCAGTGACTAATGCTTTCCTTTTGAAGATAAAACTCACCTAAGTTCTTGATGCAGAAAACTCTTCCAAGGCTGAAAGTAAAGAGGAAAAATAGTCATTTTCCATAAATCCACCCAAATCAGGCTCTGTTGTACAGCTAAAGATCATTAGGAGGTTGGATCCAAGGGTGGGGGAGCCACAGAGCTCAGTACAGAGCCAAGGAAGTCAATCGCCACAAAGTTTATCATGGAAAGGTCCATGGAATGCTGCCTGCGGGGCTGGCGATCAATCAGAAAGCATTCTGAAGTTACAGAGCATGCCTGGGGATGCAGGATTTGACTTGGAAAATTAAAATGTTCTCTGTATACCTTTTTAGGGATGCAGTTGTGGAATAAAGAACTTCTGAATCATGAGAGGAAATAGGCATTTGTGGTATTTGAGCAGTGCGTGTTTCAGTGGGCACAGCTGGTATAGGCAGATATGCAAGTAAGGCTGGGGTTGCTCCCTGACTCTGCTCCAAACTCAGCTCTCCCATGATCTAGATTTGGCTCCATTAAAATTATGTACCACTAATAACAATGTAGTCCCTCATTTATTCAGTGATCACATAACTGATATTATAAATTACTTGAAATCTATCCAATAACCTAAAAGAAACCTGAAGAAAAGTATCTGAAATGTCCACCAGGAAATCCAGTGTATTAGCTCACATGTGTTCCTCTGAGGAGAGTCTGGTAGGCATCTGTGCAGAGTCTGCTGGTTCATTCTAGCCCTGGCAGAAGGACCAGTTAGATGGAAATTGTTTTCTACCTCTGCTACATTGTTTACAGGTTCCTTAACTTCTCAAGCCTCTGTGTTCCCATCTATAGCCTGAAAGCACTGATCCCAGCTCACAGGGTAGCCGAGGCTTAAGTGCTACCATGTATGCAGGAGTGCCTGGCTCACCACAGGGCCTTGGTACATGCTGGCCAGATGAAAGACACAAAGGCATTGACAGCAGATGGAAATGGTAATTGTCAGAAAGAAAGCAATTCTAGAAAGCAGAGTTGCGGTGGTTTGGTGCTAAGGCAACGAGCTTTTCTACAAGGGCCCTAGAGCTTCTCCCAAGAGCATGGGCTGTGTCCACTGGCCCTACAGTCAAGACTACTCCAAGGCACTCAGAATGGAGGAAACCAGGTGCTGGGGACGTGGCTCAGTGGCAGAGAGCTTGCCTGGCCTGTGTGAAGCTCTGGGTTCCATTATCAGCACTGGGATCAAAAAAATGAAAAAACAAAATAAACAAAAAAGGGTGAAATCAGAATCCATTCATCAAGCTTAAAAATAGAGATGAATATAAAACATATCTGAGGGTTAAAAGATTTAAAAACTGAAAATGCTTTCATGGCTTTTTATTTGAAAAGTATGAGACTTGGTCATTTGCAGGTTCTCTTATGCAGGGTGGTTTATCATATGTTGATGTTACAAGGTAGTTGAAGCTTTTATTTATTAATTTTTCCAGTACTGGGTACTGAACCCAGGGGTGTTCTATCACTGAGCTACACCCCCAGCCCTTTTTATTTTGAGACAGGGCCTTGCTAAGTTGCCTAGGCTGACCTTGAACTTGTGATCCTCCTGCCTCAGCCTCCTGGGTCACCAGGAACACAGGCATGCACTACGGTGCCCAGCCCAGGGGAAGCACTTTTATAGACTGTTTCTATTCTTACTCGTAAGAATGTTAGTCATTTGGATTTTTCAAGTTACAAAGTGGTGCCCTCAAATGAACAATTCTCATCTGAAAGCATGAGAGAACCAAGGCAGAGAGATAAAGGATGTAGACTAAATGAACACAGTGAGAAAAGGGTAGGGCATTAACTAGGTTAGCACCATGAAAAGACTATGTAAGCACCTACTGTGAGCCAGGCACTGTACTAAGTGCTTACACATTTTGACTTGGTTCACTCACCCATTCAGTGAGATAAGTCTAGTTCTCCTTCTTTATCGAGCATCTAATACTACAGAAACAGTAAGAAGGCATACGCTTCCTGCCCCCAGGGAGATGACTCCATTTTACAGAGGACACAACTGAGGCTCACAGAGGTGAATGCTCTGTTCCAGGGACTTACTAACAAACTCTTTACCTGTGTTTATTTTATGTTCATCCTCACGAGGATCCCAGATGTGGGTGCTTGATCATCCCCATTTTAGGGTGAGGCCATGGAGATTCAAGATCACAAAGCCAGGAACTCTGATCCTGCTTGGGCCTTAATCACCTCCAAGGTGGCACCTGTTGCCACGCCTAGCACGAGTCCATAGAGCATACCTTGAGGTCTGGTCAATTTCTCAAAAGTATAAGATAAAGAAAGGTACCATGCCAAGGGACTCTTCCCTTCGCCACTGGATTCTAGAAAAGCTGGGCGAAGAAGGGGAAAAGTCGAAAACTGAAACCTTCCCTCTCTCACCAAAGAAAGTGTTCTGGATCGACCCTGTAGACTAGTTTCTCTTAGTTGTCGTAGTGGTAAAGGGAGGAGAAACAATACCTTTTGGAGTTCTTCAATGCCAACTTCATAAGTTGCTAAAATAAACATAAAAAGTTACTTCAGGTCAATTTGCCCACCCATTTCTTGCAGTACGCAGGATCAAAGCAACGACGCAAGGCTGCAAAGTTCAATTTTGTCAACCCTCAGAGCATCCGTCTGCGTGAGGCTCTGTCTAGGCAGTTTGGGAAATTCTAGGGTCACTGTTCAAGGTTTTAATATCTGGGAATTTCCAAGATGGAATGTATAGTCGATGAACGCGTACAATACCATTTTAAGTTTACTGGTTTACTGAATAGATATACCCTCCGAGCCTAAGAGAAAGCACTGAAGTTCAGTGGTAGTACTTAGAGGGCAAACTTGAAAGAAAAAAGGGCCCCAAATCCCACTTTGACAAAATGAACTCATGTCATGCCCCAAAGTGTGGTGTTTCCTGAAACACAGCTTGAAGAGGAGCCCGCCAACTAAGGCTTAAATATTCTTTTGTTTTTTCTGATACTTCTGTGGATTTCTTTAAATGACATTTAATAATTAACAAATATAAGTAATAGCAAGAATTTGTGTTCAGATCCAGTCCTGCCACTTCCTACCTGGGGGATTTCAGACAAATTACTTCATTTCTTTGAGCCTCACCTTGTTCATTTGTGAAAATGAGCAACTGGTACTAAATTCATGGAGAAATTAAAGACGATGATATTAGATATGTCATATACTTAGCAGAACACCAGGGGTTCTATAGAAAGTGACATGTTTTTTCATAAAATTGCTTATTCGAGGTTTCTTTTAGTTTTGCTTTGCTCAGAAATTATTTATGAAAGTTCTCTCTCTGCTGTTAATGAATATATGTGTGTGACGAGGAGGACTCCTGTTTTGTTTCTTTCTTGCTTCTAGAATCCTGAAGCTTTTGTATAGAACACTAACCAAACAAGTTGCATTCCTAAGCTTTTATTATTGCAAATACACAATGCATAATAAAATTAATGGAATCCCAAGTTTTTCTTAGGGATCATCAGCACATGATTGTTGACATACAGACCTAAAATTCTGCAAGGATGATAAGTAATAGGTACTTTACCTTGGGTATACTTTAATTTTCACTGATTTTAAAATGAAAACATTCTATTCTGCTGCTCCTTGATTTAAAATTTTAAACTACTAATACTTTAAAAAATATCTCCTTGATGGGAGAGGGGGCGCATGACTATAATCCCAGCAGCTTGGGAGACTGAGGCAGGAAGATTGCAAGTTCAAAGTCAGCCTCAGCAACTTAGCAAGGACCTGTCTCAAAAATAAATAAATAAATAAATAAATAAATAAATAAATAGACTGGGATGTGACTCAGTGGTAAAGTGCCTCTGGTTCAATCCCTAGTACCAAATAAATACATACTTACATACATACATACATAAATACATAAAATAAAGAAAAAAAAGAAAAAATCTTCTTATGGTACATTGCCCCATTCCTAGTATGGATTTGTTTTCCAATTTAAAAAATTGATAATCTCCTTCAATTTATTTACCTGTCTCTTCTTTTCAAATATCAAATTATTATTTCATTTGCTTTCCCTAGCCACCTGGAGGGGTAGATAATATTTATTATTTATTTTGCTTTAGAAACTGTGAAATCAAGGCTCAGAGACACCTTAATTGCTGTGTCTAATAAATAGAGATAATATACATTCCCTTAAAAACGTACTCATCACGGTAATATTTTAAGAAAGTGTGGATTCTCTGATGGTAGCTTTGCAATCCAAACCTACTCCAAGGTAGAGAAAGGCTGCATACCAAGGGTCAGGAAGGACTAAGAGGATGTGACCTGCAGCCTGGTCTGGGCTCATTTTTTATACTGAGTTATAGAACTTCCTCTCCATGGAATAGCTTTGCCTTGCCTGGCAAAGGAAGAACAAAGATCCAAAGAGGGTCCTCAGCTACCCTCCATCTGCTAGTGTCGTGACATGGTCAAGTCTGGGAGATCTTCCACTAATTCTCCATGTACTTCCTGTGTGACCTTGGAAAGGTCCCTTCACCTGTGAGACCAGGAGATGAGATGACTCTTGCTAATATTACAAAAACAATAATAAAAAGCAGTTAACATTTGTATGCATATAGCTAGCAGGCTAAGTATTTAAATGCGCTATTTCATTTAACTCTCATGCTAATCACTGCTAATACTCCTTGAATGATGAGGTAACATACAGGGAAGTAGAATAACTTGTCCCATGTCACTCCATTGGGAAATGACTTTCAAACTTTCTTCTAATCATGGATTTGCTTATTTAAATGGAATATTACTCAGGAACATAAATAGAACTTCACCATTTGAAGGAGTCCCTGGGGCCCCAGAAGCACAGTCCAGAAAGCACTGGCCCAGGTAACAATTCTACAGACAATTCTGAGGACAATTCTGCAGAGCTTCCAGAACAACCTGACTCCTATAAACCCAAGGCTGAGTTCCATAAGAATGACCAAGACCTCACAAAGGCCTCATGCAGAGCTGAGCTCAGAGGTGACAACAAAAATCAACCACCTCATCCTCTCCCTCCTATGTAAGGATATTTTTAGGTCAGAAATTAGGCGACTGTAGGGGGCAAAGCTGAGTGGCTGGAACAAAGACCAGCCCACCAAAGGTGACCAGAACGTTTGCAGCAAGGTGGATGGAAAGTTCCACTGACCCTTCACACCCACCTGTCACTCAACAGGACCCCCTCCCATCCTAGTCTATAAAAACCCTGGGCAGCCAGGGCCACATGCAATTTTCTCTGGGTCCCTATACCCCGGGGGTCTGGGAATTCCACCCGAGAGCCAAATTCCAACAAAGCTTGCTTTGGCCACTTTCTGTCCCATTTTATTTGGCTGCTTACATTTGGTCCCGCCGTTGAGCCCATTGAGCCCGCTGAGCCCGTCCGAGCTTACAGATATCATTTAGCTTCCTACCTTTGATGGACAAGGCAAGCAAGAAAGATCCATTTTAATTTAACTTTTGGATAAGATGTGAAATTAGCTCAAGAGTTTAGGTTTATTTTGTTTTGTTTTAATCCATGAATATGAACCCAACACTATTTGTTCAAAGGCTATCTTTCTTCTATTGAATTGTTTTAGCATCTTTATAAAGAAAACAATCAGTTTTGGCATATTTGTATAGTTGTATTTCTGAGGTTTTACTTCTGGTCCATTGGTTTCTATGTGTCTCTCTGCCAGGGCCTCAGTCTTGATTACTGTTGCTATAAGTCTTAAAACTGGGTAGACTGATGTTTCCTAATCTTTCTTTTTCAAAACTGTTTTTAACTGTTTTAGTTCCTTTGCTTTCCCATATGCATTCGAGAATAATCTTGTCTACATCTACAAAATATCTTGCTGGGATTTTTATTGCAATTGCCTTAAATCTGTATATCTCTAGGGAAGAGTTGAGAATTTCACTGTCACTTTTACTGTATTGAGTCTTCTAATCCAAAAGCATGGTATATCTCTTCATTCATTTATACTTTCTTTGATTTATTTAATCCAAATTTTATAGTTTTCAGCATTTAAGTCTTATACATGCTGTGTTAGATTTCAGTCTAAGTATCTTTTTCTGAGTGATTGTAAAAGGTATTGCATTTTTCAATTTTAGTGTCCATGTGTTCACTGCTAAGATATAAAATAAAATTGTATCCTACAACCTTGCTGAACTCAATTATTAGTTCTAGGAGGGATTTTTTAGGAGAGGGAGGTTGTAAATTCCTTAGGAATTTCTACCTAGACAATCAGTTCACTCCAAAGAAAGGCAATTTTTATTTCTTCACTTTTGATCTGGGTGCATTTTATTTCCTTTGCCTTATTTTACTGGCTGGAACTCTCAGCACTGTGTTAAATAGGAGTGGTGAGAGAGGACATTTTTGCCTTGCTCCCAATTTGGGAGTAAAGCCTTTAGTATTTGTGGTTAAGCATCCTGCTTAGCTACAGGTTTTTTTTTGTTTTTGTTTTTGTTTTTTTTGTAAATGTCCTTTATCAAGTTGAGGAAATTCCCCTCCATCAAAGTGAGGAAACTCCCCTTTCAATTTTTCAAGAATTTTTGTAGAATTGTTTCATCCTTTTTTTTTTGCATAGATTATATGTTTTTTATCCTTCAGTCTTTCAATATGGTAGATTTTCTTAATTGACTTCTCAATATTGAATTTGTTTTGCATTTTTGAAATAAATGTATGTCAATAAATGTATGTAAATAAATGTCATGGTATGCAATTCCTTCTAAATTTTGCTGAATTCTATTTACTAATATTTTGTTAAGGATTTTTTATGCAACTCATAAAGAATATTAACATGAAATTTTCTATTTATATAGTTTTTGTCTGATTTTGGTATCAGGATAATATTAGCTTCATAAAATAAATAAAAAGTTTTATCTTCCATTTTTCTGGAAGAGATTGTATAGAATTGATATTAATTCTTTAAACATTTGTTAGCATTTTCTGGTGAAATCACCTGGACTTAAGAACAAGTGAGGGGAGACTTTTAAAATTACACAATCCATTTTCAAGAGTTACAGAGCTATTCAAATGATTTATGTTGAGTGAGTTGTGATAGTTTGGTGAAGGAAGGAAAATTTTCAAGAATGAGGATTCTTCCTCATGAACTTCCTAAGTATGTATTCCCAAGAAAATGACTTTCTTCCCTCGAGCATCTTGCTCTGTATGATAAATGGATGAGACCAGATGATCTCTCTTTAACCTTCCTTCCAGGGAAGCCACACTTCTGTGAATGAGAAGCAGCAGAAGACTGTGGAAAGATTGTGGGATTTTGAGGGAGGCTGACCTTGTTTCCCACTGTTGCTCTACAAAATTTAACTTGTCTGATCTTGTACAGCTCAACCTCTGATCTTCCCGTCTCTGTTTGGGTGATAAAACCACTCTATACTCAGACATATACATAGGACCTGATACAGAACTATGCTCCATAGTACAGGTTTGGCAATCACTGGTGTTTATTCTGGCACTAATAGTTATGATTTTGCAGACAACTAGTAGATTGTTCAGGCATAACAGAGACATTAAGTTTTGCAGAAATGTTATATGAGTTTCCGTTTCCTTCATTTTTACCTAAGAGGGTCTCTCTTCACAAAAAGTCTGAGTATTGTTGTCAATAGCAGAGGTAGGAAGACTTAGCTTTGAAGCAGTGGTCAGATCCATTATATGAATTCCCTTCTCCTATTTGGACTTAACATAGGAGCCTGATTCTCAGGGTCTGTTATCTCTGTCTCCATACACTTGAGCACACAGGGGACTTCGAGGAAGATACCACAAGAAGAAAGATGAGGTTTCTATAGAAGGAGAAGGAAGAAAAATGATTACTATATCTTGATTGTTTTCCTCCCACGTATCTACAAAAAGCAAAGCAGCTAATTTGATGGGAAAAGAAAACAAAAGAAAGGAAAGGAAAGGAAAAGCAGTAGAAAGAGGCAATAATAGGAGTCATAAATAGCACTGATGCCCAACTGAACTTATTTGTATTTTTAAGAGATCAGACATGGCAAAAAATAAAAAGAAATGAGATGGTAGAGCAGAATGGTTGTGAATTTTTTAACTTACAGTTTGCCAGAGGGAAAAATACCATTTTTGACACATTTTTATTCCACGCAGGGCTACAATATTAATTGGCTTAGCGGACTTACAATCAGCAATTTCTTTTGCAGTGCACAGGTTAATGGAGTTGCCAGAGTGTC
Organism: Sciurus vulgaris; assembly: GCF_902686455.1. Lineage (NCBI taxonomy): Eukaryota > Metazoa > Chordata > Mammalia > Rodentia > Sciuridae > Sciurus > Sciurus vulgaris. The sequence continues at coordinate 45,491,126 of NC_136461.1, forward strand.
TCCAATATGAAATCGTTGCCTCATAATTATGTGGTTCTTCAAATTCAGCACTGAGAAGCACAGAGAAAAAAGGTTGCTTAAAACAAAACATTTCTTTAAACACAGTTTAAAACTCTTTGTATTTTTTCCTTATTAGAAAGTAATGTGTGTCTGGCCAATATGGTGACCTAAGCAGGCATGGAAGGCACACGTCCCTCCTTTAAACGCACAGGAGTTCTAGATGAAATATAACAGTGCAAGGTACTGCACAGAGATCACATAGCTCACGTAGAAATCAATAAAGTAAAATTCCCAGGGCCAGACATGGCGAGAAGATCCACAGTAAAAGATGCAAGGGAGTATGGTAGTCAAGGGGTTCCAAGAGAAATTGAGACCAGATAAAGAGAGGACTTAATGATTGGGCAGTTGGGGATTTAATGTTTGAGTCAGAGGCAAGTCTGAGTTTCAGGCTTCATCTGAATAGGAAGCTGTCACTGAGCTATCAGCATGAAGTCCAGAGTCACAAAATGCTGTCCTATCTGTAAAGCAAGTTCTAGAAAGAGACCGTACCCTCTCCCAGAGAATGAGCAGGAAATTTTGTTGTCTATGGCCAGAGGAGTTGAAAGAGTTTGATTTCCCAGCCATGAGAAATCAAAAACTCAAAACCCAGCATCATTTAGTCAATGTGGGATCTAAACTCATCCAACCTGTACATTTCAGAGACACAAAGCCCAAATTGTGAACTTCCTCATACAGGAAAATCTGAAATATTCCTGTAAAGATGTGTCCAGAACCTCTGGAACATACGACTGCAAAGGAAACAGTCCCGACTTAAGCCGGTCCCCAAAAACCAAAGGTCAAATGTTTTCTCTGATGAGTGGATGCTAACCCATAACAGGGAGGGTAGGGAGGGAAAGTGTAGAAATTCACTGGATTAGACAAAGGGGAAGGGAGGGAAGGGAGAGGGAATAGGAAAGGCAGTTAATGATTCGGACGTACCTTTCCTATGTTCATATATGAATACATGACCAGTGTAACTCCACATCATTCGACCACAAGAATGGGATCAAAATTATAAAGGGTTGCACCCCATGTATGTATAATATGTCAAAATACACCCTACTGTCATGTATATCTAAAAACAACAAATTAAAAAAAAAAAAGGGCTTATAGCTCAGAACCGCACAAGGAGATGGGCTACCATAGCATGCACAGGAGATGCAGCTAGTGGGGAGATCAAACAATAGAGTTATATGAAAAGAAATTTAGAATAAGTGTGTTTTAAGTGTTCAAAGACATTGAGTAATAAAAACTATTAGGTAGATTTAGGAGTAGGAGAAAGGAGTTATAGAAATCATAATTACAGTTCTTTTTTAAAAATAATTTTAGATGTTGATAGATCTTTATTTTATTTATTTATTTATATGTGGTGCTGAGAATTAAATCCAGTGCCTCACACATGCTAGGCAACTGCTCTATCACTGAGCCACAACCCCAGCCCATAATTATAGTTCTTAATAGAAAAAAATTAAGGTAGAAGCTGAAAAACCTAGCAGAAAAGGAAACTGGCAAATCATTTAGATCTGAGAAAATCTCCCAAGTATAGTAGAGAGATTAAAATATAGAAAGTAATAAGAGAAAAATTAAGAGACAGGATGAACTGCGAAGGTGCTGCATAAGTAGACTAGGAAATCTGGAAGGGAAGAAGAAAAAGAATTAATGAAAAGGAGCCACTATTCAAATGACAATAGTCAAGACTTTTCAAAAATTGAAAGAGACATGAATCTTTTTGTTCCATCAGTCTCAATAATGAGAAACAACAGTAAATCCACACATACAGTTTGTAATAAGTAAGCATAAGTCAAATAAAAGTGTAAAAGCTACATGAGAGAAAAGACAGTCAACTAAGGACAGAAATCAGACTGGCAATGTGTTTCTCATTATTGTAGTAGTTGGTGGGGAAGGTGGAGAGTACCTTGAAACACTGAGGAAGAAAGCTGTTGATATAAACTTCCATTCCAGCTAAATTATCACTCAAGGGTGAGGGAGAAATAAAGATGTCCTTAGAATGCAAGTACATGCATTTAGTGTTCACAGACCTTGCTGAAATTCACCAAAACAGCACACTTTGCTATGAAGAAATTGGACTAGTAATGAAGTGTGATATAAGGAACAGGGTGAGCTAAGAAATTAATAAAGCTATCAGGAAATCTGAATAAATATTCACTGAGAATTACTAATTTGGAGAAGTTTTAGAGAATTACAATATTACATAATATGAAAGGTAGTGGGAGAGTGATATTAGGAATTGTTCTCAGGTCTTTGTATTATTGAGGAGCAGACTAGAAATTTTCAATAACATTAGACTTAGTTAATTGTAGATGTCAAAATTTAACCATATGTACTAAAAAGAAAAGAAATATAATATTTTAACTCTGAACTAGTAGAAGGGGACTATCAATGAAAAAACATATAAAAAAAAGGAGGAGGATAAAGAAGGCAAAATACAAGTAGAGGAACTATATAAACTATAAGAGCAAAAGTCCAAAAGAGACCAAGAATTATAATTAAAGCACCGAGGTTAATTTACTCCCATAAAATAAAGTGTATATTTTAACAATCCAGCTAATGCTGCTAAAAAGCATTGGCCTAAACCCCAGAGATTCCAGATAAAGAAATGAAGATTGAAACTAAATACTACCAAAAATCCCCACTGAAATAGGATTATTAATATTAAATGGGGCTGGGGAGATAGCTCAGTTGGTAGAGTGCTTGCCTTGCATGCACAAGGCCCTGGGTTCGATCCCCAGCACCGCAAAAAAAAAAAAAAAAAAAAAAAAATATTAAATGATACTTTGACAGAACTTATCAAGAAAAAAGAAACCAGTAAACATGAGTGTAAACACACACGCGCGCACACACACACATACACAGAAAAGAACAGAGACAAAATTAGAAATAGTTTTACATTCTCAAAAATCTGAGAAAATGTTATTTTTTTTGCCAATAAATTAGAAAATGTAGAGAAAACTGGCAGATTTGTATAGAAACATACGATTACCTTGCTGACTGAGGAAGAAACAAAAAACCACGCCACTTTCTACCCACCACACCCTCCAGTATCTTTCTTCTTAATCTCCACCAAATAGTCTTTTAGGCAAGTTTTAATGAAGTTTCAGAGAACAGAAAAAGAGGGAAAACTACTGTTTTTAAGAGAACTGTATAATTTTGATGTGGAAACCACAAAATGATCATCTAATAAAAGAAAAAGCCCAATTTCACTGAAGAGATTTTAGCCCAAACTCATTAAATAAAACCCTAGAAAAATGAATTAATGAGTGTTAAAAATAATTCAAGAACAAGTAAAATTTCAAGGGTGGCTCAACATCAGAAGATGTATCACTATAATTACTTTGTTTTAATGAGGGGAAAAACCAGATTATTTTAATAGGTGTGAAAAAAAGCATTTATCAGAGTTAAACTTGCTTCACTTAGATTAACCTCCAAATGTCATACTAATGGTGACGTGTAACAAAGGAACAGCTAATACATACAACAACTCTGTCAGGAACCTCAGCAGTAGGAAAGGGAACCCTGGGCAAACGTCTGTGACAGGCATTACAGAACAGTAAAGTTGAAGAGTCTTAAAAGACTCTTGGTCTCGCGGTAAACAGGGAAATGGAAAGCAAGACAATGAGAATTTAGTTCATATCCAACAGATTAGCAAAAATCCCAGTTCGACAATAATACCTCTTTTGGCAAGAAAATAGAAAAACAGGTAATTTTTTTATTGTGCTCTGAGAATGAGACTTGGCAAACCCATTTTGGAGGATAATTTTTCAGTATCCAGTAACACCAGAGTTATTTATTTATTACTTAGAAATTCTACTTCTAGCCAGGCGTGATGGTGCACACTTGTAATTCCAGCAACTTGGGAGGCTTAGGCAGGAGGATCAGAAAGCCGGCCTCGGCAAAAGTGAGGTGCTAAGCAACTCAGTGAGAACTTGTCTCTAAATAAAATACAAAATAGGGATGGGGGTGTAGCTAGGGGCCAAGTGCCATTGAGTTCAATCCCCAGTAGCCCCTCTTCCCTCACCAAAAAAAAAAAGAAAAGAAAAGAAATTCTACTTCTAGGTAAACAGCCTTGAGAAAGTTGCTTGTATTCACCTAGAAGCCTTGGGGGATGGTTACTGCAGCTTTGTTTGAAATGGTGAAAATTTAAAACAGCCTTAGTGTCCCTTAGTAAAGGAAGCCATAAAGAAATGATGACATGCTCATTTGATGAAATACAACATAGCAACTCTAATGAATAAACTAGACTTACATACATCAACACAGACTAGGGAAAACAGCTTTGTTAAAAAAACAAGTGACAGAAGGATGAAGTCAGATGCCAATAACAATTTAAAACACTTTAACCGATGTATGAGTTTGTAGTTCAAATATAAGAATGTGAAAAATGGATACACTCCTAAAATCATGATAGGAGTTGGCTGTGGGAAAGGAGATAAATGGTACAATGAGTGAAACCAAGAGACTTCGGGGGGCACCTATAAATGTGGAAACTCCTCGAGCTGCATCATACCAGGTTGGGTAGCCTGGAGCAGAACCATGACCATCCACCCTACCCCTTCACAGAAGGAGGTCTTTGCAGCTAGGTATTCTTCCTGATGTTTTTCTCATTTCTATTTCTGTTCATAACAGTTGGTATCACAGAAAAGGTTGGCGTTCTCTTTTTCCCTTTGTTTCCCATATTTAGTATTACATCATAAGCACATTCTACTCAATGATTTTTCCCCCCTTTTTTGGACCATTTGGATCTTTTTATGCTTCCTGTTCTTTTTTGCCTATTCTTTGTAATATTTGTAAAGATATAGGGATAGTTCACTTCGTTGAAAAAGAAACACTATGAACTCTAATGCTTCAGCAACTTCTCCCTTCATATTTCTCTCCCTTTCTCTCCACCTGAAGTAATTGAGAGAAACTTCCTTAAATTATAGCCTACGCCTTATATCTCATGCTCTACTACCCTAACAACCTCATCGGGTCTATGGTAAATTAACTTTATTAATAAGAAACAATTTGTGGAAAAATTGAAAGAAGATGTGTAATCAATTTCTTGTACTTTTGTCAGAAATGAATAAATATCTGACTTCACAGGATGATAAAGAATTTCAATCAAGTGCTTTTCTTAAAAAAAAAAAAAAAGCATCTTTGAGATCAATTATCTTTGGAGAGAGGCAGTCTAGGATTAATGCTAGACGGCAAAGAGGATATTGTGCCTCCTTCTTTGCTGCCTGCGAATGTCTTTTATCTTTTTTCCAGTGCATTAAAGCTAGACCTGAGATCCACCTTGAATTTATACAGTATGGATCAATATAAAGAACTTGAATTGCAAGGAATAACTCTATGATTTAAATTTATCTATGCTTCAATTTCTTTATTTCCACATTTATGACAAATGTCTGTCTCCAGGACCATAGGCCTGATTGGGAGGCAGCCCAGGGTGATAGCCAGACCTGGAGTGTGGATTCAGACAGATAAGAATTTGAATCCTAGCTCACTTCCACTTCCTCATTATAAAGTACTGGATAAATACCTTTATCTTCCATCTCCTATCTACAAAATAGTAATAATAAAATTTACTTTAAAGGTATATCGTACATATTGAATGAAATACTTGCCCTCTGCACTTAGGCATTCCCCAAGGGCGCTAGTAATATTATATTGGGGGAAATTATTGTATTTTTGAAAGATAAGCTTTGAGATTTATATTTTGTAAGCTGCCTTCATTACTGATATAGCATCAATTTTCTACCTTTTAATACTTCTTTATCGGAAGCTTCTGATAATTTACATATGACATAATAGAACTGCAGTGTTTCTTTTTTTGGTGGGGGGTGGTTACCAAGGATTGAACTCAGGGGCACTCGACCACTGAGCCACATTCCCCGCCCTGTTTTATATTTTATTTAGAGACAGGGTCTCACTGAATTGCTTAGCACCTCATTTTTGCTGAGACTGGCGTTGAACTTGCGATCCTCTTTCCTCAGTCTCCTGAGCTGCCGGGATTACAGGCATGCACCACCAAGCCCAGCAGTGTTTCTTAATGATATCTTCAACATTCTCTTTGTCAAGAACCTCAACAGAAATAAACCAGTCCCCAAAGCCAAAGGTCAAATATTCTCTCTGATATGTGGATGCTAACCCATAACCAAAGGTGGGGAGGGAAGAATAGAAGTTCACTGGGTGAGACAAGGGGAATGAAGGGGAGAGAGGGGGGGATGGGAATAGGAAAGACAGTAGAATGAATCAGACATAAATTTCCTATATTCATGTATAAATACACCACAGTGAATCTCAACATCATGCACATCTACGAGACTGGGATCCTAATTAGAATAAAATGTACTTCACGGTTGCATAAATATAACAAAATAGATCCTGTTGTCCATATATAACTAAAAAGAAACAAAAAGAAACAGCAATACCTCAACTGTTAATTTACAAAATCAGAAATGTCCTAATTTTGACTAGATTTTTGAAATTCTGTTTTAAAAATAGTGTTTGAACAAGTGGGAATCTCTCTGGCTGCAGCATGGACAAATGATCTCCTCTCAGCGTTGGTTCCAGTTGCCACATCTACCTTTGGACCACAGCCCTGAGATGCCACCGTAGAATCTCTATTGTCTTTTGGGGAATAATCTGTCAACCTCTGTACTCTCTGGAGAACTGGATTGCGTAGCTCATTTAAAAATCTGTTTACACGCTCAGTGAAATTATTAATCCTCATAATAGCTACTTTTTCTTGAAGGGTTGCCATATGTAAGATATTGTACTTAGATTCACTGTATGCATCGCTCACTAGCTGTGTGGTTTGAGCAGTTATTTAAGTTCTTAGAACTTAAATTTCTTTATAGGGTCACTGTGAGGTTTTAGTGTGGGAATAGCTGAGTTACCACATGGAAAAAGCCTAACATGTCAATTTTCTTTCTTGTTTTCTCCTGTGCCACAGTGCAAGATGGAGGAGAGTAAAAAACTCACTGCAAGAAAGTTCTGGAAAACATAAAGAAGAGCTTGCGTTAAGTAGTAGAAAGATTGAGACTTGAAGGGCAAGACCTTCTAGCATACTTTTATGTTTACTTTATTAAAAGGGTGAGCCTAGGTTGAAAATTTAGTTTCTTCCGCTTTTGCTTTCAATAGACTATACATTTTGGAAACTGGAAGAATAGGAGTAACTTGGCTAACAGTTGCACTTGGGTACATTTTCTAGGTCCTGATGACAAGAATATGAGCCATTTGATGTCTCAATTACCCCAAGCCTACAACTAAACAAATTCTGATTTCCAATAAATACTTCCTACGACTCTCCTCAAAGCCCTTCCTTCACCTTAAGAAATCCTTCTCTTGAATTAAATGATCAGTGATTAGAATTTTAAAAAATGACATCCGTGCTATCCAAAATGGATCTCAACATGCATCCATGCCAAGTTCACAAAGATATGAGATAATTTTAAGGTAAGTTTTTCTTCCATAATTTATTAGGACATCTGTCTTCTGCAAATCAGAACAACAGACACAGCAAAGCAGCCCAGAGAGGGACACAGGATTCAGAAACACAGATTCGGCTGATCTCAGCTCTGCCTGGCTGCGACCTTGGACAAGCAGTTTGGCCCAAATCTCTCTCTCCTGTAGTCCTCCTCCTGTGTGAGGCTGAGGGTAGGTAAGGTGTGCCGTGCTTAGTGCAGTGCCCACTATTTGCACTCTTCCCACTTCTGCTCCTACACACTTTTGCTTGTGCTTCAACCTCTACCCCTCCAGCCCTCCTGTTTCTATCCTCCCATTTTTATGGAGTGTGCATGCATGCACACACACATACGTACTGTGATGGGCTGACAGAACTGGCTCCATGAGAATGTTATAGGCCAGACTCTAAGGGAAATGACTAAACAGACTCCATTTTGCCTAAGACTCCATGTTATGTAGGAAATAAGCTTCTCCCATGGGAACACCCCATCTCTATGCCCATCATCAGTTACTTGGTGTGACATGTTTTAATAATATACAATGGCAACTCCTGTGTAGTAAAGAATTGCTCTCTTTTGATTCCTATTGCTCCTAAACAATGTACCATGTGAACAGTGATTGTGTGGATGTTAGTAACCATTCTTTAGTTTGTACCTAGGTAAGGGTCACTTTGACCCACTTCCCCCTCTGTCGATGATCTCATGATGTTAGTTTGTAATTTCGAATCATAGCAACAGACACTTATGATTAATGTGATTTTTGGTATAAGAACCCCTACACCCCTGTGGTTGGGGCTGTTCTCCCACTAGTCATTTTTGGGGGCATTGTGTGAGACAGTGAGCCAGCCGGCTTAATAAAGACTCTCGAATTTGGACTTCTCAGTGGTGATGGGTCTGTTATTAAGTTGCGCCCCATAACAGGACATCTTTATATATGTACTACACACACACACACACACACACACACATCTACACACAAATAGCTTACCACAGCCTGTGACATGACCTTGTTAATTCTACTATGACCTCTACAGTAACAAACAACCAATACTAACATCTCTAGTATCCCTTAGGCGCGGGCACCAGGGATTTGTTTTCTTTTACTCATGTATTTACAACCCAATTCTTTCCACAAAGGACCACCAGACTATGATGACCAAGTAAATGTTATTAAAGTGCTTGGGTAACCTCACAAAATACGCTCTCTCCTCTGGCCTATGTTTCAAGATTTATGGGATTAACTCTGAAGTTATGTTGTCAGACCATTGATCTCATTTATAAGGAGGACGTGTAAACAGTAACAATAGCTAATAACTGCTGAGCACTTACTATATGCTAGGCATTGTTCCAGTGTTGTATATCAGTTTCCTTGATGCTCTGATGTAGATAGTATTTTTCCCAAGTGCAGTTGATGGGACAGGGGCATAACTGAATTTCACAGAGTGGCACATGGCACAGCAGAGAACAGATTCAAGACTTTGGCTCCAGAATCTGGGGTCACAATCTCTAGCTTGTGTAGCACCTCACACAGGGGGTTGAAGTCAAACATAGCATGAGTAGCTCACACTGTAATGGAAGTCATCAAAAAAGAATGTCATTAAGGCACGTAGCAAAGAGGACCCCAGATGATAGACCAAACTATTATCCAAAACAATAATGAGAGAATGGTATGTCTACAGATGTGAGAGTAGAGAAGCTCTGAGATTACTTATTCAATTCAGTCACTTCTTTTCTTTAAGATGGGGTCTCACTATGCTGCCCAGACTGGCCTCAAACTCCTGGATTCAAGCCATTTTCCTCTCTCGGCTTCCTGACTAGCTGGGACTAGAGGTGTATGCCACCACACCCTGGATCTTACTTGCTTTTTTTTTTTTTTTTGTACAGGGATTGAACCACTGAGTCACATCCTCTGCCCTTTTTAATATTTTATTTAGAGACAGGGTCTTGCTGAGTTACTTAGGACCTCACCAAATTGCTGAGGCTGGCTTTGAACTCGAGATCCTCCTGTCTCAGCCTCTGGAGCCTCTGGGATTACAGGCGTGTACCACCATGCCTGACTCTTACTCACTCTTTTTAATTTTTTGGCAGTGCTGGGGATTGAACTCAGGGCCTCACACATGCTAGGCAAGTACTTTTACCACTGAACCACATCCCCAGCCCTCTTACTTAATTTTTGAACAAACTATATTCATACTAGTTTCATATATGTTATCTAATTTAATCCTCTCAGTTGCACTACATGCCATTTCACAGATGAAGAAACAGTCTTGGAGATATTCATTAACTTGCCCAATATAGCATGGTTATGTAGCAGAGGAGATTCTGGAAAACAGATGTCCTGGTTCCTTGTGCATTGGTCTTTTCTGTGTCCTACAAGCTACTCTAGGAGAAGAGAAGGCTGGAGAATGGAAATAACTAAGCACCAGATGATGCTGAAGGTCAAGGAATTTATAAATGGATTTTGGATGATGTTTTTTCAAAACTTTTTGAGGCTGATCCAACAATTTCACAGATCAATTCTTCTATATATTAATCATTTGTTTGGGAACAATGTGATGGGGAGTTAGTCTTCCCTATGTCTACCACTGTCCCCTATAAAATAAAAATGGCACTTATTTAACCTGTAATTTGAGGTTAAGATTGGGCCAATAGAACCACTGGGAATTTGGGGAAAGCTTTTTAAAAGCCCTTTTTTTCTCTCTAGGCAATGCTGAAGCAGATTCTTAACCAACCAGAGGCAACTTCAGCAGTGTGAAACAAAGTGACCCAGCCCTCATTTTGATCACTCAGATCAAACTTTTAAAATCTGCTTTTGAAATTTCAGAGTGTCTGCTTTGAGGTGTGTCATAACATCTCACCCTGTTTGTCTTATGGATGTGGAATCAAGGTCTCTCTCTGAGCTGGTGGTAGGCTTTAACCAGGAGCCTGTTTCCCAGTCACCCATCTGGAGACCTTGATAGACACCAACCCTGTTGTCCCAAACCCACCACAAATGGCTGCTGTTCATCAAGTGTGTACAGTGTTGTGATTCCATTCAGCAGGGTTACAGATATTTATCTCCATTCTCACAACGATCCTGAAAGCTAGGGTTTGATTTCACCATTTCCAATGTGATCCTAAATATTTTTCCAAACATCACCCAGGTATTATGTGGAGCTCAAAATGTGATTCCAAGGCTAACTGACCCCCCAAATCTATGCTCTTATCCATTTACAACATGCACCTGGGATCTTGTAATTTTCAAGTATTGCTGTAATTCAATTAAACAAATTATGCAGCTGATGAGAAAGACATATTAGACCCTCCCCTGCTTATAAATAATTTATAAACAAAAAGGTGAGATACACCCAGAAAAATGAGAAATAACAAAAACAGGCTGACTATGACTGAGCCTCAAGCCGAGTACCATCCTGCGGGACTCTACTATTCAGCCAGCATCTGTTGACCAATTAATACAGGCTGCCTTGTCCCCCATACATATCTACAAATTCCAACCAGTCAGATGACCTGTTATTCCTCAATGACAGGCTGTTTCCTGCTTCTAAGCTTTTGTACATGTGACTCTGCTTGCAACATCCTTATCACCAGCATCCTCTTAACAAACTCCTCTATTTTTTCTTTAAAACTTTTATTTTTTAAAAAATACTGATTAAGTGCCATTCTCTCTGGCCCTTCCGTAACCTATTCTCTGCACAGCAGCTAGCAGGATCTAAAAATGTAATTTAGACCTGTCACAATTCTGCCTAAGACTCTCCGGAGGCCTCCTATGGTTTCCAATCATAATAGAATAGCTCTAGACTCCTCAGCTTCAAGATCGCAGCCCTGTGTGCCTCCCCAGGCGCTGCTCTGCCATTCCCCCCCTCTCCCCGCACTGGTCACTAGCCACACAGGGCTTCTCTTTCTGCTTTGCGAGGATGCTGTGCTCTCTCCTCCCACGAGGACTTGGCAAGTGCTGGTCCTGCTTCCCAAACAGCCAGCTCCTTCTCAGCCATCGGGCCTCCCCTTGGTCCCTGTTAATGCAAACCCCTCTGCAGCTAATAGCCCTCCTCCCCAGCAATTTCTATATACCATGATACTCTGCCTTTGGCCCCTTTCAGTCACTGTCATAGTGTCACTACTTTTAAAACTAGTTTATCTGTGTAGCTCTGGGACCTTATGATAATTTTTGTGAGCCTCATGAACTGCTGAGTCCCCAGTAGTCAATACAGTACTTGGCATTCTGTAGATTTCTAATTAATAAAAGGTTTTCTTGTTTGGATCCTCCTCTGATGCTTACAGAAATACAGATTGAGCATCCCTTATTCAAAATCCTTGGTACCGGATGTGTTGCAGATTTTGGAAGTTTTCAGATTTTAGAATATCTGCATAGACTTTTCTGGTTAAGCATCCTCAACCTGATCATTCAAAATCAGAAATGTTCTGAAATTAAAAACTTTTTGTACATCATGGCAATGCTCAGATTTGGGATCCTTTGGGATCCTGGCTGCTCAACTGGAGACCCCTAGGTGATAAGTAGATGGTGCCACAACACTCGGTTTTTTTCATGGAGCTCCTCTTTGCCAGGATTGTTCTAGAATATAAAAGTGAGTAACAGACAAGATCCTTGGACTCAGGACTCTTATGGTTTGGGATAACACAGAAAACATAGAGGTTGAATAAATACTGTCATTTCAAGCCTTAATAAGTAATAGGGAAACAAGACTGGATCATACACAGAATCGACAGTATCTTGATTGAGGGAACATGAACTATAGGTCGGGAAGCTAATGTTTAAACATATAATACTGCCTTACCTATATCATTATTTACTTATTTGTCTTTCTTCCCAACTCAAATACGTACTCCCTAAGGGCAGACCTTTGTTCTGTTTCTTGTTGCATTGCCAGCATCTGCCTGTGGTTGGGGCTTTATAATTAAATAGATGACAACTGCAGAATGAGAAGAAGTCACCAAGTGATGATCTTAGAGATCACGACACACACAGGAGAAAGTATTTCTTTTTATTTTTTAAGAAGCAAGTATTTCTGCTTGATCTGAACTAGTTTCTTTGTTTCAGAAGGAAAAACACTGGGCAGTGGGTTGATTCCAGTGAATTGAGGTGGCTAGGAGGGGCATTTGGAGAATAATTGGTGACCAGAACATAGAGAGGAACTTCTTGGTCTCGGTAAAGAGTTTGGGATTTTTTGAATTTTGTTCTAAACTTCAAAATGGACACTGAGTGCTTGCTGTATCATTTAATTAAATACATATTTAATTTGAAGAATAAGGAGTCCACAGAAAAGGAGGGAAGAGAAGAGAGTGTCTTCCACGAAAGCTAAAATAATGATAAGCTTCTTGGCGATGTCACTTGAAGTTGGACTCTAAGGATTTGAGCAAAGAGAGTTTAACGATCCCTATTTTCACATGGTAGAAGCCCTTGCATGATAAACAAGGGAAAATGAAGAGCTTGGATTATCCTATCATTGAGCTTTAGTATCAGAAGGGTATGATACCAGATATGTAAATCACTACAAAATAAACAGATAATAGGGTCTGTATTGACATAAAAGTTATTGGAAGGTGATACTGTCATGTATCCATCCATCCCTCTCCCCATCATTCTGTACAGTTGTTATCCCACTTATTAAATAATTATTGTTTGCATAGTTACTATGGCTGGGCCCTAGAGCAACAAATGAAGAACACAGATGACCCCTTCTTTCATGGAGAGTGCATTCTAACATGTCTCCTAAACCTCTGCATGGTGAAAAATTCTGACCGAGACTGGAAAGTGCTGCTGAAAATCTTTAATAAAGTCCCCAGTTCATATTCTGAATAAGTTTCGGGTATATTGTACCTTAGGGCAAGTCAAGAACCTTGACTTGATGATATACCTCACCTGTGAAATGGGTATATCAATATTGCCCTAAGGTGATCTGAGGGATAAAATCAGAATAACAGACATAAAAGGAATGGGCAATGACCAGCAGGTGCACATTCTTAAGTATTAGCTTAACTTTCAGTCAACCTTACTGAATATACCTATGTGCAAAAATAGACTCCAAGTCTGCAATTGGGATCTGATTTTTTCCCTCACTCGTGACATTTTCCAGTTTGTCATCTGAATGCCACTAAAGAGAAAAGGTAAGACTTAGCTCCAAACCCTTTCATATTTTGTCTCTATCCTAGCCAGTCCCACTTACTCAGATCTCTGCGCAGATAGAAAACAAAATCCTAAGGCAGGCGCATTCAAGAACAAGTAAGTGCTTGGAGAATACCCAGGTGAATCTGTAGAGTGGGCGCCAAGTCTATTAACTGGTCCTCTTTATGGGAGAAGAGCCCAGGTGAATCCTCAGGCAAGCTGCCTGGGCTGGTTGAGAGGCTGGCTGACCAGGTCAAACCCTGGTAGCTCAGGAGATCCAGGGCCCCATCCTGGGTTACTCCACCTGATTTTCTGAGGTCAGAGGACCCAGGAACCACTTCCTTCATGGGGTGGCCATGGTTGGAAATTTTAAAATGAGAGTAGACACAAGGCTCTGTCTATGAAAAGTGTTCAATAAATAGAAGCTACAGGTGAATTTTTGGAAAGGAAGAATTTTGGAAACACAAAAAAGAAATACTGTTAGTAAATCCACTCTGCTTGCTACTTCTGTCTTGGAAAGGCATGCCAAGTGGTGGCCCTTTTGTGACCCGTGAAGTCTAATTAAAGGGGGGGTGAGAAGATGGACTGGGGTGTGGCTCAGTGGTAGAGCATTTGCCTGGCATGTGTGAGGTCCTGAATTTGATCCTCAGTACTGTGCAAAATATAAAAATAAATAAAATATTATATAATAAAATAAAGATAAGAAGTTATTGAAGTGGCTTAAACTGAAGCCACCTGAATATTCTGTGTCTCAAACCCCGTAGGGTAGAGTTTTCAAAAAAAATTTTCATTCTCTCAGAGCTATTCAATTGAGTGACTGGATTTCCAGGCCACTTAAGCCCCCCAAATATCAGTATAAGGAGCCTCCTTTGTTGTTGGTCACTCGGATCAGGTCTGTGCCATCTTAATTACCTGCAGTGCAGCCATTCAGGAAAGAGCACTGTAAACAACTTAAAAACCAGCCATCAGACACTGGTGGACATGCACAAAGGCACACTGGTTTGCTTTGGGTGTTGTTATAAAGAAGAGAACAATCCTCAGCAGCTCCCAGAAGAGTCACTCCTGTCCTGTCCTGTCCTGAGCATGGACTGTGGGTCAAGCACTTCACCGTGTTGCCATCCATGATGAGGGGAACAGCAGGTAACCTAGTAGCTGGCCTAGATTCCTCCCTTTTTTCACATCTCCCACTCCAGCACTAAACCAGTGACTGCTGGTTTTCCTCCAAAATAGATCTCAAATCCATTAATTTCTTTTGTCTCATTTCTACCACCCCATATATGTCAAGTTACTTAAACTCTCTGTGATTTAGTTTCCTCATCTGTGAAACATGATATCATCTAATTCTTAGGATTGTGGTCAGTGGAATTCTATATGTAAAGCACAATAGAGTGGTTTTGTTATTGTGGTTGCAATGGCTTCCTGGTTGTCTTCTGGTTTCTACCTGATTCCCTTCTAAATTTATTACTTATATAGTATCCAGAGTGATCTTTTAAAAAATGAATGTCAACTCACATCACTCTTTGGCTTAAAATTCCCCAATGGCTTCCCAATGCATTTAGAGCAAACCCCAGTTTTACCCCATGACTCATAAGATTCTCCACCTCCACCCCTAGCTCACTGGGCTTTGACTATGATCTCATCCTTTTGGCTCTTTAAGCATGTTGAGGGTGGTTCTCCTTTGAGACTGCATCAGCTATTCCCTCTCCTGGAATGTTCTGGAACTTCCTATGACAGGGCTGGGTTCTAATCATTTAGGTCTCAAGCCAAATGTCACCACCTCATAGAGGCCTTTCTTGATCAAACTAAATGTACTTGAGTTAATCCCAATCCCCAGTTATTATGCTGATACTCTCAAAAATTTTCTCTGTGGCATTTACCACTATTTTAAGAAGCACTGAAAATGCATTTATTTGGGCACAGTGCTGCTGTAACTACTGTTATCATTATTCCACTTGAATGCCTGAGGTAAGGCACCTGTCCCCCGCTCCCACAGGATCAGTCACTTCCTTTGTGTCACCAAGTCCTAGACACAGTCACATGACCTTCCGGCCCTGAGGCTTTTGTGTTTCTACTCTGAATGGTTAGACTTGCCAAAAAGCACAGATACAAAAGTACGTTCCAAAGTACTAGGAATGAACGAGCCCATGCAGGTGACTCAAAATAGGCTGATACTAGGTTTAAAACTCTTTCATCAAAACTAAGACACAAGATTAAGAAGTTCAAGTGAGAAAGTGGTAGACTCCCCAGAATGCACCTGCAGCCCCTTGTCTGAGATACTGTGTATCTGCATCTTTTCTGCTCCCGAAAGCCTCTCCTTTCCCAAGTCAGAATTCCTGAGTCAGGACTACCTTCTTCCACTTAGTGGGAGAGAAGTCAAATTTATAGCTAATGAATAAAATATCAGCCAACTCTGTTAAGTCCTGACAGAGGCCCAGTGCTGACTGCTGTCCTGGGACCAACCTGCTTTGTTTACATGAACTGTAGCTGTTTATTCACAAGAGGGATGCCAAACTGCTTGGTTTATGTGAGAGTGATGGCAAAGAATAATTTCTAAATAGCCACTTCTGTTGGGAGCTAATGAGATATTAATATTTCAGAGGCAACAAATGAAGGAGAAGCCAAGGGTTGAAAAAACCAAAACTTATTGAGTGTCTTTCAGATACTCCATGCTTTATACAATTTATCTCACTGATCTTCATGACAGCACTATGAAGGAAATACTATTACTGTATGACCATTTCACAGATGTGTATACCAAAGCTCTGAACTGCTGCAATGACTCATCTGTGGTGTGGAGGATGGGTATGAACCTATTTAATCTGACTCCAGATCTGTACTTGTCCCATGATACAATGCTGCTTCTCAGATTTAATGCAAAAGAGGAGGAAGCCCAGAAATGAAAGATGGCCACAGGAGAGTCACTGAGTTATTAATGAGATGGTTAAAACATGCATGTATAGAAATAGAGCTAGAACACAGAGACTTCTCTGTAATGAACCATGGTTGCAAACAATGAGAGTTAACTTGGAGAAGAATGCAGGCCTTAGATGCTTTAAGAACTGTGCTGTAAAGAAGAAGTAAAGGCAATGTCTGCTGTGCCACTGATAGATCTTGGAGATGGTTGGGAGTTTGGGGTATAGAAGTCAATTTTTTCTCCAGCTCAACTTGAAGGACCTTGGATTAACAACTAACAACAAAAAAATAATAATGTGCACAGATACACGTAGAATAGTTTGTCTACTTTGTTTACTGCTTTATTTAGAGACAAAGGTACTTGGTATATAGTATATGTTCAAAAATATGTGTTGAATAAATAAAATATGCCCCAACAAAGAGAAATGCTGAACTTTCCAGGTACCATGTTTCTCATCAATGAATTTCTACACACTAGGGTTCTAAGCCTGGATTGTTATCCTTGGTGGGAATTTATATAATAGCCAAGTAAGACACTCTCTAGAAACCAGCCACTGCAATAAATACTTATAGTTATTATTCATTTTTTTTTAACTTTGGGTACTGGGGATTGAACTCAGGGGCATTCAATCACTGAGCCACATCCCCAGCTCTATTTTGTATTTTACTTAGAGACAGGGACTCACTGAGCTGCTTAGCACCTTGCCTTTGTTTAGGCTGGCTTTGAACTCTTGATCCTCCTGCATCAGCCTCCTGAGTTCCTAGAATTATGGGGTGTGTCACCATGCCCAGCTTTTATTTCATTTAACCCTCATCACAATGATACGAATTAGGTCCTATAAACATTGTTCAATAACAGAAGTAGAAACTGAGGTCTGCAGAGGTTAAAGAATGCTCAAGGTTACAGGTGTTAAGGGTAGTGCTCAGATTCAAAACCCAGGCTTTCATTAATTTTATACTGTGTTCCCCAGCTGTATCAGATAGTGCCAGATTCCTTTATAGTAATGATAATATGTATTCTATTTTTAAATCTATTTTCTAAATTTGATACGGGCATCTCCTGAACATTGGAGAGGTTCTTCCCAAACAAGTACCAGTTTCCATGGAAATTGTATCTAAGGCTATTGGACATCATGGCATTTGTGTATTCAAACTAACATTGACCAAAGTCCAAAATCCTTAGCATAGCACTTAACATATAGTTGCTCCCTGAAGTCTGGGGAATTGCTTCCAGAACCTCTCATGGATACCAAAATCTGCAGAGTCACTCATAATAAAATGGCTTAGAATTTACATATAACCTATATAGATCTCCAGTATTCTTAAATCATCTCTAGAGATTTCTTAATACAATGTAAATGTTATATGAAGAGTTGCTATATTATATTGTTTACAGAATAATGACAGGAAAAAAAAATCTTTGCATGTTCAGTACAGACACAATATTTTTCAAACATTTCCACTTGAGATTGGTTGAATCCATGGATTCAGAACCCACAGATATGGAGGACCGATTACATGATTCAACTTTCTCTCTCATTTTTTCATATTAGAATACTTTCTATTTATTTACATTCCTAATTTCAACCATATTCTATGTTCATCCTGACTGCCCATTGGTCTGTTGGTTGGTTCGTCCGCCCGTCCATCGTCCGTCCATCCATCCATCCATCCATCCATCCATCCATCCACCCACCAACCCATGAATCAGGAATGTGGTTATCTTCAGGAACAATAGCCTGCCTGGACTCACCTTGCTGTATCTTGAAAAGGGACAAATGAGTAAACCTATCTAGTTCCTAGTCCTCATATGGGATATAGCTCGAATTACTTCCTCTTCCATGAAGCCGCCCCTCGGAACTCTGGTCTCTATTTATCTCGTCTCTCATTATTACAGTATTATGGCTCGTACCATGATTAATATACAACGCAACCTCATTTCCGATGTGAGTTGTGTTCTAAAGTCAATGTAAAAGGACAGAATGGTCAAAACTGTCCTATGTAAAACCTTAGGAAAGATAGCACCATGTTGGGAACTGAGTTCTGTCTCCCAACAGGCACATTACAGCAAATTTGTCCCTCAAGTTGATAGGGCTTGCTGTTTCTGTGGTTACAGGACCAGTGGCATCATACCTCATTGCCAAAATGTGAGGAAAATGCATAAACAACACAGCTGCAGCTCACGCATGCTGTTATCATCACAGCATCACAGTCACAAGACAACCCAGGCCACTCGGACGGTCCCAGCAGGGCCCGTATGGGGGGTGAATGGTGTGCTCCATTGCCTGAGCCTTGGGCACTACTTTCTCCCTTTTACATAACACAGCTCCGTGGACTTGCCTTGTGCCGGGGGTGGGGGCACTTAACTCTTTCAAATGGGCAACTCAACAAGAAATCCCTGGAGCACATGAACTGTGTCTAGTGCTTGTTGAACAAGAGCATCTTATCATCCCTTAGTGTACAGGCTTCTCCATGATGTGACTCCTGTCTACACCACAATTCCTCTTCTATGCTTTCTACAATCTAACCCTACTTAACTCTTTTTAGACCCACATATAAGACAGGTGACTTCATCCTGCCTGCCTCTGCCTCTGGAGCACCCCTTCCTGTCATTGCTTATCCTCAGTACTCCTGTCAGGTGCTTCCTCTTTATTGATGGATTGACTGGAATCATGCCCCTATTCTTCATACTCTTTGCACTCTGACCTTGAACTTGGCCACCTGAGTTGCTTTGAGCAATAGAACACTACAAATGTGACACAGCAAAGGATTTAAAATATATGAGAACCTAGTCGATTAGATTGTCTTGATTGCCTGTTGCCACTGCCAGGAGAGCATTCCTGGGCTGGTTTGCTGGAGAATAAGAGACAGGTAGTGCCAAGTCAAGGTGCCCAGTCATCCCTGACCCAAAGCAATCCTGGATCAGTCAGCTGCATGCTGATCCCCAGACTAGTGAGCAATCCCAGACAGAATCAGCAAAGCTACCTGATGGTCCACAGATGACTGCATGCAAACCAGCAAGTCCAGCAGACCCCAGTCCCGATCACCTGTACCCCACAGACTCACATCATATACTATTCAAAGTTTGCATTTATCAAACAGTATTAATGTGGCAATAAATAGCTGATACATCTTTAGATTTCCCTGACCCTCCCTGATACTCCCAAGTAGAGACCCCTTACTGGTACAAACTCTGAATCTTGTACTCTCTATTACAAACATAATACACTTTATTATAAACATGTGATGAATGAAACTGTAATATTCTGTTTTTGAGCTGGCTTCTCTTTCTAAGACTAAACTTCTTGCAAATAAGAACATCTTTGAGAGGGAGGCAAGGTTTATAGTTAAAATAATCTGGGCATATCTGAGCTGGAATCTTGCCTCAGCAAGTGGCAAACTTCCTGGACCCTAGTGTCTTGAGCTATAAAATCAGGACAGCAGCAGCAACTTTGCAAAGACTCTGGAGACAACTAAATGAGGAAGTCTGTAAAAAGTAGCCAGCTCAATGTGTGTCACTTCCAAGGGCTCATGATTTGGTTGGGTGGATTAATGAACTGACACTTCCACAGCAAAATTCTTCGAAGCAGCACACAGAAATAGCACATCCTTTACACCATTACGGATCCTAACATCACAGATGCCCAGAGTCTTCTTTAACCTCTAAATGGATTTATGACTATTGAAGCTGATGTCTCAATTTACTGAACCCATCTGTACAATAAAAAAGTACTTCAGAAGACCATCTCTGCAACTTAATGTCAGCACAGTAGTTAAATGCAGTTTATTTAATCTTTCTTTTAAAACAAAAGTTGCAGGTTGTTGCTTATAAATCTGCTCTTCCTGCAATTCTTCTGAGGATGATAGACCCTTGATTCGTGCTTCCTGCCTGCTGTTAGGCAAGCTAAGTAGCCTGGTTGATGGGCTACGTTCCTACACAATTAAGGAGCAGGTACTCACCTCTCTGGAGGTGGGCAGCCCTCTTTTACGGTCACTGCAAGAACAAGAGGCAAAGTTAAAAAAAAAAAAAATGGTATTGGCAGCAGCCTGGTTAGAGTAAATGATGCTCATGACATGACCCAATCCCAGAGACCAAATGTGGAGTGTCAGTTCACCTGTGTTCCCAAACACCCCCCTCCCTCCATGGTACCTGGGGCAGCTACCTGTCTCTACACTCCACACCCACTCTTACTTTGCAGTGTTTATTTGTGGGTACAGCCTCTTGCGTTAGACTTTGACCTATTTGAGGATTGGAAACTCTGTGGGATTTATCTCCATCTCTTGCTCCCCTCATAGGGCCTGGCCTTGCTGCTCAGTGCATGGTTGGAATAACACAGGAGGTTTACTTACTGGGGTGCCAAGCACTATTTAAGTTCTTTCTAGGCATCACCATATAAGTCCCACAATAATCCTGAGATTGGAGATATAATCATCCCCATTTTACAGATAAGCAAAATGAGACTTGGTGAGTACTAGTGGGTTAAGGAACTGGGATATACAAGCACTCTTTTATTACAAAGGACTTAATGCTTTGTTCCATGTTGATGATCATCTTGCCTTTCAGAGAGATGGCTTGAGACCTGAATCACACTTAGCCTTTCTTGATATGGAGGTGGTCATATTACTTATTATTTATAAGACCTCTATCTCAGTCAGGCTTGGTGGTGCTTGGTGGTGCAATCCTAGTGACTCGGGAGACTAAGGCAGGAGGATCATGAGTTCAAAGCCAGCCTCAGCAAAACCAGGGTGCTAAGCAATTCAGTGAGATACTGTTTCTAAATAAAATATAAAATAGAATTGGGGATGTGGCTCAGTGGTAGAGCGTCCTGAGTTCAATCCCCAGTACTGCCCCCAACCAAAATTAAGAACCTCTATCTCTCTATAGCATTTTCTTTTAGGATAAGACTTAAGGTGACTTGTAGCACTGATTCTCCAAGTGTGGGCCCTAGGCCAGCAACATCAGCATTGTCCTTAATTGTCAAAAAGACGAAGACTCAGCTTCCATCCCAGACCAACCAAATCAGGAACACAGGGAAGGGGATCCTGCAACCTGAGTTTAACAAATCCTCTAGGTTATTCTGATGCATGCTCAAGTTTGAGAACCACTGAATTAGAGAAATTTAACCATGAGGCTGCCCAAAGCAGTCAAATGAGCAATCAAAGACTGCATTAGCTCTCTCAAAGTACCATCTGCTGCTGCTGCTGGCCACAGTAAAACAAATGTTAGCACAGCAATACCTATTGCCCCAAAGTGTATGTTCCCCTTATGTTTCATTAGAGTGAATGTAAGCAAAGGCATATCAAATGTCTACAGATCAGTTCTTGGTGAGGCATGGCGGCATTCCTTTAAAAAGCAGAGCAAGACACAAAATGGCACAGACAAATGACTTCTAAGGATGGCTCACTTCCTGGATGGGTTGGGGAGGATGTAATTAGTTAGTACAGGCAGATCGCAGGCGCCCTGGCGGGTTAGGGGGACCGCTTAAGAGCCTCAGGTCAAGTTCACACTTGTTCTCTCTCTCTCTCCACTTCCTTTTCTTTTCCTGCACTGATTGTGTTGGCAACACAGGTTTTGCAACAAACCCGAACCCTCCCTGCCTCCCTGCTCCTCGACTTTCCTTCCCCCTCCCCCACTTGGACAGATTCCCAGTGATCAAATGTAAAGCTCTCAGGGGGGCAGGCTGGCCCAGGAGCGATAAGGGACCAATTCCTGTAGGTCTGTCACTTCATGGGCAAACTGCCACAGCCTGTCCTTGGGAATAAGCAGTGATGGGTGTGGAACTACGTGGAGGAAAAGTGGTGGCATTGGAGAGGGAGGTGACATTGGGAATACAGGCAGAGTCATGACCTCCAGCTGGCTGTGTGTGGGGCCCTGTGCTCTTCCTTACCTTCATTTGGGGTCTTGGCAATAGAAGCTGGCTGCCTCTGGAAGACCTGGAGGTTCACAGTGGGGGGCTTTGATGGTTTGCGGGGAGGAGGACCCAGGGACTCAATGGAAGGCAGTGGTCTTGTTTTGGGAAACTGATGATGCCTGATATCTGGCTGTTTTTCTGAGACTGGAAAACAAATAAATTATTATTTATATTTCATGGCTTGTCAGGTAAAACTCCCCTTCAATCTACTCTCCATGCAGCAGCCAGAGTATCCCAATCCAAACTCAAACCAGCGCATGTCACCCATCCGCTGCCCTGAAGACTTCCTCAGCATGACCTGTTCACTCCATCTGCTGCCATTTCAGCACCACCTGGCCCCAGCTCTGTCTCCTAGTCTCTCCTCCTCACCTGGTGTCATCCTACTACCCCCAGCCTTCAGTCCCAGTGTCTGTCACTCACACTGTGTCTTCCCAGTTCTGCAGGCTTGATTTTAAAAGGCTCCCCTATCTCCAAGACCTTGTTCATGCCATTTCTAGTTCTGGGTTCTGTTCCCTCTCTTGCAAACTTTGATCCAGTCTTCTAAAGTTCTGTTGCCAAATGACAGCTCTTCGAGAAGGCTTTTCTTGACTTCTCTAGAAATCAAGTAAAAAATTAACCACTCCCTGGTTTGTAACCCTATAACACATTATTAATGCCTCTACCTCAATGTCATGGCTTCTAAGAGAAGCTGGTCTAACTTCCCATTAATCATGGCTCTACTGGCTGGAATTATGTCATATTGATCTCCTGACACCAAGCAAGGACAAACCATGGCTATTCACTGAAAGGATTCCTCAAACATATGGTCTGCAAATAACATGGCAGGAACTATAAAGAGGAGTAAGAATTCATCTCTGATCTCCAGAACTGATAGCTAAGGACTGGCTTCAAAACTGACTTTGTGGAGCTTGGCTTTTGAGTTTTATGTCCTAGAATTTTTCCCAGTTTTATATATTTGTCCTTCTGTACTCATAAGCCCAATTCCAACAGAAATTCCATTATTAAATATGAAAATCCTATCTGCCTCTTGTGAGAATAACACACATTCTTATATAACCCAAGTGCTTTGATTTTTGGTTTACCTAATATAGTAGTGGACTATATAGGCCACTCACAATAAAACTAAAGAAGTGGACTAGTTTTTCTTGTACTTCCCTATACTTTGTAAGCTGAGAGGGGACAGAAAATCTTTATATTGCCCTACCATAGGAGGTCTTATCCCCAGAATCTCAGGGCCAAATTCCTGGTCTAGATTCTTCTTAGTCTTTAACTACAAGTCACAGTGTCAGAAATTTCATTCTTGATCAAATTAGGGAGAAGACCTGGTGAAAATAAACTATAACTAATTGGTATCCTATTTCTTACCAGTCACTGTGCTAAGCATGAGTTATCTCATTTAATTTTCTCAATCATTCCATCCAGTAGGTTCTAGTTTCTTTGTTTTCTCCTATCCATCTTTATTTCTATTTATCCTCCTCTTTTCCCTATCCCTTTCTCAATAACCGTTTATTTACTATACTTCAGGCATTGTTCTGGCAGCTGGAGATAGAACTGAACCCAAGAGCAATTGTAGTCCTATATTTAGGAATTGTTCATTCTACTAAGAGGAGACTAATGGCAAACAAGTAACCAGCAAGAGAATTCCAGAGGCATTTCTGGCATGTTGACTATGGGATAGTGAGCTAGGGGGAGAGCGGTAGGAGAAAAGTCAGACACACAGCAAGTACCAGAGAACAGAGCCATGAGACTGTGTCAGTAGTTTGGGATCTATTCTAAATACAAAGAGAAACCGTGTGGGGTTGTAAGCAGGAGATTCCTCCATTGGTCGATCCATCCATACAATCAATCATTTAATCAATACTTTTTGAAGACTTGCTCATCTGACCATATTCTTTTGGGGATATGGTGGTAAGACAGTCTTTACCCTCTTATAATTTATATCTTATTGAGGGAAGCACATAACAAGATACCAGGTTAAGGATAAATGATATGAAGAACATCAAAGAAAGATACAAAGACAAAGGGTAATAGAACTGGTGTAGCCATTTTAGACAGAGTGACCAAAAAGGACCACTCAGAATAGAGACTTTGATGAGGGGAGGGAGTATGACATCAAAGACCTGGCAGAAAAGTGTTCCAGGTAGAGGGAATGACAAGGGCAAAGACCTGGGATGGAACCAGCATGGTATAAGGATTAGCAAGGCAGTGTGGCATGAGAGGAGAGGGCAAAGACTAAGTTGCCTCAATCCCTGTTAATGGTTGGAATTGACTTTGGGCAGAAGAATGATGTGATCTGATTTATGCTTTGCAGGGTCATTCTGGAGGGGAACACAATACAAAAATGTAGAAGCAGGGAGACCAGCAGAGCTGCTGCAATGGTTCAGGTGACAGATGATGGTGTGGCAAGAGCAGAGATATATGGAAATTGAGGGGTTCTGAACTCACCTTTGTGGTAGAATCCAGCACTGGCTGATGGATTCAATGGAAAGAAGAAAAGGGAAGAAAGAAGAGAGTTTCACTCCTATTGTTTTGCCCAAGATGGTTGTGACATTTACCAACAAAGTCTGGTGACGGCTCTGATTTGTAGGCAAGCAGACTAGACTCTAAGAAGTTTGTAGATTTCCTGAGTTCCTGCAATTGTATAAGAACTAGGTCTAGGAATTATATCCAGGATGCCCAAATTACATTACAATAAATTCCAGGAGGATAAGCACTTGACCCAAATTTGAGACTCTAACTTCAGAGACAGGCCCACAATCCTCAGGCCGCATTTCCCGAGTCACATATATGAGCACTCCAAATTGATAGGCTTTAATTAGAAAATAATGACCCTTCCCCGGTCCACTTCTTACCTGGGGCCTGGCTGGCAAGCTCACACTCATAAATAGCCTGGCAGGTTCTGCCTGCCTGGCTCCTCTCAGGACCAGGAATTTCCTGGCTCTTCCAGCCACCTGGAGAAAGTAGAGAAGAGGCATCTTTGGAGGTGGTGAGTGATTTTCTTTGGGCCATCAAGTGCCTCTGAGAAGGAAGGGTCTGGGCTCCCTTGGTTTCCAGCTTTTTCCTGGGCTTCCCTTGGGCAAGCCCCATGCTTTTTTGCCCTTCCAAATGGAAGGCCTTCCCTTCACAATCAGCAAGGAGAAGGGCTGATGAGGTCTCGTTTTTCTGAGAGGAAACCTTCTCCCAGTTCCTGAGCTTGTCTCTGAAGCTGCTGGATGTCATCACTCTCTCCTTGGTGGTTATCTCGGTGTTTGACCCAGTCACATCTAACAGCAGAGAGGCCTTCTGGAATTTTCCTGCAGAACACACATGAGACTTTGCTGGAGGTCCTGGGGAACTTGAACTCTTCTGAATTTCACTCCTCTGGGCCACCTTGGTTTTCTGGGTTTTATGAGGCAGGAACTCACCACTGCAAGAATGTGGTGGGAGCTGACTATGGTTGGAAGGCAGGGGTTTCTCCTTGGCCAGGATCTGAATTGGCCGTGTGCATACCAAGTCACCCTTTGGAGAAACACCTGCTGGGAATTTAATAGGTCCTGGAAGCGTTGGAGCATCAAACTTTTGAAATTTGGCTCGAAGTTCCTTGAAGTTTCTTACTCCTTCCTAAAGCATAAAAAAAAAAAAAAAAAAAACAAAAAACAAAAAAAACTCACTATCCCAGGGAAAAGGAAACCAGCATGATTAGCTGACCCCACTGTACATGTTAAGGAGCTATAATGGCAGATGTAATCCAATTGCTGACTTGTTGACTAATGTCAGTCAGTGATGCTACTGGCTATCTGAGATGGAATGAAAATGATTTTCTCCTCTTTGAATCATTTCAGCTATGTTTAATTTCTTCACAGCATATAAAAAATACTTGCAGATGTTAGCCAATAAGCCCCTTGGTACAAACTTCTGATAGCTTCCCACTGCCTATGTTATAAACTGCTTCATACAGTAAGGTTCTTCACAGCTTAGAAGATAGTGGAATTATGATGTTCAACCACAGCAAAACACAACTACCCTTACACCAAACGGGGCTGTTGATAATTTCCCTAGATGTGCTCTCCCCACCCTGGCTTTGCTCAGGTGTTCCTGAAACCCACTGTCTGCTATCTACTGGACAACTCTTCCTTGCCCTTCCATGTCCACCTCTCCATCAAGATTTCCTCAGGGGAGGAGCAGGCAGAGCCAGCAGCTTCTCAGACTCTTTGGTACTTCCAAAGCTCTTTACATCTTGGCTGCTGCACTTGACACTGTGGAGTGGAGAAAAGAGCAAGTTGTGAAATGACAGGCCTATGTTCAAACTCCAGGCAAGTGCTTTGGGAAACTTGATTTTCCCTCTAAGTGCAGTTATATCATAAAAGTGGCCAAGTGGTAGAAGGACCAGGGCTCCCATATGTAAAGTGTCCGTCACTGCCAGACACATAGTAGGCCCATGACAAATAAAGGCTCAATGATCCTCTAGTGGTTTTGGCTCCCCTTGGGAGATCTACTCTTCCCTCTAAACTGGGCTCAGATTCAGCGTCTGCAAGTGGTGGCGGTGATGTCATTGGGAGCCTGGGGCTGGAGGAAGGGCCAGGAGCAGTGACTGGCAGGTATCCAGCCAGGGAGGTTTAGACTTGGCTCCCTGCTTCTTCCACTAGATCTCGTTTATTTGTGTAAGTGCATCTCATCATCTTTTGCCTTCACAGGAGGTAGAAGGACATCTAATGGAGTCTTTTCAAAAAGTAAGAGCCACTACTCTCTCCAGATCACGTTGAGGGTTTCTAATTTCATGTACACAGACCATCTCCATGGCAGGGACTTCCCGGCTTGCCAGCTGAGGGAATGTTGCGTGACCTTTTCTCGCTGTTTATAGTTGACTCACACCTGCCCTCTGAAGATTTAGGAAGGGAGAGAACATGAACAAGAGGCCTAAAGCAGGTGTCTGGGAGCTGGCTTGCATTTGCATGCTGAGTCCTCACTCTCTCCCTCTCCCCACCCCCTCCCTCTCCTCTCCTCCACTCCTCCCCCTCCCCCTCCCACTTTCCCACACACCCACATCCCCTGGACACTTTTACAGCTCTCTCCACAAATTGCCAAGAGTTGATTTCTTACACTTAAGCCAGCAGACAGGTTAATCCAGCTGTTCTTCCTGTCCCCGGACGTGGCAGAAGCCTTCACTGGGCATGAAGTCAGGAGACCTCAGTGAAGCTCAGCCTAGCCCTTTCCTGTTATGTGCCTTGGGCAAATCATTTCACGTCTCTGAGCCTTATTCTCCACACTATAAAATGGGACTTCTGTTTCTAATAACAGTTCAGAGTTCTTGTAAGGATAAATAAGATAATAGATTGTACACACCTCAGTGGCAAATATTTTTAAAATTGTGGCAAAACACACATGACATAAAATATACCGTGTTAACCATTTTGAAGTATCTGGTTCAGCAGTGTTAAGTAGATTCTCAGTGTTGTGCAAGCAATCTCCAGAACTCTTTTAATCTTGCAAAACTAAAACTCTATACCCATTAAATAAGAGCTTTTCATTTCACCTTCCCACTCTACTTTCTCTCCCACTGGATTTGCATATTCTAGTTATCTCTTATGAATGTAATCATCCAGCATTCGATGTTTTGTGACTGGTTTATTTCACTTAGCACTATATCTTCAAGGTTTAACCATGTTGCTGCATGTATTAGAATTTCCCTGCTTCTTAGGTTGAATGATATGTACACACACATACATATATCAACATTCCAGTTATCCTTCATCCATCATTGGACAACTTGTTGAACAAGAACCACGAAACAGATATCTGCTTTAGCAATTGTGGATGCTGCTGCTGTAACCTAGGTAAAGAGATATTTCTCTGAGATCCTGTTTTCAGTTCTTTTGGGTATGTTCCCAGAAGTAGAATTGCTCCATCACATGGTGATTCTATTTTTAATTTTTTGAGAAACCTCCACACTGTTTTCCATAGCAACTGTGCCATTTTACATTCCCAACAGTGTAAAATTATTCCAAAAATTTATCTGTGTCCTCAGCAACATTTATTTTTTATATCAGCCCTCCTAACAGGTGTGTGTAGGTCAGTGACTAATATTTTTAAAGTCATATAATAATGCTTATGTTTAGCTCTTCCTATCTGAAGCTGTGTGAACGACAATGTTATTGCTTGGTAGATTTTAATCTCTGTGGGACTGATTGAGCAAAGTCCTAGTAGGAAATAGAATTATGGATTTGATAACCTCCAAACCAAGGTCCTGTGCAGAGATAACAGGTTTGGGTGATGGGAAGACCTGATTGTACCTGACTCATTCCTTTTTCAACCAATTTTCATTAAGTGTCCACTCTACAGACAGAACACTGTTTGATATAGTCAAGGACTCTGCCCTTAGATATGACATCCTAATGTCAGGGAGAGATAGAAAATAAGCAAACACACAAGAAAACGTTAGAGATGAGTGCTAAGCGGAGAATTAAATAGAAGATGCAATGGAGCCTGGACAGGATGATGCTGCTGGTTTTTAGAGGTGGAGTGGAGAAATCATTCCTTTTCTCACTCATGTACCGCGTTAGGGGTTGGCCTGGGTCCCCTCCAAAGCCCCTTCCGGCCCTAACATCTAGATTTTCTTCTCCTTTTTGTAGATGGGAAGAGATGTGATACATTTTGTCATTTGTCATTCATCACCCATAGGTGGGAGCTCAGGGTTGAAGGCATGAGGAGAGTTTCTGAGAGGTGGCTGAGGGGCCTTCTGTTAAACTAGTCTCCATTCTTCTGTTCCCACAGCAAATCAGTCCCCAAATCCCCCACTACACACACACACACACACCAGTAGGAATATTTATCTGTGTGTATATATAGATATACATGTATATACACATACACACAATGTGTGTATATATACATATATGTGCTATGTGTGTGTGTGGTGGGGTAAGATGCTGGGGATCAAACCTCGTGCATGCTAGGCAAGTGCTCTACCACTGAGCTGCGTAGGCAGCCCAATCCTACTGATCTTTAGCCTTAAACAACCCAAGAGCCTGCCCCTTCTTCCTGCTATTTCCACTGCCTTCAGGTCTGTCTCACTTATTTCTTGGAATGACTTCTTTATGATCTCTCTGCTTCTACTCTGAGCCCTTCTAATCCTCCATTTACTCAGCCGTTAGACAAATCTGTTTAAAAACACAAATCTGATCACTTAAGTCCCTTATATGTTTAAAATCCTTCAATTTTGGCTTCCCAAAGCTCCAAATCAGCTCAAACACTTTTGCTTAACACCCAGGACCCATCCTAATCCCAGCCCTCTTAATTTTCTGATGCCATTTCAGTCCCTCCCCAGTGGGCTTTTCTTTCTCAATAAAGTGTGCACATTTTTCCAAGTCCGTTTTGCTCGTTCATGACTCTGTACCTTTGAATGTGTTGTTTTCTCAGCCTGAAATGCCCACCTTCCTCCCAATGTATTAAACTAGCAATTCTTTCTTTTTCAAAATTCAACTCGTGTCATCTCCAAATGCATATTGGTGGCTTACTCTATGCCTGGCACTGGGGGTACAGAGATAAAGAAGGCATCCCTGACCCTTTGCAGCTCTTGGGAGTGAGGGAGACAGACACAAGCAGATTGTTCTAATATAACACAGGAAATTATTAATATGTGGCACAAAATCTGATGTGACCTAGGGGTGCAAAGAAGTTTTCCTGGAGAAGCTAAAATAGTCAGCCAAGCAAAGAATGGTGGGAAAGAAACCCAGAAAGGACAGCCTGAACAAGGCTGAGCAGTGTGAAATGATAAGGGAAGAAAGCAATTCCACTTTAGTGGAGTCCCAGTGTCCAGAGGGAGAGGCTGGAGGAAGTAGAGGGCAGCTCTTTTAAAGGTCATGACTCGAATCTTCAATGTGGAAGGCAGAGTACCAGTGTGGTTACTCCTGAGCAGATAAGCAATTTCTGACACATCTTTCATGATCATACCATGTAAAACAGCAACTGCCCTGCCTACCTTACCCTAGGTGTGGACAGTGAACCTTCCCCCAGTGCAGAGACTGTAAATCTCAGAGTCGCATTGCCCAGGCACTCTCTTGGCTGGAATTCTTCCAAGCAGAGGTGTCCACAGCAGGTGAGGAGATGAGTATGAGAGTATGTTCCTGGGGAGTGGCCAAGGCAGAGGTTGCTGTATTGCGCAATGGACAGCAGCACCCATGGGCTCCCATTGGAATGATTCCTGTGGACAGTAGACTTTTCCCTTAGCTCTTCCCCAGGCCTCCTGGCAATTTCCAGAATAATCTGTAACAAATCCTTTTCTGTTCAATCTGACAACAGATTTGTCAGTATTTCAATATTTGGTCCCTGCTGTTGCACTAGTACCTGGAAGCTTATTTGGTCCACAGTGGGTGCTCTGAAAACCTGGTGAATGAGCGAATCCTTGATTTACAAGTCTTTGAGAATCCATGGAAGATACGAATGGTACCTTGGTATCACCAGCACTAGCCCGGCGGCTCACAGAGTCTTTGGTAAATAAATGGGTGAGTGAATAAATGTTCAGAAAAGTTAGCAAGTTTGTATGAACACATGAACTAAAACTGCTCAGAATTTTAAGTTTTCTTCTATCATCTTTGTGAAGGCAGCCTGGAATGTCCACTGAAGTAAAGTATTGAAACACAACAATGTCAGAAGACGACCTGGAAAATACCCTGGAAAACAGCCTGGGCACTTCTGATCTGGACCCTACGAGAGCCTCCGGATACCTTATCTGGAAACACAGGCCAAAACAATACAGAAATATTGTGGAAACAATCTAAGATAAAAGACAGTGGTGTCCTCAAAACAGAAGGGGCTTATCTCTTTGATATGGAAGGAGGAAGCAACCAGCCAGGAGGAGCATAGAAACTGCTCTTTCAGAAGCATGAAGAGACCAGTGGGAAATGGTTACCAGTTTGCCCCACAGTATTCTAGCTGCAATATTGTCACAGTTAGATGAATGTACTTAGTCAAACCAGGGGAACAAAACTCAACAAAACTATCTTCTCCCAGCTAGTTTTGTTTTACAGGAATGTAAGGAATAATAATGACAATAATAAAATAGGCACTGCTGTAAGCGCTTCATATACATTAGCTCATTTAAACCCAGTGTATTCCCAGCTCACACACAAGGATACTGAGGCACTGTGAGACCAGATGACTTGGTCACATTAGAAAGGGTCACGGCTGGGATTTGAGCTTATGCAATATGGCTTCAGAGTTCAGGACTCCTTCAACCCAAGAATTTGCTTCCTAGATTTAGACATTTTTTTTTTTTTTGGCTGATTTTATTTTTTAGATCATATAAGAGGAAGGCTATAATATCAGCTTTGTGAGAAGAAATCCCCCCTTTCTAGTTTCAGACACTTGATACCTATTTTTTTCTATTCTATTCTCATCATCAACTCATATGTGTGTGTGTGTGCTTTGTATTGGGAACTGGGGACACTTAACCACTGAGCTGTATCTCCCCTTTTTCCTTTTTGTTTTAAGACAGGGTCTTGCTTAGTTGCTGAGGTGGGCCTCTAATTTTCATTCTCCTGCCTCAGCCTTTTGAGTTGCTGGATCATAGTGTGTGTGCTACTGCCTGACCATATTCATGTTTTCTTAGGTAATCTTTGCAATGACCCTATAAAACAGGCAGCATCACTGTCCCATTTTACATGTAAGCGTGGTGGTAAAGAGAGGTTAGCTCATACCCCAGTTTATATAGAAAGTGGTACAGGAACTGGAATTCAAGTCTGTTTGAATGTATAGCTCCTTTTAGCAGTTCTGCTAATATACCTTACTTATAAAATTAGCTCTAATTTATAATTCTTTTGCTATCTCCTAGAAATTTCATAACCAATTTTGAATGTCACATTTACTTTAGAAATTAAATAATAATCACCTGATGAAAACAAACAAATGAAAATCCCAGGAAACCAATCTGCATTTGCTTTTAAAATACTCTTTCAGACTCTTTTGTTACTTATACTGACATGGGAAAAAACAGTTTCTGATATAATTGACATAGGTTTGAAAATGTGTAATAAATTACGTGGCTTTTGTGGCTGTCGTCTTGAATTTGCAAGATAGTTCTGATTCAATGTAATTTAAAAGGTGGTATGAAAACGCAAAACCAAATGATAAAACACAATTCAGCGTTATGCCCTCTCAAAATAAATTTGCAAATGAGAAAAATTCTGCTTATGAAACACAGGTCCCTATCTGCGGTTTATAAAGCATGGTACGGCTTGCTGCTCCCTGCTCTCCCGAGCACCTCCCGCGGTGGCGAGAGGTAACCTCCGTCTGTGTCACAGCTCTCAGACTCACACATACGATGGCACACATCACTCCACGCTGCAAGGTGATGTGGAAAAGAACCACAGGTGCTCTATAAATCAGAAGTGACTCAGCAGGCGAAAGCGGTCTAAAAACACGTGTATAAGAAGTTCCAAAAGGAGAGGATGTGACTTCCATGCATATTTTTTGATTTTTAAAAAAGGTTAACTAGGTTTTGAATTTCTGCAAATTGTCCGCTACAGGGAAAAACATAAGCAACATTGATGGTGTGGCTTTATCACATGTCTCAACCCTCCTCTCCCCTGAGCAAATGCTTTTGCCCTGAGGAATATGCTAACTCAAGATCCAAGGCAAAGAGAGGGCAGCAGAAGCAAGAAATTATGCACCCAGGAAGAGAGGCAGTAATACCTGTCAAATCCTACCTGGGATGGAAAGAAACAGACGTTTTAAAAATAGCATCTGAGTCACCCTTCACGAACCAAAGGGCTTCAATGCAATCTTTGCCACTCCAGGGACTCTGAGTTGTCTTCCTGGTGCTGGTGATTAATTCTTAAGCCCCCTGGGCAGGGGTGGGGGTAGGAATGGCTGAGCACAGAGCACTGTTTGATTTCCTCTCACCTGCCCTGCTCAGAGACACAGATGGGAAGGTTAAAAGTTTCTATCACAAAGTATGAGGACCAATGCTTGTTCCTGCTGACCCTCAGGCAGGAGTCCAGACCTGATAAGTGCTAAACATGGCATCTAGAGCTCCCAGTGCTACCAGTAAAATCCCTCCTTCTCCAGCCAGGCCATTACCCACTGAGGACTTCGAAGGCAGTTCACAGAGTTCTGCATGCGTCATATGCTTCAGGGCACTGGTCTGGGACAAGACCAAGGTCTGGGGCTGCTTTCCTCCATCTTGGTGCTTATCATATTCCAACTTGTAAAAACTGTTCTCTGCTGTCCCTCGCCATGACACCTTGTGGATGATTGGTCAAGCTGCCTGCACTCCCAGTCCTAAATGGCAGGCAGAGTGCATCCATGACCCACCTCCCCAACACATCGGGCCATCATGCCTTGCATTCAAGTGAGCCTGGGTCATGGTCAGAAGTCCAGGGCAGCCGGTCCCCCTCAGACCACTGTAACATCCTTAACTGAACCCCACTTCCCATTCTTCCCTCCCCAGTCCTTTCCCGGAGATCTCTGCCTCTGACTTGGTCTCTGTGGACTTGCTCTCTGCCACTGGGTCAGGGGTCAGCAAAATTCCTTACACCTTCAATCGCTTCTATCAACGTGTTCTCCTCCTTCTTGCTCTAACTTGAACTGGTGTCCCCCCCCCCCCCCCCCCCGAAGTCTTGCTTCTCTGATGCTCTTGTGAATGTGTCTTTGTCCTTCTACGCTCCTCCACTCCTGGGCCAGGTGGTGGGTAGTATTTTCCTAGCTCCACACTGCTGCTTCCGGATCATTCCTTCTTCTTCAGAAATACCATCTCCCATGAAGAGGATGCCAAACTAAGCCCACAGTTCCCTGTTGAGGTCTTTTAAATATCACTGGTCATTCATTCCCTTCATTTATTGAGGAATGTTTGCGCCTGGCTCACTCCTCGCCCTCCTTGACAACTCCCAAGGCAATAAGCAAATTCCAATCCATGTAGCTAATCCTTCTAACATCCTGGTGTCGCTCTGGTGATCTTGCCTTCCACGCCACCTCAGTCACTGATTTCTGGAGACATGCCTAAGACTTTTTCATTACTAATACATTGATCATCTTCAACGTATCAATTTAGATATCCTATCCTTGGACTCTATCTTACCCATTACCTATTTTGGTACCACAATGCCAGTAATTCTTTGGCCTCCTGTGCTTCAACACTTTTTCTGTCTATATTCCCCTATATAATCAGATTAGGTTCCATTGATCATCCCTATAATGGTTTTCTGGAATACCATTCAATCTCATTCAAGGTACTGATTCCCCCAACCTCCTGGCCTCCTCCAGGTCTGGGCCCATGCCTCAGGCCCTTGTGTGGGTCAAGATCCAGGCCTGCGGCTGCTGACCTGCCTTGATGTTTACCACACTCTAGCTTATCATAACCATTCACTGGTCTGTCTCTCCCATCAAATTTCATCTTATTCAATTTGGGAACTATGTCTTTCCATCACTGTGTCTTCTGCTGAGAGCTGAGCAATCTAAATAGAACAATTCAAAACATTTGATCTCCATTTAGTGAGGGTAGTATGTAACAATGACCTAACCATAGTACTGCATATGAGTCCACAGATACATCGTGAAATCAAGAATTAGTTTGGCAAAGCTCTTCCAGGGAATCCTTCCCAGGGGAAGTAGAATTGGATGATGCGTGGGGTTTCAGTGGACATATCGGGCTAAAGGAATGGTGCAGGCAAAGGCCTGGAGAAAGAAAGGGCCATTGTGTTTCCAGAGGACTAGATCAGAACAGCAAGAGTGCAGCGCAAAAGGGATAGAAAGAAGAGAGTTTTTATTCTTCCCAGAAGCCAGTTGCAGTTAGGGCCTTTGAAGACTTCACTCAAGGAAGTCATCAAGAATCTTTATTGCCTTTGCAGGGCAATAAGGAAAAGCAGATATGCTCTTGGCGGAGTTAACATCGTATCACTTTGCCAGTCTCTAGTCTCGATCTGCCTGTGCTCTTCTCTTCACGCAGATCCATCCACCATCATTCATAGAGCCAGTAAAATTTTCATCCAAAGGGCCTCGCAGTACTTTGGCACTAACACAAATGATCCTCTCACCAACTATTTGGGTAGTTGTCAACTATCCAAATTTTACTCATCCCTCTAGGCCCAGTTCAAATGTCTCCATAAAACCTTTATCATGGCCTCCTTCAAAATTTAACCCCTTGCACAGGCCTCCTTTGGTGATGGTTGTCAACCTTGGTTTGTGTGCTGGGGTATCCCAGGGACTCCTGAACTTGCCCCATTGAACCAGAATCTCTGGGGAGTCCTCATTTCATGGCTCACCTTGAGTGCTTATTGTGTTGCCAGCTCAGCATCTGACCCAGAGTAGATCTGGAAATATCTTACAGCTTTGCATCTGCAAATCTCTTGTGGTCTTAGGCCTTTTGTCACTTTCCCCATCTTACTACAATTACTCACTTTGCTGCCTCAGCCTCCCCATGAACTCCTCAGGGCAGGTAGAAAAGCATACTCATCTTGATAGAGCCCACAGGTTCAAGCATGGCGGTGGATTTCAAGTGCTAAATATTTATATATTTACCAATGCAATGAACGGATAGATTTCTAGAGTAATGGTCTAGAGGAGACTCTTAAATGGCGTTCTCAGAAAACTACCTAGGAATTTCAGGTCAACGGTGCATCTGAATTGCAGTACCAATCACGCTACATTCATTTAAAACTCTTCAGTGGTTCCCCGTGAACCTGATAAATGACACATTCCTCAGCTAGACACGTAAGGCTCTCTCTGATCTTGTCCTTCCTACATCTCCAGCTTCATTTCCTACCATTTCCTGCTTCTAACTCAGCCCATCTGGAAAATCAAACCTGCCTCTGTACATTTGCTCATGCTGTTCACTCTGCCTGGAATACCCTTTCCATATTTATTTGCTGAGCTAAACTTGTTCATATTTTGAGACTTATCAGTCTTTTCCAGAAGGATCCTGGGAGACCTAAGTGCAATTACGCCATGCTCTTGTAGCAGCCTCTGTTTAGCCCTCTTTCCAGTTATCTAATTTTATTTTAGTGACATATGTATGTGTCTGCTTTACTCACCCCCTACTCACATGGCAAGCCCTCAGGAGTATGGACTGGATTGGGATTTTTTTTTTAACTTACACTTCTGTCATTGTACCTGGGTACACAGAGCTAGACAATGCATGTCATTTTGAGTTAAACTGACCAAAAAGCCTTTGTATGTATTTATGGATGTGGGAAATGAGGGGAAATTAGGAGCAGTTCTTGATAAAAGAAAGGTACATTGAATTCTTATCACATGACACTTTTTTATTGCATTTCCAAGTAGTATGCATAGCCACAAGTGTATGTTGTCAATTACTGTAATCCTTACAGCTGGCTTCTCAGCTTGCCCCCAAAGATGAAGACAAAAACCAAGGATCTGAATTTCCTAAAGTTTGCTCAGGTCACAAACAAATGAGTGCTGGAGTCGAGATTTGACCCAGCAAGGACGCAGGCCAAAGCCTGTGATGTGCTGAAACGATTCTGCCCAGCCCACGCACCTTTTCCTTCATGACAGGGGTTCTCTCTCCTTTTTCCAGATCCATCCTTCACTTATTTGTGGAGTGCCCGCTGTGGGTAACATACATGAATAAGACAGACACGCGCCTTGCCCTCCCGGGGTTCGCTCTTGTGAAAAGACCACTTACACAGACAGGCAAGCACCCGGTGTCACTGCTGTGACAGGGCAGCACAGAGGAAACCTCACCGGGCTTGAGAAGCCAGGGGACCTTTGCAGAGAAAGCAAGATGTGAAGAAGAAGAGTGTGACTGTCAAAGCGAGGGCCATCACAGGTTGAAGAGGTGAACCTTAAAACACCTGAGGCCTAAGAGATCCTGGCTGGTGGAGATTCCAGAGCCTGTAGCGGGGCTGACAGGAGAGGGGTGGGGAGGTGGGCAATGGGGTTGGGCTGCACCCCAATTGTGTAAGACATTGAAACAAAAACAAACTCGGCAGCACAAATGTGCATTTTAATGATTCAGACTGTACCAAGGAATGGTGACTACGACCATATTTTGGAACTTCCGAATCCTCTCATGCAGGGCATGGGTCTGTAGAGAAACCCCCAAGCAGTGCGAACAACCAAGGAAGAACAATCAAGAAATTCAACTGGAAGGTGTTTGAAAGATCCTTTCAAAATTTCTTCCAGCAATAAGAATTGATGCTTGACAGTCTTTATGCTAAGTATATATTCTGCTAATTCTCTCATTGAACCTGGGGATCTTCTTTACTCAAAGAACTAGCATGATATTCTCCAGTTCCATCCATTTGCCAGCAAATGCCATAATAATTTCATTCTTCTCTATGGCTGAGTAATATTCCATTGTGTATCACACCACATTTTCTCTATCCATTCATCTGTTGAAGGGCACTTAGTTTGGTTCCATAGCTTGGCCATTGTGCATCGAGCTTCTATAAACATTGATGTGGTCGTGTCACTGTAGTATGCTGATTTTAAGTCCTTTGGATATAAGCTGAGGAGTGGGATAGCTGGGTCAAATGGTGGTTCCATTCCAAGTTTTCTAAGGAATACTCCATACTATTTTCCAGAATGGTTGCCCCAATTTGCAGTCTCACAAGCAATGGATAATCGAACACTTTCTCCCACATCCTCGCCAATATTTATTGTTACTTGTATTCTCAATAATGGGAGAATATCATGCTAAGTGAAATAAGTCAACCCCAAAAAACCAAAGGCCAAATGTCCTCTCTGACATGTGGATGCTAACCCATAACAAGGGAGGGCAGGGAGGGAAAGTGCAGAAGTTCATTGGACTAGACAAAGGAGAATGAAGGGAAGGGAGGGGGTTGGGAATAGGAAAGACAGTGGAATGAACCGGACATAACTTTCCTCTGCTCATATATGAATACATGACCAGGTAACTCCACATCATGTGCAATCACAAGAATGGGGTCAAAATTGTAATGGGTTGCACCCTATGTATGTATAATAGGTCAAAATACTCCCTGCTGTCATATATATCTAACAATAACAACAACATCATCAACAAAAAGAACTAGCAAAGCCAGAACCCTTCTGAGAGAGGTTTATGGCAGCAATTAGTTATGCACCAATCCTGAATCCTGACGAAGACTCCAGGCAACAGCTCCCCATTTCCCTCACCTTGGGAGGTTGCCAGCTGTGTGGAGCCCACACCACCTCTGCACCTCCCAGGGAAGGAAGCATCCCTGGAGAAATCCATGCACCGATGGCTTTGAAAAGAAAGTGTGTGCTGTGTAGAAGAGGGACCTGGGCTCCACCTTGGCTCTTTACCCAACCAGACCTGGGCTGAGCAGGCACTTTACATTTCCTCCCTACCTACAGAAGGGTGGTGCCGATTTTCAGCAGTGATTTGGTGATTGTTCCTTGGAGAGTAGAGCGTGGATGACACAATTCTCTGTGTAACTGTCCTTCCTGCCTTCAACAGATATGACTCTGTTCATCTAATGTGCGCCCAAGATACCAAGCTGTCCACCCCCAGGAGCGCTGGTCACACCGTGATCACAGGGACCATTTGTGTAGACTGCCATGTGAACAGGGTTCCTTGGGGTTGTGCATCTCTGTGTCCCCTGCAGAGAAACTTGACAATAGTGCTGAACAAATGTTTTCTGTCCTCTTGGAACTTTTAGGTAAGTAGTTTGCTCTAAAGGTTAAGAGAGACTGTCCATGCAGTCATTCATTCAGTGACTAGTTCAGTGCTGCTCTGTAGAAGGATGCATCACCAATAATAAAACATAACAGAAGTACAGGTAGAGGATCTCTTATCCAAAATGCTTGAGATCAGATGTCAGAGTCCTTCGGATTTTAAAATATTTGCATAGAATTTATCAGTGGAACATCTCAAATCTGAAAATCCAAAATCTAAAATGCTCTAACATGCAAAACATTTTGAACATTATACTGGTGCTCAAAAAGTTGTGGATTCAAGAGCATTTCAGATCTCAAGCATTTCTGTTTTCTTTTTTCTTTTTCTTCTTTTTTTTTTTTTTTGTGCTGGGAATTGAACCCAGGGCCTTGTGCTTGCTAGGCAAGCACTCTACCAACTGAGCCATATCCCCAGCCCCCATTTCTGATTTCTGAGTAGAGATATTTGACCTGCATGTCCTTAATGATTTATGTGCCTCTCATTTCCTCCTCAACATACTTATTTTTCTGGAAACATCCAGTCTTCCTTCTTCTAGTCCATCCACTCTCCTGGATTTACTATTCTCTTTCATTCACCCTTGGGTTTTTTAACATAGTGCCCAGAGCAGAGAAGACATTCCATAAATATTTGTTGGGGGAATCAGTGCCTCCATGCCTCCACACACATTTTATCCTCTGCCCAGAATGTTCTCCCTGTTTATTATCTGAAAAGCATTTGTCCTGCTTGCCTCAGCTCAGGAGCCCCTGCCTGAGCCTTCCATCAGGTCTGCAGCGGGAGGTGGGGAGTCCCCTCCACTCCTAAAATCCCCCGGAGCTCCTTCAACGACGTTATTTATTTTACTGTTATTTTCTTCCAGTTTTCCCTTCTGAGGCTGACAGCAACTGTAAGAGCAGAAATAGGGCTGAGAACACGGGCTCTGGGGTTGAACAGTCCTAGGTTGGCATCCTACCTCTATGGATTCTGGCGCTGTCTTCTGGACAAAGCCGTTTCAGGTCTCAGTCCTGATGAGTGAAATGGGATACAACTGTTCCCAGCCTATGATGGCCATGGACAGTAACGCTGGCCTGGTGCCTGGCCCATAGGTGGCCCACCATGACCATGAAGGTAGTTGGGGTTTGATAAGGAGAGGGATGAGGAGGAGGGCAATGGCCATAATGCTGATATGATTGTCATGGTGACGCTGACAGTGAGGAAATGATCCCCTGTGGCCAAGGGCACCAGCTCAGCAAATACGTGTGGGGTTCACTGACC
This sequence comes from Sciurus vulgaris, assembly GCF_902686455.1. NCBI lineage: Eukaryota > Metazoa > Chordata > Mammalia > Rodentia > Sciuridae > Sciurus > Sciurus vulgaris. The sequence continues at coordinate 45,531,440 of NC_136461.1, forward strand.
CGATGGCTTCAGATGGGAAAACTGCTTATTGGTTCTGATTGGTGGCATCTTAGTTTCCAGTAATAGGAAGACTTTAGCTGTGACTCCCCTCTCTTCTGGCATGAAGAACCCACTGGTTTTCTTCTTGTGTTCACTCCAGTCTGCACCCCCGTTCTCCCCATTCTGAGAGATCATCCCATGAAGTTACCACGTCCCCCTGCCCGCTCTCCGCGTCCTGCCCTGTGCCCAGGCTGGCTAACAACACCCATTCAAGACAACGATGAGACCCGTTCTGCTCTGCTGTGGCTCCATCAATGTGCCCATTTTCCACGCCCTCCTGGAGGTTCCTCTTCACTTTTGGAACCTGAAATACCCAGGGGGACCCTAACAAGGAAAATAACTGACAAAGGCTACCAGATGGAGTTGGCCTGGAATTCACTCTGTGGGCACAGGGTCAGGCTTTGTCACTTGGCTCGGGGAACAGCTTGAGGTAACAGCTGGAATAATCAGAGGGTGAATGAGGCAGGCTGCTCCATAGAGGGTTAGCTGAGGTTTTTCTTGGTGTTAATGGACAAAAGGAAATAATAAGACTAGAATGCCAGATGATGCTGGCACAAAGAAAAGTCACAGGCTATTAGTTGTTTAGCTTCGAGAGAAAAAAGACCAGAGTGATCTAGTTTCTGACTCTCAGGTGTTTGATCCTTGGGTCCTCAGCAAGAATGCACAAGTATTTTACCCACTGAGGCCAAATTAAAAATAGGACTAATATTGGAATTAAACCATCCAGGGCTTGGATATCTATTATGTCACTCTGCCATCTTAGAAAAGTCACACAGTTGCTCACTCAATGTATTCATCTGTAAGATGAGATGCCTTCAGATTTTCAAAGTTTGTAGTGAGTTCCCCATCCCCAGAGTCTATCTGAGTACTGGTCACAGGGTAAACAGTTCATACATTCATGTTGACCAAATGAACATGCACACAGGAAATCGATTGGCCATGATCTTCTGCAACTCTTTAATAATAATTTCTCATGAAATTTCCCATAGCCTGAGGAAGGTAGTTAAAACACTTGACAGGTTGGGGAGATAAAATCTCTTTCTCTTTTTCTGATAATATTTATAATGCAAATCATTATATTCTGTCCTGTTTCCCTTACAAAGTTCTTGTGAGTATCAAATAAAGTGAAATATGAAGGTACTTTGAACAGAATAAACTGCAAAGCAGATTCAAGACATGATCCTTAACTGTGAATCAATGATGTGAGTCTGAGGAAGAGAATGTCCCAGAGAGGAAGAGCAGTTGTCCCTTAGGACTGGCTTAGCAAAGAGAGCATGTAATTGACTCAAAATGTCAGCGTCTGGCACAGCACCCACCACCTTGTGGGTATTCAAAGAATACCTATGGGATTCATGAATGGATAAATCAACCTCATGGAAACATGGAGGAAAAAATAGGGGAAATGGCTTAAAGCAGGACTCATTGTAACAATTCTTTGAAGGTACATCTCAAATTTGAAAGCAGTTCTTTAACCACATACACACAGACTCATATGCAACTTGAGGAAGAGGAGAAGGAGAAAGGTGTTGCCAATTCAGTGTCTGCCATATCCTTCCATCTGCCCCTCACTCACTTCACCAGAGTACCTTGTCCAGGGCTGTGTGTAGAACAGCAGAGGTGGAGAAGTCCCCACTTTTCTGTCTTGCCACTGTTCCTTTGTCCCATGTTCTATGATCCAGTCATAAAGAATAGCTTATGGCTCTGCAGGGCAGTTTCTGCCTCAGACCCTTTGCACATGCTGTTTCCTATGCCTAGGATCCCCTCCTGTTCCCACCCTCCTGCCTGGTAAATGCTTTTCATCTTTTAAAACCTGAGTCAGAAATTACCTGCCCTAGGAAAGCCTGTGCTAACTTACCCTAGTCAAGTTAAAATATTTTTCTGCTCTGCCTCTTGAGTCACTGAGTATAATTTCATTGTTCACATAACAATTGTCATACAGCATTATAATTGTATTATTGTTATAAATCTTCCTTATTAAATCCTGAACCATGTAAGGAAGCTTTTAACTGTTTTATTTCATGGGTTCATAGCACCTTGTCTGTTAAATAAAAGCTCTCTGGGGTCATACAGGCTTGGGTTCCAATCCTGGCTCCATTATTTGGCAGCCGTGTGGCCTTGGAAGGTATTTAAATCACCAGGGCTGAGAACAGGAGTGGGAAGTTACATCATACACAGAGAGGGCACAGTGCGAGCCCCAAAATCTTATTTGCTGTTACTGCAGCTATTATCATTCTTGTTACTCAACCACTTAAGCCACTAGGAGAGAGAATAGTGAATAAGAAATAAACACCACTTTTTCCTAATAGAATCAACAACAGAGCACAACAATACGGAGAAGTTAAATAGACATTTATGCATTTTTCAACAGCGTCATGCACGCTATGAAGACAGCTTTTGGGTGCAGTGTGTGCAGGGTGGACTGGTCTGTGGTGGGCTGAGCAATGCTCTCCCAGTCCTGGCGCTGCCCATGTGCCCCCTTGGAACCCGTGAAGAGCTTCTGTCGGGTTGCTCGACCTGGTAAATGGTTATCCAGGTGGGCTCAACGTAATTACAGGGGTCCTTGTAGGAGAGAGTCTAGGAAGCCCTGGTCTGAGAAGATGTAAGGATGGACTCCACAGAGCACAGAAGACGCTGCGCGGACGGCTTTGGAGGAGGGAGCCATGGAGCAGAGAGAGCAGGTGGCTTGTGAAGTGCCAAAGATAAGGGAACAGACTCTGCAGGGCTTCAGCAGGAACGCAGCCCTGCAGACCCACTGTAGATTTCTGACCTCTGGACAGTTAGAGGGTGAATTCATGGCGCTGGAAGCCACTATGTTTACGGTCATTTGTCACAGCAGCAATAGGACACTCTCCAACAGAAAAATGACCCCCAGTACTCCAGGGTGCACGCTGGTCAGGATGGGCCGGGTTTTGTTGTGGTCACCCAGCAGCCCCCAAATCTCAGTGGCTTAACCCAAAAGCCTCCCTCGCCCCCACGGGCCACGTGGCCCACAGGAGTCTGAGGGGAGCTGCTTCTCACACCCACTCAGGAACTCACTCACCCTCTGTGATGTCACCATGTCAGCACGTGCCTCACTGTCCTGGGGGCAGCGGGAGGAGCAGAGTCCCACCTCCCTGCAGCTGCTGGAGCTTCGCTGCCACCCACAGCCCAGGGGCCAGGGCTGATCCAATGACCCCCGTCTAATGCTAAGAGAAGCTGAGATCTGCCAGGAGAGCCAAGGGGATGTCTGGGCTGCGTTGCTGTCCCGGGCCCTGGCTGGAAGGTGGCGGCTTGGGAGGCTCTCTACAAAGGGATGGCTCCCAAGTTGGGAGCGGGCAGATGGAGACATCAGCCAGAAGTGGGAGGGACACTGAAAACAGGCCAAACGGGGTGAACTTGAGTGGGATGAAGCCGGGGAGAGGAAGGAAGATGGCGAGGTAGTTTTTCCCAAGGCAGGATCGACATCACCATTCGCAGTCAACTGAGCATCTGTTTGCCCAAGCAAGACAAGCCCCGAGGATGGACACGCAGCTTTCCATGTCATAGCTGCTTTGGATAAAACTCATCTAGTCATTTGGTGGAAAAGACTCTGCATTGCAGTTTTCCATGTATTTGAAAGGGGTGCTCTGAGGTTTGGGGACTAGCAGACACTTTCATATTAGCTTCCTCCTTTACATTGTTTCTCGACCTGGGGTTGGATGGCGCGGTAATACTTCAAGCATGTAGATTTCCTCAGTGGAACCTCAGGCCCTGAGCATTCCACCTGGGAATTCACAGACACTGGGGCTTAGTAATTTAAAAACACATCTTGATGAGCCCCGAAGCATCAATCAGCTCTCCACCAAATGACAACCTGGACAGGCACCTCCCTGTGATTTGAAGCAAAGTGTGGGAGTGAGTCAAGCTCCATCCCCACACCTTCCTGCCCCAGGTATTATCCACTGTCACATTAGTTACACGTGGTCATAATCTCCTTACATTTGTATATTGCTTTATAATTCATAAAGTATTTACCCACAGATGATATGTCATTTGATTTTTATAACCATCCCGAAAGAAGCAGATGATATATTACCAACTCTATTTTATAGATGAGGAAACTTAACCTTAAAAGTATTAAGCAATTGCTCCTGATTGTGCCAGTAGGAGGGGGACCCAGATTTTATGATTCCAGTTTATGCTCTTCTGACGCATTTTCCTTTCCTGTTTTTAGAGAGTCAAGTAAGCGGTGGCCACATGTACCTTTGAGATACTTTGTGTCTACAAATTCTGTCATGCCACAGTTCAGAAAATTTAGGAAATATGGACTTTTTTATCATAATAGCAAGTATTGACTGCCAGTTACTTGCTGGGTGGTATGCTAAGAACTTAGTATCCAAACTCGCTTAATCTTCAAACAAACTATGAGACAACTTCCATTACTATTTTCATTTTGCAGATGATGTGATTGAAGCAGAGAGATGTACTTTTTTCCAATTGTATGTGGCAAAGGAGGGACTCATACCCAGCCAGTCCAACCTGAGTCCAAGTTTTTACTGAGTCTAAGTTATAGTCTGCATATCCCTGGGCTCTTTCTGCTCTGGGTCTGCTCTTCCTTTTGTTTAGATTTTAGCTTGAAATCTTCTATGACTATCTCAACTCCATCTCTCCTCCCTGTTCGGGATATAAACCTCTTCCTGTGATCCTTAATATCCTGTATGTTTCTCTATCTCTGAATTTGCTATATTATGAATATCTATGTTTCAATCTCAGTATACTGTGAAGTCCTTGGATGGATATCATCCCAGGTGCCTGTCCTAGGTGATGAATGGATAAATAAAATATGAAACTCCATACAAAATGGAGTATTACTTGGCCATAAAGAAGAATAAAATCATGGTATTTATGGGAACATGGATGGAACTGGAGGACTTTAGGCAAAATCAGCCAGACACAGAAAGACAAATATCATGTGTTTTCTTTCATATACAGAAGTTAAAAAAAAAAAAAAAAAAAAAAGATGACCTGGAGGTAGAAGAAGGGGTAGAAAAGGGAAGGGAACTGAGTGGAGGAGAAAGAAAGGGGAGATTTAGAGAGAGGTCAAGGCAGGGAGGACAAGATCAAAGCACACAGGATAAGTGGAAGAGATTAAATTAGATGGCGGTCCCAAGACCTCCAGTACAACCCTCTTTCCCTGGACCACACACTGTTGGAACAAATAAAAGCACAGCAGACTTTTGAATGACGTTTTTTGTTAAGGGTGTGAAAAGTGGTAGGTACCTCCATGTTTGTTCTGTAAAAGTTCAAGTGCTAAATATTTCAGCATTCAAATTGTTAAAAACCTTCCCAACTTTTTTTTTTCCTTTTCTTGCATGAGATCACACACTGATTTTGCAATAAGCCACTGGCTTATTCACAAAAGGGTGTAGAGGGCTAGGAAAGTGGTTTGAATTTTAATGTCAGCTCTGCTACAGATTTTAGATTGGGGAATTTTGGTTATATCATCAACTATGAGTATTAGTGATGGATTTGATCATGCCATAGCACTTTCAAATATATTTTCCTATGTTATCTTCATAGACAAGTAGGCATTATCAAATGCACATAGAGAAAAGGAAACTGGAAGGTTTACCTTCAGAGAAGGTAAATGAACTGTTCAAGGCCACCTAGCAAGTGAGTGGTAGATCCGACTGGGATTTAGATCTTTTGGCTTAATTTTTTTTTCAAACCTCTTTCCCAGATACCATTCTCTATGATCGTGATAAAAAGGGACCAGGCCAGTGGTTTTAGAGTTAAGCATATTTGAGTTTGAACCCTGCCCCATCCTCAAAATGGGGAAGATGATAACAGCAATAATTATGGTGAAGAGTAATAAAACCTTAACTCTTTCCAGTATTGACAGAAAATGGCTTGTTATCTCTGAAGCAACTTTAGATGTTACAGGTATGAAGAACGAATGTGTGGGGGTGTGTTCAGGGAGGAGCCCTGGCCGCCACCCATGATCCTTTCTGTGCACATCCCATGCCTAGCAACTCCCTCCACGGCTGCTCAGATGGCTTGCCTGAAGAGCTAGGAACAGCTGAGGATTTTGAAGAGGTTGAAACAGCAACATGATAACAAAGCACCCCCCAGGCTGGAGGGGGAAGGGCGCTGCCCCATATATTTACGTGAATTTTCTTAATTAATTTGCTGATAAGCTCTGTGTATTAGTTTGCTAGGGCTACCATAGCAAAGTACCATAGACTGTGGCTTAAATGAGAAATTTATCATCTTAGCGTTCTGGAGGCTGGAAATGCAAGATCAAGTGTGGGCAGGGTGGGTTCTGCCTGAGGATGGGAAGAAGGAGCTCTTGCAGGCCTGACTCTTGGCTGGTGTGCTGTCCTCTTGTCCACACCCACTTGCCTCTGAGCATGCCCTGTTCAAGTTCTCCCTTTTCATGAGGACATCAGTCATGTTGGATTAAAACCCACTCTATCTTTCATACCCTGCCCCCTCCTCCCTCTCATTATCTTTCATTATCTTTCATACCCTGCCCCCTCTACATAATCCAAAGTTCTCTCCTACCCCAACACCCTCATCCCCACCCCCATTATGTATCATCATCCACTTATCAGGGAAAATATTCAGCCTTTGGTTTTTTTGGGATTGGCTTATTTCACTTAGCATGATATTCTCCAGTTCCATCCATTTATCTGCAAATGCTATAATATTATTCTTCTTTATGGCTGAATAGTATTCCATTGTGTATATATATGAGAATTTCTTTATCCATTCATTTGTTGAAGGGCATCTAGGTTGGTTCCATAATCTAGCTATTATGAATTGAGCTGCTATAAGCATTGATGTGGCTGTGTTACTGTAGTGACAGACATCATTACCCTATGTACATGTGTGATTATACAAATGGTGTGAATCTACATCATGCACAACCATAGAAATGAAAAGTTGTACTCCGTTTTTGTACAATGAATCTAAATGCAGTCTGTAAAAATTTAAAAAAAATAAAAAATGTGCATAGATTTGGCTGAACTGTACAAAACAAAATTGTAATAGCACCTAACCCATAAAAGGGACTCCAATAAATGTTTCCTGAATTTTTAACTCTGCTTTCTTACAATAAAATATGACTTTCACTTGTTTCATAAAAAAAAAAAAAAAAAAAACACTTTAAAGATCTGCTCACTTTAATCAATGACTTCTACAAAGACCTTCCAAAGAAGGCGTGATATCTCTGAATAAGATCACACTCTGACATAGTGGGGATTCAGGTTTCAACAAAGGAGCTTGGGAGGAGATGGGAGAGATACAATTCAAATTATAACAGTCTGCCTATTATTATTACCTACTGTTATTTTTCCTGTTGGGTTAAGGGCTATTTGAGGTCAATGAGTTGCTCTAAGCTCTCCGTGTGTGTTAACGTGTTGAAACCTCAGCTGAGTGCGAAGAGGTGGGTATCATTATCTCCCCTTTACAATGAGGAATCTGGGACATAGGAAGTGATGTAAGATGCTGAAAACTGAACAGCTAGTTTATGATAAAGCCAGACATGTTTGCCAGTCAGGGTGCCTCAGGTGCCAGTCTTTTAAGCACCAGGCTTTGCTGTCTTTTTGAGCAAGACATACCTCTTGTTTCCTGGGATCTCATCATCTAGACTTGGGTCTGTTCAAAGGCCCTGGGGTCTTACAAGATGAAGAAAGATCTGTTGCAGCCACAGGGTTGGCAAAAGCAGCTCAGGGCAGTGGGGCCTCAGCTGAGTCACAATGAAGTGATGATCAGCCTGGTGGACAGAGGGGTGTACATGCGAAAATAGCCCAGGGACCAGGTTGGAGGATATGGAGCTGGGGCCAGGGCACTGTGGCCTGGTCCGCCTGGCTGGAGGGCCTGGGCTCCACCACGCAGGCAACGGGAGCAGCTGAGGGGTTCAGCAGTAGTGACGGGATCAGATTTGCCTGTTGGAATCATTTATTCCAGAGTGAATAGTTTGAAGAAGGGAAGACTTGACTCAAAGTGGAAGCAGAAAAGGGCCAGGGGCTGGTGACAGGGTAAGGGACAATGCAGGCTGGCAGGGACTCAACCCTGCGGTGGCACAGGCTGCTGCATGCCTCACCGCCAGGGAACAAGCACACTGTCCAGGAGGCCTTTCCCATGCTCTGCCTTGGGGACTGTGACTTACAGGGTGATCATCTCTTTCCCTTTCAGAGGTTCTCCAGAACACACGGGAAGCCTCACACCTGGTGATCTGCTCTTATTGCCCAGCGCCCTGCCCTCCACCCTCCTTGGCCGTGTGGATCCTTCTCAGGTGGCAGAGCTACTTTTGTAGCTGTTCCCCTGTCTTAGGACTTATTCCTTAAATATAAGGAATTATTAAGGAAAATAGGAATTCTTCAAGAAAAAAAAAATCTCTCAAACTGCTTGTGAAAACTAAGTGGTATTTCACAGGCATTTGGACCTGGGTTCTGTCAAGATCAAGTCATATAGGACCCCGGGAGTGTCCCAGGATGTCAGAGCATCGTGACCACAGGGGACATTCAGTTCAACCTCCCATTGCAGAGTGCTTTCAGGATCAAGCGCAGAGAACGTCGAGGGCCTTTTAATGCCTGGCCCCTCTGCGCACCTTAGGATTCTACTCTGTTCTTAAACTTTCTGCTCCAATAACACTGACCTGCAGGACGTCACCTAACCCACGCCACCGGCAGCTCAGCTCCGGCTGGGGCTGTGCCGCCCCTCCCCCGACCTGCCTTCCCCACTCCTTCCCTGTTTCCCTGAATGAATGACATTCAGCTCATTCGGCCAGTTCTTCTCGGGGGTCCCCACCCTGGGTCGGGCACCCATTCTTAGTGTGCCCATGAGCACCGTGACGGTCTTCATCTTCCTGCTTTTTGATAATGCTGACGTTTTCTGTTTTCTTGACATTCCTCATTAAACAGCAGAACAACCAGATGGCATCCAAGATAGGCGCGTCTCAGAAATCCCAAGGCAAGGCCTGAGCCTCAGAAGACGCCTGGTGGAGATCTATGGGAGGGTGAGCGAGGCAGGCCTTGTGACCCGGTCTTCAGACTCAATTTACTCTCAAGGTGACCAAGAGCGTCTCTGGAGGGGCCCTGGCAGGAGGTGCAGTGGCTGCTCTCTGCCTCTGGGCTTGGAGCTCGCCCTCCATGGGAGTGGTGAGCAGGCTGGTCTCTGAGCAACTTCCAACCCTATGACTTGCTCAGACTGCTTGACTAATAAGAGGCAGAGGTAAACTTCAATGTGTTCAGTTATGACTCCAAAGTTCATTGATCAAGGATCCGAGAGCCACTGTAAACTCCCTGACTGACCAGCTTTGCTACCTCAAAAAGGCTATGATTCTCTCTTGCCAAGACTGTGATTAAGTAAAAACTTACCTGGCTGAGGGCAGCCATTGGGCTGCACCTTCATGTCCAATTTAGAAAAACCTATCAGTCTCTTTGAGGGTCTAAACTATATAATAAAACATATTCATACAGAATTCTCTTAAGCCTCATAGTTCTGGAAGGGAATAACTTTTTTTTCTTTTTTTCTTTTTTGGTGGGGGGTACCCGGGATTGAACTCAGGGGCACTTGACCACTGAGCCACATCCCAGCCCTATTTTGTATTTTATCTAGAGACAGAGTCTCACTGAATTGCTTAGCACATTACTTTGGCTGAGGTTGGTTTTGAACTTGTGATCCTCCTGCCTCAGCCTCCTGAGCTGCTGGAATTACAGGCATGGGCCAGCATGCCTGGTGAGGATGACTTTTTTAATAACAAAAGAGATTGAAAGGTGATCTAAATGTTCTGACATCTATTTATGCAAAAAAAAAAAAAACCCAAAAAAAACCCCAAAAAACAAAAAACTACCTGAAAATTGAATGGCCAAAAACATTAAAAAAAATGTTCTTTTCTGAGCCTCACCATTGTGTGGGTTAGGAATTTGGGCAAGGCTCAGCTGGGTGATCTCCCTGGCCTGCGGGTCTTGAGGGAAGTTATTTGGTGGTATCTCGCTGGCAAGTGGGCTGGAGGGCCTGTGCTCAGCCTTGTGGGAAGACCTGGAAGGTGTGGCTTAGCAGGAACTGTCCCCTAGTCCACAGGAGGTGTCTCTAGCATGGAAACCCTGGGGTACAGACTGCTGCCCCAAGATCACAGCAGCTACAAGATCACGTGTTCTCGGAGGAGTGGAGGCAGCGCGGCCTCTCTGTCACACCCCTAACTACCACAATGCCACGGGTACCAGACTGTATGGGTCCAAGCAGCCACAGTCTTGCACAGACTCAAGGGGAAGGGGCTCAGGTCTCTTCTCTTGATGGCAAGAAGATCAGAGAGCATGAGGCTGCATTTTAAAGTCACACGGTGACATTCCCTAAGCACCCAACAGTCTCCTAAGGCAGATGCCTTATCATGTCACCCCTCCCGCCTTGAACTCTAAATCTCAATGGCCGGCAGCTCTCTTGGCCCCTCAAGCAGACTGTCTAGAACGGAGGCCTGATCTCCTCCCAAAGCTGCTCGGTATTACATTATCTCAATAAACACCGGTGGACCTGAAGCTCAGGCTGCGCACCTTGGGTCATCCACAGTTCCTCACTTCCTTCCCCTCTCTCCAGTCCATCCGTAAATCCTGTCAACCCCTTTGATAAACAGCTGCTCCTCAACTTATGATGGGGTTACTGCCCAACAAGCCTGTGGCCGGTTGACTACAGAGTGTGTAGAAAATGCACTCGGTACCTCTAAACTGCTGAGCCTCCCCGCTGAGCAACACAGCAGGCTGTGGGGCATGGGCGTGTCCCCTGCGATCACAAGGCAGCCGGGGAGCTGCGGCTTGCTGCAGTGCCCGGCCTCCTAACAGGGTGGGCACCACAGATGGCTAGCTCAGGAAAAGATCAGAATTCAAAGTAGAGCTTTTTTTTTTTTTTTTTCTTTTTCTGAATGCATATGGCTTTTGTACCATGAGACAAGTGAAAAATCACGAGCTCAATGATCAGAGGTCAGGGAGCAACTGTATGACCAGGACGCAACCTCCCCGGCTGTCTTCACTGCTGAGACTGGTGGGCAGCTCCATCCCCGCTGGGTTGGCCAACTGCAGCTCCCTCTTACCTGGTCAGCAGCTTCCGCTCTTGCCCCCCTGAACCTTTTAGCTTCAGAACCACAGCCAGATAGAGGATTCAAACAAATTGTAAGTTGGATCACGTCATTGATTTGCTCACAAAGCTCGAATGGTTCACCATCTCACTCAAGAAAACCTGAAATTTCTACAGTGGCCTCCAAAGTTCCACAGGATTGGACTTGCTTACTTTTTACCATTCTCTGCCCAGCTTCCTCTGCACCAGCCAGTCTGACCATTTTGTTGTTCCTTGTTCATACCAACTAAGTTTCTGCCTCAGGGCCTTTGCATCTGCTATTATCGCTCTGAAGAATTTTCTTCCCTAAGATAATCACAGAACCAACTCCCTAACCTCCTTTCAATTTTCTGCTCAAATGCCACCTTACATAAATAACACCATTACAGTTCTTGAAACTGTCCCACTTAAAATGACAGCCTCTTTTGTGGCTTCAGCCTTCTTAAGGACTTCCCTAGTTTGTGTATCCACATTGCACTTATGGCCATTTCTCACACACAAACACACATGTGTATACATACACACACACATACACACACATATACACATAATTTAATCGCAGTTTATTTCTTTTCTGCTAGACTTTGTTTTATGAAGGCAAGAATTTTTTGACTGTTTTGTTCCTTTCATTCAAAGCACCTAAGAAAGATCTGGGCACACAAAACACGTTCAAAAAAATACATATTGAATAAGGAAATTTAAAAATTTTTTTCTAAAAATTACAACAAAATTCTCTTTTTCAGATTAAAAACTACCCATTTTTCTTTCAATCCTTTTTCTCCTCTTTCTGAGCAGTAAAAGTTGTGTAATCGTGTTTACTTATCCCACAAGAATGTTAGTAGCTAACAAAAATGCCCTTTGGTCTGTCTTTCTCTAAATCGCCTAGTATTCTCCTTGTTCTTTTGTAATCTCTGCGAGCAATGCCTGGCACTCAGTAGCTTTTACTGACAAACTGAAGCTCAGGTCCCAGCTCTGTTCTTACCAGCTGGGTGACACTGAGGGACTGATAATGGTCTGACCTTCAGTTTCCTCGCCTGTAAAAATATAGTACAAATGACATCGGCCTGTGTCGTAATATAGACTAAACTGGGTAGCGGATGCTGTCCATCAGAGAGGGCAAAGTACAGTCCAGCTTCATTCCTTACACCCACACTAAATCTATTCAGCTGGCACTTCACCAAGGAGGAACTTCCCAGAGTTGCTCAATAGCGTGGTCTGGGTGGGACGCTGGAGAAAATTCAGAGGGAGATGGTCTCAGAGTGCCCTGCCTCGCCAGTTCCAAAACTCAGCTGACTGTACTGAACTGCGCAACGGCCCTGGGACCTAGGGGAGCTTGTTCTGACCAGCGACAGCTGATAGGTCCTCTGTGGTGACTTAAAACCAGACACCTGGGTGGAAGCTGCATGGCTCACAGGAGAAAATGATTTGCTTTCAAATGCATAATAAGGAGATATGAAAACAGAAGACACTCTCCAAAAGAAACGGACTCATTGAAGAGAGAAATAGAGGAGGGCAGAGAATGGAGAAGAAAAGAGGACGGTGTGGTCAGTGGAGCGGAGAAATCTCCAAGTATGCCAACAGGGCTCAGCCATCTGAGGGAGGGGAGGGCCTCCCGCGGTGACGTCCCGGGCCCTCTATTTTATCAGCACCGCCAATGGTCTCACCAAGCCTTACTCTAGTGTAACGCTATTTGACCAGTGAGGAAGCCAGGTAGCACTCTGGCCCCAGGCCACACGGTTCATGAGGAGCAGAGCCCAGTCTAAAACCACAAGTGAGCACCCCGCGGCCGCCTCTTGCCAGCTCCAAGCTCTACCCTTGGACCAGGAAGCCTGCTAATCACCGCAGAGGCCAGGCAGCCCAGGAGGCCAGGTAAACACGGAGAAGTGCAGGCACCTGACCTGAGGCTGGGGAAGCGGCCGTGGAGCCCAGTGTGTGGTTAGAGCTGGGACCCTCTGTGCTCTCCTCCTCGGCGCCTCGCAGACCCTCTGCTCTGAAGGGCACGGGACACAGCAAGGTGCTCCGCATTCCAGCTGCCCCGAGCAAGGCCAGTGTGCTCTGCACCACGCCCAGGCCTGACATTCGCGTCCAGGAGGCGGGACGCACCGGCAGCCTGTCCTCAGGGCTGTCTCCACCGGGAGGAACTAGACCTGGCAAGAAAGGACACAAAATGCAAGCTCCAGACTAGTGATCTTACCTCTTCCATGGCTTTCCTCGGAGGCAGAGCCTGGGAGACAAACCCGCCTCCTGGAGCAGGATCTGGAGACCACCGCAGGCTCCCCTCTGCCTCAGCCGGCCAGGGAGCAATCACTTCCACCTCTGCCTGGGACACACCTGAGCCCAGGCTCTCCACCTGCTCCACCTGGGTCGTGGCTCCTCCCTCGCCTGGGGCTGGGCATGGGCCCGCCTCCATCCTGGGAGCCTGGCAGGGCGCCTGCAGGGCCCCCTTTGTGCACAGACCCAGAGACCCCAGACGGTTCAGCAGGCAGCTCTTCCCTGCTCCCAGGCTGGTCCGAGTCACTCCCTCTCCAGGGATGTCACTTTGCTCCGGTGTCCAGGAGGTGGTGAGGAATGGAACATGCCCTGCCCCTCCGGTTAGTGCAGAATGCTGGGGCTGGACGCTGTGATTGCCATTAGGAACGGCCTGGTCCAACTCCACCCCTGCTGGGGGTTAGTACATTTCATAAATCACTCTCGGGGCAAGTGCAGCTCAGCTCACAGGGGTGTCTACTGGAGGCGAGAAAGGGAGATAATGTAATAGCACCTGGTTTGGGCCGGTATTACCTGGGTAATACTCTTAGAGTAGCCCTGGGAAGTGCTATTATTCCCATTTTAACTGGATAGGACACTAAGGCTGAGAGACTATAACCTGGCCTCAGTCACACAGGTGCTGAGTTAAGGATGGAGGTTTGAGCCACCATAAGCTATCTGATTAAACAGGCCACCTCTCTACCGCGGCGTTAGGACTCTCAGTTTGACCAACACTGCCCTGTGGACAGCTGGCAGGCAGAGTGGGTGCCATTCCTCAAGGCTGGGTGGAGTGTGGCCACAGGCCCTCTGTAACCTCTCCTCAGCACTTGGCTTTCCCTGTGTCTTTGTTCTGCACCTTTGTGAGTCTGGCGGGCTCGGGGGAGGTTCTTGGGGGTCCCTGGGCAGGGGGAGTTGGGCGGACACATGCCTCCTGCTCTTAATACCAGGGCTCCCCCTAGCGGCTCCAGGCCAGCCTGCCGTGGCGGTGGGGATGAGGACCTTGGGGCTCTCATCTCCCTGGACCTGGGCGGGCTGGGAGGTGAGCGCTTTGGTTTGGTTGAGGCAAGTTACAGTAGTAGGCCTTGGACATAGCAGGCACTAGTCACTGGTAGCTGTTAGGAGTGGGGACTGCTTTACCAGCAGGCTGAAGATGGGTGACTTGGAACACCACCCCCCCATTATCTTTCCTATCATCTTCTGTGTGCTGAATTCAGTTTGCCCACTTCCTGTGGACCCCAAGAAAGCCAAAAAGCCCCTCTGAGATGTGTGCTCTTCATCTTCATTAAAACTACATAGGAAGGCTGACAGGGTTGGTGTAGGACCGGTGGCCGTGTGGGGCACAGCCCTGTGTGGGCACTCACAAGGCCAGTTCCTCTCTTCTTTACTCTGTCCCCTCAGTCATTGGAGGCTGTGTCAGTGTCAAAGTGCATGTGCTACACTCGAGTGCAAAAACGAAGTGGCAGTGTTTCATTTCCCTGCAAGGATCCCACTTTGCTTATGAGCCCCCATCCTGTGAGTAGCAGGTCCCTGCCAGCAGCTTGGGAGAGAACCCCCACGAGCTTACATGGGCGAGTGGCAGCACAACATACGGTGTGGGCACAGCATTACAGGGGGAATTATGGATGTGAAATTTGAAAATGACATGAAATTAACCAGATCCCATTACACCTTAGGGATGACAGTGTCATTACAATCAAGGAGGAGGTCCTACTATGTACCAGGTGCCTTGGTGATCTGTTGCTAGCTACAGAGCAGGTGGCTGTCCCCACGAGCTCCACTCAATCATGGACAAGGAGTGGCTGATGGACACCTGTCTGTTGCCTGTCAGGAGCTGTGCCCTAAACCTTGCGATATCCCTCATTTAGTCCCTGTCATGACCCTCATTTTCCAGTTCAGAAGACTGAGGCCCATGCAAGCTGACCCCCTCTGCAGGGCAGCATGGTTCTTCTGCAGGTAGAGGAGCAGAACTCCCACCCAGGCAGCCCTTTCCCAGAGCCCCCACTCCCAGCCATGCTGTTTACTTCTATTTAAATCTTTAAGAAATACCGACCAATAAACTCACAGAATCAGAGATCTTGAAGGGTTCTCTCAAGAATTTTTTTCCCCCAAATTCGATTTTGAAAATAGTCTGCAAGAAAGCCCAGCAGATAATTAGGCTGAAGTTGGGCTCAGATTTTCTGGTTATTTCTGGTCTTTTAAGCCCCTTGGCTTCAATTTGCTCCTTCTGGGAGTGGGAATGATATGTCATAATCTCCAGAAAGGTCCCATCCATCCTTTGGGGCACTGAGAATGAAAATCATATTTCTAGCACATTCTTGATGTTTCCAAACATCGCTTTCCATCTTAGATAACTGTGTGAAGCTTTTCAGTGTTTCCTATCATGTCTCAGTCTTTCATTACTTGGCAAATTCTTATGTTCACTTTATACCCTAAGTAATGGTTTGTAGCAGAATACTGTAATGAAAAAAAGAAGCGTCTGGAAAAAAGCTGAAAATGGGAAATCACATGCTTTCACCTCTTTCTAGGGCAAACTTTGGGAACCATCTGTTGTATGATGATGAAACTGGAGCGTATAGATGGATTGTCACAGGGTGCGGCTGCTGGAGTAACTGACTATTAATATTAAAATTATTATTGGTTACATTAATCATGTCTGAGGATTTCCAGCATAGTATGTAATTTATTTATGTATAATTTATATCCTGGTTACCTTCAGAAAG
Organism: Sciurus vulgaris; assembly: GCF_902686455.1. Taxonomy (NCBI): domain Eukaryota; kingdom Metazoa; phylum Chordata; class Mammalia; order Rodentia; family Sciuridae; genus Sciurus; species Sciurus vulgaris. The sequence goes on from NC_136461.1 coordinate 45,547,516, forward strand.
GAGAGAAGGAAAGAGGAGAGAAAGTTAAATTCACTGGGAGTCTATTGTATAACAAGCTACACGGTTAGCACATTTTCTTCTACTCCCCAGGACATTGTCATGAGATAAGAGAGGCAAACCCCAGTTGGAAGGACAAGCCGAATACCCTGCTCATGTAGAGAGCACAGTCTGATTCTTCATTTGAACTCTGGCCTGCTCAAATCCATCTCTCTTCCCTCCACTCCATTCCCCAAAGGACTTGAGCAAGAGGACAATGAGGTTAACAATCATAGAGGGGACCAGGCAAGTGGGCAGGGAGGAGGGATGGATGATCAGTGTGGAAATGCAGGGTGCATTGCTACAAGGTTTATGATTATTTAATGGTAATATATTTAAGGATAAAATGCATAGGATTATTTTGGAAGTCTACACGTTCACAAAATTTCCTTTTTACCAGTTTGGGAAAACTTTATAATCCACCTGGTTTATCTTTCATCTTAAAGGAAGCTCATATATCAGTCATTTATCTCAGAAAACATCATAATAGCATATAATAATTTAGTAAGACCTTTTTTTTTTTTTTTTTTTTGAAAGATGATAAGCAAACATGACCAAGGCAAATTGCTTCTCTTTTAATCGTCTTTTAACAAAGCTCCTACTTTGTGCCAGCTATCCTGCTTCGAGCTAGGGATGCAGTGACCCCTTAGGTTCTTGTAAGGAAATCATCTTCCTGCACTAATGCCAGTTACATTATGTATGCATTACTCAGATGAATTATTAAGATGTTTTCTGATATGCTTGTCTTGTTGAGATTAAAGGAAGATCATTCCCCTGTGGCAAGAAGATGGGGCTTGCCTGGAAGCCAGTATCATTACCAGTATCAACTACTCACATGTTCTATCAGCCAGAAAAGTGGATCCTTAGAAAATTCAGGCAGGGAATCCCTGCCTCTCTTTGGGTGACTCATTTACTTGAATCTAGATTTCAAGGCATAATCATATCATGTGGTCATAATGCTTGAAGGCTCAGAATGCTAGGATATGGGCATGGTAGGTCTTTAAACAATGTACACAGGTCAACTGGTGCCTTAGTCCATTTGTGCTGCTATCATAAAATGCCTTACAGCAGGGAACTTATGAACAGCATGTATTTATTGCTTACATTATGGGGGCTGAGATGGAGATCCCAGCAGGTATCTGATGAGGGTCCAGTCTGTGCTTCCAAGATGATCCTCTGGAGGGGATAAAAGCTGTAGCCCTCCTCACATGGCAGAGGGCAGAAGGGCAGAGGCCCCGCTAGCTCCCTCCAGTTCTGTTATGAGGCGCTGATCCCATCCCTCATGGCTGATTCCCCTCCAAAACATTCCAACTTTTAATACTGTTGCATGAGGGATTAAGTTTCAATATGAATTTTGGAGGGGACACAAACTTCAAATCACAGCAATTGGTCATGTGACTTACCTAATTTAGGTAGCTGATTTCTAATCTGTGTATTAGAAAGCTCTGTGGAGTTAGTTAGCATGGCTTTTTGCTGTGAGGAGGTGGGAGGCACATCTGCTGTCCTACACTCATGTGCACACCCCTTCTCTCTAGCTGCTCCTCCTTGGGTGCCATGTGCATGTCTTGTGGGTATAGGACATGTGTGCAGGCATTCCTGGATGGCAGGGTCAGATGGTTTCTGAACTGTGGCAGCAGGGCAGAGGTATGGAAGACCCAAGCTGAAGATTGATAAACTCCATTTTTTCAAAATGTTAATTAGCAAGCTGTAGTATACTTTGTTTATTCCCCATGTGTCCCCTGCAACTGTGTCGGTAAAATCTGCTGTAGTTAGACAATTCATCTTAACTCTGCCATAGTGAAAGAGAAGGCAGCTTTGGCTCACATTTGAGATGGACTGTTAAATAAAGAGGAAGCAATGTCCTCTGAGGTTAGCATGGCTGCTGTACCAATGAATGATCAGTTCCACAGGCTAAAGTCTGGGGCTATGGGTTGTTTGTTTGTTTGTTTGTTTTTTTAATTATGGGAAGGAAGAGGGCAGAGGAAACATTTGTGTTCACCAAATCCCATTTTGAATTTCTTTCTTGGGTATGGAAGAAGACTATATTTCCTTTCTTGCAGTTATACTTAAGCACGTAACTAGGTCCTGGTCAATGGGATGTGGTAAGAGATAACAAATATGACTTGTGAGACTGGTTGATTGTTCACTTTCTCTTTTCTCTTTTTGCAGCAACCTCAGAAGTAATATGCTTAAGATAGCAAAATCACAAGATTGAAGGGACCTCAATCGCTGAGTCCCTACTTCTAAGAAAACTAGTCAATAGTCATAAGATTGTAATATAAATAAATTTTTGTTGTATTAAGTTACCAAGAATTTGGAGGCCATTTGTTACTGTGGTATATCCTATCTTATTCTGATTAATACAACTTTCTTACAGTGTATTATTGAGACATAGTAAAACATAATGGTGGGATAGTAGGAAAGCAAAGACAATATTCACAGTTGGGTTAGGAGATAAGGAAACTTATCCTGATGTGGGTTTAACCAAGTCCTTGGGGAGTGAATTGAAGGTCAGGCTGCAATTTGTAACAGCCTGATCTGTGCTGTTGGGAATAACAGTAGGCACGATGGTCATTGCATGTATCATCCCACTCAGTACTTTTCAGAGGCATATATTATTACCCTCATTTTATAGATGAAGAAACCGAGGTGTAAAACATTAAGATTTTTCCCTAGGCCACACAGCATGTAAGAAGCAGAACGGAGCTTCAACATCAGATGTTTGACTGAGGTCTAGTCAAGTGCTGTTAGCCATAGGGGTCTAGTGGCAGGTGACTGCCTACACAGAAGAGCACAGGGATGACATCGCTGTGACGCTAAGGGAGGGAGGGGGACAGCTAATTAGAGAAGACTCATTGGCAGCATCTCAGGGATAGATTTCAACATCAGAGAGAGAACCTGCAGTACCCAGCAACGGTCTCAGAGCAACAGACAAACAGACTAGGGTTAAAACACTACAGAAAACACAGAGAAAATCAAGAACAGAGGCAGGTGCTTAGTTGATGGAACCAGGATCAGTGAAGTCTGGGGAACAGGTAAGACACCCTGATGACAGAAGACAGAGTACAGTGAACACCGAAGCAGGGTGGGACATTAACACCAGATCACTCTGGCCGGCGAGGGCCCCACCACCCTGTCTACTTGGTTAGGATGTGCTGGGGACTGGGGCTCAGCAGTCTTCAGACCTGCCTGGTACAGGCAGGGAGATGGATTGGAGAAGATCCTTGCTCTGGAGAAGTGTTTGTGAGCAGATGAAACCACACACCCTGTGCTTTGCTAGCAACACTGTAAAAGTGCCATGGACATACTGTGCATTTGACTTTCAACCAATCTCAGTCAACCACTTACTAGCTGTGTCTTTGACCTAGTGACTTGTGACTGACCCTCAGATCTGTAAAATGGGGCTCACACCCTCCACTCCCAGTTGGTTGCGCTTGTGAAATGATACAAGTTATGTAAAGACTCATACGGAGCAGCTGGCATTTGAGGCAACAGTGAGAATTTCCTCCTCTTCTCTTTCCATAGAGGCAAAGCCCTCTCTGCCCAGAGAGGGAAGGGAAGCTTCATAGAGCTAATCTCAGTCCTAACAGGGTGGAGGCATCATAGAGCTAATCTCGGTCCTAACAACGTCCTGTGTTCCACAAAGGTGATAAAGACACAGCTTCTGCTTTCAGGAGTCTCTGTTTCTGACCCTTCGTCATCCTGACAGCAGCCCTGGGAGGTGAGCATCCTTCCTGAGTTCGTGTCCATTTTCCCTGCTCACTAGCCATGCTGTCAGCATGACCATCAGCTCAGACTCCACACTGCCAAGACTCAGTGCAACAGCTTGTGGGGAGGTGGGGTGTGGCCAGGTCCCTCCACCATGGCCCATGTGTCAGATCTCAGTCCACCTACCCTGAATATGGAGGTGGGATGGGACAGACTGTCTGGCTCTGGTTCAGACTGCAAGAGGAAAGTCTTTTGTCACCGAAATGAAGGGTTCCTGGGGAAGGGAGGTGGCAATGAGATCTTGTTTCCTAGTGTCTCTCAGAACAGAGGATGCTGCTTCAAGCCACAGTGGCACGGTCTGCATGCACATTAGCCAGGTGGAACTGGGCAGGGAGGTCAGCATATTTATTCAAAGGCATTTATCACTGTGGCGTTTAATCACCTATATAAATGTTTGTTGAATTGAATTACCTCATTGGATGCCCACAGCCACCTAATAGAGGAAGCAGGGCACATAATAAATCCCCATTTTACAGATGATGGAATAGCGGCTCAGAGAAAAGATCTGACTAGGGCCAGATTTTGGGGGTGCAGCATGTGGAGGAGGAGACAGCTGGGAAGTTTGGAGAAGAGTGTCGCAGACAAGTCACTTTGAACCTGGAGGCTCCTACTGGGTGGGGCCACACACTCACTATCGCTCCTCCTCTCTCTTGGCTCCTGCCTACGTCCTCTTCACACCCACGTCCCTGTCCCTAGCCCTTCATTCATTCCACAAATATTTCTCTAATTTCCACTGTGGGCTGAGTTAGGCCAATACACACAGAGGGGAACAAAAAGCCCAGTGTCCCCCTCCATGGAACCTGCAATGTAGTAAGGGAATCAGGCATTAAAGAAACAGGTGAACCATTGTGGCAGTGCTCAGACTCTTGATGTGAGGGAAATGACAGGGGATAAAATAGCAAGGCCCACGCTTTGCAGAAGGCAGTCAAGAAGTCCAGGTCTTTCCTGAGTCCCAGACCCATTCATTCAACAAATATTTATTGAACACCTCAGTCTGTTGAGCTGGGCATTCTTCTGGGTGTTGTGGACTCACGGTGACCCTTGTATCCAGCCACCCACTGGATTTCTCACTTGGGTGTTCCACAGACAGCTCAGACTCAACACGACCATGATGTGACCCATGACCCGATCCCCTGCCCTAAGTGGCATCAAGCTCATCCAGGTTCCCAAGTAGAAACCTTGGACATCCTGACAAAACTGTTGGAGGAGTTTCCACCACTGAGGTTGGCCTTGGTGACCACACCGATGTTCTTGTGCTTGCCTTGTAACAGATGACATCTGAAGAACTTTGGGGGCATAATCTCTTTTTATCATTTTATGTTCAGAACAAGTGTGAGGTAGGCACTAAATCCCCTTTTACAGACGAGAAAGCTGAGACTTAGGGAGATGAGAGACAGACCAGTGACCAAGCTGAGCAGCGTCAGGCCCATGATTAGCCCTGGCCAGCCTCCCCAGGGTACCTGTTCTTAATTGCTACATGCTGGCCACACATGGAGTATCTGGGCTCCAGTTCAGACCCCTGACCAGTCCTTCAATCTGCCTTTACCCTTCTGTCCCTGTGTCTGTCTCCCCCAGTTGGGAAGCAGGGCCTTCAAGAACAGAAATTACTTCTTGTTCTTGTCTTCTGTCCCTAGTTCAGAGCTAAGGCTACAATGAGTGCTTGTAAATATGTAACCTTATATGTTACCTCTCAGAAGAGGTATTATCTTCCTTTTCTCATTTTAGGGCTAAGCTGCTTCTCAGTACATGGTCAGCCTTATTTACAGTGTGTTCCAGAAGGACCAATGGATTTGAGAGATGTGTGGGGCAGGAAGGGCAGGAAGGTGGGCCCCATCATCCCCTTCAGTATAGCAGGAGCATCCATCTCTGGCCACTCCCAGATCCTTTCCAAAGGCCTGGTTTCTCTTCCTCTGGTCTCCGGATCATGGGAATGTAATGATGCACTGGGCAACACTGAGGAGGCTGTGCCACGCGGTGCCAGCCTCACACGCACGGGAGCATTTTAGCAGCCAGCCTAATACTCAAACCTTCCACTTTGGCCATAAATATGAATCTTCTCTTCATCAGCAAATTGCACTGGGCTCTGAGAATAACTGTAAAGTATCATTTGATTTATCTTAGCATGAACAGACCAACCTCACCTATTTGGCCTCATTCTGGCTCACATCACATATCAGATCTGAAAAGTGGAAGAAAAACGTATCCTTCACCTTTGTCCCAAGGGCCCAGCCAATAGCCTGGGAGCTTTAGATTCTGCATGGGTTTCCATCTGGATCTCACTCCATAGTCAATGTCTTCACCATCTGTCAGAGATGCAGATACCAAGTAGGACCTGTGCGTGGGTAAACTTGAATAAGGCAGTTGGGGAAGGCGCATCCATCTAGGACAAGTGGACAGAGTTCAAGAAAACTATTTTCAGAAGAGCCACAAAAGTGTCGTGGAAAGTGGAATAAAAATCACTTGTGCTAAGCCAACATGGTCGTCATTCACACATTCATTCGTTTTATCATTAAACCACATTTCTCAATACTGCTGAATAGAGAGATGAGCTGATCTACCTATCAGGGTCCAATTAGGGAAAGTGCACTGAATATTGGAAACAGGGGGAATTCAGTACTCAGAATTGGTCACACCAGGAGAACTGTGAGGAAACCCAGAGGTTAGCAACAGCTGGGAGCCCCTAAGGCTGGAGGGAAACAGAGGGGAGGCAGTGCTGAGGGCCCAGGAGCTGGAAGCAGTGTTGAGGCAGGGCAGGAGCTGGGATCACTCAGAGGAAGCCAGGCCTGCAAGAGGAGAAAGCGGCCTCTGGAATATGCTTCTCCTGAGGCCCCCAGAGGAGGGGAGGAATGCGGTGACTCCTCCTAGGCACACAGGGAGCTTTAGTCTGGCAGCTGTGCGAGGCGGGTGCATCAGGAAAGCAGTCACAAGGGGAGGCAAGAGAAGGCTGCGTAGGTGCTCTGGATGGTACAGGAGGGGTTCAAGGTTAGCCTGGAGGCTAGGGAATTTTACTCCTGGGTGGTGAAAGGGCTCTTCAGAGATCTTGGAGGTGGAGGGAAAGCCCAACACCCTGCCACTTTCTGTCCTCCTCTCTTTCCTTGTTCTCTCTCCCCTTCTATGAAATAAATTGAATATGCATCTGCCCCTGTGTGCACATTTAAACATTTATTCTAATGCCAGGATCCAGAATATTTTTGTAATTCTCCGTGGAGACTGCCTTCCCATCCTCAGTTATGTTATTTAAAAAGACAAATCTTTGCTTTAGAGGATAGATTCATTTTTTATGAAAACCTTACAGGGGACTGGAAATCAAATCAGATGCACAGTGTGGTCTATCAAGAAACTACAGTCTTTCTGAGTATAAATTGAGGTATAATTAATATGATCTGAACTGTGACTCAAAGATTCATTGGAATATGAAGATCACCTCTCTAGGTGACGGCTCAGAAGAGCAGCACTCATTCGAACATCTAAGTAGTCTGTTTAAAAATCAACCTTATTCTTTTATGATTAAGTATCATTTGATTTATCTTAGCATGAACAGACCAACCTCACCTATTTGTATAGCACCTTATACTTTCTAAAACACTTGCTCAAAAATCAAAGGAAGTACAGAGAAATAAAGAGAAGAAAGGAAAGCAGAAGAGCGAGAAAGTGATTTATTCTTATGAGATTTTCTTTAAAAAAACTGTGCACTATCAAGAGAGACAAGAAGCAAATATCTGAGCATATTTCAAGAAGTCAGTACCTGAGGATCTTTTAGGAAACTCCTGGTCAAAGGTTAAAAAGTTGAAAACCATAATATCCAGTTAGTGAACAGATTTCTGAAAGGTTATTTTCAGTGATCATGAAATAACATTTACCATGTAACCCTACATTTTGTTTCTTGCTTTAAGGGAAATAAACATATCAATCGTTGCACATTTTTAGTAGCCTATCTGCTCCCCCTTTCTTCTGCCCCACATCCTTCTGCCCACCCCACTTTTTCCTCTTTAAAATGTGTGCTCTTATTCTTCTTCCACGATCCTATGTGATTCAAGAAAAACTGATCCCACCCCCTAGCTCCAGATGATCGACAGACAGGTCATCAGCATATACTAACCTTCTCAAAAAATGATTGGTTCAGGGTTGATTTTGTGACCTAGGCCAATCCAATCAGAGAAATCAGGGATTCTTCTTAGAATCCTGGGAGGGGGTTTCCTCTTGCTCTCAAAACTGACTTAGGGGGCTGGGGACATAGATCCGTGGTAGAGTGTCTGCCTTGCATGTAAGAAGTCCTGGGTTCCATCCCCAGTACTATAAAAACAACACAAAAAAGCAAAAACGCAAAACTCACCACCCCCCAAAACCTGACTTGGAACAACACTTGCAACTGCAGCAGGAACTGTCGATGGCCATCAGGGAGACCTTAGAATGAAGCTTACCAGGCAGAAGAAAGATGATCCTTGAGTTGCTGGAGGAATTAAACCAGCCCTAATGCTTAAGCTACACTTGGAGTTTCTAGCTTTGGGAGCCAGTAAAATTCTCTTTGCCTTGCCAGCTTGAGTTAGATCTTGGTGATGACAACAGAACAAACTTCCCAGAGTGAATGTTTTATTTAAGTGAGGAACACTAGCTTTATTTTTATTTATTTATTTATTGGTACTGGGGATTGAACCCAGGGGTGTTTAACCGCTGGGCTACATCTCCAGTCCTTTTTTGTGGGGAGGGTACCAGGGATTGAACTCAGGGGCACTCAACCACTGAACCATATCCCCAGCCCTATTTTGTATTTTATTTAGAGACAGGGTCTCACTGAGTTGCTTAGTGCCTCACTTTTGCTGAGGCTGTCCTTGAACTTGCGATCCTCCTGCCTCAGCCTCAGGAGCTGCTGGGATTACAGGCATGTGCCACTGTGCCCAGTGCACAATAGCTTTATAACCAGTACTTATTGAACCCTGAATGTGTTCTGAATATTATCACATACTTTGTATCACTGAATTTTTCTACATTAACTCAAGTTTTAGATGAGGAAACGGTGTCTCAGAGAGATGAAATGACTTGATTTAATAGAGTCACTGACCTTGATCACTGCTCTAGCAAAGAACCCTCAGATCGCAGAGCTTCAGCACACATAAGCAAGTGTGTTTAGTTTGATGAAAATCAGGTGACTGTCCTGCAGAGTGTCCTTTAAGTGATGACTAATGGATTTAACTCACTTTCCTCATGTGATCCTGACGTCTTTGGATATTTCATCTCCACTGGTCTGGAGGCGGAGTCAGGCAGTGTGTGAAACATCACTAGCGGTGCTGGAGGGTTGAAACCTGGAGATGCTCTATCACTCTTGCCCATTGGCTGGAACTCAGTCACGTGACTCCAACCCAGCTGCAAGAAAGTTTGGGAAATATGGTCTTCTATGTACCCTGGAGGGAGTGACAGCATCTCTCCAGTGCCCTGTGGAGGGTCATCCCAGGATCCTGCCTACTGCAGGTTGTACATGGATCCAGGATTCTAAGCTAAGCACCTTACTCCACAGCTTCATCTCTTTCTCTTTCTCCTTCCTCCCTTTCCCGAAGACACCCCTCCCATACATTCACATTTAATCAACCCCCTCAATAAGTTGTATTCGTTTCTTTAGTATCACCTAAAGTCCAATTGTGTTTCTTTCTTTAGTATCTCCTCAAGGAAAGAAGAAACTCAGCCTCCCTGACATTTGTTAGAACCACGGAAGCTTCTACTACCTTATGGAAATGTTCTTTGCATGATAATGTATATGGGGGATTGATCATTTACTTACCCTCAAAGCAGATGGACTTTACAAGGAGAAGTGCTCTGTAATGCAGACATGACTGGGAAGAATAAATCAAATTTCTCTGTGTACTTAGGGGAGAAAGAATTATTCAAATGCTGGGTCTGCAGTTTGAGATCCATTTACCGAGCTGCAACCCTGCATTATGGCCACCAGGGGGAGCACTAGGCCCATCTCTGCCCAGGCAGCTATTTTTAGAGGCTGCTTCTAGCCTTAAGGAAGAAACCAAAGAAATAAAATACTATGATACTTTTTTCTTTTTTTTTTAACCGGACCAACTTATAAATTATTTGTGAGTCCAATAAAAGGCAATTATCAACATTTCCTACTATTTCAAGGGTAATATATTCTATGTTAGAAAAAGATTCAATTTATTCCACCGCTATGACTCAGACAATGGAAAATTGGAGGGAAATAAAAAAAAAAATTGTTATCCTGTGTAAATCTGTCTTTAAAACCCAAATCAGAGGAGGTGAATCCTGGCTCTGGTGGGCATGAGACATTTGCCCTGAAGGCAGTGGAATCTGATGGGCTTGGGAAAGTGACTGGAGGGTCTGTGTGAGATTATAGTGTATATAAATCCTTATTTTTCCCACAGCACAAGGGAGTCAGAATGATCTTGTCCAAACAATTGAATAATGAGCATTATAGGATTATTTTAGGAAGTATAGTTGTATTATTTCCAACTCTATAGGAATGCACTGTGATGGAGCTTAGAGGAAACCCTACTTTAATAAATGAAATTGTCTTCAAAGACCCCCCTGCCCTTTCCCCTCACTCGCATGAACAGCACTCTGGCTAAGCAGTGGCACGGCGTAATGGGATAAGTGTGGTCTTTGGCTCCAGACAAACAGCCTGCATCTGGCCTCTGTGAGGCAGTTAAGTGGGCAAATGACTCACCCTCTCTGATCTTCAGTTTCTACACTACCTCTCTCACAGAATGAACGTAAAGATGAAAGGAGACGATATACCTGAGTGCCCAGCTTATCACAGGTGTTCAATAAATATTAGCTTTTCTCTTTGATAAGGTCTCCTTTCCCTCCTTGTGACCATGTTCAAACCTGAGACCTCGTGCTCATCACTACTGCTTATTCCCAATCTGCTCTCCACCCCACCCTTTACTTTTCTCAGCGGTTTCTGTGCCTGGGAGGCTGACTCCTTTGGACTGGGCTGCCTGGTTCAGGCTGGGAAGCTCCAGCAGGAGGCCCCAAGGTCAGGTGAGAAGGAAGTCAGGGTTCCTCTTCCCAGGCATTTTCCTACTTTGGGAGCTCAGGCCATGCCTGTACCCTGGCAGCACCCTCCTCCTGGCCCAGGACCCCTGGGCTCTAGGAATACCCCCTCCTCACCTGGTTCCTGTGACTTCCCAGGTGGTAACTGCTTCCTGCTCTTGTTGGTCACTGGGTGTCTTGTCCTTGTCAATTTTCTCAACCCTGCTCATAGCTCCCTGAGAGTTCCTGTCATTAAATTATCTCCTTTTGGGCTACATGGAGTGAATTTTGTTTTCCACTCGGACCCAGACTTTTACATCACCTCTGTACTTATATATTATCTTGTTTTAGAAAGGAACTTAGAATAACATATCAAATGTGAAATCACAAAAGCTAAAAGCGGAATTTAAAAATTATGGCCACAATGGCCTAAACTGGTACAGAAGATCAAACTAAGGAAGCTGCCGAGCACTGTAACGTTTCCACTTGATTATTGACAGGACACAAATGTAGCCCCTTGTTTTCTAGATACCTGCAGATAAAGTATCTATTCAGTTCAGAGTCTATAAAATACAAATAAGCCAATTACCCTGTATAAATACAACTATTTGGAGGCTGGAGGTCCACAGAATTCTCTGTTGTAGTGAAGAGACTTATACAGACAGCATCGGGAGCCGAGGGGTGGCTGCAAAGACGTCCGTGCTGATAAGGGAGAAGGGGGGGTCCTGAGAAACCAGGAACAGGAACCATCTGCAGCTGGGCCTCCCACAAGGTGCCTGCCTCCAGGGAACCTCAGAAACATGAACTCCACTTGCCTGCCATTAGCACAGCAGAGCTGCAGCTCAGTATTGGCTTCTCTCGGCCTCTGTTTCTGCCAACAATTTGCTTCCTAAATGCCTCTGGTCTTCCTCAGAGCTCTGGTTACTCAGGTTCCCAATGGCCATAATTGTGTTTGTGCACATCAATTTATTCAAGGTCTCTGTTCTACCTCACCACCTTCCTCTGAGCCTCTAGTCAGTCTCACTCTGTTACTAATAACCGCGAGTCTCCTTGTATTTTTCGGTTCAGATTCCTTGGAGTGAGAATCTGACCAGCTTGCCCCTCTTTGGGCAGAACTTTCTATGTTTGCCCACATCATAACTGACCTTTGACAGGTATGTTCCCCTAGAGTGATTGAGGGGTGATCAGGATGGGTGGAGTCACGTGCTGAACATGGCGTTTCAGGGGCCTGCAGAGTGGGAAGGGCATTTTCCTTCAGAGGAGAAAGGCTAAGCCATAGAGGCTGCCCTGTCCGGACTCCACCACTGGACAAGGAAAACCAAGTCATTCTTGGCTCTTCAGGAAGACACTGTAGATGATTTATGAGCATATGCTGATTCTGGTCTGTTGGACTTTCCTGGGAGTCTCTAGCTTGGCTCAGTTCTCTTTAAAAATTGTCTGCAGATCTGACAGCAGGACTCAAACAGCAGGGGAAATATGGCCTGGGCTTAAATGGTAGGAATTTTGATTTAGTGAGGCCATGGATCTCCAAGCACACCGAAGAGTGAGCTGGGGGCTGCAAAGCATGCTGGGCAACGAGGAAAGGTTATGTTAATGATGTAACACTGTACCTGGCCCAGAATAAACATGAGTAATTTGCTGGTGAGGACAGAGCAGGGCTCTGGCCAGCAACAAATTGACTCAGGACAGGCCAGAGGTGAGCTATGGATGGAGGCCCTGAGCGAATTCCAGCTGAGCAAAGGCCATGGCTCTCCTGGTATGGAAGTGTGCTCCTCTGGTGTGGCCAACATCAGAGAGCCTTCCCCAGACCACTCAGCAATAGTCACTAATGGCAGAACTAGAGTTCTAATTCTGCCACCTAGCAACCGTGCGTAATCTGTCAGGGCAATGTGGGGAATTGCGCCACCAGTGATCGGGCGGCCACAGCGTCTTAGGTACACAGGGCTGTGCTAGCCACGCAGAGGCTGAGTCTTCGTGCGTCACGCAGCTCAGTTGGCTGTGGGTTGGATAATCTATTGCAAGACCCAGATTTGGAAATAAATTTTTTAAAAAGGCAGTGGTACAAGAACAGATAACAGCTCTCCCCAGGGGCACAGCAGGCGAGAGAGTGTTTTCTTGCGTGAAGTCGTGAGGATGGCCCAGTCCATCATAGCATAACCCTGCCTTTGAAATCCAGAGGCTGGGAGGGGGAGCCGGGCAACCCTGACCTCATATTGCAGCCACCACCTCTCCCGACAGCCCTTCCTCTCATATCTGAGGTCCTTTGTTCCAGTGACGCTACACCGGTTTCTACCTGCGCTGCTGTCTAGGGAGGACAACAGGAGGCAGATGGCTTAAGACTTCTTTCCAGGGGAAGAGACTGTTTCCCTTCAGCCCAAGGGGCCATTTCTCTAGTCAGGAGGGAGGCAGCCCCGGCTCGGTTTTCCTGCCAGGCGCAGGCTGAATTATCTTGCAAGAGCAATTGGAGCCTACCTTGGCTGAAGTCAGTGAGGTTGTAAAATCACTTCCCCGAGGCACTCCAGCACCCAATTTGGAGATGAGTGGGGATTTACATGATTCAACGGAATGTTTCTTTCCGGTGTCAGGGCTCAGTCAGTCGTGAAGGGGGAATTTGTGAGCAAAGCTTAGCGACTGTGTTTGAGCTTCATTCTTGTCCAGAGGGGTTGGAGGAGACGAGGCAAAAAAGGCTAGATCTTTTGGGGGAAAGAAAAAAATAAATGATGCTCCACGATGGGATGTATCTATTCCACTGTGACCCTGTAGAACTTTCTCTATTGAGGTCAGGAGGAATGGGCAAAGAAAACTTCTGAACCTAAACCCAGAATAAGAAGGACTCTCAATTTACAGAATATCTAATATGGGCTGGGTACTCTGTTAAGTCATTTACATAACAATTTTCAGCAGATTCCTATAATAATTCTATGAAGCAGGTAGTTTTGTCCTCATCTGTGGAAACTCAGGCTCATGGAAGTCAAGTGGTAAGCCTCCAATGGCTCAGCCAGCAGGTCACTCCAATGATTCAGTACTGCCCTAGTCCCTGGAATGGCGTCTAGAATTTATACCTGCATGTGTTTATTTCCACATGCATATCATTCTGTCTAAGAACAACATGAGCCAGTGTGTTTGCTTTGTACTTAAGTCCATGCAGGCTCTCACTAGAATTCTGTCTGACTGTCCTGTGGTTTAGAGGGCGGAGCTGGATCAGATTGAACTCAAATCCACACTGGTCCATTTGCTAGGCATGGGGTTTGGAGTAAATCAATTATCTTTTCTGAGCCTCAGTTTCTTCATCTGTTTAAGTGATTGCTGTAAAAACCTCAGAATGATTATCAGTATGATGGCCTTGCCATCTGGTCTTGGCTCTGCAGCTGTTAGGCTGGCCTGTCTTTTGATTATATGTTGTGGTATAACTAACCTTCCCAGAACACAGTGGTTTTTAAAGTAAGTCTACCATTTATTTTGCTCATAAAGCTGCAGTCTGGTTGGGGCTCAGTGGTGTCTTCTTATCCTTGCTCTGGGCAGCATTGGCTTGCGGGAGCTCCCCTGGGGACCCTGTTCCAAGATGACTTCCTCCAAAGGCTGGCAAAGCTGCTTTTCAGTTCCTTTTCGCATGGTCTCTCCACGGTGTGTCTTAAGCCTCCTCATAGTTTGGTGTCTGGGTTCGAAGACCAAGTGTCTCAAAAGACAAAGTAGAAGGTCAGCTTAGTATGGCCTGAACTTGGAAATTGACACAGTGTCACTTCTGCCACGTGTTATTGGCTAAGAAGTGCCAGAACCTAGACTCCAGGAGATGAGACGTCATGGGGAGGAACATCATTGAGTTTGGGGATCATGTTTTAAAAGTACCCTGCTAGTCTGCCCTCTGGCCACAAATTGTTAATGTTTATACCACATGCCAGAAATACTCACTGGTTCCCAGTAACCCCCAAAGCCTCAGCCCATTATGGTGTCAGGTTCAGACTCAAGGTCCAGGATCTGGTCATGAAATCAGGTCAAGCTGTCCATACAGCTCCTCAGATAAAGCTCTTTTCTTGATCAGAAATCCTGCAAACTAAAAAGACAGACAAGTCATCTGCTTCCACATCCCACAGAGACTCAACCCAGCAGAGCAGCAGCGTTCAGCAGGGGTCGGGCTTCTGTGTGGATGTCTGGGGGTACTTCCGGTGCTATGTACTGAGCATGAGCTCTGACCTAGATAATCGGCACTAAAAATCTCTACTATATCCATGACCTTGTGGATCACAGTGAATATATCATTCCATTGCTTAGAACCTCAACCCCTTTTTCTTAAAATGAAATAATAATTGCTGTTTTGCAGGGCTTGTGAGATTTAAATAAAATATAGAATTTGAAACTGCCTAGGTACCTGGTATATACTCCATCTCTAGTATGTGAATGATTTGAGTAGAGTGATATTCATTTTTCAGTGAATGCAAAACTCAGAGTACACAAACTATAAAGTTTAGGGAAAGAATAATATGTGTGTTTGTTTTTCTTGTGAACACCCACTGGCTGCTCCCCAGTCAAGGTCCCAGCACCAGCAGGATGGGGACTCTTCTGTCCTGGGACTGGTGACAGCTTGTTTCTGTGGCAGAAGCTGGGAAAGGAGCCACAGGTGGACATGAGCTAGACATCATGAAATTTTCCTTTTCCTTTTGTGCTTGTTTTGCCCTGAAGTCACCAGATTTCATTGATGTGGGATTGTACCCAACTATAGAAACCCAGCTTTTTGGTTCTGAGGACGACTTCTAGAAAGGATGGTCAGACCATTCCGTGTTCAGCCAAAAGCTCATAGTGGCAGGGGTGACAGTGTTGTTTCTGTTTCTGAGAGTCAACTGTGAAGCAGAATGAACATGGACTCATAAGGGGACAGACCAGAGTTCAAATCCAGATCCGTCTCATTTGTGCTATAGGAAAGTCTTCATACCTCCTGGATCCTCAATTTTCTCACCTGATAAGTGGGAAAATAATTGTTCCAGCTAATGCAGTTGTTGTAGAAGTTTTAAGGCAAAAAGAGTTCGCTTCAATGCCCGATTAAGAGGTAGTGCCAAACAGATGTTACTCTATTATTTATGGGACAATAATATCTACCTCTTCAGCTGCTAGGGGGATTGGATGAATTGCATGCAGAACACTTCCACAGGGATGGGCATGTAGAAAGTGTTCAGAAAATGTTCGTTGCTGCTGCTGCTGCCATGAACAATTTTAATTTTAGCAATAATAGTGTTAATTACACTTGACTAACAATCCTTGAATGTTTCTATAAGCTTGGAGAGAAACAGGTTTAAATTAGTATACAAATACCACTAGAAAGATTTCTCTGGCAAGAGCCAGATATATAAATAATTTATTGGCACAAAGTGAAGAAGTAAAATACAAGCAGAAAGGGAGCCATCTAGAGACCAGGGCCCAACGTTTTGTATATGCTCCAGGTGAGAGTGCACAAGGAAATATCCTCTTCAAAGGTGGCCCTGAATGTTTTCAGGCATAGAGGATACAGTAGGCTGCACATGTATTGAACAGATCAAACTGGAGGGTACCGACCAGACATAGTTTTGTTTATTTTCCAGGTACTGCCTTCCACTAATCTCTAAATCTACTTTCCCATATGTTATAAGTAATTCTATAGATTTTTGTTCACTTTCAGCAGCGAGGATAGATTCCATCCAGTACTTGCATATCACCATACTTCTCCATGGTCCTTCTCTAAGCTTGGACCACCACATGGGTACTCCACCAAGTCTCCTGCCTTCAGAAGCCAGAAGAGAAGTAGACCACAGACTTGGTGTTTTCAAAGTCTAAGGCATCTCCTTGAAGAGCTTCTTACTATGTTCCTCTTCATATCAGGGTGGTCTTGGGCTGAGAACTCACATTCTGCAGCTCCGTGGATGGCTGACCAGGAATAAGATGCTGTGTTGGCTAGCTATTGTCACAACGATGCTGCATTAACTACCCCAAAGCTCAGGGGTTTAAGCCACGTTCTTCCCCACAGATCTGTTGTCAGCCGAGTAGTTCAGCTTCAAGCTATGACAGCTGAAGAATCAGCTGATGAGTCTATATTTGATCAAGTAACACCATTTCTGGCTGAAGGTGTGCAGGTTTGCTGGTCTGTTCTTTCTAAAGTGTCTTCCTCTGGGAATAGAGAGCTACCTGGGCATATTCTCTTGAGGATGATAACAGAGGCATAAAAGAGCATCTCCAAGTATCATGCCCTCACACAATTATGTCCCAAAGCATGAAGGGAGATGAGAATTCTCCTTCAGCATCTCTTTCTTTTTATCAAAATGGATAGTCTTCTTCAGAAATTACCCAGCAGATCCCCTTCTGAATTTCACCCTTCTAGAACTGGATCCTATGTTCATCTCCAAAGGCACCTCTGGGAAGGGGAAAGAGATGACCAGGAGGAGCTTAAAAAGTGCTTGTTGAACAAACAATTTCTTCAGAAATGAGGGAAACCTCCTTTAGGATACAGTGTCATTTCCAGAAATGAGCCCAAAGAATACATACCAGGTTCAGGGCAACTCAGTGAGAAGAAATGAGTAGAGGAAGAGGAATGTTATGGTTTAGATGTGAAGTGTTCACCAGAATCTCATGTGTGAGACAATGGAGGAATGTTCAGGGGTGAAATGATGAGGTTATGAGAGGTCTAACCTAACCAATGGCTTAATCCACTGATATGGATTAACACAGTGTTAATCGTAGGCAGGTGGGGTGTGATTGGGGGAGATAGTCTCTGGGGGTGTGCCTTTGGAGTATTATTTTGTCCCTAGTGAGTGGAGCTCTGTTTCCTGGTGCCATGTCCTGAGCCGATTTCTTCTACCACACCCATCTGCCATGATGTGCTGACTCACTGTGGTCCCAGAGCTAGAAGTTAGCCATCCATGGACTGAGACCTCTGAAACTGTGGGCCAAAATAAACTTTTCCTCCTCTACATTGTCTTTGTCAGGTCTTTTAGTCATGGCGATGCACAAGTTGACTAAAACAAGGAGAAAGACTAATCACCTTCATATTTTGCTGCTAAATCAGCTACTTAAACACAATGACATAGTTTTGATAATATAGAGGGATAATGTGCACAGGGTTTAAGGGCTGTCCAAAACTTAAGTCATGTACAACTAATTAGAACAAATACAATTAAAATTTTTTTTTTAATTCCTGAGACTGGGCTTCTTGTTTTACATTTAATATAATAAAAGCAGTTACAGTAAGGAACTTAATAATAATTTTGATAATTGTGCTAATATGCAATATTTAGTTATTACTAAAAATTAGCTATTACTTATTCTTAAGTTGGGACTTGAATAGTACCAACCAAGTGCTAGGCACCTTTCTAAGTGCTTTGCATATATTCATTCATTATTACCTGTTGTTCATGAAGTTTGATGTGGCCAACCGGCCTCAGTGAACCATGTTTTTTGATATTCATGCCCTTCTGTGGTCCTTTTCTACGCTGATCCTGCTGAGGCATGCAACTTTCTTTGGCCACTGGTTGGGGTTTTAGTAAGTGTGATATAAACAGAAGAATTCCCTTTGGGGAGTCAACTGTTGTGCTGAAAAGAAACAAAGGCCAGATGACTGAACGAGGAGAGGCCTTGTGGAGAGACACCCTGGAATGGGGGAGTCCTGCTGCACGTTCTGGCTCCAGACAAGCTCTCAGCTAAGTGCAACCCCATACATAACCTTCCCCAGAATCCTGAGAAATGATAAGTCAATGTTGTTCCCAGCCACAAAGCTTGGCAGGATTTTGTTACACAGCAGAAGAAATGGAAATAATTCCTACAACAAATGTGTGCAAATTCCTTGGACAATGGTATGTGAAGGGTTTTCTTTTTTCTTACTACTTGTGATCAGCCAGGAAAGCAACAGGGGTGATTATGAGCAGGGTACATTTCATTCATTCATTTGACACATAATTTATTGAGTGTCTGCTCTGTCCCAGGCAGTGATCTGGGTGCCAGGGACATTGTGGGGAGTACATGATGTTGTTTGGTTTGTGACAGAGCTTCGCTCTCCTTGATGCCTTCCTGAAAAGATTAGTGTGCTCCCTGAACGTATCAGCTGCTTTCTTTATAACCTACTACATATTTGTCCCCATCTAAATCTGATATTAATCTTCTCTAATCCAAAGACAGGGGCCATCGGCAGACTTTGAAGTCATACTAACTTGGCCTGGAAACCTCTCTCCCTCTCATCTCCTTTGGGTTCAGTTTCCTCATTTTGGGGCTGAGTATAAGAACTCCCATCTGAAGCCACCACAGAACTGCAGGAGGAGCTCACGTGCTCAATAACGCTGGTGCTTTTCTTCCTGCCTTCGTACACTGCATTGAATTTCAGGGCAACTTTCATCAGAGGGCGGATCATGGGCTTCTCTCTGTACTGCTTCTGTTTTGTAGGACTCTCATGTGGACAGGGATTTTGAACCTGCCCTGTCTCCCTGGTCCTTTGCGATGGAGGGCTGAGCCTGTGGCCCCTTTTGCAGGACACGTATCCACTGGCTTTCCCACAGGGTCTTATGTACACTACCTCAATTAACTCCTTCCAGCATGCCTGTGAGGTGGGTACTCTTGGTCTCATTTTACAGACACCCAAGGCTCAGACAACTGAAGTGACTTTTGCAAGGTTATAAAGAAAATTAGTGGCTGAATTTGCCTTGAAACCCAGGTATCCTACCTGGTGCCTTCAGCTCCTTCCAGTTTCTTTGCACAGCCTCCCTGCCACAACACCCTCCCCCCACGCCCCACGCTGCACCTCAAAGATGCTGGAAGAGCGAAACCCAGGACATCGTCAAGAACGGGAGGCACGCACGGTTATTGTTTGTCTTGCAACTGTGTGCATAGGAGGCATTAACATTCACCCAGGAGCTGCTGAAATCCACTCAACTGGAACCGAGACTGGCGAGAAGGGGACTGACCAAATTTGTTTACAGTGGGCTAATCCGGCTCCGTCTCTCACGCCACACAGTCTGGCTTTCTGAGCAGGAGAAAGTCTAATTACAGACTGACAGCATGAGTGTCTCATGGGAAGGCAAATCTTGAATAAAAGTATCAAAAGAGACTTGAATGGCTTGGAAGTGTGTGTGTGTGTGTGTGTGTGTGTGTGTGCGCGCGCGCTCGCATATACACTATGTATATGTATTTGTTTCCTGGTTTTGCAGTTCTAAGAGGGATTTCCTAAATCAGGATTATAGAAGTATAATACTTCACACTGGAGGAGAGAGTAGAGATGAGCCAGCCCTTAGCTATGGACACCAAAGACCAGAGAAGTCAAGTGACTATCTCATGGTCACAGCATGTGCTTCAGGAGCAGGTTGACATAAGAATCCAGACTTCAGAGCATCTGAGTTCCCTCCAATCCCTGTTGTCCTTGAGGATTTCTCCTGGTGTGGTAAGTGCATGACATTCTGGTTCCTGGCAGCCAGTCTCTAAGCTGGTTTCTCTGTTGCCAGTCACAGCCCCTCCCCCGGCCAATCCTGGTGGCCTCCATAGTGCAAAGAGCAAGTCTGGTGGTGGGACTCCGCGAGTTCAGCTCATTTAGCAGCACCTCTGGGTCCTGGGGAATGGAGTCCATCTTAGTCTGAGCAAAAATGAAAGAACAAACTCACCAAGTCCTAAGCCCTTTGATGTGACCTTTGCTAGTCCTCCTGCCTCTGCTTCCTCATTGTATGGTCTGTTTCTACCCACCAGGTGGATGGTCGATTCCCACCCTGGCCTGGCTCCTTTGTTTCTCTGTGGCTTTGCTAATTCTGCTTCCTCTTGAATGCTTGCTCTTTCTTCCTCTGTCTTAAAAAAACCACATCTGCATAATCCAATCTCCTATACCCTTCCCCCTGCTTCCTTCAAAGCCCAAGTCACATGTATGTGGTGGTTCCTGGATGCTCCCAGCTTGACCCTCTGCAGCTCTCCCTGCAGCACACTCTATCCCAGTCATGGTGCCCTGTGATGGGCAGGACACTCATTGCTGAGTGTTTAGTGCCCACCAGTGTCTAACCCTGGCCCTTGATGGAATGCACACAGTAGCTGATTGCCATGTGAATTGCATCATAGAATGTGATATAATGGTGAATGAACTCGGCTCCATCAGGCCTCCACAACTTATGCCCTAATTTACCAGTATGTTGGTTTAGTAGTGGTTTGAGGCCTAAAGCCTCCCATATCTTTAAGGGACTTTATTTAAACTGTAAATATGCATGACAACATAGAGATGCCTAAAACACGTGTAAAAATGGCAGACACACAGTGGTCTACTAGGTCAGTTTCTCAGGAACTCTCACACCATTACTGACCCCTCAGATGGCATCCTGAGCAGTGGCTGAGATCGCGTTCCACCTGAAGGGCCACAGGAAGGTGTTTCTGAAGAAAGGGCCGTGATAGAAAGAGCAGGAAGTGAGAAGATTACAAAGAGAAAGAGCATCCACCATGATTTTGCCTGGAAATATATGTTCATTCAGGTCAATTCAACAAACATTGATTATGTACATGTATACTGTGTGTGTGTGTATCTCATTTACATACATTTAAAACCTAATGACTATCAAAACTGTTATACAGAAGCAACAAATAAGGAATATCCATGAAATAATTTGCCCAGAGTTGCACAGCTGGATAATGTAGGTATTGGGATTGCAATCTAGGATGTCAGACTTAAAAGCTCAAATCTTCCTATAACTGAGTTAAACATGGTGCACCTATGATGTACCAGCAGTGGATACAAAGATCATTTAAATCATGACCCTGCCTCCAAGATACTCACAGCATATGGGAGAAATTGTAACCAATAACTCAGCTTGGTGCTGGGAGGGAACAGAGGGAGAGGTGATGTGACCGGGGACCCTGTTTAGAATTGCCTGCACATGGTGATTGCACAAAGCCAACACGCTTCTGGTCGGTTTTAGTGTGACTTTTAGTATTTCTGCACATACCATACTCCTGTCACCTGCATGAGGAGCAAATGAAGCTGGTCTGCTGTGAAGGGTGAGTTTATTTGCTGGTTCCACATACAGATACTCTGGGTCAGATGCAGCTTTACCTTCTGGGAGGTCACAGAAATCACAGTGGGATAAGTGACGCGAACCACCACTTCAGTGGTCCTTCAGAGAGGGAGGTGTGGTCAGGCTCTGTGGGAGCAGAGGAGGGGCCTACCCCACACCAGGCTGTGAGTGAAAGCATTGGAGAAGAGACAGGTACCCTGGGAGGAAGCCTGGAGAATTTGCTCTGGTTCAAAACCAACTTTGCTTTTTATTGAAGCCCAATGCCAGGATGGATTTCCCAAAGGACCACCCAAATCTGGCCAGAGCAGCTTACAATGCAGAATGCCTTCTTTGAGAATAGGCCTTTAATTTCTACTCTAATGAGCCAGACACTGCGTTCCTCTCATCCCACCCCTTTACATGCAAATCAAAATCTCCATGTGAAGTGGGGGGCAGGAGGCACACATCAGCCCATCCGTGTAAAGCTTCTGATTGAGACCAATTACTCAACCCAGCCCCACTTCACTTCCAGTGGAAAACCCGCTACTAATGTCTGCCGGCTGCAGCCAGGGACTGATGAGGCAATCAGGAGGAAAACAGACATAATAGACAGGTAATCTCACCAAGGGTGGGAGAGGAGGGTGAGGACGGCAGTGGGCAACAGATAGCCACTTACTGTGTGTAGGCTTGCCAGGTACTGTGCTGGATATCTTGTAGGCTTCTTCAGTGAGGGAGGAGAACGTCTTCACCCAGTCAAGCACATATACACACACCACTCAAGCAAACCCGCAAAATGAGATGCTCAGTCCTGGTGCTATTGCCAGCTATAAGCTGCTGGGAGAAACACTATGTCCGCTACGGCCGTTATGAGATTCCATGTCCAAGTTGAAATTTCTCCTTTGGGTTGCTCCCAAAGTTCTAAACCTTGGAGGTGCCATGATAGTAACTGGAACCCGGGCAGAGATTGGAGAGGGGGACTTCTGTCACTTTGTTCCCAGCACAAAGCTGAAATCGCTCTCTCAGCTCCTGCTGATAGTATCTGTCCCCCAGCGTGGAAGGTGCCTGGGTGTGGAGTTCCCATTTCATCCTCCTCTGGAGGATTGACTCTTCGTCCTTCCTACCACTTCTCTTTCTCAGTACTTAAATGAAGGCTCCCATGCATATAAAGGAATAAAAGGAGGTGCAGCGAAGAGGGAGAACTGTTTCAGTAAAGCAGACATGGCTGTGCCCAGCTGCAAACAGGGTTCCTTAATTAGTGTATGAACTTACCCTATTTCCTATGTGTTATTTTATCCATTTTTCAGATTAAGAAGCTAAGGTGAGGAGACTGGTTAGTAACGTTTCCTGACCTAAAGTTGTGTTCTTTTCACTCTGGGGAACTGCATCTTTTTTTTTTTTTTTTTTTTTAATTTTTATTTTGAGGCAGGATCTTGCTAAGTCTCTAAGGCTGGCCTGGAAGTTTCAATCCTCCCTCCTGAGCCTCCCAAGTCACTGGGATTATAGGCTTGCACACTGCACCCAGAAAATTGCCTCCTTTTGCATTAGAGTTGTAGAATTTAGATCTCCATCTGGGCCATGCAAGCCATGGGCCCAGCACAGGGAATAAAGTGTGGAGCTTCTGAGAGCTTTTCAGAGAGCACAGACCTGGATGTCACCTTGCGGTGGCAGTCTGGACCAACACAGGACATGTTCTGTTCTGAGACCATAACTCACAGGCTGATTTAGATAGTGAAAAGCGCTTCCTGGAGACAGGCAATGCGTTTTCAGAATGAATTGCCATCTTGCGGTCTCTTCGGCGTGGTGTTTCATAACTATCTATCTTTGATAGCAGAATGCTACAATTAAGGTGAAATCCACATATGCAAACCTAACAATTTTTTGTCATCTCCCATTCATCTTACTACATTTTGGCTGAAAGCAGATGGGTGCCCCGTCGTCATCCCAGCACACCCCATGTGCACGCATACAAACACACACACACACACACACACACACACACACACACTCATGAAGGCAGGGAACAATCCCATTTGACTTAATTTTCTTTTGATTTCATTCTGTGATTATCTTTCCACTTTATTTTGCTTTCTTTGTCCCTTGGAAATTATTTTCATTCTCCACTAAGACATAACAGAGAAGAGGACATGGTGCTAGAAGACCCAAGCTTAGTCCCAACATGGTGCTTACTTAATAGTTGCACGACCAGACTAAAAAACATCTCAAGTTTTGGGAAATATTATCAATCCATGTCTCTGAGACTTACCAGCTGTGTGACTGTAAGCAAACTGCTGAAGTGTTCTGAATCTCAATATCCTCATCTTCAAAACGACATTAGTGACATTAATATTATTGGTCTTGCAAGATTGGTGTGAGGATTCAACAGACCTATAAAGTGACAGGTACTACCTATCTGCGGCTCTATATATCTTGTTCCCTTTTTTTCTTCAGTCACTGTATTTCAGACTCTCATTGCCTTGAGGATAAGGATCCCTATTTCAGAAGATGATTTAGGGGATTAAATGAAAGAATATACCTGAAAGTATTAGGAAATAATAATCTACTTTTAATTGAATCATTTGCTTATTTATTCAATCAACTAATATTTCTTAAGTGATCTGAGTGATTATAAAGAAGAATTAAACACAGAACTCACCCTCAAGAAAGGCTCATTCTCTGAATACACCCCAGACCCCTAGAAAAACAATGTGAAGCAAAAATTAAAAGTGCTGGCAGTATGTTTATGAGATTTAGATAACAAGGAGATTCTTTGCCACAGGGATCCGTGATGGAACTGATTTTGAGAAGCCACTTGGCAGAAAGGTAGGAGGTGATGGACGAAGTCCACGTGGGTAGAAGGTCCAGTGTGATTCAAGTGACCACAGTGACAAAGTGTGAGGAAGGTAAAAGGAGCCTCAACCATACTGTTGGGACAATTAGAGAGTTGTAGAGACAAGGTCGCAAAGTCGCCTGGGGACCTGTTTATGGAGGAATTTGGCCTTGGACTTTTATACAGTGCGGAGCCCCGAAAGCCTCTGAGCAGGGGAGCGCCGTCAGAACCAGCTTTCGTGAAGACGAATCCAGCAGAATGGAGAGGGAGGTTTGGAGAAGGAGTCAGAAGAGTTGCAGACAGAGATGGGCCCTTGATGTGGATGAAGGCAGCAAGGACCAAGGGGAAGGGGAACCCTCACAGAGGAATAGGAGAGAATTGAAGTCACTATGTTGGGGGACAGTAGACAAGACCGAAAGTTAAGTAGGAGCCCTGAATGCCACCGAGGTCCTGGGTCAGGAGTAAAATCACCCGAGAATTTTCAAGAAGGAGCTGTCTTGAGAAGGAGGACCCTAGTAGTCGTATGTAAAAAGAAGATCCATTCACCAGGAATCCAGAGGTGGGGAGGCAGACCAGACTCTTGCTGGCGCAGCTTTCCCAGCCTAGGGTCAGAGAGTTCTTTGTGGTGGGATTATCCTATGTGCTCTGGGAAATTTAGCAGTACCTCTGGACTTTACCCACCAGATGCCAGTAGCATACCTCCAAGTTGTGACAATCATGACATTGACTGAGGGGCACTGTCACCCTCAGTTGAGAACACCGTGGTAGAGGAATTCTGTGCCCCATGATTACTAAGGAAGTGACCCGGTAACTGAGTCCCACTCCCAGGGGGCTTTGGGGTTCTGTGTCAGGAACTTTGACCTTGAGTGGGACAGGAAGAGGGCACTGGTAGGAAGAGCTAGGCTCTAGATGTGTCACCCCAAGCTGGCCCAAGGGTGTCCGAATATAACACCCATCATGAGCCACCATTATCTCCAAAACATACAGAACGCCAGTGGTGCCTGACTTGTGGAAAAGGGAGAAAGCAGTTTTCCAAATGGTTCTAAATAGAGAAGACCTGAGACCAAGAGGACCCGTGAGTCAAGAGAGGTAGGAGGAGGAGACACGCGGGGCAGAGGCTTAAGGCTCTTCCAGGACTCGGCGTCAGTATTCACTTCTATCAAGCATTACCTGGACCTCTGAGGAAAGGGAAGCCATGACCCCTGGTTGCCTTTCTAAAATCTCCTCGTGTAAATCAGATACACATTTCTTAGACATACAAGTTAGGCATCGCATTTCCCTATCTTTAACAATTATGCAACAGGCTAATCCTGCTAATGAGAGAATCCAGATCTTCCCAAGAATGATGAGACAGCTGTGCATCCTTGGGCAAGTTGGTTAACTTCTCTGGGCCTCCATTTCTTCAACCGCAAAACAGAGTTTATGATTTTCATGTCAGAGACTGGTTGTGAGGATTAAATAAATGAAATGCCTGCCACATAGTAGATATTTAATTGCTGTCTATCCATCTGTCCTATTAATTTAGCTTAATTTATGATTGGAAAAATATGAGATCAGATGCAGGGATGGCATCCTCAGTGCAGAATATGGCTACTACTGATATTATAATTCTAGAGGGTTCTCCCAGAGATATCTATTTCAGACAGGTGGATCTTAATCATGTGTGTACAAAAAAGTGGAACGTTCAGCAAACTACACATATTTCTCAGGCTCCAGATATTTAGCAATATATAGGAGAACCTCCATGTAACGAGAATTTCCTACATTTTTTTCTGGTTGCTTACATCTGAGCTGATATACCAGCCTTGTTTCAGTCTTGCAAAACAGATTGGTCTGACCTCAGAAGTTCCAAGAGCTACTCAGAAAGCCCAGGAATTCTGCAACTGTATCTTGGTTTGGTTTTTTTTTTTTTTTTTTTTCCATCTATCTAAAAATAAAATCTCTTTGCTAAACTGGTATTGGTTAAATATCAGTTTTCCTTAACCATGTGGATATTGTTTCTCAAAAGGTCTAGAGGACAGCGACCTTTAGTGTCTGGGCCACTTTTAAAGTGTTTGGCTAATCAATAGCCAGGTTATTAGTTAATCCCGTTTGAATGGGAATCGAGAGAGCTCTGTTAGTTTTGCAGATGGGATAGATGTCACAGGTCCCAGCTTGTAGACATCTTTTACTCCAACTCCCTGTTCCTTTGGAGTTAATGTAAGCTGGTGGCTTCTGGATGAGATGTTTGCTATTGCTTTCCTCCTCTTGTGTTTGATGACTTGGCAGCCAGGGGTCACCGCACAGAAGGCGAACCAGTAAGTAGGCCCGATATCTCTGCAAAATAGGGGTCAGCGGCTGGGGAACAAGACACTCTGGAGTTTGCAACAGGCAGTGTGAGGCTGGAGTGGAATCTCTCTTCCTGTCATTACTAATCCAGTGCAGAAGGATGGAACGGGGCAAAGGCTGCTATGTGAGTCACAGCTCTCGTCCTCAGGAACTGGGTGATCCAGAGCAAACCACTTAATCTCTTTGATCCTTAGTCTCCCTATCTGTAAAATGAGAATAATAATGCCTCTTTTATTAGTGTTAATGCAGTGAAATAAATTCCTGCATTTTAAAATCTACTCAGTCTATAGTAGGCACTTGATAAATGGAGGTCTCTTAAGAGATGTCAGATGGTTAACTTCTTAACTATAAGAGAATCACAACTTCCCTCAGTATTGGGAAGGATAAAATTAGATAATGTATGCAATATTATTTTGGGGAATGTCAAGAGACTGTAGAGATACTCAGTCGTATCATTCTGAAAATGAGTTTACCTTTTGCTGTGGGGTAACGGGCAGAGGTGATGTTTCCATGTGCACATTACCCGTGTTCTATTTCCTGGAGATTTCCAACCTGGCTTCGTGTTGTTTATATCTTAACATCAAATACTTTGCAGTGCATACGCAACCCTTTATTTCACCTTTGGGATAGCTTTTAAGCAGTCCCTGACTCCCAAACGTTGAAGGTTTTAAATAGAGCTATTTTATTCAAATTCTTATTAAATAATTCAATTTTGAATCATTATTGCTTTTAAATGTGAGAACAAGAGGGATTTCCTTTAAGTAACAGTTCAGAAGGGGGGGGGGAAGCATTTTTATAAGCAGTTAATTTGTAACTTGTATTTAAAGCAAATATAATTTTGAAAAATCAGAAAATTCATCTCTAATAATTAGAAGATAAAGGCAAGAGAACTGTGGAAAAAGAAATCTCTGCTGAGATACTCTTAATTATAAAAGCTTATCATTGTAATCCTTTTTGAAAATGAGCAAAGAGTCTTGATGTTTGATGAACTTATCAAACAAGACAGACCAGTGAAGAGGCAAATTTTAAGTCAAGGCAAAAGAGAACCAATTAAATACTTCACAAAGTGCTGAAGGAGGAAATCATTCAGTTTTTGTGTCTAATGCCAGTGTGTCTGACATTGGTTTTAAAAATGGAAAACTTCCTGGTTATAGCTTTACTAGGCTCAGATTTGGGCACTGGCATTTACTAACTGTATGATCTCTGCAAGTTATTGAACTTTTTTGATTTCCTCGCTTGTAAAATGGGAGGAAATTCAGAGCAAGAATTAAAAGCATGAAAAGTACTTAGAACAATATGTCTTACTTAGTAAGCTGTTTAGAAAGCTGTAACCAGTGGTGCTGTGTGATTGTGATTGTTGCTTGCTGGTATTTCCATTCTCTTGGCTGGCTGACAATAATCAGACAGAAGAAATTTATAATGTGCCAATTGGCATGGGTGTTCCAGATAAGTTAGGGATTTCAAATCTATTTATTATTGATTATTTTTAGCAATAGCACTCTTCCCCCCAAAAAAATAAAATCTCACATGAATCCTAACATTGAAAAGAGGACAAATATATTTATATTTTTAATGTGCACATTTTAATAAGCTCATGTTTAACATCTGCTTACTATAATGTTTGAATAGAAATACAGTTTTGAGAACAATTTTTTTTTTTAATAAAAATAAATCCATGGCCTCACACATGCTAGGCAAGCATTCTCCCACTGAGACAGGGTCACTAAATTGCCCAGGCCTCATTCAATCCTGGCCTTGCAACCCTCCTGCCTCAGTCTCTTGAGTAGCTGGGATTAGAAACATCTGCTACCACACCTGGTGAGGAAACATTTTAAACAATGGTGATTAAAGGAAGTTATAGCCGTTAGCTGTGAAATTGACAGATCTCTATTATGTTTTTATACTTTGAAATTTTTAAAATTTGCAATTCTTTTAATTTACTGAAATGTGTTTTGTGACTAAGAATGTGGTCTTAGTGAATATACCACATACATTAGAAAATATGTGTTCTCTAGTTACTTAGTGTATATAGTTCTAAATCAATTAAGTCAATTAGGTCGGTAATGTTGCTCAACTTTTCTTATTCTATCAATTACTGAGTTTGCAATATACAATTATACTTGTAAATTTATTTCTCTTTTAGTTCTATCAGTTTTTGCCTCATAAATTTTTGTCTCATATATTAAAACACACATCTCTATAAATTAATAGAATTGCAAATTTAAAAACTTCTAAGCAACACACACATCCAGGTTGTTAAATCTTCTTGATGATTTGCCCCTTTATCATTATGAAAGGCTGTCATTGTCTCTGAAAATCATCCTTGTTCTGCAGTTTGTCTATTATTAATATAGTTTCTCTTGCTTTCTTATTAATTGTGTTTACATGGCAAATCTTTATCTAATATTTTGTTTTCACTTATATGACCATATTTAAAGTATGCTTTATATAGACATACAAAGATAAGACTTGCTTAATCTAGTCTAGCAATCTCTGCTTTTTTAATTGACAGTAATTCGACCGTTTACATTGAATATAATGATTGACAAGCTTGACCTTGAGGTTGTCATCTTACTATTTGTTTTCTATTTGTCACATCTCTTCTTTGATTATATTTTCTCTCTTTCTGGGTCACACTTTAGATTTAATATTTTTCTAATTCCTAAATGACATATTAACCATTCTACTTTAATTTTTATTCTACTTTAGTTTTTGCTTTTACTTCGGATTTATAACTTACATCTCTGATTGATCACAGCCTAAATTCAAATAATACCATAACACCTCCAATATTTTTATTCTACCAGAATAAATTCTTTTGACATTGATTGTAGCACACATCTTTTGGCAACAAATTCTTTTGTTGTTCTGAAAAAGTCCTTATTTTTCCTGTATTTTGAAAGATATCCTTGCTTAATATAAAAGTCAAAGTGAATAGTTTCTTACCCTCCCATATCCACATTACTTTAAATACATCACTCCATTATCTTCAGCACTGCATAAGCTCAGAAGAATTCTGCTTTGTTCTTTTTTGTGTATTGTGGTTTTTTCTTTTATTTATTTTAATATTTTTTCTTTACTATCAATTTTTAGCAGTTTCACTTACAATGTATCTTGGTATGGTTCTGTGGGTTCATAGTTTTCATTAAAATTGCAATTTAAAAAATTTTAAAAAATTATTCTAATCAGTTATACATGACAGTAGAATGCATCTACACATTTTGATAAATCATACATAAATGGAGTATAATTTCTCATTTTCTGATTGTATATTGTAGGATCACATTGGTCAGACAGTCATGTGTGTATATGAGGTAATAATGTCTGTTTCACTCTACTATCCTTACCTAATCTAAAGTAATTTTATTCTTCCCTAGTGCCTCCCCCTTTATTGTGAATTAGCATCTGCATATTAGAGAAAACATTCAACCTTTGGTTTTTTGGGGTTTGGCTTATTTCACTTAGCATGAGTTTCTCTAACCTATAAAGTGAAGTTTTCATTTCTGATATTAAAATTCCTAGCTTCAAACATTTCACTAGGGACTTTTTCAAATCTTCTACTTCCCTCCTCCTCATGCTCACAATTATCCTTAAGTAATCTAGGTTTGGTTTTAACATCTAAAAAATTCTTGTTTGCTGAATTGATTATTTATATTTCATAGGTCTTTGAAATTCGGCAGGACTAGCATGTAACTGAATCCACTTATGTTACAGAGAAAGAAACTGAGCCCTAGAGAGGGAAAGGAGATTTCAATAACATGACTACTTGGCTAGCACTTTAGGAATAGTGGCCAACTTCATCATCATTATATCTCCTAAGATCGTTGTTCTTATTATATTCCCAACTGATGGGCAGAGAAGAACAAAGCAATTAGATGTGTCGAGTCATGCAGCTACTTAAATGGCACAGCCAGGCCTTCCAAGTCCCAGATAAGTGTTATCACTGCTATGACCTCAGTCCCACCAACTAACCAATAATAATAATAATAATAATAATAATAAAATTGATGCTTCACAAATAAGCATGTGTGTTGTTAAGACAGATGGGTCCTGAATTTGGAGTTAAGATACCCAAATAGTTTTTGCAACATTTTTCTATCCAACATTTCCACTGATGAAAACCAGAATTCTTTAGGGGAATAGAAGAAATGTGAATGAGGACCCTAAATAGAACAAGAATTTAAGCACCACGTAAAGATTTTTGCTTTTTAAAAAATTGGTCGTATAAGCAGTAGACCCTAAAGAAGTCTCAATTATGCTCCTCTTTATTTTAAGGCTTTTATGGGCATCAGAGTGTGTTTTCCAAAGTACCCTGGGTCAGGGCCATGTGGATGCTTTCAGTGGTTATCCAGATGACTGGAAATTACTATGCGTCCAGGCAACAGGAATTTTTAATTAACATAAACAACTGGAGTACTGGCTGTGAGTCAAAAGTCAGTGACGGAGATATGGACACTTCTCTTCAGGGTGACTAATCCTTAGCTACACACCCAGGGGCGTCAGGTGTGGGCTATGGAGTGTACGGGATTAAGTCCTAATGTCACAGAACTTGGATCAGTTACTTAAACTCTGCAAGCTTCAACTTTTCCATCTATAAAATGGTGATAATACATATTTCATAAAGTTCTTGTCAGGAATTAGGAAAGTTCACATGAGTACTTAGCATAAAGCCTGTTATATAGTATATTATCAGAAAAATGTTTTTGTTATTTTATTTCCTTTTTGTCAGAAATTCTTCACAGTACTTTTTGGAATTATAGGAAAATGGATAGGCTTTGGAGTCAGTTTTGTTTGAATCCTGGCTTTGCCACTTACTACCCATCTTGATTTAAGCAAGACATTTAATCTCATGAATCTGCTTTATTCATCTACAGAATGGGTATAATAATGACTGCCTCACAGGGTGATTATGGAATTTTAATGAGATAATATATTCATGAGAAAATTTGCTTATTCATTTCCCACTACATGCCAGATGCTGTGCTCGGTGCTAGGTGCAATGGTGAGCAACAAAGATATGATATTTGTGCCAGGTGTGGTGGTGCACGCCTGTAATCCCAGCGGCTTGGGAGGCTGGGGCAGGAGGATCATGAGTTCAAAGCCAGCTTCAGCAAAAGCGAGGCACTAAGCAACTCAGTGAGACCCTGTCTCTAAGTAAAATACAAAATAGGGCTGTGGATGTGGCTCAGTGGTTGAGTGCCCCCGAGTTCAATCCTTGGTACCCCCAAACAAAAAAGATATGATATCTGCCTTCTTGAGCTATCAGTCTAAAGGTAGGAATAAAGTGTATGAAACTCTACATTCTGATTAGCATTCTGTATGTAGGAAATGGTACTATGCAAATACTGCAGGTGAGCCTGGTGTGTGCATGGAACTAAATGTTTATATGGAATTCTCTATGTCTCTGGCTCACAGAAGGCACTATTTGCCTTCACTCATGTAAAATGTTCATTTAACAATATTCTAGGTCTGTTAGGTGCTAGGTAGTGAGCTAAATAGGTAATATCCTGACATTCATGGAACTTGGCATAGTGATACAGTCAGTAAACATGTCAACAAAAAACTCACTAAAAGTGGTGGAAAAGACTATGAAGGAAACAAATGGGCCCTTTGATAGAGAAAATAGAGTGAAGAGGTTGTTTAGGGGTGTCCTCTTGGGGAAGGGGCATTTACACTGAGATGTAAAAATGGCAGAGAGAAGCCAAGCCGTGATAGGAAGGGAGAGTGGGGAGATCAGCATGTGCTCTGACCCTGTGACAGGCAGTGTTTGTGGTGCATGTGGGCATGAACACAAAGAATCACTCCCCCAGAGGATGTCAAAAAGGTGGGCGCGGGTGGATCCCAGAGGGCCTTGGGCATCACCAGGGGGAGTCAGAATTTTAGCTTGTGTGTAGGAAAAAACAAAACACCAACAATCTCTGGATGACTTAGAAAGGAGGGACATCACCTGATTTCTCATTTAAAATAACCAGGTCATCTCCTGGTTGCTGGGCAAAGAATAGGTTAAAATAAAATGGAAGGTCTTGGCCCACAGAAAGCCACAGAATGATCTGGGTAAGAGATTAGGGTGCCTTGGAAAAGTATGAAGATAGGCAGAAGGGAAGAAATTTAAGGCACATTTTGATGGTAAGATTGACAGAAATTTCCAAAGAATGGGATGTGAGAGGAAGGGAAAGAAAGACCCCTGTTAAGTATCTGCCTTGAACACAGGCACGTCATGGCGGTTCTATTAATGATGTTGGTGAAATTGAGAGAGGAGATGGTTGAAGGAGAAAACGAAGAGTTCAGACAGGGAATCTTTTAAGTTTTTTTTTTTTTTTTTACTGGAGAGGCAACTGGTAGAGATGTAAAATGGGTAAACAAAGCAGATCACGGTAGCCCAGGGTGAAGGCCTCCGTTTAGGAGGCATTAACACAGATGGCAAATGAAACGATGGAGTGGATCTTACCTCCTCATGGTGAGAAAAAAACAAAAGAGAAAAGAAGAAAGGCAAGACTCTGCCCTAAGGAATTCCAGTTTTTAGAGAAATCAAAGAGAACTAGTTCCAGAGGTAGGAAGAGAGCAAGGAAGTTTGGTGCTGAAAAGGTCCAAGAGGAGGAAATTTTCATGAAGAAAATAGTAGCTAGCAGAGGGGAGATAAGATGAAGCCAGAAAACGCTCCACACGGCTTAGAAACATGGAGGATACTGAAGATTGAGTATTTTCAGTCAAATTTAAAATAGGCCCATTTCACAATGCAATCCCCATGTAAGTGAATGTACTTGGCTCAAAGTTATTTATTAGTGATAATTGGCCTTGAATATATGCAGAGCCATTTTATTAGGAAGAATCCCTGGCAATAATCAGGAGGCTTTCTGACCATGTAGTTTGGGAGTGGTAGCAAATTAATTATATTGTTTTCTGAATTGCTGAGGTGGCCACATTATGGGGTCAAGCATTTGACTTGCAGGTTGCATGATTCAGGCCTTTTGCCCAATATGACAACTTACTTTAAAAAGTAGACAAGGAGTGTCTCACTAGTTCATAGGGTACATTATTGATAAAGATGGAGAGGCTTGATGAGCATTTATGCAATTGTTAAGTTTAGAGAGAAGACACTAACATGTGCTAGACTTCTGCTAAGGCTTCACATACATGATCTCATTCTATATTCAAAAGTCTCCCAAGCTATTAGCTCTGCTTCTTAGCTCTTAGAAAACTGAAGTTCAGTGAGTGGCAGAAACTGGATTTGAATTCATATTTGGTAGACTACAAACCTCTTTCTGTTACATCAGTGTTTCTTCTACTGTGTTACATAGTCTTACTGATGTTGCATGAAAAAAGAAATGAAGAAACAATACAAAAAATTGACAAAATAAATAGTTGGTTCTTTGAAAAAATAAACAAAATTGATAAACCTTTAGCCACACTAACAAAGAGAAGACGAGAGAAAACCCAAATCACTAAAATTCGGAAAAAAGAAATGACCTGTGTTCAAAAAACTTGGAAAATTGGGTTAAGCAAAGTAAAATGAAGAACTTCTAAGGGCCTTCAAAGTATTATTAGGCACTTAAAATTTCCATGAATAGTGTATTGTGGGCAGCTTATCCAAATGAATTTGACCATGGAACTTTTCTTCACTTTCTCCCTACCTATGTGCATATTTCAAGAATTAGTTCTCCACAAAATACACATTGAGAAGTTTTGCAATAGCACGTATTGACTTGTGCTCCATCCACAGATGAAACAACTAAGTTAGATTGTTCAAGTAACTTGTTTACATAGCCTAGCAAATTAGAAAAAATTTAAAGGCTAATATCAATTGCTTCCAAATCCTACTGCTCCATGTTACATGTCTCACTAATTGAGTAGATTCTTGCTAGCTGGGAGATGCTTTAAAAATATCTGCCAAGATTTTCTAGGTCACAGAATCATTAATGGCTCCTTAAGGGTATTATTAGTCCATTTCATGTTGCTATAACAAAAAATACCTGGGGTCGGATACTTTATAAAGTAGAGATGTTTGCTTGACTCATAATTCTGGAGGTTCGGGAGCATATTTACTAGGCTCTGGTGAGGGTCAGGAGGTTATCCTGCAGTGTGGCAGATGGCAACATGGTGGGAACACGTGGGGAAGAGAACACATGGCGATACAGGAAGCCAGAGGCTGAGGAGTCATTAGGCTCACTCTTTCTATAGCAAACCATTCTCAAAGGAATTAACTCACTTCTACCAGCTCAGCCCACTCTGAGGGATGGCCTTAATCCCTTCATGAGCACGGTGTCTCCAGATGTAATTACCTTCCATAGGCCCTACCTCTGGAAGATTCTGCCACCTTGAAACTACCACACTGGAGACCAAGCTTCTGACCCATGAGCCATAGAGCCACAGTATGAAGTAATGAAAAGTGATACAATACCTTTGGAAAGTCATTTGGCAATGTGTCATAAGCTTTAAAATCTGTCATCCCAACCTCCAGGACTTATCTTCAGTAAATAATTTAGAATCCAATAAAACTGGGGGCTTAAACATCTAATTGTTTAACATTTGGGAAGTGGAACAATGGGTAGCCACTGTAAGTAGCTTACATTTCTGCTCTACTATTAAAAGGAAAAATCAGGATATAAAATATTGTTCTCAATATGTCTCAACTATATTATAAAAATAAAGAGGGGGAGAAAATACAACAAATGGTGGTAGGATTTGAAGTAATTTTTTCTTTTGCAATCATTGTGTTTTCTTTAATGAAAATGCATTAATTCATAAGCATCAAAAATTAACTATATTAAAAATTCATTGGAAAAGATAGGAGAAACTGGTTGGAATGAGAAGGTTAAAAGTTGGAGCCCTGTAATAATCAGAGGTCCTGGTGCACCTTCTGTGTTCTGGCCTCAGCAATAGCCTCAGTCTAGACATCATGTCACCAAACTTTTAAACTCACAGCAGCACAGCTCTGCTCTGTCCAGGCTTTTGCTTCCATCCATTAACACTGTTTCCTCCCATGTCGACATCATAAGCAGTCTCCGTGGGCTTGCAATGACATTATCTTGACAATTCTGTAGTGAGATGCAGAACTAATGTTGGAGTCCTTTTCTGTTCCCAAATCTTCACCCTATACCTTCATCTTAGAATCTTCTCTCTCCCCATGTTTCTGCAATTTATATTTTCATTATTAGCACAACCTATTATAAAAATGATGGGTAGACCAAGCGTTGAGTCATTTGAATTTCTAGATTATTTGATTAGATTCTAACCAGGAGTCAGATTCAAATAAACTCCCAATTCTGTCACTGCCTATTTCCCAGAAGCTGGTTTTAGTTTTCTCTCCCCTCCTCCCCTTCTTCTTGCCTTTCCTTCTATTTTTTTTTTCCTTCCCTAAATATTTACTGAGTACCTTCTAGTCTGCCTGTAGTGAATGATGGGACTTCAGTAACAAATACACAGATGGCACTTGGATCCATAAGTATTAGAATTGGCGAAAGAGGCAGGAATTATACCAATATTGCAAGTGTGATAATTAATTTTTGAGAAGATGTGTAGAAATGGACCAAATCATATGAAGGGAGGTATCTAATAGTCTGGGTATTGGGAAATGTTTCACTAAGGAATGTACAGTTTTGGTGAGACTGAAAGATCCTTAGGAGTTAACCAGGAGAAGAAGTAGATAGTTGGATTCACTCAGGATTGGGCTATACATAGGTATAACGGAGGAAACATACCTAGTTAATATTTTAAAGAGACAGACTATGGAATACAAACTACTTATAAAGGAAAATGAAGATAGAAAGGGTCTTGGTGACAAACAGAAAGCTTTGGTGTCAAGATGATGGAGGTCCAGTGAGGTCCAAGGAAAGTGAAGAGGGACTCCTTGAGCAGATAAAAGAAGAAGCAGCCATGGAGGCCCAAGTAACTGTTCACAGGTGACTCACAGATTAGTGATTTGGAGGAGGAACTGTTTCAGAGAGTAGGAGGCCCAGAATGTGACCATGGAAGATTCTAGAGTGAAGAGAAGATCATTAGCCATAAGGAAAAGGAGGAACCAAGAGGGCAGAGTGTTGTAAGGCTCCATACAGGGAGGATGAGTGGAGGGATGACAGGAATCCAGGTGGAGAGGAGGTCTAGGAAATTTCTGAAGTTTTCTTTGAAGAGATGATAGGGCTATTTTACATTCTGACATTGGTTTATGGAGTAGAGTTTCTCTGAGTGTGTTCTGCACAGCCCAGTGCAAATATAAACACAAGGAATACACACACACACACACACACACATACACACACACACACACACAGGGCCTATCACTTAAAAAAAGGAACATTGCTTGTCACCAACAAAAAATAAGCCTTCATGTGAAAATCAACACAACACAGTCACTACCATGAACTTGCTGGGATCACTAGTGATATTAACAAGTTTGATTTTTTCCTATTGTATAGCAGAATGTGCTAATGTTTATAAGGTTTGCATACTTAGTGATCTACCATTTTTCAAATTTCCAATGCCTGATGTTTAAAAACATTATGTATGGGTAAAAGATCCATTCAGTGTACCTAGACCAACAGATTTTAATACAAGAGAACTCAAAAGAGTTCTCTGACAAGTTTTCAGATTCTGCACTGCACCTAACATACAAGAAATCACCACTTGTCAAGTTTTGATGTAAATACAAAGGAGAAAATCCACAATCATCTGAAAAGACTGTAAAACAGATTTCCCTTCTTCAACTACATAGCTGTGTAGGGCTGGTTGTTTTTTTAATACATAGCTACAGATCCAATAAAGAAACCTCATTAAAGAGATTTGTAAAAATGTAAAACAATGATACTCATCTAATTATTCTTCTTGAGAATATAACTTTCTAAAATTATTTATGGTCACATGCAATGGGTTTTTATAATTTTAAATACATTAACAGCTATTTTAAAATACCTGTTTTTATATTGAATTCTGTGAATAATCATAGATCCAGCTCACTGAAAGCTCTCTGGGGATTTTAATAATCTGAGACCAAAATTGTGAGAACAAGGGTAAAGATGAACATGATTTTCCTGACCATCCACGGCTGTCTGCCTAGGGGTTCAGCCTAGGGGTCATCTTCAGCATGCGTAGCAGCTCATTGCATAAGCAGCATGATTCGAAGCATTTTTCTCTATGCTAGGGAGATAATTGTGCTATTGATCCCAACCAGGCTGCCCAGCTCCCAGGGTGGTGGCAATTCTGATGGTAAGGGATGACATTCCACCTTTGTCCAGTGAGCTGATCTGCGCCAGCAGCAATGCTGCTGGGGAAGAGGCTCGGGCTTAGAGCCAGGCAAGCTGCATCCTGTCTGCCTGGC
Source organism: Sciurus vulgaris (assembly GCF_902686455.1). Classification (NCBI taxonomy): domain Eukaryota; kingdom Metazoa; phylum Chordata; class Mammalia; order Rodentia; family Sciuridae; genus Sciurus; species Sciurus vulgaris. The sequence continues at coordinate 45,585,746 of NC_136461.1, forward strand.
CCTGAGTGACCTGGGCAAGCTTTTTAATTTGTGAGGAGACAGCATGGGGCAAGAAAAGATCCCAGCCTTATAGACAGATGATTTCTACCTTGTGTCTATGTCAGCCCAGGCAAGATCCTCACTTCTTCTGATGACTGATTTGTAAAGTTAGAGACGAGCATGATGAGGAGTGGGAAGTGGGCTTTGCCATCAAAATTAAAACAAACAAACAAACAAACAAAAAAACAGTTCAAATGTTGCCAGTCACCCCTGGGTTGTGACTGCAGGAATTACTTAGCTTTTAGGAACCTCAGGTTTTTTTTTTTTTTTTTTTTTTTGTGGTGCTGGGGATCGAACTCAGGGCCTTGTGCTTGCAAGGCAAGCACTCTACCAGCTGAGCCATCTCCCCAGCCCGAACCTCAGGTTTTATATTGAAATGGGGCTAATAATATTTATCTCCCAGGACTGTCACAGAGATTAAATGAGACAGTTCATGTAGTGTCCTAGCATGTATTATTAAAAGCAAAACCTTTAGTAAACACATCATAAGCATTTTAACATACTTTCAACTACTCAATTAGGTAACATTATTTTTTTTTATTTATTTATTTTTTTCAATTTTTAAATGTCTTTATTAACTGCAAATAAGTCATCCATCATTTCTCCTTATACTCTTCCTCATTGGTTTTGTGGACATAGCTCTCCTGATCCTACATATTTGTCAAACAACCTGTGGTTTTCCTTCTTGGTTGGCCCATGCTGTGTAATGCCTTCAGTACAAATTTCTGATCCACTTCAAGTGAATGAGCATTCTAATATCAGCCAACATCAACCATTCTTACCATGTCGCTTCCCATCATGGAACCACTCATGGTTGCTGGTGGAACTCCAGGATTAGCTTCATAACCTATGCCACCACCACCACCTAGAGGTGGAAATTTCTGGCCTCCTGAACCATAGGGATCTCCCATGTTCATTGCTCCTCCGCCACCCATTCTCATGTCTCTTTCTCTTGGATCCATGTATCCCATCCGGCTATAACTTTCTTCTCTTTGGCGTCTCATTTGTTCTTCCATCTCACGTTGGCAAATCATCATCTCTTCCTCCCTTCTACGTCGTTCCTCCTCTTGCCTCAATTGCATTTCTTTACGTTTCTGCATTTCTTGATTGTGAAGTTCTTCCATACGTCTCAATTCTTCCTGACGTCTCATCAGATCTTGGCGCAAAAGATTTGCCTGATGCTCATTATAGGCATCTTCCATTTCACTTTCCAACTTGTCTTTTGCATCCTTCATATTTTTTTCAACTTGTTCCCTTTGCTGTTTTTCCATTTCATCCAAGGACTTCCACCTCTGAGAATATTCATACTCAAATGTGCCATGCTGAGCAAAACGAGGTGGTGTTTCTCTCTCCTTTTGATACATTGGATTCTTCTGTGCAAGTTTTTCAGGAAGACCATGTTCATCATCTAATTGTTCAAGTGGTTCCACAATGACTGGACGAGGAGTTGTTGTCAGTAGGAAAACACCTTCACTGCATCGTTCAAATGCTTTTCTTGCTGCTGGTTTAGAAGCAAATTCAACAATGCCTTTCCCTGTAGATCTTCCGCGATCATCCACAATTACCACAGCCCTTTCAATAGGACCGAACTGGCTAAAGGCTTCTTCCAACAGTTCATTGGAAACATAAGGTGAAAGATTTCGAACAGAGAGGGCAGCAGCATGTGTGGCAAAGCGAACCCGAAGCTGTCTACCTCTCATGGGTGTATCATCAAGTACAGCTTTGGCAATTTCAGCCAAGGCTCTAGATTCAAGTTTAATAAATCCGAATCCTTTGCCTTTATTGATAAAAACTTCTCCTGGTTCTCCGTATTTTGCAAATAGTCTTTTGAATTCATCTTCTGTGATATCAGCAGGTAGATTTCCAACAAACAACCTACAACGCTGTGTGTAAGTTTTCTCTCCAGGCCTCCTCAAGAGAGACAAGTTAGCTTTAAACCCCCATCACCGCGGCTCACCGCCAACCCTGCCGGCAGCCAATCCCGGGCCGAACAGCGACCCCGCCGCCGCGGGGCCGCGGGGCCCAGGTAACATTATTTTTAACATAGTTTTACAGATGGGAAGGTATAGCTCAGAGATGTTAAGTGATGTGTTCAAGTTTTTAAAGCCCATAAGTGATTAAGATTCGAACTCAGTTCTCTGACCCCATGTTCTAACTCTTGGGGTCAAGAGTTGCTGCTGGGGGAAAGCCTCAGCCTTAGAACCAGGCAAGCTGCGTCCTGTCTGCCTGGCCCTGAGTGACCTGGGCAAGCTTTTTAATTTGTGAGGAGGCAGCATGGGGCAAGAGAAGATCCCAACTTTATTGAATTTGGTATTCTGACTCTTCAAAAAATGTTAGTTTTCCTGGGTACTCATCTCTCTAAAATGATAATAATTTGACCCACCTGGATCAATATGGTATTAAAGGGACAATTTATATAAACCTTCCAGTACCCCATCTGCATACAGCACAATATATCCCATCTGCATATAGCACAATATACCCCATCTGCATATAGCACAATAAATGTTTGTTCATTTCTTATGAGCCATCTTTTACTGGTAGGAAAATGTGCACACATTTTTCCTTTGCTTAAACTTGGCATCTTGATGTTGATGCGGGGCCTTTCCTCTCTCCAGGAGAGTAAGTCGGGCAGTGACCCCCACAGCAGTTGCCTGCCAGCTGAGTAACTGGTCTGAGTGGACAGAATGCTTTCCATGCCAGGACAAAAAGGTAAGCCATCTACAAACAGCCTGGGGCGCTTCCTGGTTCATCTGTGCACTAGAATTCAAATGGAGGTCAGCGGTTGGGGATACGAGTCTGGGGCTCTGAGGAAAAATTGGTATTTGGAGAAAACAGGTATTTGGACTCCTCAGGCTCCTAGATGGTGAAACTCGTTTCTGCCTCTCCCAGTTTTGTTTGTAAGGCATTATTGGGTGAGGCTGCAAAAGATGTATATGTTGTAACTCGAAGGTGAACAAATGGCCACTTGGAACTGGACACATGTATTCCCCACAGTCTCCCTGGGTCCTGACCAGTTATTTCCCTCTAATGAGGTTTAACTGGGGGCACTGATGATGGCTTGGTCACACAATTTCAAAGTGCCCGTGGGCAGCAGAGTAACAAGGGCAAAGGCACCTGTGGGAACCAGAGATAAGCAGGGGATGCTATAGAGGGCATTCTTGAGGGTCCTATTTTTATGGGTTGAAAAGACCAATCGGCCTAAGGAACAGAAGTATGCCTATCTTGCCTGCCTAAATGATTTTGAATGGCCATAATGGTCCCCAAACATTGTTATACAAAGGGAAGGGAGGCATTAGGTACCCTCTGTTGTGGCAGGAGGAGTATTAAAATTCTCACGTTGGGCTGGGCGCAGTGGTGCATACCTGTAATTCCAGTGACTTGGGAGGCTGAGGCAGGAGGATCACAAATTTGAGACCAGCTTCAGCAGCTTAGTGGGACTCTGTCTCAAAATAAAAAGGGCCAACGGAAGACCACCCCTATTTAAAGTATGTGTTCTGCAAAATTTTCACTCTGTCCTGACATCCCATGTTAGTTTCCCAAGCCTGCTATAACAAATTGCCACAGACTTGCTGACGTAACAGAAATGGATTCTCTCACAATTCTGGAGGCCAGGAGTCTGGAATCCAGCCTCAGCAGAGTCATGCTACCTTTGAAGTCTCTGGAGACAGTCTTGTCTCTTCCTCCACCAGCTTCTGGGGTCTATCAACATCTTTCATCTCTGCCTCCCTGGTCTCATTGCCTCCTCCTCTTCCAGGATCTTCTCTGCAAACTCCCTCTGCTTCCTATTGTACAAGCACTGTGATGGCGTTTAGGGCCACCCAGAAAACCCAAGGGAACCATATTTACATGCACTAGAAATAAGGACTTGGGATCTTTGTGGGGCCATTATTCAACCTATTATGGCTCCTCCACGCTGGTCTTTCTGACATGTTTCAGTTTAGATTGCAGATTGAATTACTTCCTTAGTGACTCAGAAAGACATATGTGTCTTTAAAGTAATCCTGGAGATAATTAAATTATGTTCATTATTTAAGTAAAAGACCATCTTAGTTTCTTTTTATTAATATGTTTCTTCCTCTCAAAATTATTCAAACAAAGATGTGCATTTCTGGAAAGAAACAGAATCTACTACTTTGTAAAGAAAATTATGTCTTAATGACACCAACCATAGGCAATAGCACCCGGCAGTCCCTGAGTGGGTATTGGCACCAAACTTCCTGTAGCACTGCATCTTCATTATTTAATAGCAACCTTGAAACCAGGGACAGATGGAAATGAACCTTACAAGCCTCAAGCGTAGGAACCACTGGAAGAATGGTAATGACATTCATATTTGTCCCTTATTAAATACTTTCGATGGACTAGGCACAGTACTGATATTTCGAGTCAACTGAATTGTCTACTTTGATGTTCACAGCCAACTGGAGATGATAGACCTCATCATCTGCTTTGTGTAGGCCATCCATGAAGAAATGGCAGAGCCTAGATTTAAACCTTGGTCAGTCTGACTCCAGAAACCCTGGGAGGTTGACCACTCCACTCCACTGCCTCCTGAACTATACTGGAGAGTCATAAGTGACATTACCAGTCACCTAATCTGATTCCTTCTGCTGTGTCCCAACAGCAAGTTCCAGAATGATGATGATGTTGAAAGCTGTTATGACTGAGTGTACACCAGGAACCAGGGAAAGTGCTGGTTTCTTTACCTGTATCATCACTAACCTCGGCAACACTCTCAGATGTATCTCATTTTACAAACGAGAAAAATGAGGGTCAGAGACATTGCACAGTGGACCCCACAATGCCCATAGAGTCCAGTGGCAGAACTGGAACTTGAACTCAGCTTAAAATGGAATTTGTGATAACACCTAAACTCATGAACTTGTGAAGATTAAATGAGATAACAAATGTAAAGTGCTTGGCCAATAGTAAGTGCTAAATAAACAGTGGCTTCCATCACCACTGTCCTCCCGGTAGCTACTAGACTGGTTAGAAACCAGATGCACTTTTTCAAGAGAGAGAAAGAGCTGGCTCTATGTTCGTGTGTGGATCAGTCCTTTATTTGCATGTTGAGGGACAAGAAAGTTGGTAGAAAATGGAAACATCCTGATAATCCAAAATGATCATTAATTATTATCTCTTTCCACAGTTTACCAACCACTTCCCACTGTTATTAACCCAACGACAGGAAAGGCAGGTGGACAGGTTTGATCTCCACCTCTCCTGGCCTCTTCGCCAGTGAGCGGCTAAGTAGACTGGGGTGGGCATGCTGTGGTTTAGATGTGGTTTGAATGAACCCCAAGCTTCGTGTGTTGTATTGTGAAGTATTAAGAGGGTGGCAACTTCATTCGACTTTGGTGTTGAGAGGTGGGACCCTTGGGCAATGACTAGATTAGATAAGGTCATTTGACTGGAGCCCCCATGATTGAATTCTGGTGGCTTTGTAATAAGGAGAAACTAGTCAGACACAGACACACACATGCACGTGGGCTCCTTGCCTCTCATTTTGTGATGCTCTGCACCACCTGGCACTCTACCAGGACAAAGGCCAGGTGTGACCCCTGCATCTTGTACCTCTAGAACCATGAACCAAATTAAACCCCCTTTCTTCATAACTTACTGAGTCTGCGTAGTATTGTGTTATCAGCAACAGATAAGAGATTGATACAGGCAAGAAGAGAGGTGAGCTGTACTCTACAACTCATCCACTGGAATCATCTAGAAAAGACTTCATGGATAATGTTGGCAATGTGGAAACCGCCTCTGTTTACTAAGTACCAGTGATAATTTGGTCACAGGGTCGGGTGCTTCCTCACACACCCTGTCCCTTAGATCTCATAGTCTTTAAGGTGAGGTGTCATGACTCCCATCTTACATATGAGAAAGTGGGAGCTCAGAAAAAGCAAGTGACTTGCTCGTGGTCAGCAGGTAGGAAAATCTGGGATCTGAACCCAAGTCCATCTAATTCTCATGCCCGGGCTCTTCCAGCTGTAGAAAGAATCATGAGTCATTTAACGAGGGAGGTCATGGAGTTCAACCGACTCATTTTATAGGTTTGGAAACTGAGGCACACAGGACCAAGCACTGATACTTGAAACAGAAAGAAATAGAGTCGAGAATTCACAGTTCAGATCTTACTTTCTTAATTACATATTAGCAGTCTTGATGGATGGACCTGTGGGCTGAGACAAGCTCAGAGGGCTGTAATTCCCTTACCTGACATGGAGGATACTCTCCATTCAGCATATTTTCTATTATTTTACATTTTATCTCCTCAACTAGACTCTAAGCTTCTGGAAGCATATTTCCCTGAATGTCCTAAGGTTCAGTTTTCTCCTTCTATACCACTACCTGACCCCAAGCACAGCGGAGAAAAGCATTCTGAAACCCTAAAGCCCCAAGATTGGTGAGCATTTTAATCCTTCCCTTCCTTCCATCAACAAGTATTTGGGCTTCTGCAGTCTAGGCTAGATGCAGGAACTCAGATGAAGTCTTCAGAGCTCTCTTGGTCCCTCTGGCTCTTGGATGGGCTCTTTCTACTAGCCATGGTGATCACTTGATGCCCACAATTCTCTTTAGCTCCAATAAAAAGAAGCTATTTTTTCAAAAAAACAAAATACCCAGAGGATTAAAGCAAGTATTTGAAACAGGCAGAAGTGTTTCTCTGGCTCTGGTCTGGTTAATACTCGTGCATCCTGTGACTGAAGGGGTAAGATCATCGCCATCTGATCTATATGCAATATATCCAGGGACAGCAGGGATGCATGACCAGTAGAAATACTGTGAAGGAAAAGTGAAAGTCTCTGCTAAAAGTGTACCTAACCATAGGTCAAGTGCCAATCATAGGAATCCAAATAAGACATGGACTTTCCTTCACTGCTCCCACCCACTTATGCAAATTGCTCAGACTGATGGGAGAGACATACAAATAAGCAGATGCTGCATTGCAACCTTATAGGACAACTGCCAGGAGGGAGGGAAGCACCTAGACCTGCAAAATATGTCGCTGAGTTAGGGAAGGCCTTCCAGGAGAGGTAAACCACGAATCCTGAAAGAGGACTATTTATCAACTATTTGAAGAAGGGAAAAGAGGTCCTTTGTAGCAAGTAGGAGGATCAGTGAAATATCTTTGTCTCAGTCTTGCATTTGCTGCTCGGAGCACATGTCCAATATTCCAGCTGATGATCGTGCCACCTCTGGTTGAGCACTACTGCTGATGTACTTCATCCCTCAGGAGACAGCTTTGCAGGCAGGTCTCAATCATTCGACGGTTCTTCCTTATGTTGAGCTGAGCCTGCCTGCACAAATCTTGGTTGATTGATTGACAACAATGTGTCTGGTTCAAAATTTGATTTAGTACAGATACCGGAGACTCTTGCAGCCAGACAAGTTTGGGGGAACCATATGCAGTGGTGATGTCTGGGATCAAGCCAGCTGTTACACTCCCACACCTTGTCTGAGACAAGCAGAGTGTGGACAGGATTTCCAGTGCACGGAGACAGGTGAGTAGCACTGGAGCTGGGGGTGCTAGCTGTGCCTGTCAAATAGAACACGCAAAACACTTCCCTGGGGAACTTGTTAAAATACAGGCTCCTAGCCCCTTCCTTAAAGGTTGCCATTCTGCAGATTTGGAATGGGGCCCAGGAATTTGCATTTTAGGTCAAGCCAGCAGCGCAAGCAATTTTGATTCAAGTTTGTAGGAACAAACTTGGTTGATTTATTTAGAAAAGGTACAATTCATTCATTCGTCCACTCATTGAACAAATATTTACTGGGTACGTGCCAGGCAATGAAATACCTGCTGTTAATATAGACATGATAAAAATAACGGACCTGAGTTTGAGGTACTCCTAGTCTGTTTGGGAGGGAGACCTCCAAGGAGTCAAGCACATTATAATGTGATATCTGTATGGTCATCTGGAACTCTCTAGCAGGAGATGTCCAAATCTCTTTGGGGAGTCAGGGTAGGCTTCAAATGGTATTTGAGCTGAGGCTTAGAAACTGAAATAGAAGTTTCTAGAACAAAGAATGTGCAAAAAACCGGGGATTCAGGGACTCAATTGTTTTGGAATATTTGCATATGAGAGCTTTAGAAAGAGAGACAGGTGATGGGCCACTGAGGTAACCTAGGCACAGATAGGTAACCGGAAGCCAGACTGTAGTGTGTGGAGGGGGAGGAATGGATAGCCACTGCAGATACAGAGCAAGGGGATGATAAGGCCAGACTGGCATTTTAGAAAGATTCCCTGGGGGTTGCAATGTGAAGGCTTAGTTGGAGAGGGAGACACAGCAGGCCTGAGCTGGGGGACAGAGGTGGGAGCCAGCAATGGGGAAGGAGGGCAGAGGCAGCGCAGACAGAGAGAATGGAGCAGATGGGAGGGCTACTTCACAGGTGGAAACGGCTTGGTGACTACAGATGTGAGTAATGGGCAATGGGTCTCAGGAGCACCAACAGCCTTCCCTCTTTCAGGTCGCTGCCTGAAACGCCACCTTGTGTGTAATGGAGACAGGGACTGCCTTGATGGCTCTGACGAGGACAACTGTGAAGATGTCAGGGCCCCCGGAGATGACTGCAGCCAGTATGAACCGATTCCAGGATCAGAAAGGGCAGCCCTGGGGTGAGTGCCTGCCTTCTGGCCATTCGGGAGCAGGGAACGATTTCTCTCCCATCATGAGCATTAGATTGGAGGAAGAAGGGGCTTGCTTTGGAGGGTTCCTCTGGAGTGCAGCCTGTGAGTGGTTCTCACTGTCCTCCGCGGTGGCCTGTTTCTGTACATGATGATGCCCTTCCTTTGTCTCTTCTCAAGGACCCTCCTTTCCTCCCACTCTCCCACTCTGCTGTCCCTCATTCCACACTAATTCCACTTCCAAAGCCCACTCAGGAAGCCACATCTTCCATGAAGCCTTCCCCAGGACAAGTGTCCTTTCTGATAGCCCTGTTCACAATCTGCTGTGCTCTGCAGTTGCTGTGTAAACAGCTAATAGGGTGATACGGAGCAAATAAAATGGGCTTTGGGGTGAGACACAGAGGGGCTTGGACCCTTCATTTGCCATTGCTGGCTTCAACTCCCAGGTGACAAGGTCTTCATCTGTTGAAATTAAATCAACTTTGATTCTAATTTCTCTCCATGCACCTTATGTTCAGATTTAGTTTCTTGAAAGAATCCCACTCCCTTGAAACTTTAATTTGAATCTTAATTTGGTTCCTTTTTTTCTGAAATGTCCTCCCTTTTCCCAACTTGTCTAATTTCTTATCTGGTGTAATGGACTAATTTTTGCCCCAACTCCACAATTCTATGTAGAAGCCATTAGCCTCCCAAGTGACTATATTTGGAGCAGGGGCTTTAGGGAGTTGGTTAAGGTTATATGAGGCCATCAGTAGGGCCCTGACCCAAGAGGACTGGTGGGCATATGCAAAACCAGAGCCAAGAGCTGTGTGAGGAGAGAGAAGGCAGCTGTCCCCAAGCCAGGAAGTGGCCTTCACCAGAAGCCCAAAATGAGGGCACCTTGGTTCTGCACTTCCAGCTTCCAGAACTGTGGGAAAATAAAATTCTGTTGTTTAGGCCACACTTCTGTGCTATTTGGTTAAGACAAATCTATTGTACCAGCAGTTTTCACAGCGTCCCTGCCTGCTCTTGACCCTGCCTAGGGCTGGCTAAGTCCCCTCCTGTTGCTCCCAAGGCTGTATATCCTACTCTCTCAGCACATACCCAGCAGGGATGGGGATGTCTGTTGGGGTGTCCATCTGCCCAGGCCGAGGGCTTTTAGTCTTCTATGCTTCCCCAGATCTCAGCTCAGAGCCTATCTCATGGTGACATTCTGTATTGTGTCAGCTCCCTGCTACTCAGTCTTTTCCCTGGGTCTTTCCCCCTAACTTGAATATAAGCTCTGAGGGCAGAGGCTGCATGTGACTCATCCTGCACCTCCTCAGCCCCGTGTCAGAGCCTGTCCTCTAGAAACCTCTCATTGAGTACTGGCTGCATTGAAACATGTCACTGAGACCAGCCAGTTCCTTACAGATAAGGAAATGGGGGGAAGTAGTGATCTTCACAAGCGATCCAGCCATGCTGCAATCCACCTGTGGAATAGTATGAGTTCTGTGACAGGCAGCTGTCACTTACAAGGGTTTCTGTGCTTTGAGATGACAACCCACATACTAGATAGTACTGAAGGCTTCAAGTGCTTGTAACACACAAGGATGAAAAGATGAGCAAATTCTGTCTTCTTCAGACCAGTTATATTAGTTTGCTAGGTTGCCATTACAAAATACCCCAGGCTGGGTGGCTTAAACAACAGAAATGCATTTCTTATGCTTCTGGCAACCAGAAGCTTGAGATCAAGATGTCAGCAGGGTTGATTTCTCCCAAGGCCTCTCTCCTGGGCTCACTGATGGCCACCCTTGTCTTTACCCTGACTTCCCTCTGGATGTGTCTGGGTCCTGATTTCATCTTCTTATCAGGACACCACTTACACTGACTTCATTTTAACTTAATTACCTCTTTAAAGGCTCTGTCTCTAAATACAGTCACATTCTGAGGTTTTGGGATTAACACTTTAACCTATGAATATTGGGAGATAAATTCAGCACATAAAACAATCAGAGGGAATTCTTATTGATTTTCTTTCTTTTTTTATTATTATTTAAACAAATGGGATACATGTTGTTTCTCTGTACATGGAGTCAAGGCATACCATTTGTGTAATCATAAATTTACATAGGGCAATGTTGTTTGATTCATTCTGTTAGTTTTTCCCCTTCCCCCCACCCCTCCCACCCCTCTTTTCCCTCTATACAGTCCTTCCTTCCTCCATTCTTACCACCCTCCTTATCCCTAACCCTAAACCTAACCCTAACCCTAACGCTAACCCCTCCCACCCCCATTATATGTCCTCATCTGCTTATCAGCAAGATCATTTGTCCTTTAGTTTTTTGAGATTGGGTTATCTCACTTAGCATGATATTCTCCAATTTCATCCATTTGCCTGCAAATGCCATAATTTTATCATTCTTCACGGCAGAGTAATATTCCATTATATATGTATGCCACAGTTTCTTTATCCATTCAATAACTGAAGGGCATCCAGGTTGGTTCCACAATCTGGCTATGGTGAATTGTGCAGCTATGAACATTGATGTGGCTGTATCTCTGTACTATGCTGATTTTAAGTCCTTTGGGTATAGGCCAAGGAGTGGGATAGCTGGGTCAAACGGTGGTTCCATTCCAAGCTTTCTGAGGAATCTCCATACTGCTTTCCAGAGTGGCTGCACTAATTTGCAACCCCACCAGCAATGTATGAGTGTACCTTTTTCCCCACATCCTCTCCAACACCTATCGTTGCTTGTGTTCTTGATAATCGCCATTCTAATTGGGGTGAGATGAAATCTTAGGGTAGTTTTGATTTGCATTTCTCTTATTAGTAGAGATGTTGAACATTTTTTCATATATCTGTTGATTGCTTGTACATCTTCTTCTGTGAAGTGTCTGTTCATTTCCTTAGCCCATTTGTTGATTGGATTATTTGTATTCTTGGTGTAGAGTTTTTTGAGTTCTTTATAGATTCTGGAAATTAGCACTCTATCTGAAGTATGAGTGGCAAAGATATTCTCCCACTCTGTAGGCTCTCTCTTCACATTACTGATAGTTTCCTTTGCTGAGAGAAAGCTTTTCAGTTTGAATCTATCCCAGTTGTTGATTCTTGCTTTTATTTCTTGTGCTATGGGAGTCCTGTTAAGGAAGTCTGATCCTAAGCCAACAAGTTGAAGGTTTGGACCTACTTTTTCATCTGTAAGATGCAGGGTCTCTGGTCTTATTCTGAGGTCCTTGATCCATTTTGAGTTGAGTTTTGTGCAGGGTGAGAGATAGGGGTTTAATTTCATTCTGTTGCCTCTGGTTTTCCAAGCACCATTTGTTGAAGAGGCTATCTTTTCTCCATTGCATATTTTTGGCACCTTTGTCTAGTATGAGAAATTGTATTTATTTGGGTTTGTGTCCATGTCCTCTATTCTGTACCATTGATCTACCTGTCTATTTTGGTACCAATACCACGCCGTTTTTGTTACTATTGCTTTGTAGTAGAGTTGAAGATCTGGTATTGTGATACCCCTGCTTCGCTCTTTCTACTGAGGATTGCTTTAGCTATTCTGGGTTTTTTGTTCTTCCAGATGAATCTCATAATTGCTTGCTCTATTTCTGTAAGGTACATAATTGGGATTTTAATTGGAATTTCATTGAATCTGTATAGCACTTTAGGTAGTATGGCCATTTTGACAATATTAATTCTGCCTATCCAAGAACATGGGAGATCTTTCCATCTTCTAAGGTTTTCTTTAATTTCTTTCTTTAGTGTTCTGTAGTTGTCATTGTAGAGGTCTTTCACCACTTTTGTGAGATTGATTCCCAAGTATTTTATTTTTTTCGATGCTATTGTGAATGGGGTAGTTTTCCTAATTTCTTTCTGAAGATTCATCACTTATGTATAAAAATGCATTGGATTTATGGGCATTGATCTTGTAACCTGCTACTTTACTGAATTCACTTATGAGTTCTAAGAGTTTTCTGGTGGAATTTCCAGGTTCCTCTAAATATATAATCATGTCATCAGCAAACATAGTTGGAGTTCTTCTTTTCCAATTCGTATCCCTTTAATTTCTTTGGTTTGTCTAATTGCTCTGGCTAGAGTCTCAAGAATGATGTTGAATAGAAGAGGTGAAAGAGGGCATCCCTGCCTTGTTCCAGTTTTTAGGGGGAATGCTTTCAGTTTTTCACCATTTAGAATGATATTGGCCATGGACTTAGTATAGATGGCCTTTACAATGTTCAGGAATGTTCCCACTACCCCAATTTTTTCTAGTGTTTTGAACATGGAAGGGATGCTATATTTTATCGAATGCTTTTTCTGCATCTATTGAAATAATCATGTGATTTTTAAGTCTGTTGATATGGTGAATGACATTTATTGTTTTCTGGATGTTGAACCAACCTTGCATCCCTGGGATAAAACCCTCTTGATCGTGGTGCACTATCTCTTTAATATATTTTTGTATGCAATTTGCTAAAATTTTGTTGAGAATTTTTGTGTCAATGTTCATTAAGGATATTGGTCTGAAATTTTCTTTCTTCGATGTGTCTCTGTCTGGTTTAGGTATCAGGGTGATATTGGCTTCATAGAATGAATTTGGGAGGGTTCCCTCCTCTTCTATTTCATGGAGTACTTTGAGGAGTATTGGAATGAGCTCTTCTTTAAAGGTTTTGTAGAACTTGGCTGAGAACCCATCTGGTCCCGGACTTTTCTTTGTTGGTAGGCTTTTGATGACCTCTTCTATTTCATTGCTTGAAATTGATTTATTTAAGTTGTATATGTCCTCCTCGTTCAGTTTAGGTAATTCATATGTCTCTAGAAACTTGTTGATGTCTTCGAGGTTTTCTGTTTTGTTGGAGTATAGATTTTCAAAATAGCTTCTAATTATGTTTTGTATTTCACTCGTGTCTGTTGTGATATTTACTTGTTCATTCCAAATTTTAGTAATTTGAGTTTTCTCCCTCTTTCTCTTTGTTAGTGTGGCTAAGGGTTTATCAATTTTATTTTTTCAAAGAACCAACTCTTTATTTTGTTAATTTTTCCGATTTTTTTTTTTTTGTTTCAGTTTCGTTGATTTCGGCTCTGATTTGAACTATTTCCTGTCTTCTACTACTTTTGGTGTTTGTCTGCTCTACTTTTTCTAGGGCTTTGAGCTGTAGTGTTAAGTCGTTTTTTTGTTGATTTCTACTTCTTTTGTTGAATGCGTCCCATGAAATAAATCTTCCTCTAAGTACTGCTTTCATAGTCTCCAGAGATTTTGATATGATGTGTCTTTGTTCTCGTTTACTTCTAAGAATTTTTTTATTTCCCTCCTGATGTCTTCTGTTATCCATTCATCATATAATAGTGTATTATTTAATCCCCAGGTATTGGAGAAGTTTCTGTTTTTATTCTGTCATTTATTTCTAATTTCAATCCATTATGATCTGATAGAGTACAAGGTAGTATCTCTATCTTCTTGTATTTGCTAACAGTAGCTTTGTGGCATAAAATATGGTTTATTTTAGAGAAGGATCCATGTGCTGCTGAGAAGAAAGTGTATTCATTCTTTGTTGGATGGTATATTCTATATAAGTTGGTTAAGTCCAAATTGTTGTGTTATTGAGATCTATGGTTTCTTTATTCAATTTTTGTTTGGACGATCTATCCAGCGGTGAGAGAGGTGTGTTAAAATCACCTAGTATTATTGTGTTGTAGTCTATTTGATTTCTGGAATTGAGAAGGATTTGTTTGATGTACATGGATGAGCCGATGTTCGGGGCATAGGTATTTATGATTGTTATGTCTTGCTGATTTATGCTTCCCTTAAGCAGTATGTAATGTCCTTCTTTATCCCTTCTGACTAGTTTTGGCTTGAAGTCCACATTATCTGAAATGAGGATGGATACTCCAGCTTTTTTGCTGTGTTCGTGTGCATGGTATGTTTTTTCCCATCCTTTCACCTTTAGTCTATGGGTATCTCTTTCTATGAGATGGGTCTCTCGCAGGCAGCATATTGTTGGATTTTTCTTTTTAATCCAATCTGCCAGTCTATGTCTTTTGATTGATGAGTTCAGGCCATTAACATTCAGGGTTATTATTGTGATATGATTTGTATTCCCAGTCACTTGACTCATTTTTGTTTTTTGACATGATTTGGTTTCTCCTTTATTTGGCTATTCCTTTAGGCTAGTTCCTCCTGTTGCTGATTTGCATCATTGTTTTTCATCTCTTCCTCATGGAATATTTTGCTGAGAATGTTCTGTAATGCCGGCTTTCTTTTTGTAAATTCCTTTAGCTTTTGTTTATCATGGAAGGATCTTATTTCGTTGTCAAATCTGAAAGTAAGTTTTGCTGGGTATAAGAATCTTGGTTGGCATCCGTTTTCTTTCAGGGCTTGGTAAATGTTGTTCCAGGCCCTTCTAGCTTTTAGGGTCTGGATTGAAAAATCTGCTGATATTCTTATTGGTTTCCCTCTGAATGTAATTTGATTCTTTTCTCTCGCGGCCTTTAAAATTCTGTCTTTATTTTGTATGTTAGGTATTTTCATTATAATGTGCCTTGGTGTGGGTCTGTTGTAATTTTGTATATTTGGAGTCCTATAAGCCTCTTGTACTTGGTTTTCCATTTCATTCTTCAGATTTGGGAAATTTTCTGATATTATTTCATTGAATAGATTGTTTATTCCTTTGGTTTGTTTCTCTAAGCCTTCCTCAATCCCAATAATTCTTAAATTTGGCCTTTTCATGATATCCCATAATTCTTGTAGATTCTGTTCATGATTTCTTACCATCTTCTCTGTTTGGTCAACTTTGTTTTCAAGATTAAATATTTTGTCTTCAATATCTGAGGTTCTGTCTTCTAGGTGTTCTATCCTATTGGTTATGCTTTCTGTGGAGTTTTTAACTTGGTTTATTGTTTCCTTCATTTCAAGGATTTCTGTTTGTTTGTTTTTTCAGTATCTCTAACTCTTTATTGAAATGATCTCTTGCTTCCCGTATTTGCTCTTTTAACTGTTGATTGGTGCGATCATTTAATGCCTGCATTTGCTCTTTCATCTCCTCCTTCAATGCCTGCATTTGCTCTTTCATCTCCTCGTTTGCTTCCCTGATTGTTTTAATTATGTACATTCTGAACTCCCTTTCTGACATTTCTTCTGCTGTGCTGTCATTGGGTTTTATTGATATAGTATCTAGGTTTGTTTGGGACATTTTCTTCCCTTGTTTTCTCATATTGGTCAGATGTCAGTGGGACTTTGTGATATTGCAGATTTCCTCAATTGGCTTATAGTGTCCCTGTAGATTTCCAGTATATCACCTCCTTGCCTTCAGTAGCCTGAATTCTTGGGGTAACTTAATAATGCAGTGCTTCCAAATAAAGCTGCCCCTAGCCCACTACTGGTTCCAGGACTTGGAGCTGGCTCTGTGTGGAAAGGCTCTCACTGGGGGGCCTGCTCTGAGAAGCTGGCCGTGTGGGAGAAGCCCACTGCTGGAGTGCGCAGGCTGCCTGGGGAAGACTCTAGCTGCCCTGCCCTACTCTGATAAGCTGCCCCTATCCGGGCCTGCAACCCAGGCCGAGCTTCACTGGGGTGGGGGAGACTCACCCCATGGCTCTATTTTAGTCCGAGTCTCTCAATGCCTCCCATTCTTGAATCCTGGGTTCTGGAGCAACTGGAGATGCAGTCACCCTCTAGTCCACCATCTTGGGTTGCCCCGTGGAAAAAGCCTGTGGCCGGAGGGAGCAGGGCCGCCTGGAGAGGTCTCTGGCTGCCCTGCCCTGGTCCCAGAGGCTGCTTGCAGGTTGGAGCTCTCCGCTGGCTTGGGGACTTGTGGCTGGCTCTGTGTAGAAAGGCTGTCACTGGGCAGTCTGCTCCAAGAAGCTAGCCTGGAAAGGCGCTTCCCACCAGAGGGAGCCAGCTGCTTGGGGAAGTCCCTGGCTGCCCTGTCCTGGTCCCTGAAGCAACCTGCAGGCAGGAACTTGCTGCGCTGGCTCAGGGACTTTGAGCTGGTTCTGTGCAGAAAGGCTTTCACTGGGGGGCCTGCTCCGAGAAGCTGGAGAAGCTGGCCCTGTGGGAGGAGCCCACCACCAGAGTGCACAGGGCTGCCTGGGGAAGACTCTAGCTGCCCTGCCCTACTCTAATAAGCCGCCCGAATGCGGCCTGCCACCCAGTCCAAGCTTCACCAGGTGGGGGAGACTCACCCTGTGGCTCTATTTTAGTCCGAGTCTCTCAGTGCCTCCCCTTCTTGAATCCTGGGTTCTGGAGCAACTGGAGATGCAATCATCCTCTAGTCCGCCATCTTGGATCACCCTCTTATTGATTTTCAAAATGACCATGAAGTGAACAAAGTAGAACATGAAATATCAAGGCACTTAACTGAAAAATGTCCCCCAATCCTTTTTTTTTGGTACGGAGATTGAATCCAGGGATGGTCTACCACTGAGCTATATCCCCAGTCCTTTTTAGTTTTTAGTTTGAGGCAGAGTCTCACTATATTGCTTAGGATCTTGCTAAATTGCTGAGGCTGTCCTTAAACTTGTGATCCTTCTGCCTCAGCCTCTTGAGTAGCTAGATTTACAGGCTTGTGCCACCATGCCTGGCTCATTCCCTACTGTTGGCAAAAAGCTCACTGACTATAATTCTTCTCTCCTGTGATTCAGGTAGGAACATTTCAAACACTTTTCCTAAATTCTTCTGTGCATCTCAAGATCTCAGAGACTTCCTTGTAATTTAAGCATTTCCTAGTTTCAGATTTTAAATTTATTTTTGAATAAGTTTGAAATAAAAACTGAGAGTCTTCATGCCCCGTCCCACACATGCCTGCACCTCACCCAATTGCCACCTCTCCCTTCCCAGCCTAGAGCTGACCTCTGTTAACAGTTTGGTGCAGGTACTTCCAGAATAGTTTAAAAATGCACTGGCACCATACACTGTTTGGAAAACAGACCTATGTGTATTGTTCATTACAGATGTAGGTAAAATTTACACAAATGTAATCATGCTTTACATATTATTATAACTTGCTTTTTTCATTTAAGAATATAGTTTGAATGTCCCTCACCCATTATTTTCTATCTTCTTTTCGTAAGCAACATAGTGTTTT
Source organism: Sciurus vulgaris (assembly GCF_902686455.1). Lineage (NCBI taxonomy): Eukaryota > Metazoa > Chordata > Mammalia > Rodentia > Sciuridae > Sciurus > Sciurus vulgaris. Next base: position 45,603,448 of record NC_136461.1, read on the forward strand.
AAAACAGGAGTCAGCAAGCTATGGCCTGAAGGGAAAAATCAGCCTGCTCTTTTTATAAATAAAGTTTTATTAGAACACAGCTTTCACCCTGCTGTGGCAGAGTGAGGCAGCTGCAACATAAACCTATGGCCTGTAAAGACTGAAATATTTACTGTCTGGCCCCTTATAAAAATATGTGCTGTCTCTTCTCCTATAACTATACAGTAATTTTTTGAATACTTCCTATTGAAAGAGATTCTTTTCCACTTCTCTCATAAACAACGCCTCAATGAACATCCTGTACACTTGCTTCTGTATGTGTGTGATTATTTCTGCAGGGTAGGTTTCTGAAGGGTAGAATTTCTCTGATTATGCCTTTTCATGTTCACTGGGGCTTTTGCAACCAGCTTTTCCAAGGATATGTGGGTTTTCCTAATGCTCAGCCATTACAGTATAATCTTGGGGGTCACTGTGGCTGTGAATTTTTGTTGGGTCTGTTCGGAGGCTATATTTATAAGCTACAGGCAGAAATATGTTCAATCAGTAGTGAGATAGAAATTGCAGGGTGGAATAAAGGTAAGGAACCCAGATTTACTGTCAAAAACATCTTAGGGAAAAAAATCCAGCTGTGACTGTAGGCAAGTTACTTAATTTCTTTGAGCTTCAATTTCTGCATTTGCAAAATTGTCATGAGGTTGAAAGTTAATGTATGCTAAATGTCTAGTTTAGTATGTATTCAATTCATCATAGCCATTATTACATCACTTCCACTAATAGAAGAAGAGATAGAGAAAGGAAGAGAGAAAGGAAGTTAACATACATTGAATTTCTACTGTATGTCAGGTGCTCTATAATTATTCATTTATTCTTTGAGGTTGGTTTTATTCACATTTTACCCCTTGCTCCCCCTCTGCCTTTGTGCCTTATCAAAGAGGGCATAAGCAACCATGATGAATGCAGAGTTAATTACTCAGTGCCATGAGAGTAGAGAGGAGTTAACTGTGTCTAGAGCATTCCAAAAGGTCATTTAGAGGAGATGACATTTGGGTTGGGTCTTGAAGGCTAAATAGGAGTTTGGGAGATGGAGACAAGCAAAGATTTTATTGTCCATAACATGAGAGGCTTTGATTGTCTGGTCTTAGAACTATTAGCCAATTCAAAATTTTTTGTGTGTGGTAACAAAGTCACAATCACAGAAAGTCGAAGAGCTGGGAATTACACAGGAGGCTCCCTGGCTTTTACACTATGCACCATTGGATACCACATGCTGCTTCAGAGGTAAAGACCCAAGGACTAGAGTCTCAGTTTTAGCACTGTGCATTACACCCAATATTTTAAGCCTATTTTTCAGCAGCAGGGCCTGTTTTTGAATTTGCTTACAACAATAATAGCAATACTTATTCAGTATTTAATATATGCTAAGCACGGTTATGAGTCCCTTGCATGTTTTAATTCCTATTTAACTCTGTGAGGGTATCACTAATTGCTTTTTACAAATGATTAATCTAAGGAACAGAGGGATTAAATGATTTGCCTGTGGTCACACAGCTAGATTTACTAGAGCTGGGATACTGGCTCCTGTGCTTAGACTTTTAATAATTGTGTACTTTTTTCTCTAACTTATGATTTAGGAGTGCCTCCTATATAAAGTAACTGGTTCAAATGCTGAACAGTATTTTCTGGAGGCTCAGGTTAAAGGGAACCTGGGAGTCCAGGTGCAGCCCACTCAGTCTCTCAGTGTTACCTAGCCTCCCTGTATATCCCTAAGGTACTTGGAGGAGCCCTGGAGCTCCACAGAACACAGTTTGAGAAGCAAGTTGCTCAATCTACAGCTGCAACATCTTTCAGAGGATGGCATGGTATATTAGCTTTGCCTTTTCGAAACTCTTTTCCCAGAAGCTGTCTTTTCAAAACAGGTACAATATCCTGACTCAGAAAGAAACTCAGAGTGTGTACGATGCCAGGTATTATGGCGGCCAGTGCGAGACGGTATACAATGGGGAATGGAGAGAGCTGAGGTATGACCCCACCTGTGAGCGTCTCTACTATGGAGATGATGAGAAGTACTTTCGGAAACCCTACAACTTCCTGAAGTACCACTTTGAAGTAAGTCTGAACAGAGACCCTCACATGGTAGGGTAGGGAGCAGGGATAAAGAGACTTCTTGGTGGAGATGACTTGGTTTGGAAGCTTTGGTTGTCCATAGAGCTTGCTGGTGGCTGAAGACCTTTTACCCCTTCCTCTAACACATGCTCAGTGTGGAGGATGCTAAAGGGCAAGGGCAGGACCAAGGAGAGGCATACCATAAATGTGGCCACCCACCCAGCCAGTCTTGGCTCCACTTCAAAGTCAACGAGATAGACATGGGCCCTCTTATCTGGACTGCCAGTCAGAAGACCTCATTCCAAGTTAATGACTGTGTTTGAGTATAAATACCTAAGACCACTGCTCTCCCCTGGGCCCACTTTCCTCATCCGTAAGTGGAATGGTGGGCACAGATGGACAGGGTGCAGAGCCTTATGCTCTCACTTTGCCAAGAGCAACTCCCATTGATCATTTTCATATCCTTTTTGGTATGTGATTTTGCTTGAAAAAAAGGGTTCTTCTGTTCAAAAGTGCTTGCAAAATTCTAAGGATCCCTAAGACATTCCACCTCTAAAATCCTCTGGTCTCTTGGCCCCTCAGAATACAACAAAACTCATGACCAGCTCTGGAGCCTGCTCATGGCCATTAATTTTCTTACCCCTCATCTTTGGGTGAGATGCCCATACAGCAAATCTTGCTGAATGATTACAAGGGTCAGATCCCCTATTTCCACATAGATTTTGCCATTTCTGCCATCCTGATGATAACATCATGGAATAGATATTATCATATTTCCATTTTAGGTATGAAAAGAGATGTGAAGGAATGAAGTGTCAGGCACACATCTGTGCTGTAGTAGGTGGCTAAGACCAGGTCTGTCTATGGAAATGCTAATAAAAGATATTCATCATTTAGAAGAAGGATATATCCATATCATGTGTGTGTATTCACATACATTATATTCATGGAGACAGGAGGTAGGATACCAGGGTTCTGAGCAATTATCTAGGCACATCCTCCCTAGTCCCAAGTTTCTTAAGAGAAAAATTTGACAGAGATCTTACCAGGTTTGTGGGATCTGTTTGGAAGAAGTCTGCTTCCCCAAACCCATGCCCATCTTTACCCCTTACCAGGCCTATGGTTGAACCTGGAAGACATAGACAATGTTGTTTTCCAATCTGGAGGAAGATGTAGGGTCTGTGTGTCAGGCAAGATGAACTGGGCCTTGCTCTGGGCACAAAGGATTCTCAAGTCTCAGTGGCTGGAAGAAACAATGCCTTGGTGATATTTTCTGTCCATCCTCTGGTGGAAAGGAGACTCTGAGCATGGTAAGCACCCAGAGACTCACACCAGTGGAGGCTCCACTTCAACAAATGCTCTCTAGTTTGCAGAGCAAACTATGATCTGAAGGCTTCTGTGGCTCAAACAAGGTGTGAGACCTTGCCTCAGTTCAAGTCAGCAGAGCCGAGCAACCCGATTGTGTACTTATGACAAAATTACCAAACACTTGTGGACAGCACCGTAGTTCAGCACTACCTAGGAGTATCATAAGCTGCCTGGCTTTCTTTGTCACTCTACTCCCAGGTCCATGCCCAAGTTAGCTTTCTGTTTCACCATTGCAGAGGTAAGCAACCCTTGAGCCATTCAGAAAGAAATCCATGCTTTAAACACAATAGCATTTTATCTGAATCATCTCTGTGTATGTGTATTTATGTGCATATATATAGTATTTAAATGAGTATTTTAGTAGTACCACTAAACACTAACATGACTTGGCTGTGTTTTTCCTATTTCACTTAGTATTCATCTGATGCCTGGGTTAGCCTTTTAAAAGAATTCTTCACAATAACATGAAACTTTCAATATTTGACAAAGCAAAGATTGAAATATTAAATATGAATTGAAAGATAACTAAGATAGCTCTGTGTGCACAAAGCTAAAAAAACATTTTTTCAGGCCCTGGCAGATACTGGGATCTCCTCAGAGTTTTATGATGATGCCAATGATCTTCTTTCTAAAGTGCGAAGGGTCAGGTCTAAGGCGAATGGAATCACCTTTGGCATCAGCCCAAAGGGTAGCCCTATAACACTGGATGTGAGTGTATCTGGATCAGAAGACTCTTCATTCCTGAATAAGTTAAGCAAGTATAATGAGAAGGTATTAAAGCGTAATGCCTGTGTCTCACAGTATTCCATAATCTACACTGAACACGTACTACCTTAATTGCATTAAAAAGTACAGTAGTAATTGAACCTTAATTTGCTTGTGTAATTGGAAATGTCTGATCAGTGGTAATCATGTTTGTTTTTCTTATTACGCTTTTGCACACAGAATCATCACAAAAGGAATAAAATTGAACGATAGGACTAGAACTCTTATCACTTCGCCCCTATCCTTTTTCATGGTTACCTGGAGCATACAGGGAAATGCATAGAATGGTAATGTGTTAAAGAGAAATAGAAAGGACCTCTAAATTTGACTTGGAAAAGCAGCCTTGCTTTATCCAAATAGATAAGAGGGCTGGCATGCTCAATAAATCTTTCACTTATCCATCAAACATTCACCACTAAAGACCTATTATCTGGAGGGGTCAAGCTACTTCCTTGAGGAAAGGACATCCATCTAAGCTGAGAGTCAAAGACTACTACAAGTTGTCCAAAGGGAGATGCAAGTTGAAGAAGGATATTTATATTAGCTTTCCATCACTGTAATGAAATGCCTGAGATATAACTAACTTATAAAAGGAAAGGTTAATGATTCTGAGGTTCTGGTCCAAGATGGTGTGGACCCACTGCTGTGAGCCTCTGGTGGGAGTGCTGGATGGTAATGGTGGTCAGCATGTAGTGAAGCAAACTGCTCACATCATGAATCAGGAAGTGAAAAGGGAAAGAGGAAGGAGTTGGAGTCCCATAATCCCCTTTAAGCCCATCTCGCTAGACCCCACCTTCTAAAGGTCCCTTCACTGCCCAGTGGTGTCACACTGGGACCAATCCTTTAACACATGGATCTTTGGGGACATTCAACATCCAAACCAGAGCAATGTTTTAGACTTGGGAATCAGCCTATGCAAAGGCTCAGAGACAAGAGAAAGCCTCACACGAACTTGTGATTCAAAGTGCTTCATCTGGCTGAAGCACAGGATGGGAAGGAAAGAAGGGAGAGATGAAGATGGAGAGATAATCAGGGGCCAGCAAACTATTTATTGAATTGATTAGATGTTCTCCAAAAAGCCTCAAAAGCAGTGATACCAGGACTGTGGATCTAGTTGGGGTTCAAAAAATTATCTTAGATGATGATGAAGATACACTTATGACAACTTACTCAACAAACATAAATTGAAATAAATTAGCTATTGATCTGAAGGGTAAAAGGCACTCCAAGGTCTGGCTCATGTTCATATGGACTTTCTAAAAGCTGGTGGGTGCCCTTTTCAAATGTTCACTACTGCTCTGAATCTGGGTTTGTAGTACCTGGAAGTGACATTTACAGATGATCTTGTTTCTCTAAAACTAACGCACATCCTTCGGGTGCTATTTCTTATTAATTATATGAGGCTCCTGCTTTTCTTTATTACTTAGTAGAACAAGACCACTAGACCGTAAGCTCCCTGATGGCAGGGGCAGACCTCACTCAAGTTTGCATCCTCTGCATGTAGGGTAATACATGCAACAATAGGCATAATAATATTTGTTGACTACATTAAAAGATATTTCACCATGTTGCCAAAACCATTCTAAGCATAATTGTCAATGAATACATGGAATTTTCATATGAGGCCACACAGTGCAGTGCTTTGCTTAGAACTGGGGGAGGGATGGATGTGACAATGGACTGGAGACAAGACAGAGGAGGCCAGTACAGTGGAGAGACCCCTGTAGGGACTAACCCAGGTGGGAGCCGAAGAGAACTTGACTTGAACGGGGGCAGTGGGATCAGAGATGAGGACTTGAAAGAAGTCTGGCACACCCGGCTGACCAACACATACTTGTAAAATTTAACAATAATTACATATATTTATTTTTACATATTTTCCTCAGCTACTAAATGCTAGCCTTTTGCCTTATCTCATGACAAATACTCTCTGTTCTTTTGCCTCTTGAATGGTGGCTGCTGGAAGAAATACGGCTTCATGAGAATCTTCACGAAGGTGCAGACTGCCCACTTCAAGATGAGGAGACAGAATATCATGCTGGATGAAGGAATGCTGCAGTCGTTGATGGAGCTTCCAGAGCAGTACGATTACGGCATGTATGCCAAGTTCATCAACGACTATGGCACCCACTACGTCACATCTGGATCCATGGGTGGCATTTTTGAATATATCCTTGTGCTTAACAAAGAAAAAATGGAATTGCTTGGTAAGCGGAGCAGAAACTGCATGCACACTGTGGCCAATGCATATGCCAGGGCGGGCTTTGCTGTTTTCTAAGCACCAACTTTGAGGCCTGGGTTATCCCACTTAGTGCCCATGACAAATCTATTAGGGAGTATAAGTCTCATTATTTCTAGGGAAGTGAGATCCAGAAGGGTAGAATGACGTGCTAGTAAGCATCATAAATAGGAATTGAACTCATTTGTGTAGATTTCCTAAATGATGTGTTTCACCTTATCTCCAAGTTACCTCTCTACAAATATTTGGAGATTTTTAAATTTACAATGTGAAAACATCCTTTAAATCTAGAATTTTAGTTAAAGGAATTTCTATACAGTCAGTCAGTGACACTGTAAACCCAGTCCCCCAGATCCCCTGGGGATCTGAACAGACCTTCACTTCTTTCACATCCATCCCTCTTCTCCATCTCCACTCCTTCCGGGGTAGACTGGGCTCTCATCTCTCATTTAGGGTTCCTGAATGGTCTCTTGGGGCAGGTTCATGGGTTTATTTTCAACAATCCTGCCAGATAGATCTTTCTACTTCATAGATCTATGGTACCACTTCCTTGCCTAATACCCTGAATGGTAAGAATAATGTCTGAGTACCAGTGTGATATCAACAACCTTCATGATCTCACTCAACCTACTAGAACATTAGTTCTCCAAATGAGAGTCCCCTGCTAGCCACATAGCATTACCCGGGAACTTGTTAGATATGTGGTTCTCAGCCCCCATTCCAAACCTAATGAAATCAAACCAGAACTCTTGAAGTGAGCTCAGGCTTTACTAGCCTTCAGATAATTCTGATGCTCACTACACTTTGAGAATCACCCAGTCAATGAATGAGCGAAGGTTAAGCGGTCTATCAGAATTTAGGCTACCACAGTTTCAAGATGTTCTCTTGGCTGTATCAGTCCAAGCTGGTCACTCCTTTTTTTTTCAACATATTCACATAAATTCCATACAGTTTAGTCTTTATAATTTTCCAAATGTGATTTTTTTTTTCTCCTCATCTATATAGCAAGAGCTGTGAAAGCAAGGATCATGTCTAGTGCTTTTCTATCTCTCTAGTGTTCAACACAGGGCTTAAAACTCAGTGAGTGTGCAAAACAAAACAGGGATTCCTGGCTTGGGTCATTCATTAATTGATCCATCTACTTATCTCTCTTTCAAAAAGTAATTCAAAGTGCTCTATTGAACATCCATCATGTTTGTGCTAGGGACAAAAATTTAGTCAGGTTGAGATCCAATAGTAGGTTTTAAAATCAATGTATGGGTCAGCAAAATTTTGAATAACCACAATAGCAAAAGAAAGAATAGAAAACAACACAGTGGATTATAGGCACTGAAGTTAAGCTATTGCTTCAGGAAACTTTTTCCAGTTAAATAAAGATAAGTATGCATGTAATATATAATAATGCAAAATAAATGGCTTACTATGGATCACTGTAAGAAGAGTTAGAAAAGCTATTTAAGTGGGTCTTTTTAGAATCATTAAAAAATGTGAGGGATGAGAAAAAATTAACATTGGTGAACACTGCCTGGGTTCCAGGTGCAATTGCATATCTTCTCTTTTTACTTTTACAACACTTGGAGGTAGCTGTTATCCCAGGTTTAGTCATCCAACTGGGGCGGCTCCTCAGGGAAGCTAATTTAGTTTTCCCTGGTGGTTTGGTAGAGCCTTCCATTTGGGTTCCTGTTTTTAGGGTGGGATTACTAATTAATTGCTTGGGGCATGTTGTGGCCCCTCCCTCTTTAAAATCTGTGGGGCAGAGATGGGCTTCCAATGTGGTTAATATTCAAAAGGAGCCCACTGACAAATTGTCCCAGGGATAATTACCTCAGCTCTGTTTATAGAAAACCATATGTCGATAATAGCACAATTTGCTATTTGTGAAGAGCTGATTTTCTATAAATCTGGAAAGTTAGTGTTGCTTTTCTATAAATATGGAAATGTGCTAATCATCACCTCATCTGCTGGAGACCGCTAATAAATCAGAATGTCATTTACATATTAACCTACAAAGAACAAAAACATCTACCTCCTCTCCCTTTGACAGATTGCACGGCACACGCCCTTTCTCTGGATTTGATGTTTGGTTAGTTTTCTCCGTCTCTCTCTCATCCCCTTCTCATCTCCTTTCTTTCCAGGTATCTGTCCCTCTTTCTCCCCCTCTTTTCTCTGTCTTTCCTCTCTGTGACCATTTTTTTCTCTGTCTGTATCTTTGATCTGTATGACTTTAATTTATATTCTATTAAGTGCTTGATCTAAGATACATCCTGGGTGGTACATTCATGTCCTCAAATGGCTGAGCTTGGTATGGAATGATTTAAATGAACAGACTGGTCTGCTCTGGGGGAATCTTTTGTCCTTGAGTTTGCCTCAGATCCTCTCTGGGTTTGTCCCAAAGGATGCACAAGACTGTTTTCTTCTAATATGTCCCTGAGATCAAAGGCTTCTCCCCCAAAGACAGCATGGAGCCATGTATCAGACAAATCAAGGGGAGTCGTGGACGTTGGGGAGGTGATGTTAGACTTCAGTGAGATCCCAGAACTTCCTCACTGGCTGCTAACGACAGCCTTCTGCCTTCTACCTTCTGGCAGGAATTGGTATGGTTTTGGGCTTGAACTTCTGGATTTGAGTGGTTTTTTTCCCTTTCATGCTCTTTTTTTTTTTTTTTTTTTTTTTTTTTTCTTTCATGCTCTTTTGAGCTCTCATTTTTTGTCTTGGTCTCAGAGTATGGCAAAGGCAGCGGTTTATTCTCCATTCTGCTTTTCTGGAATCCCGCCCAGTTGCAGAGCTGACAGCTCACCTTGGGCGGATCAAGTACTTCAACGGCACTGTTCTGTTTATTACCTATGTTTCCTGCCTCTTTTACAATGCAATTTCCTTATCCCCTGATGCGCTTCCCTGTCTTGCTTACCTGACACCATTCAGATCACCTTTTTGAACCTCCTGTGGGCATCTCCACCTCTGTGAAACCTGCCCTTACCTTCCTGTGCCCCTTCTCCCATAGAAGGTTCATACAGACATTCACTCATTCAACCATGTTCATTGCCAGGTGAACAAAATCACTATGGTTCCTGTTTTATGAAACTCATCATCCAGTGGAAGAAACTAAACAGCCCAACGCTTTTCCTTCCTGCCTCCTATCATTGAGCTCTGTTAACTTTGCTCCCAAAGGGTACATGGACCTCTGTCCTCCCCCTCTCCGTTGTCATCTCATCTCACTAATCCAAACCAGCAATCTGTCTCATTTGGATACTGCAAGAATACCACAAGCTTTTCTTTTACTTATTTTCTTTCTTCTTTGGTTATCACGATTGCCTCTGTCCCGCTCCAATGGAAAAGCTTGTTTTCACCTCAGGTCTTTCCCATGGCTGCCCCTTCTGTGTGGGTGTCCTTTCCACCAGGGTTTGCCGAGCAGTATTCTTATGCAGATCTCAGCTTGGTACCACCTCTTTGGAGAGGCCTTTCCTTTCCATGTGACCATGACACACTGTTCCACAACCCTATTTTAATTCTCAGCACATCACTATTTATTCACTCACTACCTTGCTCAGGTACTTATTCCTCGCCAATCTCCTCTTTCTGGAAACGAAATCCCTGCTCTCCATGAGATGCACATCTGTTTTGTGCTTTGATGCAAATTCATTTTCTAGCAAGGTGCCTGGCACATAATGGGGCTTAATAACTTGTGTGGAGTGAGTGAACCAATCCATCAATATATAATTACAAATTAGGATAAAAGCCATGTAGAAAAGGCACAGGTCATAGAAACAGAATAACCGCAGCGGTGGGAAGAGACACTCAGCTTGGGATGGTCTGGAAATGAAGAAATGAAATCCAAGTGGTGATGGGAGTCTAAGGATAAAGAGACACCAGAGAGAAGGTGAAGGTGTCTGGGCAGGGTGGATAGCCTGAGCAAGAGGAAGGAGGGTGGGAGGATGGAGAATGAAAGAAGCCCTGTGTGGCCAAGGGACGGATAACAGAAATTGAGGTTGGAAGAAACCTAGAGAGGCCTCAAGAGTCTTGCTGGCCATGGTAAAAAGAGTGGAGCACATCTGCATGATGTGGATGACACCAGGGCCGTGCCACAGGCTAATCCGTATGCCAGCAAATCGTTCCAGTGCTGGGCAGAACACAGACTGGAGGAGGTGGCAGTGGGCTCAGGAAGGATGCTTAGGAGGTTCTTAGCGATGTCCAGGTAAGGAATGAGGGTGGCAGGTGGGACAGGATGGCAGGTCTGGAACACACTGTGAAAGCAGAATTGAGAGAATTTGCACACGGACTGGGTAAATGACTCTTTTCTGGAAATAATATCTCTACCACACACGAGGTGCACACACACTGTGGTAAGAAGACATGCTCTATCCGTCTAGGGACACCAGCCTTCTGGTGTCCTGCCTAAACATGAGGATTCTTGAATGAACACAGGACTCTGGCACCCCCAGGCAATCACAGCACATCTTTCTCACCCCAAACCCTGCATGTTCCTCTTCTGGATTCTTTCTCTACCTGAGACATCACCAACTTCCTAACAGAGAGGTGGACAAATAACTATTTATGTGCCAAGCTCCATATTAAATGCTTTCAGTCCAGTCTTCTCACTTAATTCTTTCAATGATCCTGGGAGATGTTTCCTCACTTTTCCAGGTGAAAGGTCATATCACTAGTAAATGGAAAATACTCAAGATATTCTAAGTTAAAATTCAGAATTTTTTCCCTTTCATCCCAGCTGGCCTTATTAGGACTCATAGCTTGGGAATAACATTGGTCTCCTCCTTCCCTCTTCCAACTAGCTACCCCCAGTGTCCATCACCTGTCCCTTCCTCTCCTCTCCATTCTCCCTTCTACCACTGACAACTCTGCCCTGTTTTCTGTGTAGTTTCCATCCTGCCAAGCTGGCAAGCAGATGAGGAAAGCATCACCAGTGAGACACATCTTCTATTAATGTCTTCAAGACTAAGTGGTCCACATTAGACCTATGTTTTTTTTCTAACGTAGATAGGGTTTGGCACATTTGCTTCAGCTTAGGTGCCCTTGGTCTCCCCAAATGCAACATGAACTAGAATGCTTCCTATCGATTAAGTAATTTAAGGAAATCTGACAGGACTCCTAACCTAGGAATGCTGTAATGAAAACCCCGCATGCAACAGAAAATTAAACTGAGAGACCTCAAGACTGAAGGCTGTGATTCTATGATTTGGGGCCTTATCAAAGAGTTTTGCAAAGACCTTACAGAAAATGACTTGTGTGCATGCTCCGCTGTGAAGGGAACAGTCGTGTTCTGTGGTCCCATCAGAGCCAGCAGGTGGAATGGCCGTGGAAGGGATTCTTTCCCCAGAGGTATGTTTTTCATCCAAGTTCTGCCATTTGGAAGCTGGTATCTCACACTCTGAATCCATTTTCCCATTACTAAGTAGACACAATTGCAACTACTGCAGAAGGCTACTGTGAGAATTAACCAAGGTAATGGTTACAAAAAGCACTGTGCTAAGTAAAACATGGTCCAGACCATAGTTACTATGATGGATTACAAGTTTGGATAGACTCAGAGGGTATCAAAGGCAACCTACCACGATCTGTGGAATTAAGAAATATGCTGGTGAGATGGTCTAAATGCACCTAAACTGTAGATCCAGACACTGCTGGGTAGGGACCTTGGTTCTACCACTTAATCACTGTGTGCAGATTAATATTCTTTTTTTTTTTTTGGTACCGAGGATTGAACTCAAGGGCACCCAACCACTGAGACACATCCCAACCTATTTTGTATTTTATTTAGAGACAAGATCTCACTGAGTTGCTTAGCTTCTTACTTTTGCTGAGGCTGGCTTTGAACTAGTGATCCTCCTACCTCAGCCTCCTGAGCCACTGGGATTATAGGTGTGCATGTCCATGTCTGGCTGATTAATATTCTTAGTCTCTCTAAGTCTCAGTTTCTTCAAGACCAAATAGGAATTATAACAAGGGTTTGTTTGAGAATAATTATATGTTACATGATAAGCATCTAATAGATATTTTCTCTTTAATGCAGGATATTAATATAGCATAGTGATTAAAAAGCAGGGATACTATCACTTCCTGTGTGACCTGGGGTAGGTTATTTAATATTTTATAATCTCAGCTTCCTCACCTCATAGTCATGAGGAGTAAGTGGACTTATCCACAGAGAACATTCAGTGCAGTATGCAGTACCTGCACTCTAATAAGAGCTCAATAAATTTCAGTCGCTGAAGTAGTTTCTATATCAGACTGCCTCTTTCAAGTCCTGCCTCCACCATTGATCAATCATGTGACCCACAGGCAAATTATTTAGCATTTCGCTGACTCAGTTTCCTTCTGCAACAATGCAACAATGACCATACATGGTTCATACTATGGTCATGAATATGAAATAAAACAATCTATGTGAATACGTGGCCCAGTGCCTGACATAGAGTAAAAGTCTAAAAATGTGACCTATTATTGCTGCACCATGTTGGTGTTTGTCTCAGTCCATTTTCTGTTGCTATGACAGAATACTTGAGACTTGATAACTTATTAAAAAATAGAGATTTATTTAACTAATGGTTTTGAAGGCTGGTAAGTCTAAGAATATGGCATGGTATCTGCTCAGCTTCTGGTGGGGGCCTCATGCTGCATCATAACTTGGCAGAAAAGCAGAGAGGCTGTGGGTGAATGCAGAATTGACAAAGCACTTTATAACAACCAGTGTAGCAAGAATGATCTCATTCCCATGAGAAAGGCAGGAATCCCTCTTAATATCACTTCTAAAAGACCCTCCCACACTGTTACATTGGAAATTAAATTTTAATATGAGTTTTGGAGGGGACAAACCACATGCAATTGGTGTGAGTGATATCCTCGCCACATGCCATCATTCCCAACTTTCCAAGGGTTACCTGTGGAATATTAACTGTTCTACCACCTGTTAATTGTAAATAAGGAAAAGACCTGTCTCACCAGGTTCTGCAATGGGTCAGCCCTAAAACATGTTCAAATGGAAGGGACATCATTACCATTATGTTCTGCCCGCGGTGGCCGATGCTTTTGTCTCGGCAATCATGCCTCCTCCTCCACCTGCCCATTTTTTTTGATCAAGGTCATTCGTTTCTGTCTCCAGAGCTTCATCCAGTTTGGAGGGACCACTCTTCCCATTTATCAAGGTCACTTTGAATTCTCATCACTATCTTTCACAGTGTTAACAACACTGCCCAAATCAGTGCCTGCTCTCTATCATCCCTGCCCCTGATAGATGCCAGATAACAGTGACCCTGGGAAGACCCTTCCAGCAAGAGTGGATACATCCAACCGTCATTGATCATCCCCCGCCCGTCAGAGTGCTTGGGCCAGCTGGCCACCACTAACACACAACACGGAAAAAGCCACAGGGACAGAAGTGAACACCTCACTGAAGTTCATGTCAATTATGGCTCTGTCTCCTGATCCTCCCCCTGCCCTCCTTTGTCATTCATTTCTTTAGCCTTTCACTCAACAAACACGTATTAAGCACACTTACCATGGGAAGCACGATCTAGACACCAACATGATTAATACACGGTCCCTCTCATCGGGGGTTCTTAGGTGGTAACAGGTTTCTCTCTGTTATAATCATCTGATTATAGGCAGGAATACTTTGCTTTGCAGACAGCCAAATTGGTTACCACCCCAAGTGAACTCACGATTGTTTTCTCATTCACTGTACTTAGAATCAACTGAAGTATTTGGTTTTAATAAAATGTATTTACATATAATAATTCCTAATATTTGTAAAGCAAATACACATTCACATCTGGTATTCAAATGGATCTTCATAATAGTTTTATGAGGAATGGTATTATTATTTTCCCCAGTTTTGTAGAGAGAAGGTAGAGAACCAAAGAGCTGAAGAAGCTGGGTGCTGATTCATGCCTACAATTCTAGCTACTAGGAGCCTGAGGCAGGAGGATTGCAAGTTTGAGGCCGGCCTCAGTAACTTAGTGAGACCTGGTCTTAAAACAAAAAATAAAAAGGATCCCTGGGGATGTAGCCCCCAGGTTCAATACCAGTACTAAAACCAAAAACAGAAATGAACAATAAAACAACAACAGAAATCCAGAGTTATTTTTTTAAACTATACTTTTTTAGTTATTGATGGACTTTATTTAATAAATTTATTTGTATGCAGTGCTGAGACTCAAACCCAGTACCTCACACATGCTAGGTAAGCACTCTATCACTGAGCCACAACCCCAGCCCCTCGAAGAATTTCTAACAGGTCAATGTGATACACTCAATATTGAACCAAGTTCTTCTGGTTAAGGTTTGTGTATCTTCCACATATTCCTCCCTTTGACCTACATCTTGTCATTCATTCTGATGCTAGAGAGCAGAAGCTTAGACTCTAGCAGGGGTGGAAAGACCACCAACAGTTATTGAGTATTTACCAGGTAGAAACCGGTGAAGCACTTTAAAAGCACTATCTAGCTTAATCAGGAGAGAACTGTGAAAAGGATCCTATAATCTCCAGCTTACAAGGGAAGAACTGAGGTTCAACCATGATAAATAACTTGCCCAAGGTCACACAGCTGTACATCACTGCAATCAGGAGTCAAACTCAGACATGGGCCATCTTAACCAACACACTGCAATGCCTCAGGGATGTCTTAACCTAGGGCTTTTCAAATTGCAGGCCATAGACCAGCAGTAGGTCAAAGAAATTCACTAGGTAATGGCTAGCATTTAGTAATATTTAATAAAACAATACACAAGGATGTAACATATCAGAGGGCATCACTCAAAGTATAGCTAAATATGGAGACTTTTTTTTGATGAACATGTGTGGGTTTGGATCATGATGTAAAATGTATTTCCTGCTGGGAGCAGTAGTGCATGCCTGTAATCTAAGTGGCTCAGGGGCTAAAGCAGGAGGATCCCAAGTTCAAAGCCAGTTTCATCAACTTAGCCAGGCCCTAAGCAACTGAACAAGACCCTGTCCAAAAACAAAATATATGAAAGGGCTGGGATGTGGTTCAGTGGTTATGGGCCTGTGGATTTAATTCCTGGTACCAGATAAAAATATATATTTTTTTAATTTTTTGGGGTGGTCAGAAGATAATGAAAACACTGTTTGCTCAGTGTACTGTAGGGACTATAGATGTGTACTTAATCATGTTAAACAAAAGAAAAGTCATCAGTGGCAATAAGAGAGGCCTTGGGAAGTGTATGAGTTGGGGTTCTAATGAGAAACAGAATCAAAAGTATATTTCTAGCTCTAGTTATCCTCAAATAAATGAATAAATATATTATTAAAGGGATTTATGTAAGAAATTTGCTCACACAATTATGGAATCTGACAAATCCCAAGATCTTTAGTCAGGAAGCTAGAGACCCAGGAGAGTAAATACTGAACACCCACAATTCCTGAGCACGCAGGGAAGAGACACACAGATCCCTGCTCTAGAGAAATGTGCAGTTAAGAATATACAAAGTTTGAATAGCAACGAGTACAGTAGAAACACAAAGGAGGGGCAACCCATCTTTTCTGCCCCTTCCATTTTATAAGCCCCAAAGATACTCAAGTCTTATCTTCCAAAATTAGCAGGAGAGGTGCTGACCTGGGAATCAGGGCACGGGGCCTTCTCAGTATGGGGAATGGCAAAGGAGTGGCAGGACCCGCAAGGGGGTGAGGGGAGAAGCAAGGAATAAGTACCCCCAAGGTTCCCCCAAGGCTTGCCCTGGGCCAGGGTGAACATGAGAACAGTTCTGTGGCTGGGTTCTGCCAGGAAGTGACAGTAACGTTAGCCAGGAAATGGACGCAGTGTTGGCCTCTCAGAAGCCAAGAGAGGGTGGCCAGCGGCAGGAGCCAAGCACAGACGATCTTGAGAATAGGGGGCTCCCTGCCCTGGAAAGCCGGCCAGCACCCAGGTGAGCGTGCACTGACCTGCTCACGTGTCCAGCCACCTTGCTCCCTACTATTTGAGCTACGTGCTGGTCCCTGGGCACACCACTCTCACTTTCTCTTTGGGACTCTGCACTTCTCCCGGCTCCCTGCCTCACCTAACACGTCCTCATCCTAGGTCTCAGCCTAGCTTGGCAGGGATTCTTCGGACAGTCATTCTGTCTCCCTGGTTCTGGGTTGGGAACCTGTCTTAGGGGCTTGGGTGTTTTGGGGACTTTGCTCTGTGTGTCACAGTATTGCAACCACCTGTTTCCAGGGTGCATCCAATTAATGCTGTATTCACAGTCCCACCCAGAGGCAGAGGCTGACCCACAGCAGAGACACAGTCCCTTTCTAGCTGGGGGGGTCAGAATCCTATGTAAGCTGCACATTCTCTGGACCTCTCCTACAGAGTCCGGGGTGGTACCCTAAAAGGTCTGAGACAAACTGGACAATGAAGGGAGTAAGGTCAGCAGAAACCTGATTGCCAAGGGTCCTGTATTCATGGCCAAGCAGTCTGGGATGGCCCAGCAGGTTTTTTGCTGTGCCCGCTATCCAACCAGTCACCCCGAACAGACTCTCACTGGATTCTAACAAGCTCTGGGCTTTATCCCTAGTTACCATGACAACGGGGCTTCACGGTGATGGATGGTATTGATTGACTGACAGACTCCTGGTGTCTTGGCTCTGTCCCCATTCCCCTTAAGTCATCTGCATACACATGGAACTGAGTGACACTCTGCCATCCTTATGATTTTGAATTTCCACCTCTAATATCATTGAAAATGGATTTGTATTTAAAGGAGAAAAGCTGAGATGATGTAAAAATTCTTCCCAGAGCTACCCTTAGCACTCTGCCCCACAGGCAACATAATGTAGCATAGAGAACATGGGCTTTGGACACAGACCTTGGTCCTATTTCACTTGGTTATTTACTTATTACATAATTTTTGGCAAGTGACTTTAACTAATTTTAAACTATCAGGACTTACTCCTCTCTAAAATGGGAATAATTCCTATTATGGAGTGGCATTGAATAAAATGGAGAATCCCTACCTGGCACATAACAGGCACTTATCAAATTAGGATGTTCACTTCTTCCTCTTCACGCATTGGTGGCCCAACAGCTTATACTGCAGGCATGTTGATGAAGGAAACTGACCTCCTCTGCCTCCCTCTTTCTCTAACTTCCAGATTAGACTCAGGAGCCAAGAGCCTCAGCATAGCCTGGGGCACTTCCAGCAACAGTAACAGCCCTTGACCACTATTGCTAGTGCCAGCATGGATTAATTCGCGTAACCCTCTCCCACCTTACAGGTAGGAAGACAAGCACAGAGAGATCGAAAACTGCCCAGGTAGTAGTTGGAAGGGGTGGGATCTCAGCTCAGGCAGTTTCGATTTCAGAGCCTGGCCTTCAGTGTGCTGCCTCTGAGCATGACCCAAACTAGCCAGAAGAGCCAGAATATCTGAAGACAAGCCCATGTCAGATAGGCGAAGGCCTGGGCCTGCAGCCCCAACATTGCCCCTGGGAGCACAGCTGCCTTGCCCTGAGCTTCCTTGTGTAATGAGCAAGTCAGGGAATGAAGGGCTTGGCAAGGCTCCTTTTTAGGACCACTGTGCCCGTTATGGCGCATGATGAGTGTTTTCCTGTAGAGTGCCATTAGCATGACCAAATGGAATGGCCCTGGAGCTGGGTAGAGCATGCCTTGCTTCAAAGACCTGGATCGTGGGCAAGTCACCTAGCAGCAATAGCTAAGATTTCTTGCACACTTAATTGTGCCAGACATTACTTTTAGGGATTCATGTATAGAAATCCTGATCATTCCCATTTTCAAGACTGGGAAAATGAGACCCATGAGGTAAAGTAACTCAGTCACATTATTAGTTAATGGCAGAACTCTGTCCCCAGAGTCCACATTCTTAACCAAGGTAGCTATGGCCTTTCCTAGTAAGTCTGTAACATGGATAAGTCCTCTTTGCTCGAAAGGATGCTGAAATGAGATAAAGTAGTTGGAAGTGTTTTTAGAAAATATCAATCCTCATCAAGCATAAGATACTACAAAGCTGTGCTTCAAATCTTCAATTAAAGGAAGGCCTGTGATTCCCCATTTTAGAGGTATTGTCTAGAGAGGCTGAACACAGCAATCCCTAGCACTCCCCGGGGGCTGGGGCTGGGCCAGGCTCTCTGCTGAACCACATGAACCCAAGAGATGACTTAGGGGCTTATTTCTAGTTTAGTAGGAAGAACGGGTCAAGAGGTTGAAGATTACTAGGATATGTTAAATACAATGCTGCCGGGAAGCAGAGGGTTGTTGTGGGGAACTTTGTGGAGTAAGAAAAAGCTCTCTGGACCTGAATAGAAGAAGCTCCATCAGAGACGAGGAGACTTTCTAGCCGGAGGTAACAACACATGCACAGGCCAAGAGGTCCTTTACCATTCTCAGGGGGTTAGGAAGAAACGTGAGTTTCAATGGATAAACGAAACATAAAAGAGGGCAGGGTAGTTAGCCAACACTTCCCAGCTAGCCCAGCCACCGGCTCCCCAGTCACCACGATGGCAGGAAATGGGATATATAATTCTCTTTTCTCTTCTGAGGCTGTCTTTGGGGGCAACCAAGGTAAAAAAGGAACATAGCAGATAGATGAGAACAATCTGAATGGTATTTTCTTGTCGCACCTGCTATGTTCTGCCTGATGCTTCTAATCTGAGAATGACAGAGGCTTTCTGTGTTCTGGCACCTCAGAAGTCAAGCTGAGGTTCTGCCTCAGAGCCGTATGGATGTAGTAGTCCCACGGAGGCAGGAAGACAGCTTTTGGACCTGTACCATGGCCAAGGTCAAGAGGAACAAGCCATAGACATGGTGGCCAGAGGCCTGTTCTTTTGAGCCTCTCGGGATGGAGTGGGAAGGACCTCAGGGCCCCTGCACTTCCTTGGGAAGGTCACATTTGATCCCCCTCTTTTCCACCCTGGAGTGCAGGTCATACTGGCTTTTCTGAGCAGAATCTTGCTGCTGGGGACAGACACAGTCTTCCACATGGTGTCCCTCTGATCTCAACCTCCTAACTTTGGTTTCATCCCTGTCTGTGCTGGGTATCCCAGCATCCCGCTCCTGACCCCCAAGGCAGCCTTCCCTGGTCCTGCCGCCCTGAATCCAGGTCCTCCTAAGCACAGTAACTGCCTCTTTACACGTCCACTTCCCCACACTTGACTCCATACTCATCGACTTTCTTTAGCACCCTGTATTTCCAGGAGATCTTGTGCATGATAGAAACCATTAGGTACTTAGCAAGACCTTCTCAAATGTTCCTAAAGCTGTCTTGCATGTTCCTAAACTTTCAGAGTCTCAGCATTGGAGGAGACCTTAAAAGACCACGGATCTTTTTTAACACTTCAAATCTTTTGGCTGTCCTCTGACAGGCAGTCTCCCTTTGCTTGGTCTCCCTGCCCCCAGCAATGGGGAATCACCGCCCCTTGAGATAACCCATCTCTGTCTGGGCTCTGACAGTCGTCATGGTCTCTCTCACATTGAACTTGAATCCACCTTCCTAGAGCTTCTGTCCTTTTGGTGTCTGTTTTTGCCCTTGAAACCACACTAAGAAGCCTTTATACATTCCTTTTCCTCACAACACCACTCTGGAGAGTCTAATCCAGTCCTATTGGTCACTTCAAGAGAGCTTTCTTCACTCCTTCAGATAACCATTCCCAGTCCCTTCAAAGATTCCTAAAGGAATGTGACTTTGCATTTCTTCACCCTCATGCTGCTGCTTCTCTGCTTTTTCTCTATTATTATTAATTTTTATTTTAGTGTGGTAAGAAAACATAACAGGACATCTACCTTTTTACAAAAATTTAAGCATTCGATACAACATCATTAACTCTAGGGACAGTGTGTACAAATCTCTTGAGCTTATCATCTTGCAGAACTGAGATGTTATGTCTATCGATTAGCAACTCACCTTTTTTGCCATTCTCCAGCCTCTGGCAACCATATGGTCCTCTTTAATTCTAGAGTTTGACTACTTCAGATGCCTCAAGTAAGTAGAATCATGCAGTCCCTGTCTTTCTGTGCTGGCTTACTTCACTTAGCAGTGTCCTCGAGATTCATCCATGCTACCGTATATTGCAGGATTTCCTTCTTTTTAAAGGCTGCATAGCATTCCTTGGAGGAAACTCTGTCTTCCTACTTCCTTTTAAAAGTGTGGCTCCCGGAAGTTTTTACCAGCTCTGGGTTTCTCTTACCTGTGGAGAGGAGTGTGAGATTATCCCCTTCTTTATTTTACTGCTTAGAGTTTCCACCTGACTTCCTCACCCAACTGAGCTGGGAGTGATCTAAAACTCTAAGGCCTTTTCTCCTGTTCTTGCACTAAGCTCTGTGCATCCCACAGTGTGCTTCTCCATTTGGTATTTTGTCCCAACCAAGTTGCATTTTGCTATGCATGTTCTGGGTAGCCCACCTAATCTCCTGAGGGTTTTTTGGATCCTGGTTGTTTGCCTGAATTCCTAATTCTTATTCTGAGCAGATGTGATGAGCCTGGCTGCTCTTTCTGCATACAAAGTATCGACAAAGGCTTTTATGGCCTAGGTAGTTGCCAGCACCTTGGGGTAAGCCACCAGAAGTTCTCAGTGAACCATGGCACTTAAAATCTGGTCCTTAATTCACTGCATAGAAATAATCTGAGATACTAGTGTTTTTAAAAAAAGATTTCTGATTTTCCAGAAATATAGCATCAGAATTGGTGGAGGTCAGCCCAGGAACCTGTATCTTTAATCAAAATACCACATAATCTCAGTGTGTGGCAGGTTTGGGAACAATCAATTCCAGAGTTTACTGAGTTCCCTGCCTTCTAAAGCGCAGAACAAAGTCTAGTTTGATGCAGTCCAAGGCTAACATCTAGGAGTCCAGCCTGTTGAGTCAGGAGTGAAGCAATGGTAGAGTATTGCCTGGGTCTCCAGGTAAGGTCAGTCTACCCAGACACACCAGCTTTCCACAACAGCTCCAAACCTTTCTCTGCTCTGTCCTCCACACCCCCCTGAGTCGTTCCTTTTGTCTCTCTGGTTCCGTGTCCTGTCCTCCAATGTCAGTTTCAGCTCCTGGATTCAGCATAGGTCTGACCTCCCCTGCCCTCACTCTGGGTTTGTTGCAGACTCTCTGCAGACAGCTCTGACTTCAGTGTCTCCCATAGCTTCTGCTGAGAGGTGCCTCTCTAACCCTGGTGCACTGAAACAAGCAACTCCTGGGATACAATTTAAACTTCAGCTAGTGCATCGCCCCAAACTTCCTAGCTGCAAAGGCAGGATCTTACTTATTCAGATTCATATCCTATTCAGATCAGCTTTATTCCAAGATATTTATGTTGCCCAATATATATTGTGCTGGAGAAGGGAGGTACACAGTAGGTGTTTACTAAACTTTTCCTTCAGTAGAATTATTTCGTCTGATGCAATAGCTGGGATGAGTGAGAACACTGTGGGACTTGGAGCCAAGCTGACATGAATGTGCATTTAGCATTCCTGTTTTCAGCTGTGTGGCCGCAGACACGATAATTAACCTTTCTGAGCCTCCAGCATCTTCACTCTACGAGAGAAGTGTGGGCTCAATGTCTGAGGGCACTTGAGCTCTCAGGTCCTGTGATTCCTTAATAAGTCACAGATCTCCCCTTCCTGGCTGGCACCGACGTCAGGGTCCTCAGAGGGCAATCCTTTGTAGTCAAGTCCTGCAGCTCAAATCAGGCTGGAATTCTCTTCTCCCCGGGGCGCACAGCAGGCTGTGGGCAGATCCTTCATGAGCATAATCACTCTGCAGGCCTCGCCAGCCTCCGCTAATCACCGACTGTCACTCCGCCACTCACCTAAGTAGTCACTCTGGCTTCTGCCCATGAGCTCCTTTCATCCACTTTTGTTGATCACTGTTGAAGCATTTTTAATCAAAACAATTAAATATGCTAAATCTTCCTCAATTAGCTATGCATTAAAAATTAAAAGCGTTTGGATGGAAATGGCAGAAGGAGCCCTTGGCTTGTGCGGAGGGCTTGTGCCTGGAGTATCACTTCCCTCAGGCACTTTCCGCTCTGGAGTTGTTAGGAAGGGGACCCCCCCCACAGTGACAGAGGGCTGAAGCTGAAACAGGTCTGGGGAGGGCAGCCCCTTGTCTCCATTAATGGGAGACTGAGGCCCACTGAGATCTGGCCCTTCCCCAAGCTCACGGAGGGTGTCGGTGCCTGGGACTTGAATTTCTACTATTTTTTCCACTGGAATCCCTTACGGAAGGGCTCGTGGTTTTCATTTATTCAAGAGTCCTTTTTTTTTTTTCTTTTTTTTTTTTTCCATTCATCAGTCATTTTTTCTGAATACTTCCACCAGGGCAGGCGCTGTGTGGCTATACTAGTGAGAAAATGGGGACACAGGTACAAGTCCTTGACCTCACAGACTGCCCTTTAATGGAAGATAGGGGCAAATAAAGTTTGATTCTCAATGCCCTCTTGAAAATAGTGAGTTTAATTCTCAACTCAATTGAAAGGCCTGAACTATTTTTCCTTTGTTCTTGCCAGAAAAATAATCTGCCAACTGGTAATTACTTCATGTTGCTTTCAAAGGAATTATATTTTGAAATACAAACTCTCGCTTACAACTTTCGGAAGACCCCGTAAACTACAGATAAAGTTGACCTCTAAAGGTGGTCCACATCTTGCTTCCGTCTACTTATCTAACCTTGTCTTATGAGGCCAGCTCAGGCTTGGGAACCAGCTCTGTTCATTGATGAACTGTGTAATCGGGGCAAAATGGTCTTCCTGCTTTAAAGAGCACTTCCTCATCTGTGTAAGCAAGTTCTTCAGTGGGTCCTTCAATGAAGACAAATTCAGAGGCAGCTCATGGGGGCCAAGAGTCCTTGTGGGGTTCAAGGGCAGGCAGATGTACCACGGTGATCTAGCCATCTTCTAGCAGAAATCTGACCCCTCTATGGTACCAAGAGGACCTGGACAGAAAGAACTGTGATGAGCATTAGGATACAAAGAACATTGATAGCTCTGAAAAAAGTGTGGATTATTCTGATCCAAAGATGCTCCCAGGAGTAAATGATATTTGAATGGGAGCTTGAGTAGACTTTGGAAAGAGTGAAGGAAGAAGGAGGAAGACATATATATTAAGGAGCAATCTGTGAAACATGGTGATAATCATGGGCAAGGCACCATGCTAGGCCTGGGTCCACCTGGAGATGGACATACTGGAATTGGTGCCTCTAGGAGGCTCAGTAGACAATGGGCAAAGGAGGAAACATTAACATTTTTTAAATAATTTATTTATTTTGATTCATTGTAAAAAAAATGGAGTACAACTTGTTTCTCTGGTAGAATTCACATGTTTTAAGCATCAAGTGTACAATATATATCCATTCTCATTTCAAGAAATATTTGAAATGGAACCATACAGAAGATAAAACTAAAATTGTGTTCGAGCATGGGCACTTCAACCCAGGTCTCTCAGACTCTAAAGCTGAAGTTCACTTTTGCCACTGTGAGCTGGTTATACTGTCTTAACTGTCTTTAGTATCTCATAATTTTGTGGTTTTCTGTCTCCTTGTTGCAGGTATCACCAGTAAAGACGTTCAGACATGCATTGGAGGTGCCATGGGCTTTGTATATGACAATACTATAAAAATTGGAGGAAGTTTATCAGGAGAACATTGTGAAAAATTTGGAGGTGGCAAAATTGGCAAGTGTTAAGCAATGGGTCTCCCTAAAAGAGAAGCCAGCCTTTCCTTTGAACAATCAAGGAATGAAAATGATTCCCCGCCCCGTCCCCGACTAGTTCCATTCCAGTCAACAGTCACGCTGCAGATGCTAGATGCCCCACACCATGCATGTAGTAGCTGCATTTTGAATCCCCCATGCCCCTGAACCACCTTGGAAATATTTGACTTGGTACAGAGCAATCCCCCAACTCCCACCCTCAGATTTCAAGTACTAGACAAAGATTCACACAAGAACTGGGATGAAGGGGATGTGTAGGCAGAATTTGAAAAATGGTCTGTCGGAATGAAGACTCATCAGATAATAGTCCTGAGGGAGGAAAGGAGCTGTAGGGAGAAGAGACTGTGGTTACCAAGTCCAAGCAAATTAATACGGGTGTTCATGTTTTCATTCACTCGTTCATTCATCAAATATGCACTGAGTATTTTTTTCCATGAGAGAGGCAGAGGGTTTGGGGATTAGGAAAGAGCTTATAGTGCATACTAAACCCATTCACAATTCATCTTTAGTGCTAGGTTGTCATGCCTTAGGGCCTTCAGTCCCAAGGCCTCTGCCCCCTTCCTTCCTCTTGGCCAACACTCACCTTCCTAGACAACTCCCCTCACCCCCTACTGAGTATCTGACCACTTTCTGATGGCCCCCACTGAACGCCATGGTGAAAACCATCCTGGCACCTGTGATAGTTGATTGAGACTCTTGGGCCTATAGGAGGGTCTGAGTCAACTTTTGACTAGGAATGGATGAGTGGATGAATGACCACCCATTTTCCCATCCCTTTATCTTCCACATTGGGCGTGACTATCTTCTCAGTGTCTCTTCTACTCTAGAGGTTGAGTCTGTTTCTACCTCTTGGTCCTTCCTTCGGCCTTATCCTGCTAGTTAGCCAAGCAGAGCAGAAGACGGGAAGCAGCTCTGAGAGAGAACGTCAGCTGCTCTCTATCTCCTTAGTGGAGCTGGGCAGCTTGTTCTCTGGCTTTTTGGGAAATGAGCTAATGCAGTTATCCTCTTGGTAGGAGAAAGAGACAAGCGGGCTGTGGCCGTGGAAGACGTCATTTCTCGGGTGCAAGGTGGCAGTTCTGGCTGGGGCGGTGGCTTGACACAAAACATCAGCGCCACTGCATACCGTTCCTGGGGGAGATCATTAAAGTATAATCCTGTTGTTATCGATTTTGAGGTAAGTCTTTTCGCAGCTGAAGAAACCCTACGTCCATGAGGAATGAAAGTGAAGCAGACCAGATCATTTCATATTTCTTATTATGAGCCCATCAAAGAACAAGATTAAATGTAATGGCACACTGACTAGAGGGAGGGCGTGACTTGAGACCAGGCCTCGCGAGAGCTGGGGCCCAAAACTGACAGGCTCCTCAGGGCCCAGGCTTATACCAGTGGTCCTGGAAGTCCAGCAGGGTTAGGTCACATTCAACAAATGAAAACTTGTTTAATCATTAAAGTTGTATATGTCACAAAGGGATTGGCAGGTTGGCAGACTTTTTCTCTAAAGGGCCGGATAGTAAGTATTTTAGTTTTTGTGGGTCACATACAGTCTCTGACACACAGTGGGACGGGCAGTTGCTCTCTTTTCTCTTCTTCTTCTTTACAACTCTTTAAAAATATAAGTGTCATTCTTAGTTCAAAGACCATACAGAAACAATCTGTGGGTTCAACATGGACCCAGGTTGTAATTTTCTGTCCCTGTTCTAAATTATCTCATCTCCTCATCAGTGAACAGAATCTCTGGCATAGGTGTGGTTCTCCCCATTGAGAAGATTGGGAAACTGAGGCATGGGGTGATTGAGTGAGTTAAGGACACAGAGTTCAGTGGGGGTGGTGCCTGGATTTCAGACCTTTGGACTGAAACCCTTTGGAAGTTCTCACTTCCCTCTGTCCTAACACCCTCCTTCTAACAGTAGGGGTGATTTTGCTCCAAGGGGGAAATGTGTTCGTGTCCAGTGGTACTTCTGATTGTTACACCTTGCAGGGGACAAGGGCAGCACCACTGGAATCAGAGGCCAAAGCTGCTGGCAAACATCCTACAAGACTGAGCAACCCCCTGCCCCCTACACACACACACACACAAACACACCACACACACACACACACACACACACACACACACACACACACCCCAAAGAAATCCTGAGCTGGAATGTCAATAGTGACAAAGTTGGGAACCTGGCTTAAACTAGTAACTTCACAAAGGGAGTCAAACTACCAAAGCTGCAAAGGAAGTGGCTTATTCCGGCAGCTGTCCAACTGCTTCTGTTAATGCAGGGTCAAAAGCAGGGTAGTCTGTTTTTTAAAAAGTTTGTGTCTCAGCCTTTTAAGTGAAATTGTTTTCCCAACCATTTTCTCTCTATTTTCACCTGTTTTCCACATGCCTTTACAATCCCAGGTATGCATGTACTTCTCATAAAACATATATCAACAGTTAAACCTAAAAGCCTATCATACCACCCTGCTTTCTATGAAGAAAGAGGTCAGATGGATTAACCTTGCTTTCATTTCTTTGCCAATAAGTAAGGGACCACTTTCACGCCCCTGTAATTCACATAGGGTCTGAAAATTGCTATCATCAAGCTATTAGTGATTTGAGCAAAAACTGTAAAATTGATATCAGGAGAAATAGATAAACTTTCATGGTCAAAAGGTGAACTTTGTGTTTGCCTTGAGCAAAACTTCCAAAATGAAAACTGAGGTCCACAATTTAGAGACTGAATAATGTCTTTGCAAAAAAATGAGCCTGGTGTTTGGAAGGAAGGGGAAAGATAGAGTTTGAGACAGGCTCAGCTACCTTTTTTTGGTACTGGGGATTGAATCCAGGGGTGCTTAATTGCTGAGCCACATCCCCAGCCCGTTTTTATATTATATTTGGAGAAAGGGTCTTGCTGAGTTACTCAGGGCCTCACTGAGTTGCTGAGGCTGGTTCTGAACTCAAAATCCTCCTGCCTCAGCCTCCAGAGCTGCTGGGATTATAGGTGTGCGCTACTATGCCTGGCTTGGCCACCTTTGCCATGTGTGACCTTGGATAAGCTGTCTCACTCTGTGAGTCTCAGTTCCTGTTGATAACATGGGAATAGTATGCTCCATCACAAAGGTAGGGAGACAGGAGCAGGAACTTAGCAAATATCAGTAGAGGAAGCTGATTCTTGGAGGCTGCATAGCCAGGCCAGGAGCTCATAGCCTGCAGATGATGCCGATGAGGCCCACCTTGAGCCTGTCGGGCTGACTCTCACAACCCACATTGCTCCCCAAGAAGTGTGGATGTGACAAGTCACAGGCAGGTTTTAGAGCAGAGAAAGGACACAGCTGGCCCTGCTTGAAAAGGAGGATGCTCACAGGGAAAGGAAGGACAGACGGGAGAGGGTGCCGACAGGGAGGTCCCCTTAGGGGCTTGGGAGACCGGATGCCCAGCGTGGAGACAGGCCTTCCTCTCTCGTACATCCGCAGCGCTGGTCAGTGGTTACTCACAGCGGGCACTCCGAAGGTGACCGCGGGAGTCGCATTGCGTGTTTCATGCTGTGCACACTATGTTGCTGTGTTGTCGTGTGTGTGCCGCATGGCGGCTTACATTGCATTGCCGCCTGCTCTGCATCTGCTGGTTCCCCTGTAAGATGGGGATCAGATCACTGCCAATGTCTTCTGGGAACTCACACTCTCAGACCTTTCTCCACCTCTCTCCTCTTGGGAAAGTGCCACCAGCCCTCCCCAGGGTGGCCGCCGGCCCACTTCCGAGGGTCCTGAAAGGGGGAAGGCTGAGAAGGGGAACTGAGTGGAGTCCTGCTGCATGGCCAACGGGAAGTTGCCAACGGCCCTGGCCCTCCCTGGAACTGCGTCATCTTCGTCTTTAACCAGGGCCACAGGGCAGCCCATTCTGCACTGGTGTCCTAACAGTGGGGCCAAATTCCCTGAACTTCCAGTAAGTGATCTTCTCCCCTTGGCCAGGGGCCCAGCCAGTCCAGACATCACCTGCCTGGTGGCCTGGGCCGCAGCCCCTGACCATTCGCCAAGGTCTGTCAGTCCCTACTTCCAGGAACCAGTCAGGACTCTTGCAAGCGCCCTTGTTGACGGCTTCCAGAGGCATGTCCCATCGCGGGCCTCCCCTCCACATGCTGGGGACCCAGCAAAGCACTTTCCCTCTTGGGTTCCTCTCGTGCTTTTTTTTTTTTTTTTTTTAAACATCATCACATCTAATGAATGAAATGGTACTTTAATATTAGTTAAATTATTATCAATTAATCATTGATGTTAATTTAAAACATTAATTTCATTTAATATGAAATGGGATTTCATATTAATCTTCCCCCTTACAGTAGAACCTTACACTCATTTCTTCTTCAGGTCATCAAAGTTCTAGGAAATAGGGACAATGCGCATTTTATAGACTTAAAAGAGGGGTGGTGGAGAGTCCCCAGCCAGGCAGCTGGGAAGTAGGCAGAGGTTATTTAGTCTTCCCCATGTGACAGAGCTTTCCCTGGGTCACCTCCCGCCACTCTCCCAGTGAACCTGGAGGGTGGGATGGCTGTTCTCACTTTGCAGATGAGGGAGGGAGTCTCAGTGTGTCATGTGCCAAAGATCCCACAGCTGGAGGTAGGAGAGCTTGGGTTCGAAGCCAGGTTTTCTGGCTCCAGGTTCAGTCCTTTTTCTACCACATCTACTGCTTCTCAGCCAAAGGCAATTTTGCCCCCAGGGGACATTTGGTCATGCCATGAGACAGTTTTGATTATGACTGGAAAGGTATTGCTGGCATCTAGTCCACAGAGGCCAGGGATGCTACCAAATAACCTGGGATATGGACAGCTCACTTCTACCAGTAAGGAACTCTCCTACTGAATGCAGTAGTGCTCAGCCTGAGTCCTGCCCGGAGTGGGTGGCCTCAAATGCAAATGGTCCCAACCGCCTGCCACCACACTTCCCTTATTAGGGGATTGCTCAGCAATAACAACACAACCACTTTTATTAAGACCCGTATAAAAGGGTGACAATCAAAACCAGAAAATACACCCCATAACACAGACATACAAATGCATTATAAGCTTCCTGCTTTCTGAAAGTCCTGGAAGAGGCAGATGAATTGGCACAAGTGACTTCTAAGGTCTCTTTTATTCTGGGACTGGGAAAGCACAGGTTTTAGAGGCAAGAAAGTCCACATTCAGGGAGGCGCTGGCTCTTCACAGCTGTGTGATCCTGAGCCACCTGCTCGAACACTTGGAGCCTCCATTTATCTGCAAGGGGCGCTCAGTACCTATCCACAGCGTCGCTGCCCGGACCATAGCGGTAGGATCAAGTTAGACATCTGCCTCTGTGCCTGGCATGGAGCAGGCCTACCCACAGCTTGGCAGCTGGTTTGGGGCTCCTGGATCCCAGGAATGGGCCCTCGTTCTTTTTGTGCCTACAGATGCAGCCTATCTATGACGTGCTGCGCCACACAAACCTGGGGCCTCTGGAGACCAAACGCCAGAACCTGCGCCAGGCCTTGGACCAGTACCTGATGGAATTCAATGCCTGCCGCTGTGGGCCCTGCTTCAACAATGGGGAACCCATCCTGGAGGGCACCAGCTGCCGCTGTCAGTGTGGCTTGGGTCGCCAGGGCCCTGCCTGTGAGCGGATGGAGCTAGAGGGTAAGACCCTTGCATCCCACTCTGCTGGCCTGGCCCAGCTCAGAGAGGCCAGTGCAGAACAGACCTTAGGGCTTCTGGACCCTCCTTTCTGTCCTCTCTATATCCACCAACCTGGAAACCCACACTCAAGAGACCTATTGCTGACCTCCATGTTTAATGGCTCTTGTGCTTTCTCCCCGCCATCAAGACCCTTATTATCACATTCTTCTGGAAGCTAGAAGTGCAGACTTCAGGGGCTTCACTAGATTGGTTCTGGACTCTGAGGAGCCCGTGCCCTGTGCCTCTCTCCTAGCTTCTGGTGATGTTGGCAATCCTTGGGTCCCTTGATTTGTAGATGAGTCACTCCAGACTCTGCCACCATCTTCACAAGACATTCTTCCCTTTTGGTCTGTTTTCTTGTAAGCACACAAGTCGTTGGATTAGAGCACACCCTCATCCAGCATGACCTCATCCTAATTGGATTTCACCTGCAAAGATGCTATTTCCAAACAAGGTTATGTTCACAAGGAATGGGGATTTGGACTTGAACATGACTTTTTCAGGAACACAGTTCAACTCCTACAAGGACTGAGTGTTGTCTTTGCACTCTTAGACTAGCAAGGAGTTAAGACCAAAACAAGATTGGGGCAAGCAGGTTTTCATGTATATAGCTACTGCATGAACCAGTGGACACCAGGAAGGGTTAAAACTTTGTGCTGTAAAGATGAAGTGTGAGGACCTGGATATGAGTCCCAGCTATTGCACTATATTCTGGGGCTTAACTTTCTCATCTACATTCCTTTGAGCTCCAAGAATCCATACATGTCTCAATACCTACGCTTCCAACTTTGCAGGCACACAAAACTGTTTTTATATGCTGCATAGAATGATAGCAAAACACACGGGCTGCCAAAGCAATGTATAAATCAATCTCTTTTGGCTGCTGTAATACAGAAAATGTAAAGGAAGTGTGTATGGGTGAACCTAAGATATTTGGGTCCACAAAACCAACTGTTCAAAGCAAGCACAGGGTGGGTGGGGTGGGAGCCGTGTGGCTCCAAAGCCATGTGTAGAAAATGGATCGGTTGACTCAGTGGAAGTCAATTGTGTGATGCAGATGTCCCCAAAGCAAAAGGCTAAGTTAATAGAGCTGAAGAGCTAGAATGAGATGCTTATCTGATGTCCCAGGAGCTTTGCTCCCGGTGCACGCTTCATCAGACATTGGCCAAGCAACGTGGGCAATGGAGGGAATTCGGAAGATTCAGACCTGTGTTCCAAGAGGAAGAGCATGGAGAAGACCCAGGAGAACCCTGAGAATGACCATGTGGAAGGGATGAGACTTCTTTTGTGTGGCTGCTAAGATGACATTGTAGGACTAATGAAGAGAAAGAGCAAAGGAATTTTTATTTCAATGAGAAACAACTTCCTTCTAAGCACACCGTGGTATGTGTGTAGTAAGAGAGGGAGAAGGCTGACTACTTGTCAGGAAATTCTAGAAGGAATTCATTCATCCAGCGGATGGTAGGGTAAGATGGTCTCAGGGTCTCTTCCACTCCTGGAATCTCTGAGTCATACAGATGGGGTTAGCATGATGCTTGTGATCTGGAGAGGGTCGGGGACAGAGGGAAGCATTTGAAGCCCCAGCTTCTCCGCATCCATTCTCCTTACATTCAGTCATTGCAGACAGCTCATGGTGCTCCATTAACCTTGTTCCAAACAGGATATGAATGTCAGGTGGCCTTGGGGCTATTGAGCTAAACTTTCAGCCTGACAGAGAGTGGGTTGGCAAGGAAATCTAAGGCTGGGGAGTCCATCAACCACCATGGAGACCTATTAGAGTCCCTAGGAGTTTTCCCAGCAAAACATTGCCTATGGGGACTAAGTCACAGAGATGGGAGAAACAGAGACAGAGAATCCTGCTGTGGCTGCCCCATCAGGGAGCATAATTACAGAGCTGGAAGGGACATAGAGATAATCTAATCCAATGCTATTCACACTGTGATCTGAGGAGACTTGAGGTCCTAAGGGTTGCCCCAGAGGAGGGCGAGCCTGATAAACACCCCAGCTTCAAACAGAACAGTTCTCCTTTTATGTGACTTAAATGTTGGGGTCCATGGAAGATTTCATTTAGGAAAAAAGTAGTGATGAAAAAAATAATAAAGAATAGATTATTCTATCCTTCTCACATTATAGAATTGAAACAGCCTTGGAGAGGAAATGGGCTTGCCCGAGGGCAGAGAGATGCTGGTAGGAATTAGCATCCTGGACTGGATTCTACGATTTTCAGACATTCCACAGTCAGTGCATGTATTCTGATGCTCAGTGCAGAGAATCTGTTACCCACTGTGTCCCCATTGTCAGAGTCTGGGGGGAGTTGATTTGCAAAACTTCATACAAAAGCCCAGCAATCTGCTCAGGAGAGGTGTCTGGTCAATCCTTTGCTCTGAATTCCCAGCTGGGCAGTATCCCTGCTTGTCACACCCTCCAGTGTCTTGCTGTCATTCTTGAGAGGAACGTGCCTCTAGCCGCCTTCTGCTATCCATCTTCCATGGAATTGCGGATTCCAATTTCATGAGATGGGCTCCCAGTGGCCTCTTCTCACTCTGTCCAGAGTTTCAAATTAAGTGCGAGGCAGTGAGCACAGAGGTCTTGGTTGGCTACCCCAAGGCATTTCCCCAAGGACCAGGGTAACAGGATGGCCCTCCCTCTGCACCTTCCCACCAGCAGCTTCCCACAGCTAACCTCCTCCTCCCCTGGGAAATTTTCTCTGCAGGAGCCAAAGCAGATGGTCGCTGGAGCTGCTGGAGCTCCTGGACTGCATGCAGAGCAGGCACCCAGGAAAGAAGGAGAGAGTGCGACAACCCTGCTCCCCAGAACGGAGGCGCCTCATGCCCAGGGCGGAAAGTGCAGACTCAGGCTTGCTGAGCACCGGGGCACAGGTTGGGCCGGATGCTGCAATGTGGCCCCTGGCACTGGCTAGTGGATACAATTTTCTTTCAGTTGACAGAAAATGCAAATCAGCACAGACCCATTTTCTTGGATCATTCATGGCATGGCAGGCTTTTCTAGCATGAACCTCCAAATTCTTCCAGCCTCTCCCCACTACCCAGTTCTAAAGCTGCTTCCATGTTGTAGATATTTTCAACAGCAGCACCTCCACTTTGCAGAATCATTTCTCTGTCCTCCTCCATTCAGGCTGCTATGACAATACAAGGGGTGGCTTATAAACCGCAGAAACCTATTTCTCGCAGTTCTGGATGCTGGAAGTCCAAGATCACGTTGTCAGCAGATCCAGTGTCTGTCCATAGCCTACTTTCTTGTTGATACATGACTGTCTTTTTGCAGTGTGCTTCTACATAGAGGAAGGGACTAGGAATTCTCTGGGGCCTCTTTTATGAAAACTTCACCTTCATGATCTAATCAATCCCTTCCACCACCAAAGTCCAACATCCTAATAATACCAACACCTTTGGGGTTAGGACTTCAATACATGAACTTGGGGGGACATAGACTTTCTGATCTCAGTACATACAATCAGTCCCATATCTCCTGGGACTATTTATGATCTGTTTTTTTTTTTTTTTTTTTCCCCAAGAGATGGTAAACTTGAAGACAGAAATCAGCTTTGTTTAGTAGGGCACTGTATTCCCAGAGGCTAGGGCTGGGCCTTGAATATAGCAGGGAATGAGTCAGCATCTGTGGTTTGAACCAATGAATGGATTCAAGAGCCATTTCATAGATGAGGTCTCTCCTGGTCAGCCTTCCAGTCAATCTCATTTGGAGAGTCAGTACCATCAACTCATATTCCCTGACCTATACTTGGGAGAATCAATTATTATAGTCCCTTCTAGTGTCCCACAGCACTCTAGTAAAGCCTCAGGTAGAGAGCATGATGTGTGAACCTGAATTTTTTTGGTTTTCTATTAGTTTTCTGTACCAGAGTTTGAGCCACTTGTATTATCTTGCTTTTGCTGTAATCAACATACAAGACAAAAACAACTTAAAAGAGGAAAGATTTATTTTGGCCCATGGGTTCAGAGGTTCAGTCCATGGTTGGCTAGCTGAGGTGCAAACGTGGTGGTGGAATGGTATAGTGGGAGGGAAGGAAGTAGGGAGAGAGCCAGAGAAGACAGAGAGAGAGAAGAAGGAGCCAAGGACAAGATAAACCCAGGGCATGCTTCCAGTGACCTACTCCTTCCAACTAGGTCCCACCTCCCAGTAACTGGTTCAGCCATCAATGGATTAATTCACTATTGAGTTCAGAGTCCTCCTGATCAAATCATTGCCTAAGAGCCCCCCTCTGAACTTTGCTACATTGTGGACCATGCTTTCAACACGTGCTTTTGGGGGAACATTCCAGATCTAAGCCATACACTTCTTGAAGGCCAAATCTACATTCCCGATGTAGAGTAGGTTCTTGGGTAGTGTTTGGAGACTGACATATATACTGGTGTTTCATAGCTTCCCATGGTTCTCAATCTTGTTTAAGTAGTAATAGACTTACATACAGTTGTCCCTTGGAAGCTGTGAGGGATTGGTTCCAGGATCCCCCACAGATATCAAAACCCATGGATGCTCAAGTCTCTCTTATAAAAAATGTCAAAGTATTTGCATATAAGCTAGGCATATCCTTCTGTATACTTTAAATCATCTCAGGATTACTTATAATACCTCATACCATATAAATGCTGTATTCATCATAGCTATTATACTGCATTGTTAGGAGAATAATAGCAAGCAAAAATGTCTGCATATTCAGACAGACACAACCGTCACGTTCATGACCTGACCACATTTTCTTCCCCAAGTTGGTTGAAATCACAGATGGAGAACCCTTGAGTATGGAGGACCAACTATGTACATGAGGCAAGTAGGGATTTTAGGGCTCACAGGGAATTGACTGCTGAGTTAATACCCAAATATGTGGCATAGAAAATAAAGGCTACAGGTGGCCAGGAGGCAGAGAGACTTATCTCTCCCTGGTATATAACTTATGGATGGCATGAGTTTGACCCACACCTTGAAGGATTTTTTAACTCAGTAACCAAGGATGTGATCTTTGAGTTAGAAATTCAGCACAAGATAAAATTGGAAGGGGAGACAGAGTATTATGTGCATGTGTGTATGTGTGTGTGTGTGTGTGTGTGTGAGAGAGAGAGAGAGAGAGAGAGAGAGAGAGAGAGAGAGAGAGCGAGAGCGAGAGAGAGAGAATGGGAAAGATAGGACAAGAAAATAAAATACATAAAACACTTATCACAATACCTGTCACATAGCAAATTAGCATTACCATTAATTAAAGAATATGGTTCAAAAGTTATTTCTAAATAAACTTAGATTTTCTATCTGAAAGGAGGAAAAAGAAAAACAAATCCCTTACTGATTTTCATCCTGTCATTACTTTACTTTTTACCCTCACAATTAATTTACATTAATAATTAATTTGCATTCATTATTTACTGGGGAGTGGCAGGCAGATGCTGGAAAGTGACCGGAGGTCAAATATGCCAGGCCAAGTGGGTAATTTATAGAGGACATTCAATCTTGATCTTGAAGCAGTGGTTTCAACCTGGGTTGCACAGTAGACTCTGTTGGGGAGTTTTGTAAACTCAGATGTTCAGAAGCTGCACCCCAGACTACTTAAATCCAAATCACTGGGGGTGGGAACCAGACATCAGGAGTTTTAAAAGCTCCCCAGGCAAGTTCAAGTGCAGCCAAGATTGAAAATGCTTCAGAGTTGGACAAGTCCTCATATGGGGTAAGTGATAGGCGGAAGGACAGGAACAGAAAGGTTCATCTGGCCACTCCAGAGGCTGAGGCAGGAGGATTGCAAGTTTGAGGTCAGTTTTTGACTATTTTGCAAGACCCTGACTCAAAATAAAAATAATCCAAAAGGGCTGGAGATATAGCTCAGAGGTAAAGTGACTCTGGGTTCTATCCCCAGTACAGGAAAAAAAAAAAAATTTTATCTATGCTTTTTTATCTAGTCCTACCAAGAACCTTTCAGGGTTTGTTCTGTGAGATCTACTTTACAGCTAAGGACGCTGGATGGCAGGATGGTTGAGTCACACGGGTCCCAGGGCTGGAAGGCCATGGACTGGATGTGTTACATGGAGCCCATGCTTGGCCCAGCCCTCACCTCTGCTCTGATGTTGCCCATGGAGGGATCTGAAGGATCACTCATGCTGTGCAGAAAAGGGGAGAAACAAGAGGCGAGGAGGCTCCTGAGGAGACCAGGGTAGTAATCTGGGTGCATTTGGAAAACTTTGGGTTTAAGAGACTACCTGGATGGAGGGTGAGCCCAAACCACTAGCTGAGCAATGCCATCCTCCTGTCCTCTAGCGGGGGCCAGCCTCAGCCCCGCTGCTCCGAGGCCCATCCCCAGAAGTTCTAGAAAATAAAATACAGCAGCAGTGGCAGTTTCAAAGGTAGCAGCCCTTTACCAGATCAGTGCCTTTCCTTCTTCAGGAATTTTTGCTCCCACAAAGCAAAAAGCATAAAATGCACGCAGCACATTCTTCCTCGGTCCTTTAAGGAGCTCTGTAATCTCAGGGTTTATAGGTAGTGCGAGTAAACACATGGTTTAAAGATATAATCTTCAGCTTGACAAGGTGTCTTTTGAACAGTAAATTAATGACAGAGAGAAAAGCAATAAGGAGAGCTTTCTTCTTCTTCTTTTTTTTTCTTTGAGAGAGGGGAAGATCTAAAGAGCGCAGCACTCAATGAATCTCTTCTGAACGATATGCCTTTAGGGTGAAGAGAATGGACAGAGAGAAAGGGTTGGCTTCAAAAGCCACGCTGCAGAAATGAGAGCTGGCAGAGCGAAGGCGCAGAGAGGAGGGGATGGGATGTGGACTAGCGGAAGGGCATTTCTCTTCCACTAATGAAATTCCCACAGCTGCCCCTCCACTGTGGAATTGGGCCACCCACTTCCTGGTGATCTCTAGTGCCAGTCCCATGCCAGGAGCTGGAGGTACAGGGAAGTCACGTATGGTCCCAGACCTGGAGGATGTCGAGCCTGGCAGAAGAGATCTGTAAATGATGGTGATGAGTCCCAGGCCAGCAAGAAGCCCGGGGGCTGCGGGAGGAGCCCAGCCTGGAGCAGGAAGACAGCCTGGAGGAGGGGCAGGCGGCCTGCAGAGTCTTGGAATCCAGCAAGACTGAGACCATAGCACAAGCCACAGGGGCACAGTGATGTGCAGCGTCCCAGAGCTGATGACCCCGACATAGGTGCGGGTGGTTTCTGCCCCACTCCTTGGGTACTGGTGCTGGCCCTCAGCAGGCTGGGGATGCTGAGTCTCCACTTCAGGTTCGGTCACTGGGCCTTTCCAGCTAGTGCTGGGTCCAGGGGAGATACTCACAGCCACTTCCCTGCCCCCTCTTCATTTACCTTAGGGTGCTCTGGAGGGGCATTCCATACCCCACAACTATTGTTATAAAGGTAAAGCATTTCAAATTGGATCCACAACTTTCTGATCTGAGGCCAACGTACCACCCATTCCACTTTTCTCTCTCAGGCTCTACATGCCCATTGTATAAGGAAATTACTGCCCCTGATGCGTTGGACAAAGCCCTCTATGACAGCCCCCACTCCTCCTCTGATTTCACTTCCTCCCAACCAGTCCTTCTCTTGGTCATGCTGTTCTAACCATG
This sequence comes from Sciurus vulgaris, assembly GCF_902686455.1. NCBI lineage: Eukaryota > Metazoa > Chordata > Mammalia > Rodentia > Sciuridae > Sciurus > Sciurus vulgaris. The sequence continues at coordinate 45,640,808 of NC_136461.1, forward strand.
CAGACCTTTTGGCCGTTCCTCATACAAGTCAGGCCCTGCCCGACCCCAGGGCCTTTGTATCTGCTATCCCTCTGCTTGAAATACTTGCCCCCTACATGAGCTCATCTAAGGGTCTCTTCCTTATTTTACTCAAGTCTCTACTCAAATATCACCTCTCCTCAGACCTTTCCTGTCTGACCTATGTAAAAGGCTCACTGTGATCAGATTTTTCTTGCATAACAACCATCACTACCTGAGATTATAGATTTCCCTTTCTGAGCGGGTGTTATGAACTATATGTTTGTGTTCCCCCAAAGTTCATATGTGGATATCCTAACTCTAACGGGAACGGTACTAGGAGGTGTAACCTCTGGGTCATGGTGGGATAGACCCCTTGTAAGAAGAGACATGGCAGAACCCATTTCCTCCCTGCAATCTGTCACATGAGGACCCAACAGGAAAATGGTCATCTGCAATCAGGAAGAGCAACATCGCCAGACAATGGATTGGCCAGCACCTTGAGCTTAGACTTCTACCCTCCAGAACTTTGTTGTTTAAGCCACTTAGTCTATGGTGTTTTTTGTTACAGCAACCCAAACTGACTAGCACGCCTCCCTCCATACCTAACACACCTCCCTCCATACCTAACACACCTCCCTCTATACCTAACACACTTCCCTCCATACCTCCCTCCATACAAGCCTTTTTTCATAACATCATCCCCAGGACCAAAAATAGGACTGGATACTGGCCTTAAAAGGGGCTCAGTAAACATGTGTAGCATGAAGAACTATTTCCAGCCCAATTTCCCATACAGCTCAGGCCTTTGTCCCCTCCAGGACTTTGTGCATGCTACTTCTTGAAGCACCTCTCACTTCCCATCCCTGGCTGCCACCTTTTCCAGCTTCTTACCCACTGTCTTCAGGACATGAATTTGCCCAGAAAGCCAACCCCAACACTTGAAATGACTTCCCATCTCACCGGGTGCTACACCCTCCTATGGCTGTTTTCCAACATTTTCTATGCACTATCACTATCACTTACTTGTCTGTCTTCCCCACCCAGTGACTTCCTGAAGGGCAGGTGGGAGCTCCTGTTTACCTTGGGAATCTCTGCACCTAGCGTAGTGCTTGGTATGTTTGAGCTTTCTTGTTGATGCTGCTCTCTCTCTCTCTCTCTCTCTCTGTCTTCAGTCAATGTTAGTGGTAAAGACTAGAAAAGGCCTTTGTGGCTAACATGCAGGAACTCATGAGAGGGAACATCGTGGAAAGCCACTAACCGGGATTCCTGGATCCTGCAACCTTCCTGGTGCATCAGAGGACAGCAGAGACCAAATCGTGCCTGGAGGCTGCAAAAAGTCAAGAGAGAGCCCACCTCTTCCACCCTAGTGAAGAGGAGTCCATCAAATCAAGTTAAAATTCCTTATTCATGGCCTGGGGATTTCCCCCCAACCCCCTGGAAGAGATAAAGGAAAATATGTTTCCCTTCTATATTAACGGTTTAAAATGTGAGATAAATCCTCCCGTCCTAACCTGTTTTTAACAAATAGACTTTGCTGTCCAGTGGCATGATACATGCCTGACAGATCTATTTATCCATTCTATTTCTTCAGAGATAACAGCTAAGAAGTTTTATCTATGATTTGTCTCCCTCCCCCATTCCCATTTTCCTAACCAAGCGTGTGGAGCAAGCAGTTGATGGATGGATGGTGTTGGGGATAAAGGGGCGAGAATCAGATAGTTTTCAGGATGTGAACAAACTGGCTTATTAACCAGGAGTCATCTAGCAGGAGGTGGCGGGGGACGGGGAGTGGATACCAGACAATGGCCAATGATGGATGAAGGAACACCTGGGGGTGCAAGGTGTAGACTCGAGATAACTGGTGAGTGCAGCCCATCGCCATCATAGCAGTGCCCGGCTCTGCTGTGGCCCCTGAGCAGAGGTGAATGTCAGACCAGCCACTCGAGTCCTTTGACGATCCCCTGGAGAATCCCCCCACTGCAAATGCCATCGCAGATTCTTCTCCTTTTTCTTGCTGTGAAATGCATCTACATACTCAAGGAGACAGGGGCGAGGCTGCTAAGAAAGAGGCAGACGTTAGGCAGGGTTGTCTTGTTTAGCACCCAAGAACGGGGAGCAGTTGAGCATCTGCCATGTGCCAGACACTCAGGGGTAATGGCCATCCCTTTGTGTATGTCATGTCATTTAACCCTCACGCTTGTGCCACGAGGTTGAATGACTATTTTCCAATGAGCACACTGAGGCACAGAGAAGATAAGTGATGTGATTAAAGTCACCAGGAAATTATGGCATTAGGTCTTAACCCTCTGTCTGCTACAAAGACCTTCAAACCCTCTCAGCTTCTCTGATGCAGGGACATGAGGGTGGGGGCCTTTCTCATCTCTTCTATGCAAGTGGGCAGGTGGGCACCAGCCCTGTGGATGAAGCTGGATCTGCATCTGTTGCCGGGGGAGACATGAACAGGGTAAATAGCAGCAGCCCAGGGACTGGGCTCTGCTGCTTTTGAGCTGTGTGGTCTTGGGCAAATCACTCAGTCTCTCCGAAGCTCTGTCTCATCACCTGTCAAAGGCAGATAATAAATTCTTCCTCTTGCAGGCATTGAGAGGATTAAGCTGGATTAGGTATGTGAAAGTTCTTTGTAACTGGTAATGCCCTCTGCAAATATTAGTTATTATGCTGTTACATTTTCCCTTAATAACCCAGAGCTTGGGATAGAAAAGCCCTCCATGTCCTTTATTAAGATATCTCCCAGGAGCTAAGCTATTTTATGTCTTTTTGTTCTGACTTGTTGTAGTGGGTGTTGCACTGAAATTTCTTGGAAGCATTTTTAAATGACTTAAAAAAAAAAAAAAAAAAACCAACAACCTGCAGTTCTTGTTGGTGTTTTAGAATCCCTGGAAGTGATCATGGCAACGACATAGCTAGTTATAGCTTCCTGGGTACAAGGGGTCCTCTGAAGTTCAGGAATCCAGATGATGATCAGAAAACTCCAGGAGATGGCTACTGCAGTCATCCCCATCTTATAGGGGAGAAAATGAAGGTGCAGACAGGCACAGAACCTGCCTGCAGCCACAAGATAGTAAGCCCCAGAGCCAGGCCTCCACTGTACCACCCTGGCTTTAGCTAGCTAGCTCTGTCTATGCCGTCTCCAGTTTTTCCTGAGAGGTAACATTGTACCGTCTCCACACACAGGCCCTGGAGTGTCTGAATGCCTCAGGATTGAAGTCTGGCTTAACACTGAGGAAAGACGACTCAAAGAGGAAAACTCTGTGTAGAAAATTCTGATTCTATAACAGCAGTCAATAAATAAGGAATCTCGAAGATCTAAGGTGTACTTTTGCTATTAGATTTCAGGTGGGTAGTCTAGGTTCAAACTAATCTGGAAATGAGAGACCCGAGGTAGAGGCAGAAGGTTGGAAGATGAATTTTTTAAATGATTACTCTTTCCTGCCTCTGCCACCTATAGGGTTAGCTTTTTGCAATCTCTTGAACCTTGGTTTCCTTGGCAGTCTCTGAATGTGCTGCTCCCTTCCTTTGTAAAGTTCCCTGGAGATTCCTAGCTTTCCCGGGGGTTTCACCACCACTGCCCCCCAAACTGTCAGCCCTGTCCTGATGTCAGTGATATTTCTTCCTCTTCTATTTCACTTCTCTTTTTGCAATGCTGCCCATAAAGCCAGCTGAAGGTGTGTCCTCTTCACCACTGTGTAGGTTGCCCCATCTTTGGGGTCACTATGCCCCAAGTCTCTTGATGTCACCATCATATGCCATCGACTCACTCAAGTTTCTTACCAACATGGGGAGGTTCTTCCCTTGGCCCCATTCATCCCTTTTCATTAGCTCATTAATTCATGCAACAATTACTTATTGATGGCCCACGAGTGCCCAACACTGTGCCTGTTCCTCAGGATATATTAGTACAGTGCCTCTGCCTCCATGGGCATTATATTTGTGAGGGAATAAGAGAAATCAATAAGGAGTAAGTTATAATACAATGTCATCAAAGTCCAGAAACATCGGTGAATAGACATGATGTTATTAATGATATCTCCAATCTGTAAAACAAAATATAGACATATTTGTGGGAACAGAGAGTATAAACATCTATTCTGTGCTAGTCAGCTTTCTGTTACTCTAACAAAATACATGAGATAGTAAAAAAAAAATACAAAAGGTTTATTTTGGCTTATGGATTCAGGTTTTATTCCAGTTCCATTGCTTTTGGGCTTGTGGTAAGGCAGCACATCATGGCAGGGAGCATGTGGTGGAAAAAGCTGCTCACCTCATTTTATGGAGTTCAGGAAGCATAAAAAAAAAGAAAGAAAGAAAGAAAGAGAGTTAGAAATAAAAGAAAGAGACAGACCATGCTCCCACAGTCCCCTTCGAGAGCCTAAAACCTCCTTCTAGACCCCATGACTTCAAAGTTTTTACCCTCCAGTTGCACCACACTAAATAACAAGGCTTGAATACATGGTCAACACTTGGTCTTTGGTGTGGTGCTGCTGAAGGACATTCCAGATCCACACTATAACATCTCCTAGCCTAATGGAAAGAGTGAAGGCTGAAAGAAGAGATAATCTGAGACCTGAAGGATGAATTAGGAAGGGAGGCAAATGTGGAACAGCTGTGTGCAAGATCCTATGGTCAGGGCATTTCTCCATCAAAGTGCTGATCATGAAGACCCCAAGGGGGACCAGCTCAGCATCCTCAAAAGTACCAGGCACACTCTTTCCCAAGGGCTTTCCTATAAGTCCTGGGGAGCAGACCAGACTCATCTTAAGGCAGAGAGGGCTCTTTCCTGCATCTGGATTCTCTGCTAGCAGGAGCTTTTTCCTGGCCCTACATCGTACCTTGATTTCCATAGGCAGCCCATTCTTAGTAAGGATCAGGTTTCTGTTTGAAGATTTCTCTATCTGTCATCTGATGACTATATTAATAACTACCCCATCAAATTCAGATAAAAATTAAATGAGATAATGTAGGTTAAAAGACTTCATAACTGAGAGGCACTCTATAATTGGCAGCTATTATTATTATTACTATTGTTAAACTAATTACAATAGTTATTATTCCCACAGACGTTATGTTATTAGTCCAAGGTCACACGGGAAGCCTCCCACCCTGACATTAAGTGCTCAGAGGAGCTCACAGCATTTCAAAGATTCATTCTTCTGGATGCAGAAATCTCCCACACCAGATATCTTGTGCTGTACTTACACTTCCAGGATGTCTGCCAAACCACAGTGCTGGGGCCCTGCCCCTTGGACAGCACAGCTCCTTTGCAGGTACACGAGGGTGAGCTACAGTGGCCGCGATTCTCCAAAAGTACAGTTTGCATTTATTTAGTTTAATTCTCACATTATGTTTCAATCTCCTCCTAAATGCATTTGTTTGCAAAAAGAGCCATGTGGGGAAGTTCAGCCCACAAATAAGAATATAATTATTACACAGTTTAGCAGCGCCTGGGCGTCACCCGGGTATTCACCGGTGCTCGGCAATTCAATTGTCTCTCCTTCAAGACCATATTTAATAGGATAAACAATTTCTGCTAAATGCAATAAACGTGAACCTGGGCTGTCATCTCCATAATCAACTCAAATTTCCCATTAGAAGCGGTGGCTGTGATTGAGATTCAGAATTTAATTTGGCGGCGCTCGCCTGGATGTGCGGGTGTCGGCTTCGCAGGAGCCTCCTGTCAACCAAAGACAACTGCTCTTCTCTGTCTCTGGGGAATCTTAAAAGAAGATAGATTATAACTCAAGAAAATTATACGGCCTCTGTATAATGAAAGAGATAAAACATTATTGGATTAGCCTGTTGAAATAACAGCAGACAGCAAAGCAATAATATTCAGCCAAACAAGGGACTAGACCCATCAGCTCCATGGCAGGGGACACGGGTTTGTGGGAAGGCAGACGATCACCGTACTTGGCGCAACAACCCCTGGGTAGCAAAATGCAGCTCCTGCCCAGGGTTGTTCTATTGACCCCATTCAGGTGGTTGGTTGGGCCAGGCAGGTGGGTAGCAGGGACCAAAGCTTTGGTGTCAGATGTGTTAATGTCTGGACCCCAGCAGCAAACTCAAAGCAGGTGACTTGGCTAACATCAAATTGGTCAAAAATAAGTAGGATGATTTCTGTTACATGAAAACCAATTTAAATGTGATACATATATTTTTGGTGTGAAACAACATTATAGACCCAACTTATAAAAAAAACAGGAAGATTGAAATGCAAAGACTGATCCCCAAATCACTTCTTTATTGTGGCTACTAGGTACCCTTTGTGTTCTCTAATGAAACCTAATATTAAGAATAAGATCTGTTGACTTGTAAAATGAAAAATAAAATTCCGTGTAAACTGCTGAAAAAAAAAAAATGAATAGGATGAGCCAATCCACCTTTATCTAGTTGCTGGTCTCCTCATCAATTTTACTTCAACAAATACACCTGAAATTCTTCAGTCAGACAGGAAGTGCCCAAGAGCAAAGACAATCTTAAGGATGCTTTAATAGGATACAGTGATTGGGAGAAATAGAATTTAAATGCTCACTTGACAACCTAAAAAAACAAATATATTTTGGTGTTTGGTATCCTAGAGATCAACTGCTTTCTTATTCTCCTCTTCAACCTCTTTCCTCCACCCCATGGCATTTGCACAAAAGCAAAGTAGAAGGTTCAGACAAGGTTGTGGCCCTGGGTGGGGGAGGGGCTGCACCACACCTTGCCCCACAGACAGCTTGACGTGCTTCCTCCTCTAGCAGACATGACAGTCTTCTTTTTTGACTCTCTTGTGCAGTGGTCAGTTTCCTCCACCCCTGACTGTAGCTCAGGATCTTTCCTGGGCACCCACCTGTGTTGTGCCTTTATTGATCCCGATTCAGCTCTGCCCCATAGTTCCTGTTTCCAATGTGAACAACCACGCCCTCGCTGTGCTCAGCATTAAAGTGGCTGAGGAGTCAAGGTGCATCCTCCTCAGAAGGCAGCAGGTGGAGATTCGTCAATAACACATTCAATCTCTCCCTCTCTGCACACACACACACACACACACACACACACAGATACACACACACACACACACTTCACACACACACACATACACACACACTTCACACACACACGCACACACACACACACAGATACACACACACACACTTCACACACACACATACACACACACTTCACACACACACGCACACACACACACAGATACACACACACACACACACTTCACACACACACACATACACACACACTTCACACACAGTACTTTGTTGCATTTTCCTTTTTTTTTTTTTAATTTTGTGGAAAGTTCTTGATAGCCAGATGATCATCCACTGAGAAATAGGAGAGCATCATCCTGAAGAATTTAAATGTTAGAGTCGGAGCCTGCAGCCCAAGTCTGCTGCTTCTAACTAAGGAAACTTGGAGAAGTCATGGGCTGTTCTAAGCTTCAGTTTCCCTAGCTGCCTAATGCTAGCATCTGCCTTATGAGGATGGACTAAATCAATACCCTGAGTCAGTGGCTGACAAACAGTAGCATCCAATAAACAAGACTATGGATTCGCAAAGGCAAGAACAACTCAATAGCCATTCACTGATTAATTTTTAGGTCCCTACTATGTGCCAGTCACTGCTAGATGGTGGGGCTTCGGGGTGAACAACTCTCAGCACAGTTCCTGGCTGGTTGTAATTACAGGGTAGGCAAAGTGAGGTTTACAAGGATGTTTTGAGGGAGGGGTGATTTCTGCTTAAACTCACTATTTATTGAAATCCATAAATACATTTTACAAATCAACTTTTTACCATTAGCCCTGGATGGTCCTGCCTTCTGCCTTCTGGCAGGCCGGTGTGGGGTGAGCCTTTGCGTCCTGAGGCCCAGAGCACACACAGTAGGAAGCCCACAGCAGGGCTGTCAAATAGCTGTGCTCCCTCCCCTAACAGCTGAGTGTTTCAGAAGCTGGGCCTGAACAGGGGCTGCCCCCCCATTGAGGAAGTGGGTTGTTACACTGCCTGTGCCTTGTTTTATGTCCTCCAGAGCACAAAGACCACGGGGACCAGCAACTCCACCGCCCGTCAATGGGGACATCTGTAAGAAAGACGGTCAACAGACATTCATTAGTCCTTACAATATTCTGGTGCACTACGGGGTGTCATAGGATGAATAAGCCAAATGCCTTTGGGAAGCCGAGTAGGGACTCCGAGTAGTCTCCCCTCCAATGGACAGTCTTCATCTCTGGACAGCGTATGTGACGTGTTCCTTCTACCACAGGCTTCTTTACAGGCTGTCCTCCTGGGCCAGAGTCCTTGCCTCCTCTATTCACCTGACCCCCCTTCACCCTTCAGATCTCAGCACAAATGCATTTCCCCCAGGAAGCCATTCTGGACCCCTAACTTTTCATTAAGTCCCCATATTTTAAGCTCTCAGAGCATTTCACAGCATTGATTACAAGGGAAACTTTAAATGCACTTGTGGGCAATTCAAATGATATTGATCTTGTCTCTCGTGGTGGTTGCTGGATGTCACCAATGAACCTCAGCACCTAGGCTGGGTGAACACCTGTTGAGTGAATGATTGAATGAACATTTTCTAGCTCAGGCACTACTCAGCTGTGGGATGCTGGATAGTTTATTTCTTCTCAACCTGTAAAATGGGAGCTCTGTTTTCTCCTGGGAGCCTGATGTTTTAATTGAGGTGATAGTCAACATGGGTGGTCTCTACTCTGACACTTGCCTTCTACACAAGGATTTTTTGATTACTGATGAGACTGGTGAATGATCAATAACTGCCATTATGGTGCCATATGTCCACCTTTGCCACTAACTTGAAGTGTAATTCTGGGTAAATTTCTTTATATCTCTGGGCCTCTCCCTTTGCAAAATGAGAAAGTAGGAGTGGGTGGTTGCTTAGATCTCCTCCAATCAACAGAAATCCTATGGTGGTATGGATGTATGCAGTGGGAAGATCACTGCTTGGGACGTCTGAGGTGGGAGGAGAGAGAGCAACGACATCCTGAGCATTTCCCTAGGGAGGTGGTGGGTTGGGAACAGGCAGGCTTTCACATGAAAAGATATGGGGCCAGACCCACCAGAGCTGAACCTAGGTTTTCACGTTTCCTGTATGATCAGACCCACTAACTCTCAGTTTCTTCATCAATAAAATGGACATATCAATAGTTTTGACTTTAGGGTTGGCTGCAAGGGTTAAAATAACTAAAGTAAAATAAGAGACCCAGAATAGCCAAAGCAATCTTAGTAAGAGAGTGAAGCAGGAGGCATCACAATACCAGACCTTAAACTACACTACAGAGCCATAGTAACAAAATGGCATGATATTGGCATCAAAACAGACACACAGACCAATGGCACAGACTAGAAGACACAGAGACAAATCCACATAAATACGGTTATCTCATACTAGGCAAAGGTGCCAAAAACATTCACTGGAGAAAAGATAGTCTATTCAACAAATGGTGCTGGGAAAACTGGAAAGTCACATGTAACAAAATGAAATTAAATCCCTATTGCTCACTCTACATGAAACTTAACTCAAAGTGGGTCAAAGACTTAGGCACTACAACAGAGACCTGGTGCCTAATAGCAGAAAAAGTAGGCCCAAATCTTCACCACGTCAGTTTAGGAACTGACTTCCTTAACAAGACTTCCAAAGTGTAAGAAATAAAATCAAGAATCAATAAATGGGATGGATTCAAACTAAAAAGCTTCTTCTCAGCAAAGGAAACAGGAAACAATCGATGATGTGAAGAGAGAGAGCCCACAGAGTAGGAGAAAATCTTTACCACATGCACCTCAGATAGAGCATTAATCTCCAGGATATATAAAGAACTCAAAAAAGTTAATGCCAAAAAACCCCCAAATAACCCAATCAATAAATGGGCTAAGGAATTGAACAGACACTTCACAGAAGAAGAAATACAATCAATCACCAAATATATGAAAATACTTCCTGCAATTAGAGAAATGCAAATCAAAACTAGTCTAAGATTTTTTTTTGGAAGCAACCAAAATATTCTTTAATAAGTTAATGAATAAAAAACTATGATACCGTTAGGCAATGGAGTACTGTTAAGAAAAATGATCCATTAAGCCATGGAAAAAGCTTCAATAGGTATCACTAAGTGAAGAGGCAGCCCTATTATTATATGATTCCAACAAGATAACATTCTGGAAAGGCAAAACTATGGGGAGAGTAAAAAGATAAGTGGTTGTCAGGAGCTGGGGAGAGAGAGAAGGATAATTTGGGTCAGGGAAAATACTTTGTAGAGTATTGTAATAGTGGGTACATGTCATTATAAATTTGTTTGTACATCTCACCCCAGTCAGAATGGCACTTATCAAGAATACAAGTAACAATAAATGTTGGCGAGGATGTAGGGAAAAGGCACACTCATACATGGCTGGTGGAGTTGCAAATTGGTGCAGTCACTCTGGAAAGCAGTATGGAGATTCCTTAGAAAACTTGGAATGGAACCACCATTTGACCCAGCTATCCCACTCCTCAGTTTATACCCAAAGGGCTTAAAATCAGCATACTACAGTGACACAACCACATCAATGTTCATAGCAGCTCAATTCACAATAGCTAAACTATGGAACCAATTTAGGTGCCCTTCAACAGATGGATGGATAAAGAAAATGTTATCATATCTATATACATATATATATATGTTATCATACATATATATATATGATTAAGTATTACTCAGTTTTAAAGAAGAATGAAATTGTGGCATTTGCTGGTAAATTGGTGGAGCTGGAAAATAAATCAAACCTAAAATCCAAAGGCCAAATGTTTTTTCTGATATGCAGATGCTAATTCACAATAAGCAGGGGTTACTAATTAGAACAAATTTTAAAAATATACAAAGGAATGATGTACCCTGAAACTAAGAAACCAGTGTTTGTCTTTCTGTGACAGAGCATCAGGCACCATTCTAAGTGCTAACAGGCCTCATTATAAAGTCAAGATGACTCTGTGAGGTACTTAATGCAAGCATCTTCCCTTTACAGATGTAAAAACTAAGGCACAAAGTAGACAAGTATCTTGTTCCAGGTCATAGTTATTAAATGATGGAGATGAAATTCTAGGCTTTCAGCAAAGTGCCTCATGCATAGTAGATGATCAATCAATGTTTCTTCTGAGGATGGAGCCATGTCTATTTTTTGGGGTATCACCAAAAAGGTAAAAGAAAGGAATAAAAAACAGTGAGAGAGGAGTGAAAGGTTGAAACTCTTGGATAATCAACTGATGAAAAAATTTGAGAGATAGAATGGAACTTCAGTATTTCATCTGTTAAGTCAATATGTATCACTGAGCAGCAACTGTACTAGGCCAGGGAGACACAGAGGTTAATGGGCTACAATCCATACTCATGGAGGCAGGGAGGTGCATACACACATGCCCCCAACTACAGTGTACTAAGAGCTATGATAGACATGGGTGCAAAATCCTGTGGACACACGAGGAACTGACTAATCCTACTTGGGGGATTGGAAGAATATTAACCAAGGAGGAGTATCTGTGCTGGATTTTGAAGGTTGAATGGGAGTTTACTAAGTGTGAGAAGAGGGTCAACATTCCTGAATAATCCAAATACAACTTAGGAATGCCATGCCTGCCATGCGAGTCCTGTAACATGAAGAACTCTCCGACGTGAAAATAATGAAATATAAAAGGAGTCAGCATGGATCTCAAGGTTCACAGTGTCCAGTCCCCTACACCCCAACCCCAGCTGACTCTGGTTGATTTGAATTGTTCTCTGGACTTTCCCAAAGTTCCCTTTCTCTAACCTCCTCTCAGAGACTCCTCACCTTTCCTTGAGGTGACCTCACAGGCTGGGCCTTGGAAACCCAGAGGGCAGATGCAGTCACAGTGTGAACCTGAGAAGAAGAGGGGAGAGTGTATGGAAAACACCGCATGGAGCAGAGTTCCCCAGCTCAGCCTCCCATCTCGTGGCTTTTTCATTAGGTGAACACAGGGCAAGCACTGACTTGAATGATTTGCATGGAGCTGGTTCCAATGCAACAATACCTTCTCCTTCCCAGAGGGCCCTTTGGTCATGAAAGGATGTGTACAGCCATTCTGGGAGAGTACATAGGGTTGGTAAGGAATAGTACTCCTCAGCTGACATTTGACCCACATCAATAAGCCTTCGGGACCAGAAGTCCTCATGGAGACCAATCATCATTCGCTACAAGGAATCGCCAGCCTCTGCTTGAATACCCCTACAGATGGGGAACTCACTACCCTTCACTGACTCACCCTGTCTTTAACCAGTTCTTACATTTTGGAAGTGATTCCTTATGTGAATTCATAATCTTTCCCCTTGGAACCTCTCTCATCTGCTCATACAGAATCTCTTAATAGGATTGTCCTCCAAAGATCAGGCCCCATTCTCTGGCCCTGGATTTTCCTTCACCTTCACTCTACAGTCTCAGGTGGGTCCCAGTTTCTGGGTTCTAATTTTGTACAAGGCAAGGGGGATTTTAGCAATGCTAGATCAAAACCTCATCAGCTCATCAGCTGATGAACTGATCCACTTCCTGTGGAACTGACCTTCATGTAAGGTCGAATGTGCTGATGGCAGAACTCCCAGGCTGGGCCCCTCACTATGTCTGCTTTGCTCATATCTATTCTGTTGGAGAACTAAAAACATCCTTCAAAGCCAGTTAGGGAACAACTGAAATCTTTCTTCTTGAGAACACATCTCTAGTTACCCTCTGTGGGTCTAGTTCCTTCTACCTGCACTAGGCCCCGACTCTGGTTGGCTCCCTGGGCTGAGGCTGGCTGTAACCAGGGGCTCCTCACATCCTGTTTAGAGTGCTGGACTGGCCTCTTCCTCAGGGTCTTGCCAGCCCATCACCACGGGAGCAGGAGTTCCCAGGTCCCACTCTTCCCAGTTTGCCTCGTCCATTGCTGCAACCGCAGATATGACCCTGGAAGTTAATGGCCAACTTCTGCTGGGCCATCCTTGCTGCTGCCTTCCAATCTTCTTTCCAGGTATTTTTCAGAACACGCCCCGAAGCTTCCTCCTGCTCAGGCCTTCTTCCTTGACCAGAAGAGGTTTTCTGGCCACTTGTTATTACAGATTGCCTGTTCCTAGCTTCAGCTAAATGCTGTTGTCACCCACTGTGGCCCTGAAGACTGGGACTTAGGTATCCTGATGGTCAGAGGAGTACCTCCTGGTGGTCTGAATTCTAACTTCTTAGGAAACATAAGTGGGCAAATGGACCCAAACCCAACTTCCTTTATGTGATGGTTTCTGGGAGGGGCCCCAGTGACCTGGAAGTGGTACCTTTCAGGACAGGGACTCCATTCCCTTGGCAGGGAGCACAGTGGCAGGAGCTGACTTCCCTCTGGAACTCCTCCAGAGCCTTCTTCATGTTCTGCCTCACTGTGCTGGAATAGGCAAAATCTGTGGCTGTCACCAGCTCATATAGAGGCTCCGCCTGAGAAGAAGGAGAGCATTTATTCTGAGAGAAGACATCAAATTTAGGCCCAGAGCAAGGCTACCCAGGAATGGGCAGAGGATCAGGGCAGGGAGGCTTCAGGTGGGCCCAGCAGATCTGGACCAATGCTACAGCGCATAATGGAGGCCCAGCCTCTCTCTTCCTCCATGATACCCAATATGTGCACATAAGTTCATTCAGGTTCTGGCCAACAAACACTGATACCTACTAAGTGCAAGGTACTGAGCATTGAAGAACATAATCTCTACTCTGTAGGAACTCAGAATCTAGACAGACAAACACACCAATAAGTGATTACAGATGGTCTGTGACTTAGAATGGTTTGACTTAGGATTTTTCAGGGCAAATGATTCATATTCAGTAGAAACAGAACTTTGAATTTTGATCATTTCCTGGACTGGCAACTTGCCATGTGAAACTCTCTTGCAACCCTGGATGGTGGCCACAGCAGCAGTAAGCCCAGCTCCCAGACAGCCCTGCGGGCAGGAGGAAAACCCCTGACACTTTGCATGGCACTGTGTGGCCAGGCTAGGATGCTTGGCAGGTCAGGTGTATGGGATGCATTTGCAACCTAGGATATTTGCAATTATGAAGGAGTTAACTGGACATTGTCTTATGGTAGGTTGAGGAGACTCTGTACTGTGTGGTGGTTATAGCCACCTCACAGGAAATGTGTAGCAAGGCACAGGTAAGACAGGAAGGGACTGCACGGCTGCACGCTCATCTGTCTTTGGTGAGGAGGTGACATTCTAGCATGTCTTTAAGAGTATTTTAGATTCATTGTCCCCACATCACTCTCTCTTCAAACCTATCAGAATCATTCTGTCATGTAAGAGCCACTATCAGGAAGCCTCTCTGGAGCTCTAAATTTCCCTGAGCATCTTCCCTCCACTAAACACTCAGGACACTCATCTGGTACAAATTCTGTTCTTGATGACTTTTTTAAAAATGTGTATTGGGGATTGAATCCAGTGGTGCTTAACCACTAAGCCACATCCCCAGTGAGACCCCAGAGGCTCACTAAGTTGTTTAGGGTCTCTCTAAATTGCTGCAGCTGGCTTTGAACTTTGGGATCCTCCTGCCTCAGCCTCCCAAGCTGCTGAGATCACAGGCATGTGCCACTATGCCAGGCTTGACTACTGCTCTATTGTCATTCAGTTTTTGTTTTATGTCAGTCTAGTTTGCTGTGACTAGACTGTAAGCTCATGGAGATCAGAACCAGGCGCTGCTCAGCTCTGTGTCTCGAGGATTCGCTCTGCAGTTTAGTGAGGAAAATATATTTGAGGAGATGGGACACCTCAGTAGGGTGATGGTCGTGGCCATGGAGGAGCGCATATGGCTGTCAGAAACAGAAGCAGAAACAGGTGATGCTGGTCCCTCAGCAACTTCACAGTGTGAGTGAGGGAGAAGCCACAGGTGGATATGGTGCTGTGGGTGAGAAGAAGCAGAGGCACGTCCCAAAGAGGAAGTTTAAAACTTTTGGCTCCAGCCTGGGAGTGTAGTTTAGTGACAGAGCACTTTCCTAGAAGGTGCAAGACTTTAGGCCCATCCCCAGTAACACACACACACACACACACACACACACACACACACACACACACACAGTTCAGCTCCTCTTGGCTAAAGTGTCAGCTCCTATCCAGAGCCAGGTTCCTCTCCAGATTTTGTTAGTGATCCTGCCCTAATCCAGCCCTGGAGAGTTTAGGGTCTGTCTAAATGCAGGCAATCATGCTTAATAGAAGCCTCCAGTGGGAAGAAAATTGCTTCCATTTCTTAATGCATCCGATGCTGACCTTCGCTCCAGTGGGCAAAGCAAGCCCCTCGGTGGTCCCATTGTCTCACCGTTTTGTGGTCAATGAATTGATCCAGAAACTGCTTGCAGAGTGGCCCAGCCTGCTGGCCACACATGGTGGGGGCTAGGAGGGAGAAGGGGGAGCTTGCTTTATACCAGTGAAGAGCGCCTCCAATGATCTGCCTTTGCTTCCAAGCACTGTGGAAGACAGACTTCACCACCGACAAACAGATCCTTGCCACCCTCACAAGGTAGCAATTATTAGCCCCATCTTCAGCTGAGGGTAGGTAACTTGATCAAAGTCACACGACTCAAGATGGCATCACAAGGATTCTAATGCAAAGCCTGTGTCTTTCCTGCTAGCTTCGGTTGACTATTGATAAAAATGGAGTGGTTATTCCCATTTCCAATCTCTATCTCAGCGTTCTCCAAATTTTGCAGGCTCCAGTGGTTTGCTTTGGAACTTATCAGCAACTCCACAGAAGTCCCCAGCTCCCTTGTAAACTAAGTCAGTATGGCAAAGTGTCCATTCTTTGGTTTACTGTTCTTTATTTTCTTTTTCTTTTTTCCTTCTCGTCTCCTTCCTTTCTTTCTCCTTTTCCCTCCTTTCCTCTTCCTCTTTCCTCTGCACCTCTCAATTCTAAATACTCGCATTGGTCCTTAGGTGCTTGGCATATCTACCCTTGTAAACATTGTATTTATCCCATTGCTGGAAGGAGATGATGGGCAGTATCTGTTATACCCCACACAATCCTCTATGGTGGACTGTGGTACTCTTACTCAACAAATCGTTGTTACCATCGCTCGCATTTATAAGTTGTTGAGTGAAACACTTCACACACTAAGTCTTCACAACCACCTTGGGGGTTGAATAGTCTTCTGTTTCCCTATTGTACAGATGAAAAAGCAGAGGCCCAGAAAGTTAAGTAATTGACAAAGGGCACATAGCCAGTAAGTGGTGGGAAAGCATTGAACAGTTAATATTCTGGTCTGTTTGCTGTAGTGTATCTATTTGGACAGGTGGATGACAGATATTTACACCCAATGGGTACACAAGTGCAATTTTATATCCCACTTTTTCACTTACTATAATATGAACATTTCCCCACATGATTCAGTATTCTTTGATAAAATAAATGTCTTTTCATAACTTCAGAGCTTCCTGCTGTACGAACCACAATGTATTCAGCTCTTCCATGATGGAGCCTTTGAGATGTTTCCTTTTTTCTTTTCCCTTTTGCTACTACAAATAACCAAACCTGACATGTCTTTATACTGACATCTTCATCCACTGTTCAAATTAGTTCTTTGGTAGATTCTTGCATTTGGGGTTACTGGATCTAAAGCTGCAAAGGTTTTTAATGTTTTGGAGATATCTGCTTCTGTTCTTTACCTAGAGAGTTGGACCAAATGTATTCCCACCCTGTCACTCCCAATGCCTCTGATTATAGATTATTAATCATTGTCAATTTGATAGGTTAAAAAATAATTTATTGCACTGTTACTGTAGTTTTTATATTTATTAATGAGGTTAAATTTTTGCATAATAGACAACTGAAGTTTCATTTCCTTTGTGATGTTTCTTTCTTATAAACTGTATCATTTCTCACATACTAAAGATTTTATTTATGGCAAAATATTACTATTATTATTATTATTAGTGTGCTGTCTGCCATTTACTTATACTCAATTATATACTCATTGTTTCCTTATTTGAAATTCAGAATTTATTTTGGGGGGTGAGATCTATCAGTTCAAATCTGACACCATTTGGTTGGAGTAATTTGCTTTTAGAAAATGTAGAAATGATTTTCTTTTAGAAAGATATGATGGTCCTTTTTACTGATTACTGAACATTTCAGCTTCTTTCCCTTCTGGGCATGTGGTGGGGCTGCAGTTCTTCAGAGGCAGGTTGGTACATGATAGGACTGCCTCCTTAAAGGCAGGTTTGCAATGTGACTTGTTCTGACCAGTGAAAGGTGGGCAGACAAGTGTCACTTCCAAGCAGAAGCTTTCAGTGCAGAGGTAACTTGTTGCACTCCCCTATCCCTGCTGTAGGGAACACGGGAGCATATGTGAAGATAAATCCCCTCATCTGAATCCCTGAGTGACCACCTGGAGCAGAGTTCTTTTACCAACACTTCTCGGAGATGTCATATGAATGAGAAATAAGCCCTCATTGGACTAAACCACTGTGGTTTGGGGGTTATTTCTGTGCAGCAAGACCTAGGCTTTTCCGATCTCCATGTGAGCACTGTTCACTACTATATTTTGTCCTGCTACCCTGGGCAGGCCAATGCTCCATGCAAAGACTTGTGCATCAGCCTGGGTACCGGCCCACAACCTGGGTACCCCGCCTCGTGCAGAAATGTACATGGATGATAGACCATGTGACTAGGATTGCCAGTGAAATGCAGGATTATCATTTTTTTGAATGACAGATAAAGAGCAAATAATTTGGAGAAGTATGTATATCCCATGCAATATTTGGGAGATGCTTATACTAAAATAAAATTATTCCTAGTTTATCTGAAATTCCAGTTTAACTAGATATCCTATACCTTCGTTTGCTAGATTTGACAACCCTTTGTGCGACTCTTCCGTTATCTCAAAATGTCTTTGAAATTCTTTGCCCGTGGAGGATCATTTCACCAGGTAACAAGATTTTCCTTTAAGACCTAATAGTTGGCGCTCCTTTATCTTCAGGCATTTCCTGTGGCAAATACTTCTAGGACCATTTGACTTTTGTTCCTGTAGGCTATATTTGTTCCTAAAAGTAAAACATCCCTCCAGGATGGGTTTCAGGATTGTTTTGTTATCGGTACTTTCACTTAGTTTTCAATGAGCTGTTCATTTTGTATTATCAACTCCGGGAAATTTCTCTTATTATGTGCCTGATTAATGTGTCCTCACATTTAATCTTGTCTCTTTCTCAGGCAGAAGTCTTTGTGTTTCCAGTTCTGTACTCCATCCATCATATTTCTTTTCTGTCATTGTTTTAATCTCTTTGTCTTTTGTTTCTGCATTATAAGAACATTTTTTATAGCACTTCCACATCACTGACTCAATTTTCTGCAGTGTCAATTCTGTTCTTTATAGTTTCCAATGTAGGTTTTACTTCTGCTATTGTGCTTCTGGTTCTCTACATTCAGCCACTTCCCTTTCATCTGATTAGTGTCTAAACATCTCAGCTTCTATTTTTATTTCATAAATTCCTCATTTTCTTGAATTTTATTATAATCACAAAGCAACACATTTTAAAAATTTATTTTTAGTTTTCTACCTTACAGACATACGCTCATTTCCTGCATCTTGAACATAACTTCAAACCTTTGTGTTCGAAAATCTCTTTATAAATCCATAGTTTTATCTGTTCTTTGAATGAGGTATCATCTCTCCCTGTCTGAGGTTGATCAGTAAATACCGTGAATGGGTGCTTCTGAGGTCTCCTTCTCTGCCAACTGAATGCCTACAGAAATCCTGTTTCAGATCTCGATCTTACAGACTCGTTCATATCCTCAAGCCTTAGCAATGCTCATGTGTTTAGGAAGCGCTTATCTAGTGGGCTCTGCTGTCCTGAAAATCAATTGTCACCCCAGCTACCTGGTCAGTTGGTTGTGCAGAGAAGAGTTATCCTGAGATCATGTGAAGCCATCAGCAGTTTTCTCTTTCCAGTGCATGAAAGGTCACTGCCAAGGGTACGTTGGCAGCACAGGTTAGGGAGGTACAGGGGGCACAGAAACATCCTTCCTTCTTGCCTTCCCCACTCCCACAATGCTCCTGGAAAATGTCTCTGCCCGCTCCCCCATCTCGCTGCACCCTTGACACTTGATGCTGCCGGAGTACATGCAGCTACGTTCAACCTCACTGAGTAGCCAGGGCATTCTTTTTGTTTTCAGTTTTTTCTTTCTTTCTTTCTTTTTTTTTATTCAGATAAGATATTTCACTAAAAAGTAAAAACCAGGGACCTATTTTTCCTCTGAATTCTCTGTTCTTTTCCATGCCCAGCTATAATGCCAACCAATGTCACCATGCCCTCAGTCAGGCCTAGATTTCTCTGGAGCTGCCTGTAACCCATGGCTGACTTCACCCCTTCTGTGATTACCAGCAACTATGTCCTGAGTGTCACTGCTGAGGAAGTGCAGAGGAGAGGATGTGAATGGCAGCCTCCTAGTTCTGCAGAACTATGCATTTGACATGCAAATGAAGGTGGTGTGGAAAATTGCCAGGGTTGGGGACTACAGCCTCTTGTCAGAGCTCCAGCCTCTCCAGGGGGTGGACAATGGCCCATCAATAACTGCAGAAAAGGATGGCATTATAAGACATGCTAAGGGTACCCTGCAGAAGTCCCCACAGGCGAGGACGTACCTTTGCTGATGTGTGTGACAGTGTTGTTCTAACATATGTCTTTCCAGTTTAAGGCTGTCAGACTCCTCTGGTTTGGGTGACAGGTGGTTATTTTTTTTCACCAAGCCCACAGGAAAGTCTAACCAATAGAGAACAAGTCCAAGTCTCCTGTCTCAACCTAGCAGAGATTCTTGAGCAACTGCAAGTGGATACAGCCTCTCCAACCTTGATTGGATTGGTCACAAAAGGAGGTAAGCATACTTAGCTGGTAGACCATTGTAAAAATTAGAGAAAATAATGTTCTTACAGCCCTTGGCTGAATGTCATGTATGCAGTAGGTGCTCTGAACATGCTAGTTACTATCATGATGCCTCATCCTATCTCGTGAGATAGCTGTCCATGCATGTATATTACTGTTGATCCTAGACTGTATTTTACATCTTGGCATCTTTTGTTTTCCTCTAGTACCTTCCTTACTTCCTGTAATATCAGAGTGGAACTATTTGTTGGTTGAATGGATGAGTGTTTAAATGAACAAATGGTTGAAAGAGTGACTCACTGATGAAATGGAAAGAATATTAATTTAAGAATATTAAGTTAAGAAGGCTAATTTCCTTTTGTCACTGAGGGGCCCAAAGAGGGAGCCAGGGATCTCTAGGTAGTACTGAGCAGTGTGTTCTACTTGTTTCATTCCAGATATATTTTCTGCTGTCAAGGATGTGCCTCAAGAATAGAGCCTGCCTTGTTTCCATCTCTGCCTTCTATGCCCTGCTCGTCATGGGCCCCCAGAAGCTGCGTTTTGATAGAGGCAAGGGTGAGCGGAGCAACTGTGTACCTTGATTTTTGTGATGGCTGGGTTGTACTGCACGGCGTCTCCCCACTCCTGCATCAGTTCGGCAGTTGGCAGCTCCTTGTATGCCAGGGTAGTGATGTGCTCACTTGCCCCTCCTCGTACGAGGACCACCAAGTCCTCCACCATGGTGCTTCTCTTGTTTCTGTCTGGAATGAAGGGACAAGAAAAGCTGGTAAGTCACCAGAGCATCCACTTTTACACCTTGAATTTACTGCCACCAGCCAACAATTTGGGTACCGTGATATTCACTGGCTTGCTTGGGAGACATGGGAGAACAAGACACACCCCTGCCTGCAAGGGAGGCATTGTGCGTGGGGCAAAAGGAAAGCTCATCCAGTCACAGATCACACAGCCTGGGGGCAGGACAAGGAAGGGACGTTTAAGCTGGGGATAGGGTGGGAAGGGACATTTACCTTGAGCATTTAAAAGTGCAAGTCACTAAGTTAGTGTATGGAAGATAGATAGTAGATAGATAGATGATAGAAGGCAATAGATAGGCAAATAGATGGAAGATAGGAGGGAGGGAGGTAGATGAAAGGCAAAGAGACAATAGATTGGTAAATGGATGATAGATAGATAGATAGATAGATAGATAGATAGATAGATAGATGATAGATAGACAGCAGACAAGCAGGCAGGCAGATATGCCTTCCTCTAGGAAGTCCACCCTGATGCCCCACACTGGATATGGCCATGTCATTACTTCTTTTGTTGTTCACTTACCTCTTATGAGCACTGTGAAGATAGGATTTTAATCTAATTCATTTTTGCCTGCTTAGCTGGCAAAAGTAGCTTGCAACGTAACAACAGCTTGGTGCATTTTTGTTGGGTAGATTCTTGCTGAAATTGAAATTTTTATGCCTTCATACACCCAGTGCTTAGCTTAAAAGGAGACTGGAACCAGGAGTTCCAGGAGGAAATGATTATAAGCTTGAAAGTCCCATGTCCCTGCCCTTACCTTTGATTTCATTCAGAATGCCCCTGCATTTATTTTCTGACACACCCAGCTTGAGATAGACTCCTTTGATGGAACCACCAACTTGGAAATTTTCTTTGGTACAGGTATGGACATCATTAAGAGAATAATCTGAAGGAATCAAGGAAAGAGGTTCATGACTGCAGAGGTAATTCACTCTGTCCCTTCCCCTGTGATGACTCAAGAGGCCTAACCCTTCCCAGATGTTATAGGGACTTGGCTTCGAAGAAATGGGTCACCACCCTTATGATAAGAAATACAGGTAGCTACTGGCAGTAGAGCAGAGACTTTATGAAGATCCAGGTTCAGCCTCCACCTAAGACTTAGGATTTTTTTGCCTTCAAAGAGGTGAATAACTCCAGAGTCATCTCTAAGAGTTTGACTCCTTATGAGGTCAGTAGGAATTGATTCAGTGAGGGAGGCTGCTGCAACCTGGTCACTGTCACTGACCCATGTTTCTCTAATATTTGATAAAATAGGAAAAACTTGTTACTAATAAATTGAGGAAATGTGTGTACAATGTCTGGTATTGTACTTGGCAAAGAAAAGGGGACAATCTCCTCTACTTTTCTTCATATTTGTGCGCTTTCCTTCTTCCCTCCTCCCTAATTCTCCCCAAGGCATCCTCTCATCTAGTCTTGCTGAAATCTCAGACATAACTTGAAGGCAATTTCAGCAGCCCTTTGAGGCTGGTACAGGGAGACAAGAGCAACTTCCACCACTAGGTTTCTAGCCAAATTGGCGTAGATCAGTATTCTCCAAAGCATATTCCGGAAACAGGAAGCTCCTGAGACCTTAGCAGATGTTACAGAGCTTCTGTGGTCATGTATGTGTGACCTCATGGAGAGGTGACTTTAGTGAAGGACACTGGTGTCACTCCATCAGAGAGACCAATCATACATTGCCCTACAGTTTTGGAACCATGGATATAGAGGAAGGCACTCCTGATCTTGGCATGACTGAGGTTGTGCTGACAAAAATTTACACTATATACCATATGTTCTCTTGTAAGTAATTCCTGGCTCTTTCCCTAAAGTCTTTGTGACCTAGGGAAGTTCACATAACCAGTTGAGGGTTTCACTGTAGGACTGAATACTGGATTGGAAAGCGGGACTCAAAATGGAGACTGGAGACGTCCACAGTTGGAAAGATGTCAGATATCTGCATGGAGGGAAGGGGGATGGATACTAATTGGGAGACTATAATGATAATCAGAGATCTTGTTACTGAAGGTGTGATCTGTGAACCAGCAGTATCAGAATCATCTTCAAGCTTGTTAAACATGCAGAATTTCAAGTCTCACTCCAAAGCTACAAAATCAGAATGTACTTCTTCCAAGACCTGTCCATAATTCACATGCACATTAAGTTTTGAATGTGAAGCACTGGACCCAGAGTGAGCTTACAGTGGTAATAGTAAAAACAGAATCGGAGGTAAAGCTCAGAGAACTTACTAACAGATTGGAAGGAAAGAAAAATAATTGAGGTTGACTCTAGGCTTCAGACACTGATTGGATGTTGGTATCATTTCTGAGATGTGGATGACTATAGGATGAACATCCTTGGGGGAAATATTCAAAGTTTTCTATTTTTGTCTGATAAAACTTTATTCACAAAACCAGTGGTGGGCTAGATTTTCCCCACAGCCTGAAGTTTGCTAGTCTTCTGCTGTAAGTAGCAAGTTTTTAAAAAATATACATTTGATAATTTATAGAAATTATTATTGTTATACATCAGTTAGTAGATTTCATATTATACAAGACTGGTTGTTTCTAAGCAAAATTAGAATGCTGAACTTTTTAATTTGTGCATACTTTTACAAGGTAAGAATGTAGGAACATTGGATTGTATAGAGGGAAATGAGGGGTGGAGAGAGGGCAGGGGAGCGGAATGATAATGGAATGAGATGAACATCGTTACCCTATGTACATGTATGATTACACCAACAGTGTGACTCTACTTCATGTACAAGCAAAGAAAAGAAAAGTTGTATCCCATTTGTGTACAGTGAATCAAAACAATTTTTAAATATTAAAGATAAAAAAGGGGCTAGGTATGTGGTTCAGTGGTTAATTGCCCCTGGGTTCAATCCCTGGAACCAAAAAGAAAAAAAAAAAAAAAAAAGTGCTCGAGTAGTATTTAAGAACTAAAAGTAAATATTTTGCATATTAACAATTTCAATTAAACAATTAAAGTCCCCATAATTGGAGTTCCTAAAATCAGAAATGACTATCACCATTATAGGTTATATGATAATAGTTCTGATAATTCTATCAGGTTAAATAATTTGGTTTCTTTTTAAAAAAATATTTTTTTGGTTGTAGATGGACACAATACCTGTGTTTTATTGATTTATTTTTATGTGCAAGGCAAATGCTCTACTACTGAGCTACAACCCCAGACCTAATATGGTTTTCTGACCCACTTCAGACAAGAGTATCAAATTAGTATGACGGTCTAAGAGCACTCAGAAGTCTGAAAAATTGTAAAAGTATGCTCAAAGTTTTCTTTGGGGCATGTTAAGTTTGTGATGGTTGTTAGATATTCAAGTGGAAATATCAAGCAGACATTTCAATATAAAATGAGCTGTTGGGTGCAGGGACGAGATCCAGGTCAGATATATAAATTAGGAGCTATTTGCATGTTGAAGGTGTTTAGAGTCATGAGACTGGATGTGACCGGACCGAGAGAATAGGAATATAAAAGGACTAGTGGACAGAGAGCTAGGCTTCCAGGACTGATCTTAACAAGTCAAAAGAGGAGGAGGAGAAAGCTGTAAATGTGACAGTGATAGTGTAGTCCAATAGGCAGAAGGAAAACTGGAAGCACGACTTCCGGTCTTCCCCAACCACTCCTGTGAGACTCTTCCTATCAACCCGTCACTCGCTGTGCCCTGTCAGGCAGGCCACAGTCCCTGGGCAGTGTACCTGCTCTCTCCATGGCCTCTTGGTTCATAATGAGTGTGTATTCATAAATGCCCCCGAGCACGGCCTCTGTGATGTAGTGGGTCCCAAAGTCGCGGAAGAGATCTCTGTATTCCCCGTAGCTGTACTCCAGGGGCAGGAGCTTGACTCTCTGAAGGAATTCATGATGGAGCATGAGGTTTCTGGATTTCAGCTTGTAGTGTGCCCCTTCAAGGTCAGAGCGCGCGTGCAGAAACTTACTTTTCTAAATGAAATACCAACAAGGGAAAACCAGACCTTTAAAGTTAGGAATCTGGAACGAGAAGATGAACTTTAACAAATACCATCCAATGTTCCTGGCGCAGGGTCACCACTCTTACGATTCCTTTAGGATACCTGAGAGAAGACGGCCTCTTTGACAAGCTTTCAATTCTCATGAATATTCCGATGTCCTTTTGGGCTTGGAAGAGCTTGCTCTTAACTCACCTCCTTACTGGAGCCCTGTGAAGGGACTGTGAAGGGTAACCAGAAGCAGGCACAGCATAGCACAGTCAGGGCCCATAGGGCTGCTCTAAAGAGAGCAAGGTTTGCTACTTTGCAAAAAGAAATCGGTTTGTTTATGATTTTTGAAGTGTGTGGAGAAAAGCCACCCAAGAAAGTAAAAATGATAGGGCCAGGATGTAGCTCAGTGGCAAAGTGTTTGCCTTGCATTTGCAAAGCCCTGGGTTCAATCTCCAATTGCAAAATAGACAATTAAAAAAAAAAAAAAAAACCAAAGTAAAAATGGTGCCTTAGGAAGAATAGATATGGCAGTGTGTGGCAGGACTGGGCAAACTCCAACCTGCACCAAATCTTCTGTTTCTGTAAATTAAGTTTTATTGGAATGCCGCCATGCCCATTAATTTGTATATTTTCTGTAGCAGCTGAACACACAATGGCAGAGGAGAATAGTTGCAACAGAGACCCTTGTGTCCTGACAAACCTGAAATAAATCCTGTCTGGTCCTTTCGAGAAAAAGTTTGGTGTCCACTGAGGTATGGGAGAAAATGAAAGCTGGAGATGTCAGAAAAAATTCAAGCATCTAAGAGGTATCACTAGCACCTGTGGTGAGAAGTCCCTCTCCTGGGAAGGGTAGAAAACATCTGTGAGGCACCTTCTGCTCCAATCTTAAACCTTCAGCTCTGTACAACCCTGCGGCCTGCCTGTGGCTGTCCCCCCGGGGCCCCATCTCGCTTCCTGGCTTGATCTCACGCCTTTCTAGTCCTGCCAGTGGCTCAGGACTCATCTTTTTCCCTTTCCTTGCCTATCCAAGTAGTGACTCGGTACGCCGTTTATGACTCCCCCAAATCTTTTAGGTCACATTTCCTCTTTATGAAAGTTCTCAGGATCAAGATTAAGCACATTGTGTCAAACTTAACAAAAATAAATAAATAAAACGGAGAGGTTAGGAAAGCAGGGTCCTTGTGCATGGTTGCCTCGTCATGGTAACTATCAAGAAGACCCTGCCAGAATCACAACCTTGGGCAAAGGCTGTACACAGCCTCACACAAAAACCATACTCCAACAAGGACGCTTGCCCTGCCACGGTCCATTCCACTTTGGGTTGGTGCCACCTGTGTGATCGATCCTTGAGGTCGAAGATTTTTGTTTGAAAATATCATATGTAATCCTGCTCATGATGGCCTTACACTGCTTTCCCTTGTCTCAACCTCCGGGGAAGCCCCCCTAGCGTGGGGTGGCATGTGTACTCCATTGCAGTTGCCCTTTCCTACTTGACCTCAGAGCACACAGGCAAGAGCACTTGATTACATATTTTATGGAGAACGAGCAGAGGGGAGTTAGAAGGCTCCCACAATGATGGAATCCTAAGTCTATAAGGAGGTGGAAATGTTAATGGCCCTAAATTGATCACTACGCATTGTATATTTGTACCAAATTATTAATCTACCCCATAAATATGTGCAATTTAAAAAAATAAAATTCAGTTTTAAATGGGAAAAAAGAATCATGCGATATGTATCTCTAGACCCCAAGGCTCCAGGGCAGTGCCTCACTTAACGTCAGCATCCTCTAACGGGCAGTTTAAACAGGGAGGTGAGTGGGGAGGGAGAGGAGAGAGGCCGAGGGACATGAATGGCACCCACTGTTTCCCCCCTGGCAAGGCAAGTTCCTTTCATTCAGTCCTATCCTTCATTGCTAACATTTCAGGCTTGAGCACCTACTAAGTGCCACTCTTGACAGTCTCTGTCTTGAAGAAGTGTACAACCCAGAAGGTGTGGAAAGAGAAGCAAAGGCAAGCACGGTCTAATGAACGTTGACCCTCCATTTCCTACTGGCTAGTATTTCAGCATCAGGGACTCAGCCCCTCCCCATGGGTCACCATGGTCTTTAAGTTTTGATCTCTCCTATACATCCCTCTGATTCGTTTCCTTTCCTATCATGACCAGGTTGAAAATTCTCAGTGGCTAGAGATAAAAATGCACCTTCCTCTCCCATGAACTGTCTTGCATCAGAGTAAAGAACTCAAGATTTTTCCACTCTGCCTTCACCTGCTTCTCCAACAGACTGTCCACTGCTGCCCCGTGCCTGGGCCTCCTCCTCCACCAGCGCAGACTTTGCCCTTTACTTTTGGAAGCAGATGACAGCGTTAGAAGCAGCATGGAAACCCCCTCTCTGCAGCATATGCCTAGGAAGGAGCAAATTGGGAAACAGGAAGTCTGTTCAATGGAGCAGATGAAAGGACCTGGGCTGATTCAGATGTAGTGGGAGTTAGGGTAAAAAAAATGAAAGGACTGCCAGGTGCAGTGGTGCACACCTGTAATCCCAACAATTTGGGAGGCTGAGGCAGGAGGATCTCAAGTTCAAAGCCAGCCTCAGCAACTTAGCTTGGCACTTAGCAATTCAGTGAGACTTTGTCTCTAATAAAGTACAAAAAAAGGAGTGGGGATGTGGTTCAGTGGTTAAGTGCCCCTGGGTTCAATCCCCGGTACCAAAACCAACCAAACAAACCGAAGGACTGGGTGACCAACAGATGTGGGAAGGGAGCAGAGTGAGGGTCAAACATGATCCTGCAGTCCTTAGTCTGGAAAAGCACAAAGAGGGCAATGCCACCAACACAGACTGAAACTTAGTAGGTGGGGATTGCTTTGCAGTGTGGGCAAGGCAGCCAGGTGAGGGGCTCAGGAGTGTGGAAGGGCAGCTCTGGAGTTAGCAGAGAGGGGAGAAGCAGTGTTGAAGGCTCACGGCTTGTCCCTGGAGGGGAGCCCATGAGTAGCAGATCACCCAGGGCCATGGCAGGGTAAGGAGGGAGTTAAGTGAAGAATAGGCAGGGCTGCCAAACCCAGAACGGAAACTGAGAAGGAGCAGGAAGAAAGCAGGAGAAAGAGGGGAGTGACGATGTGACCAGGCCACCAAAATGCCCCCTGAAGTCAGAGAAGAGGTCTTGGGTGACATTAGGGAGATGAATTTCAATCTGAGTGTCTGTGACAGAAGTCAAATTGGGGTGGTTGAAAAGTTTCCAAAGGTGTTTTCGTCTGGCAAAGCTATCTTCCAAGCTTACTGAAAACCAGAGGAAAACGCTTATTAAAAACCAATAAAACCATCTCACTCCAGGCAGAATGGCATTTATCAAGATATGAGTAAACAATAAATGTTGGTGAGGCTGTGGTGAAAAAGATACACTAATACATGGCTGGTGGGACTAAAAATTGGTTTAACCACTATGGAAAGCAGTATGGAGATTCTTCAGAAAACCTGCAATGGAGATTCCTCAGAAAACTTGCAATGGAACCCATTTAACCCAGTTATCCCACTCATTGGCCTATACCCAGAGGACTTAAAATCAGCCATATCAATGTTTATAGTAGCTCAATTCACAGTAGCTAAGCTACAGAACCAACCTAGGTGCCCTTCAAAAGATGAATGGATAAAGAAAATGTGTATATATGCCAAATGGAAGATTACTCAGCATAAAGAAGAATGAAATTATGGCATTTGCTGGTAAATGGATGGAACTGGAGAATATCATGCTAGGTGAAATAAGCCAATCCCAAAGAACCAAAGTCCAAATGTTCTTTCTGATAAGTGAATGTTAACACACAATAAGGGAGGTGGGTAAAAATAGAAGTTCATTGGCTTATACAAAGAGGAATGAAGGGAAGCGAGGGGGATGGGGATAGGAAAGACAGTAAAATGAATCTGACATAACTGCCCTCTGTTTATCTATAAATACATGACCACTGAAATTCCACATCATGTACAACCACAAGAATGGGATCCTAATTAGAATAAGTTATACTCCATGTACATATAAAATGTAAAAATACACTCTACTGTCATGTATATCTAAAAAGAACAAACAAAACAAAATAAATAAATAAGCACATTTTTTAGAAACCATAAAGAAAGAATTACAGAGCGCCGCTTTTCTCCACATTTCTAAATAGTTTCTGTAACACCGAGTTATTTGCTTACAAATAATTTTCAGGACAACAGAAATTCCATTGATTGTGAGGACTGGGAGTAATGAGGAATGAAGGCACATCTGTGTGCATGAAATTTCAAAGGAACACATATAAATTTAAAAGCAACAAATGGGTACTTACCGTATGAGAGAATCGTTTGATTCTGCTAATAAAATTTTTGCCTTGATTACTTTGCTCGTTAATGCCAAGTTCAAATATGCCAGGTATTTTGAAACCAAAGCTGAAACTAGATTTGCTAGTTTCATTCTCTGCAACATTGTGCTCAAAATCTGAATAGGATTCATATTCTGTGAGCGCAAATTCATATTTGCCTTGGGTCTAAAAGAACAGAAAAGAAAACGCTTTTTATTTCCTTTCACTCAAATCATTTCAGTACATGTCATCAGATCACCCCTGTACCCCCACAGTGTGCTAGAGCTGGACTAGATGCTCTGAATTCAGAAAAATCAGGGCCAATTTGAGTTGCCACCCTTGGGGTTCTTGATTTAGCAGGAGAGAGAGAGAGAGACCTATTCAGTACTATGGTTCATCCACAGGGGTTGGTGCTTGATTTGGCTTTTGATTGGGAAATGTAGGGGAATATTCTGGGCTGTGGGTTTGGTTCAAGCATGGAGATAGGAATGTTCCAGGAACTGCAATGATGCTCTTGTCATTGAATCAGAAGATGCAAGAGCAAGGGGCATGGACAAGTGTTGTGAAAGAATGTGTAGGCATCAAAATGTGCATGGAAAAATTCCTCTACCCGACATGAAATAGCCCAGATCAGTTCTGACTGATCCTATTAAATGTGCTGTGCTATAATATTTCCCATAAAAAATGAGTTAGATTTGGTGAAAAAAAAATGTTGAAGCTTTTGTATTACTCACTGCAAACCTGTGGGCTCATGCAAAGATGAGCCAACAGGAAAAGCAATGGAGCCTCAGGAAGCTCCTGCTGGGACAGATGGGACTAATGTGTCCTGCCTGGCCTAGGACCTGTTTGAACCTGTGTAATGAGCGACTTCTCCAAGGGCTCTCTCTTGAAAGAGGAAGAGTAGACTGGGTACCTCGGTGGGGGGTGTGTCTGGCCCTAGGCAAGTTTCTTCTTTTTTGGCCAGTAAGTTTCAGGAGCTGGGAGACAGGAGAAAAGAAGGAGGAGGGAGGGAGTAGCTAACCTTCAGAATTGTGCAGCTTTGGAAATGAAGATTGCCACCGAGATCCTCTAGTCCAGCCTTCTGAGGACACAGGCCCAGAGTGGGAAAGGAGCTTAGTGTAAGGTAAGCCTGGGACCAACCGTGCTCCCGTCTGATGGCAGACGGCAGTGTGTGTGGCAGTAACACAGTCTATTCTAAACCCCACTCTGTGAGCTGTGCTTCGAGTTGGGCACAGTGAATCATAAACGAATGCTTGGATTGTGTAGCATTTTACAATTTGAAATGTTTGGAATACTGCTTGTTTTCATAGGCAAGGACTTTGTAACAGTGCGGACCCACCATTAAACCAGGTGCTGGGCTAAATGCGTGCACACATTCTTGGACTCCTCCCCTTTTTGCAAGCAGAGCAACTCCCAAGTCAAAGGTAGGAAAATGGGTGGCAAGTGAATGAGCCACCAAGCCTGAGTGACTCCAGGTCCTAAGCTTTGCCTCTGCCTTCAGGGTAGCTGTTGGTAGGTCGCTGCTCTTTGCCCTTACCACTGCTACCATACTGCACATGGCACGTCACCCTCAGCCCAGTGTCCTGAGGCAGGGAACAACCACTTTACACAAGAAGAAACTGAGTTCAAAGAGAGTGATGTGTGCAAGGTCACACAGCTAGAGGCTGCAGGTCTTGGTCCAGTGCTCCCTCCCTGCCCTGTGGGCTGTTCCTTACCTGGGGGGTGTAGCTTTCCACGTTGTAGGGCTTCCTAAACTTGGTGTTCAGGATATAGTGTGGGGAGCATCCACCAGCATAATACCTGTGATCGAGAACTGGACCCTCCAAACTGTCTGTGAACAGATTTATCCTGAAGGAAGGCACAGAAAGGGTGGGAAGGTGAGATTTCAGGCTGCGAGAGCTCACCGGGATACCGTCCTCAGGGAAACAGAAAACTCCTCAGGCACCCTGAGGCCCTCCATACCTAGTCAGACCCGCTTTCCAGCTTCCCCTCCGGCCCCCTAAGCCACACCTGCATGTCCTAGTCCCCAGACACTTGGAGACACTTGCTCTGTCCCTGCCTCCTCTGCTCCTTCCTGTCCCTTCCTACAGGACCTGGTTGGACCCCACGGCTGGCTTTGAATGTCCACTCTGCTGCCCTCTTGCTGTGTGGCCCTGGAGCTTACTTAACTTGGCAAAGTCTGAATTTCCTTATTTGAAAGGAAGGTGAGGTAAGGTGGTCTTGAGAGGAGTCTACCACTCCCAAATGAAGAGTGTCACTCTGATGACAATCCTTGGGAACTGAGATCTGATTTTTGGTTAAGGGGAAGAATTTCACTGAGGGTCCCTGTTCCCTTTCCCACGGTGCATCACTTACAATGATGTGTGCGACAGGAAGCCCTCACCCTTCCACCTGCAGACTCAGAGGCTACAGAAGGTGGCAAGAAAGGATGGTGAGTGCCAGGCTCATTCGGTCCCATGTGACCTGGCTCTTCTGACCTCACCAGAGGATTGGGCCAACTTAGAGATCCCCAGAAACTTGGAAAACACACTGATTAAAGGCACATCCTGGAAATTCATTCCCTCACTGACCACTTAGGAGCCTGTCCTCTAGGCTGGTGGAAGTGGAGGCCTACGGAGGAAACCTACCTGTGTGTTGTCAGTAGGACTGAGCGGGGTGGGTGGGGGGAGGGGAGGCTTAGAAAGCAGCCGACACAGTCACATTGTGGGTGTGAAGAGAAGGTTCATCCCCAGCCTGGAAGCAGCCTGAGTGCTTTCTTTGTACAGTGTTGCTAAGTTGGTCCTCCCATGTCCCAAGTCTGTCCGTGGGACATGCTTCTGCAGCCACTCGGAACTGTCTCCAGAGAGTAGCCAGAGGCACCCGTTTACATTATGGCCTTCTTCTTTTTTTTTTTTTTTTTTTTTTTTCAGAAAGGTAAGCTAGAAACCGTTTATTTCAGTTCCTTCCTTCTCTATTTTCCAGGTTTCCATTTAATTTGGGGCCTTCCTATCTACATAGTGAAAAAAGATAATAACTTACCCACTGGCCAGACTGTCAATTGCCCAATATTGGTCCATTTCATGCTGACATTTTTTATAAATTCTTCTACAGTTTGCCTCATCTGACTGGTCTCCGCAGTCATTGTCCCCATTGCAAAGAAGTCTGCGGTTGACACACCTCCCTGGGGTGGAGAAAGGATTGCCGCCATCACGTGGCTGCGGAGTGAGAAGCACTGCCGGGTTCCAGACAGAGGGCAGGGCCTTGCACGTCTGTTCTGATTAGTTCTCATGTATCAGGGCAGGTTGGTAATGGCACCGATGAGGTCTCGCCACCACCCTCCCCAAAGAGGTCAGCGATGTATTCATTCGGAAAGCACGGCGGGAAGGTTGCGTGGAACCACTCTGTCAGGGGAAGGTGGAAACAGCCAAGAGCCTGAGAAGTGGGACCGAGTGTCCAGATGGGAGGCAGACTGGCCTTCTTTCCATGAGACTGGGAAGAGGTGGGCTTGGCGGGTCCTGCAAACATCCACCTGGGCTCCTGAACTTCCCTGCCTCGGTTTCCTCTTCTGTGAAATGTTGAAGTCACCCTACCTATCCCGTAAGGTTGCTGGGAACTTCAGTCAGTACCTGAAACTGTATTGACCCATGTAGGTACTGTGAAAGTGGTAGCATGACTACTGCCAGTGTGTTCTGTGGGTGAAGTACACATTGCTAGTGAATATTTGCAGCAGGACTAGAACCTTTACCAGTTAAATCATGAATTCTTTCCCCTAACCTGCAATACCTTCTGCACCATAGCCATTTGGACTATGAAAAATTCATCACTTTTGCTTCCTGTAAATTTTTTTATCCTACTGACTTAACGTCCTTTCTTATTTGTTTTTTGTTGGGGGATAAATATAGATAGGTGGCCTTGTTTCCTTGGATGTATCAGGTCATTTTTAACCAATGTTTTTGGCATGTTAAAGGCAGAAAAATAACAATTTGGTCTTCAAATGTTTCTTACAAGGCATTTAAACTAAAGCCTTAATGAAAATCCATTATGACTCTGGCCAGAATCATGGAACATTGACCATAATAATGAGTCCATGGATACACTGAAAAAAGTCTCCCAGATTTATTAGATGGAATTTTGCATTTGCAATAAACCCTAGAAACTGCTCTAAGAATCCCTATCTCTTTTTTGGAAGATCTTGAAGCACAATCCACCTGGGTACAATGAATATAGAGAGCTGCAACTCCCATCTAGATAATTTAGGTCAGAGTCCTTATTTTTTCCAGAGACTTGGAGAAATAGGGAGACCTATATTTATTTGAATTAATTAAATTAATTAAGTTGGAAAGACAAGTTCTTACCTAATTCTGCAGTGGATAGGTACTCATTTGTGAGTTCCTTCCTTCTTTTTGTCTTTTTCTCCTGCTTATTTTCTTTCATTCTTTCTAATAATCAAGAATTTTTATGGTTATATCATGTGTTGGGGATTATTCTGGACTTGGTGATGCAGAAATGTAAGTGCCTGGGACTGTCTCTCCAAGGATGCTTTTCAGAGAAAAGTGAAACTGATCACCCTAATTGTTTCACATTTGGCCACATTGTACCCAAACGTAGGGCTCTGGGAGAGCTAGCAGAGTTAACAGTCTGCACATTTTATGTCCAGTATGTCCTTGGATGCTGATAATAGATCCGTAAGGTATTAACATCACCCTCGATTTTCTATTGAGGGAACCAAAGTGCAAAAAGGTTAAGTGACTTCTAGATCACAAAGTCAAAATAAGACCTGATCCAGGATTTCTGACATTAGCACATATACTTTTGATATCAGTGAATATACACAGAAGCCCCGAATTTCTAACTTCAGCTCTTTCACTTACCTGCTATGTGATCTTGGGCAAGCCACCCTCTTTGAGTCTCGATTTCTTAGGTTGTAAAATTGGGATAATAATGACAAGTACATTACAGAGGTTTTTTTTGTTTTGTTTTGTTTTGTTTTCCAAGAAATAATCCATGTAAAAGGAAGTAAGAGATTTGAGGACAAGGAGTCCTCCTGACCTGTCCCATGACCCGGGTCATGAGCACTACTCATGGCCTGTCCCTCCATCATCATGAGCCTTCGTCTCCTTCTCCAGATTTCCCCTCCTGCTCCCATGCCCGTTCATACCAGTCTGTGCACACACAAAGCCCTCGCATCGCACTTGACTTCTGCATGGTCTGCTGGTAACACAGTCTTCAACCTCCTTGTCAGAGAAGTCACACGGCTCCCCACCGAACTGAGCAGGCTGGACGAGGTAGGCATGCCTGTACTGTAGCAGAGAGGAGCTGGTTGAACCAATGGCAGGATTCAGGGAACTCAGAAGACAAGGGAGACTTATGCAGATGGGTGCCCAGCCAGAACGTGGGTTCCAGGAGAGCATGGAATCCTCTTGTCACTGTTCTCCCTGTCCTTGTCTGTCCTAAAAGATCTGTTCACTGAGTCTTTCCCCTGCTAGACTGGGAACTGTCTGAGGGCGGGTGCCTTGTCTTCAATCTGTTTCTGCCGTGATCACTTAAGATTTGCTAAATTAGAAGAAGCACGGGCTTTAGCAACAAAAGTTAGTAAGTGAATTCATGAATCCAGTTCAATAACAAAACATAAACTCAGTTTAATTACTTCAGTGAGTTAACACAGACTCATTTATTCCTTAAGGCATCAATATATTATAAATGAAAATGCACATGCTTTGCAGCCACAACTGACTGGAACTTTCTAGTTGTGGTATCAGGCAAGTAACTTAACCTTTGCAAACCTCAATTTACTCATCTGTAAACTGGGAATAATAAATTACCTAAATGTACAGTTACTGAATCTAAACTTAATATATAGTTTCAATCTCATTATGTTTGTCTGAGCTATAGTAGGCGCTTGGTTTCTTGTAGTTATTTTTCTTTTATTATTAATGATTTTTAGCAGTCAATTTTGCTCTAGCTCTACCTTCTTATTCATTTATTCCAAAAATATTGATTGAACTATTTGTTTAAAAAGGTAGTTGTCACTTTTGCTTGTTTGCTTGTTGGTAGGTTTTTCATCATAATGATGTCCTCTGACCTGCCTTTGGCACCGTGGTGGTGGTGATGATGGGCCCCAGGCAGTGACAGCATGGTGTGATGGGAGCATCACAGGGAGATTCAGAGTGCTCTCTGTGCTTATATGGGGTCCCCAGTGCAAAATGAGGGTGGTGGAGGATTTAGAATAAGTGACCTCCAGACTGAAACGAGGAAGCTGGGGAGGAATGTTAGGCGGCCATGGGGAGTGGGTGTGAGGGCGGAGAACAGTCTGGGTGGGAGAATTGTTGGAGCAAAGCTGAGAGACAAAATGAACAAACAAAATCAAAACTGGGCAAAGCATTCACCATGACTGGAAAGAAGAGAGCCAGAGAGAGAGAGAGCAGGCAAGCTGGAGGGACATGAAGGCAGGGGCAGGTCACTCAGGGACCCCAGCCTGGTAAGATGGACTTAAAAGGGGAACAAAGTGATCGGATTTGGGTGGTTCCCAAATGTTGGTTGGAATCAAGATTGTGGCCCCAAAGGGGGGCAAACCAGGATAGCAGCCTGTTTTAGTCAGCTTTCTCACTGCCGTGACTAAAAGACCTGACAAGAACAATTAGAAGAGGAAGAGGTCTCAGTCCACAGATGGCCAACTCCATTCTTTGGGGTTTGAGGTGAGGCTGAACATCATGGTGGAAGAGTGTGGTGGAGAGAAGCAGCTCAAGACATCACACCAGAAGGAGAGAGAGAGACTCCACTCACCACTTACAAAATATAAATCTCAAAGGCTTGTCTTCCAATGACCCACCTCCTCCAGCCACACCCTACCTGGTAATTACAATTCAGTCAATCCCCATCAGGGTACTAATTCACTGATTGTATAAAGACTTTCAGGGCTGGGGAGATAGCTCAGTTGGTAGAGTGCTTGTCTCGCATGCACAAGGCCCCCAGGTTCAATGCCCAGCACCACAGGGGAAAAAAAAAAAAAAAAAAAGACTTTCACACCCAATCATTTCACCTCTAAACTTTCTTACGATGTTTCACACATGAGCTTTTGGGGGATGCTTTGTGTCCAAACCATAACATAGTCCCTCTACACAATGATATTTATCAAGGTCTAATTGTTACTTATATGGCATCTGTACTCGTGGCTCTGGAAATCCAAAAAAGAAATATGGATAATCACCCATGCTCCATTTTACTTCCAGAGGGTTGTCCTTCCTGGAAGGCAGAGCCTTTCAGGACAGGGATAAGACCTACAAAGAAGACTGTGAGAAAAAACCTCTCAACAAGTTAGACACAGAAAAGGATCATGCCTAAACACAATAAAAGCCGTGTATGACAATCCCAAAGCTGACGTTTTGCCAAATGGGGACAAGCTGGAAGCATTTCTTCTAAGACTGGAGCAAAACAAGATGTCCAATTTTACCACTCCTATTCAACATGGTACTGGAAGTCATTGCCAGAGCAATGAGACAGGAGAAAGACGTAAAAATTGGAAAGAAGGAAATCAAATGATCTGCTTGCAGGTGATATGATGTTATATGTGGAAAACCCTAAAGTCTCCACCAAAACACTGTTGGAACTGATAAACTCAGTAAAGTTTCAAGATACAGATCAATATACAAAAAACAGCAGCATTTTTATCTTCCAATAGCAAATAGGCTGAAAAATAAATTTAAAAGCAATCGTTCCCAATATCCACAAAATATAAAATAGTTAGTAATAAATTTAACCAAGGAAGTGAAATCTATCTATAATAAATATTATAAGAAGACACAAAATTGAAAATTCTGAAAGGACACAAAATAGTTCATGCTCATGGGTTGGAAGAATCAATACTGACAAAGTGTCCAAGCTCTCCAAAGTGACCTAGAGGTTCAATGTAATCCCCATCAAAATACCAATGATGTTCTTTAAAGAACTAGAAAAACAGCACAAAATTTATATAGCATCACAAAATACCTCAAATAATGAAAGCAATTCTGAGTGAAAAGAACAAAACTGGAGGCATCACAATACCTGACTTCAAAACACACCACAAAGCTATAGTAACAAGAAGGCATGGTGGTGGAATAAAAACAGACACATATACCACTGGAGCAGAGCAGAGTAGAGAATCTGGAAGTGAATCCACACACAACCTACAGATTCTCAGCAAAGGCACCAAGAGCATTCATTGGAGAAAGGTCTCTTTAACAAAATAATGTCAGGACAACTGGATGTACATATGCAAGAGAATGATACTAGACTCCCCTCTCTCATCACATACAAAACTCAACATGTGTCAAGGACCTGAAAGTAAGACCCTAAACTATGACACTACTAGAAAAAACACAGGGGAAACACTTAATGGGATATTGGTATAGATAAAGAATTTTTAAAATAAGACTTCAAAAGTACAGGTAACCAAAGCAAAACTAGATAAATGGGATTGTATCAAACTCAGAAATTTCTGCACAGCAATGGAAAAAAAAATCAGCAGTGTTAAAAGACAAACTACGGAACAGAAGAAAATATTTGCAATCTGTTCATCTGACAAGGGGTTAATGTCCAGAATATGTAAGGAACTAAAACAAGTCAACAGCAAAACAGACCCAAATCATCTGACTTCAAAATGTGCAAGTGATCTGTACAGGTATTTCTCAAATGATGATACGCAGTGATATTCAGAGAACGAGGAACTCTTATACACTCTTAAACACTGTTGGCGGGAATGTAAATTAGTATAGCCTATGGAAAATAGCATGGTGGTTCCTCAGAAACTGAAAATAGAGCTACCATCTGACCCAGCAATCTCAATACTGCATATATATCCAAAGAAAAGGAAATCATAATATCAAAGAGATACTTGCATACCCACATTTATTACCTTGCTACAGCCAAGACAAGGAATCAACCAATAGGTCTGTCAACAGGGGAGTGGATTTTTAAAAATGTGGTGTGAATCACAATGAAATATTATTAAGCCATAAAAAGGATGAAGTCCTGTCATTTGCAGCAACATGGAAGGAACTGGAGGACATTGTTAGGTGTCACAGAAGCCAGGCACAGAAGGACAAATACATGTTCTCACTTATGCAGGGAAGCTTACAAAGTCAATCACATAAAAGTAAAGAGTAGACTAGAGACTGGAAAGAGTAGAGGGGAGGGAGATGAGAGAGGATGGATAGTGGAACAAAGCACAGTTAGAGGGAGAAAGGAGTTCTAAGGTTTTATAGCACAGTAGGTGGTTATAATCTACAACCATTACTTCTGCAGTTCAAGAAAACCAAGAGAGAAGAGTGTGAGTATTCCCAATGCATCAACACACAGAAATTATTATGTCTGAGGAGATGGAAATGCTAATTACCCTGAATGGATTATAATACATGTATCAAGTTATAGTACTCCATAAAACTACAAGTATTAAGTGTCAATTTAAAAATAAGCATAAAATAAAATCCAACACACACAAGAGAAGACTGCCAGAAAGCCAAGTGGGCTTGAGGAGTGTGGAAATGATGGAAAGAATACACCTTGAGTCCAGGCTGAGAGGTTTTGTAGAGCCCGCAGCTGGTGACCCTGCAGCTAGGAATGAGGTCTGGCCATGGGAGTCTGCAGCAAATTTGGAGTGTGAAGCTCCGGCTGGCTGGCTCATGCTGTGTCTTCCTGGTTTATGGAGCCGATGAAGCAATTATCCAGATAATTGGATCAATGTTGATAACTTCAGCAAGAAAACCTACTCTGGGAATGGAATGATCCTGCCTGGCTCTCCCCATTGATCCAATTAACTGTGTAATTGTCTCAGGCCTACTTCCACAGCCTCTTTAGAGTGCTATCCATGACAGGTTTGGTTTCCCAAGTAGCCAGGGACACAGCAACCATTCTCTTTGCTCTAACACATCTTCTGTTCTCAGAGCTGGGATTCTGTGTCTGCCCTCCCAGGACAAGGGAGACTGAAGGGCAAAAAACTGTAGACTGTGTGATTTTATGGGGAGAAAAGTAGAGAAGGAGCCAGTGGCCTGAATTCCAGGTTTGCATTTACTACTTGGGGACCCCGAAAGTCACTTACCTGATGAATCTCTGTTTAAATATCTGTCTAACAAAAAAGATAACAACCAATTCTGCTCCCTTGCCAAGATGTCACAAAATAGAATGAGCTCAAATAACGAACATTTATGAAGCACCTATTTGCAGACATTGGACTGCACACTTAAGGCACAGAATTGAACAAGTCTTTACAAGATTACTGGTTAGTGAAGGTTAATAATAACACCATAGTGTGAGAAGTGCTAGGACACACGGTAATGGGACCTACTGATGCTTGCAAAGATTGCTCTATCTAACTGGAGGTGGGACCAAGGAGCAGTCATGGAAGGTTTCTCCAAAGAGGTGGCCCTGAGCAAGGGCAGGCCAGGGAAGGACATGGGAGATGCCACTCCTGGCTGGGAAAGCAGCATGAAAGAAGTACAGAGAGTGGGGTGGTGAGAGGAATGCATGTGTTCAGGGTGCTGGGTGGGGATATTGTATGGAGATACAGGCCAGGTTAGGTTAACACCAGTCGATCCTGATCCTCAGGGCTATGGTGTAGACTTTGAATGATTCTGAGCTGGGGAAAGACAGGCCAGACTTAGGTTTCCCTGGCTGCACCATGAAAGATGGATTGAGAAAGAAGGTTGGAGACAGGAAGTCTAACTAGGAAACTGTAAGAACAGATGTGCTTGGAAAATGCTGAAGGACCAAAGAAAGACTGATTGCTTTCACTTGAAAACCCGGTGGGGAAAGCCCCATTGACTAAATCAGTGAACCTTCTTGAGGGTGCACGATGTCCCAGGCACAACTGGCAGTTCCTTGGCCAGTTTCGCAGAGGGCCAGGGCTCCAGGAAGCAGACCTCCCCCGAGTCTGGGCTCTTACCCTTTTCTTCTGACAGGGGTCACAAGCAGTCCAGGAGGACCAGCTGGACAGTTCACAATCAATAGGCATCAGGGGGACATCCACACTCCGCATCTGTCTGCTCTTAGCAAGACTCCTGTTGACTGTACTTGATTCAAGGGGACACAACCTTTCACTTCTAAAAAAGAAGTCATCATGGAAGAATAGTATTAAGTACAGAAGGGAACACATACACCTCCAGTCATCTATCCATCCACCCAGTAACTCTATATTTGTTCGTATATACAAGGCTCTTAGTTGATCATCCAGTACAAGCTAATTCATCCAACAAATATTTATTGAGCACCCAGTAAATTCCTGACATTATGGCTAGCCATGGCCAAAAGAGTACTGAACTTAAATGGAAAGACAGCCCATTAAGCAGTTGGGTGATCTCAGTCTGTTTTTCAATGGGTTAGACCTTCCCTTTTCTCATCTATGTGATGGGGTTAATCCTATCTACCTCATAAGGCTATTTCTTAGAATAAAAATGATAGTCTATGGGAAAGCACTTTACAAACTCTATCGTGCAGGGAATATAGTTAGATGTGATCCTCAGCAATTCACTCCCCACCTCTAAGCCTCTGTTTTATCCTACTGAAAATGAGAGGTTTGCACTAGATGGTCTTTGAGGTGTCAGTTCATGCGAAGAGTCTATGAAACATCTGCCGAGGACAAACAATATTCAGAGTATTGTGCTATGGGGGATACAGGGAAATATGCCACAGACTCTGCCTCTGGAATTCATTTTGTCTTAGAGTAAGATGAGAAGAACATGTCGTATGTCTTTGCGCTATGGGGCTTTACCCTGTAAGCAAGGTTTTGGAGTCGCCATGGCCAGAGCCATGCTTGAGGACCTGTGCCAGCCCGCTAGGGGGAGGGAGAGCTGGGCTGCGGGGTAGCAGATGCGAGTCAGTGAGTGTTGTGAACCTGAGCTGCAGCAACAGCTGGGGGAGAGAGGGTGGGTGGATAGTTATCAGGGCAATGGGTAGAAAATATCAGATAACTGGATGGGGCAGCGGGGCAGAGACAGGAAAGAGCTTAGGTTGACGAGGCTTCCAGTTCGAGTGTTAGTCAGGTGGGTAATGCAGGAAAAAAAGGAGAAGCCCCAGTGAAGATGGCTGAGGTGTGCAGAGTTCCAGGTGCCCAAG
Source organism: Sciurus vulgaris (assembly GCF_902686455.1). Taxonomy (NCBI): domain Eukaryota; kingdom Metazoa; phylum Chordata; class Mammalia; order Rodentia; family Sciuridae; genus Sciurus; species Sciurus vulgaris. The sequence continues at coordinate 45,681,845 of NC_136461.1, forward strand.
GCACGTAACTATAGACACATTCAGTACGTGGTTCCCATGCAGGTTGGGAACTCAGGAGGAGAAATCTGTGCCTGAGGACCCATCTGATCTTGCAAAGCTGAGGGAGAGGATGAGGCTGCTTTTGAGGGGAGATGCAGGGCAAGAACGGGCCTTGAGGACCTGGACCATGGCAAACCAGGAAGGTTCGGCTGTCAAGATCCTAGGAACCTGTGGAGGTGAGTCAGGGGTGAAGGGACAGAAGACAGGCAGAGCCATGTCTGCAGAGCAAACTGCAGGAGACCTGAAGGACACCTAGAAGATTAGGCGATGCTTTTGTTGAGTTCCTGGCACACAGTGGGACACAGGTGAATGAACCCACTCCTTATGTGTTCTGCCTAAGTCTCCAGTGGCCCCATTTGTAATAAAGGGAGCCTTAGAATTTTTCCCTCCCAACTGAAAGAGTGCATTACATCATAGAGTCTTTTTAATTTGTGTTCCTTTTCAAGCCTGAAAAGGAGACAATAAGGAAAAAAACAACAGAATCATGCCAAGCAGCCACGATGTGCATGTCACCCACTGGACCAGGTATTCATGTGTACTGACTTACTCTGTCCTCACAGCAGTGCTAGAAGGCAGCTGCAGAACACCAGCACCTGGGCAGATGTGGGGAATGGCCCAGAGGGACAGTGGCATGGTGGTATGCGGTATTGTTGGGATGTGAGACTGTTTGGATCTAGGGCATGCACTTTGCCAGTTGCCCACATGCTGTCTGCAAGGAAAGGGGTCCAACATCTGCTCCAGCCACCCCTCCAACCTCTCTGTAAGGCCTGTCATCCCTGGGTCCAAGATTGAGTCATTAGGGAGAGGATCACACCTCCACCATCTCCTACACAGGGTGTCACTCCAGACAAGGTCATTAACAATACATTCTCAGTTGGCAAAAGCCCTAAAAAGAGGGTAATATTAACTACAGTGAAATCCATCTCCATGACTGCCCCAGAGACCAGCAAAAATCAATTGCCTAGTAAAGTTGGATCTTTAAGGAAAGGTCAAAGACTACTGGAAACCACAGGTGGATACTTTAAAATGGTTACTTGAGGCCGGATGCTGCACACCAGTAGGGGGTCTCGGAATGGGCTCCTATCTACTAATTTGCCCACGTTTGACAAAACAATATTGTCTGTGATTTGGCTTCTCTTTAGTATGTATTTGACAGCTCTGCAGGGTACCCTCTTCCTATTTCAAGTACAAAACAGTTACATTGTGTTTTTTTGCAACTATCAAACTAACTCTGGGCCACAGTCAAGACTGAGTGGATAAGTAATGTACACACTAGCTATTAAAAGTCACAATTATTTTCCTTCCTGAGATTTGAAAGCCTGTTAATGGGCAAGATGATCACTTACAGAAGGAACTTGGTAAGGAGTCGTTATAAGCACCAGATCTCTCATGTTTGCACCCAATTTTCATTATGGAGTGGCAATATAATGAAGTAATCAGCTGAATAAATAGTATGTTTGTAAATTACGTTAGATAAGATGCATGTGGTTTATTAGTGCTACAAAAATGCAAATCTGAAAGAAAAGCCAGCATTCAATCGCAACTTTAATTCCTGGGAATAGCATGGAACCCCATAATGGATGGGTCCAGTTGGGACCTCAGTAAGGTTATATATACTTGCTTTTCACCCAAAGAATTTCTATGCAAACAAGACAGAAGGACATTTTAACCAACTGGCTTGACTTCTGTCATTCAAAATCCTCTGTATGTACCTAACTTTGAAAAATTAAACATGCCTACAAAAGTACAAAAAATAAAATCCTAAACACCCCTGTACTCACATTCCAATTGATAATGGCTAATTTTGGGGCACACTTTTTTTTTTTTTTGTCTTTTGTTTATAACATTTAAATCCCTATAAATTGAATGTATGTGACTCGCACTAGCCCTGGTTCCCTTTCTCTCCTCTTTGGAGAGGGCCTTTATTATGGAAATTTGGTGTGGATCCTTCTAGTCTCTTTTAAATATTTTCCCAAATATCCACTATATATAGAATAGCTTTTGGCACCTCGTCTCATATTGTGCATATGATTCTGCAACTTGCTTCTGCCCATCAACGATACATTTCTGAGGCCTCTCCATGGTGATTCATAAGACCAATTTCATTTCTTTTATCCTGACATTTTATCCTGGGACATCTATTGCTTTTAATTTATTCTTTTTCTTTTTGAGGAACATTTATATTTTCTCAGTGCTTTTGCAATTGCAAGCAAAACTACACTAAACACCCTTGAAAAAGATCTTGAACATGTGCTCCCTACTTAAGAGCTGGCAAGAATGTTCCTTTCCTCGGGGCGCAGGGAATGCGGTTGCCAGCATTATGACATATCTCGCTGGGTCCAGGTCTCCCTCTCTCTTTCTAAACAGGCATCTCTGATCAAAATAAAGATGGATCCATCAAGTAGAGCAGGATTAGGTCAGCAGTAAATTTCAAGTCATCAGCTTATATGGATGGGGTGCATCAATATCTTTTGGCTTTCTGTAAAAATGCCCTGACACAACAACTTTCTTGTCACACACAATTTGTTAGGCTGCTGTATCCCCTTTGCAAACAACCTCCTTCCTGTTTGCCAGAAGTGGGCAGCTTCTGGGTGGCAGGTTTTCAATTTCTTTTCTCTCTGTCCTTTGCTGTTACAGACACGAAATTTAAAGCAACATCTCAAGGCAACAAATGTGTGGCCCAGAGATAGAGAAATGACATGGGAGTCCAGCAAGACTGCTACATGAGGCAGGTGGAGAGGGTAAATACATTCATATGTATTTGAATGGGACCGAAAAATGCAGAGGGCATATGGGGGGTTTGAAACCGGATCCCTCTGAAACTGGATTTAGAATCCATTTTCTACTATGTGGTCAGGGAGTAACCCTGGATCCCTCTGAAACTGGATTTGAATCCATTTTCTACTATGTAGTCAGGGAGTAACCCTAGAACAGTTACATTATCTCTCTAGGCCTCAGTTTTCTTCTCTGTACAACTGTGAACAACAGCACCTACTTGGAACAGCTGTGGGGATGAGAGGTCATGTGTAAAATTGCCTGGCACTGTGGCCATCAGTAATAATCAATAGGTCTTATGACCATATGACCTGGTTACAAAGGTAAATAAAAGCGAAAACCTTTCTTAGCTAATACAAAGGAGAGCTCAGCATTTTCTGCTTCAGAGCTAAATACTTTCCTTCTGCTTTGATGTCTGAAATTCAAATACATGCTGGGTTCCAGGATTGCCAGGATGGAACCATGGGAAAGGGCAAGAACCTTAAGCCTGGGTTCAGGTAAGGGGTAGAGACTCACTGCACTGCATAAGAGTGAATCCCTCCTCCTCTGAGTTCAGTCTGTTCTTCCACAGAGGGAATGAGGAATAACACCCCTTGTGGCACGCTGTGAGGTTTAGTAAGTTCTCTCAGCGTGCAGTCCCCGCTCCTCACACCTTAGGGTGAACTTTCCTAATTATAAACTCTGATGGCTTTGCTCCTCCACTTCAGACCCTTCGGTGACTTCCACTGCCTCCAGGATAAGGTTCAAGCTCCTCAGCTGGCACTCCAGTGTCCCCCAACTCTGCCCACATCAGACTCCTGCTTACTCCTCCACCACCTCATCCCCTGTCCTCCACCTTGGTCTATGCTCACAACTACTGAATTACACTCGAATCCCTGGAACAAGCTGGGCTCTCTCATGCCTCCATGTTCCTGCCTATGCTGTTCTCCCTTCTCAGACCCCAGGCCCCCGAGAGCTGGGCACTCCCTCTCTTGTTTCCTGTGTGGTCCTCTACCCCACCTTGCAACAGTGCAGGTAGCATGTGCTCAGGTGTTAGCATTCTCCATGGAAACCTGAATTTGTTGTATTGTGTTCATCTCTGTACCAACCAGGGGTCGTGCACAGGGCACAGTGCTGTAGGTAAGCTTGCTGCAGTTTCTTAAGCCTCCTGTTCCAGGTACAATCCCTTGGGCCCATCATGCTTCTCTGTGCATGTGTGGTGCACCCAAGGAAGGCCTGGCAGCTAGCCGAGCTGAGTCTTGATCATTGAACCGTGCTTTTGAGTGTGTAATGGGTAGTGAAGACTCACGGTCCTGGTCCCAGGTGGTTCCTATTGGGGGCAGAGTAGCCAGTCAAGTTCAGACCAGAGGGAGTGTCCAACAGGGGACTTGGCTCTCCTCACATTAAATGAGGGGTTATGTTCAGGTCACAGATTTGGACTAAGTAAAAGGAACGGCATCCACAGCTCCCTTCCTATAGGAGTGCTCGCAAGGGGCCTGCCATCCTGAGTGCTTCCGTATCTCACAGCAGGGGCTTCTCCTGCACTGGGAGGGTCCCCAAACTACCAAGTCACAGGTCTTCTTTCACTGGAGCCCAAGTTTAAGATCCTATGAAGCGATTTTCTTTACCTTGCTGTGCATTTTACTAACGAGGACTGAAAATGGTGAAATAGCTCCATTAATATTTCACAGCTAGGAATGCCTGAAGTGTGTGTGACAGAGAAAGGTGGGTGACCGGGAACCCGAGAACCCCAAGACTTTGGGTCAGTAAGCAGGCAGAGTGGGTCACTCTCCTATGTTAAAATCATTCAGAGGACTTCCTTCTCTTTCCCACATCCAACAAACCTTTTGCAGTCAGACCACGGCTTTGTTCAGAATACAGAGCGAGTACCCTATTCTTCTTAGCATGACAAAATACTTCTAAACATGTCACTTTCTCAACAGAAAGCTTTGTTGAAGTCAGCCACTCGGTTCCACAATGATTGGAAGGAAATCGTGGATGCTATGTTATGAGAAGCACGCAAACTGCTTCAAGGGATGTTCCTCAGCCCAGAGACACGCGGCAAAGCGTCACTCAGCTGCGCGTCCCCTGCTCTGGGATCCAGCATTCATAACCACCACTTACCTGGAGCCAGGCAGACCGAGACCACCCAGGGCAACACAGAGAAGAAACACCTGTGCCCGGGCCCTCCAGGCCCAGGCCCCTGTTTCCATTTTCTTCATGTGTCAGGAGATCCAGAAAGGTTCCCAGAGACATGGAAAGCTGCCCCGTGAGTGCCACCGTCAACTCTTGTCCCCACACAGAACAAACAGCTCAGCAGAGTAAACAGGGCCACCCATGCCGGGAAGCTCCACAGACTGTGCACACACAGAAACTCCCCTGTGACATTCACACCCAGAAAATGATGGAAAACTCCGCAGACCAGCAATCTGGTTTTTATTGTTGTGTGACCGCGTTTGGGTGAGCTGCAGGGAGGTGGGCTGCTAGGGAGGCAGTGAGGATTGTGGCTCTTGGTTCCAACACTCTCGCTGTCACTTGCTGGCTTACTAACCAAGTTCCTTTACTTCTGTGCCCCCATTTCCTCACCTGCTAAATGGTGAGGATTAAATAAGTTAGTGGATGGCAAGTGCTGAGAAGAGGCTCATGTTGAGAGCTGAGCCACTCTCCCTAGGTAGATGCAGGATTTGGAGTTACATGGGCCCATGAATTCCAGTGTTGCCTCTTTTCAGCTATGTGATTTTGAGCTGAGGTCTATAGAGTCCATCTCTCCGAGTTCAAGTTCTTTCTGTTTGATCCACTAGCTGTGTGACCCAGGGTAAATTACTGATCCTCTCTGGTTTACTCATCTCTAAAACAGGAATAATAATAGTGCTCATTTCACAGGGTTGTGGTAAAGATGAAATAAATCTAGATATTCTTTTTTTTTTTTTTTTTTTAAATAGGCACTTCTAATTTCAAGCATTTTAAAATTTTCTAATTGGGGTTTTTAGTTCTACTTCCTGACAAATATGAAACATAATGGGCAACGAAAGCATTCATTTATTTGATGCTTGGGAATGTTTCTGATTCAAGTGATTGTTTCTTTCTCCAGCAAGGATCTTTTTGCATTTTGACAAAGGAAAACTAATATGAAATTTTTTATAGGTGTTTCCTGTTCTAAATGTTATAAGTGGAGACAAAATAAATATTTTACAGACCAAAACATAAATAAATAAATAAGAAATTACACTTACACAAGCACATGTGTCTGCTTCAGAATTTTTCACTGTTGCGAAAAACTGAATTAATACTTTAACACACTGCTTATCTATTGATTAGAAGAAAACTGTGAGTTAATATTAGTGGACTAGCATTAATTATAAAAATTAGACATCTACTACCAGCTTAGGTAATTGGTGGATATAAACCATTTTAAATTAAAAAAGGCAAGATCATATGTATCCAAGGGGGGAACACATGGTACATTTCTGTGTCATAAAAGTACATGAAAAATCCAATACGGGGTTGACTACCTATGCCTTTCACGGGATCATAAATTTTCTGGGTTTTGCATTGTTTTTCATGTTGCTTCATTCTACTGGAACAAAACTTCCCTTTTTTGCTCCTAAAAATGTACCTACATCAAAAACATTATCACAGTGCTAACTTCATTTAAGTTCCCACTGTGTACCTATAACCTATGTGTCAAAAATATATAAATAAAATTTTATTCTAATGGGCCTAAAAAAATTAAAAATCTAGATATTCAAAACACTGAACAATGTCTGACACATATTAGGTGCTCTCTCTATAAATTAGCTGACATTTTATTAATTGAGTCTATTTCATCATATAAAAATTGGAAGAAATAGAGAAAGAATCATGAACTTCATCTGAAAGAACAAGAGACCTCAAATAGCCAAAACAATCCTGAGTAGAAAAAGTGAAACAGGAGGTATCACAATACCAGACATTAAACTATACTACAGAGCAATAGTAACAAAAACAGCATGGTATTGGCACTAAAATAGACAAGCAGGCCAATGGTACAGAATAGAAGACACAGAGACAAAACCACATAAATATAGTCACCTCATACTAGACAAAGGAGCCAAAAATATACAATGAAGAAAAGATAGCCTGTTCAACAAATGGTGCTGGCAAAACTGGAAATCCATGTGCAGTAAAATTAAATTAAATCTGTACCTCTCACCCTGCACAAAACTCAACTCAAAATGGATCAAGGACTTAGGAATTAGACAAGAGACCCTGCACCAAATAGAAGACAAAGTAGGCCCGAATCTTCATCATGTTGGCTTAGGATCAGACTTCCTTGTTACAAGACTCCCAAAGCACAAGAAATCAAAGCAAGAATCAATAAGGGGGATGGACTTAAACTAAAAAGCTTTTTCTCAGCAAAGGATACAGTCAAGAACATGAAGAGAGAGCCTACAGAGTGGGAGAAAATCTTTTCCACATGCACTTCAGATAGAAGCACTTATCTCCAAAATTTATAAAGAACTTACAACACTTTACACCAAAAATACAAAGAACCCAATCAATAAATGGGCCAAGGAACTGGACAGACACTTTACAGAAGAAGACATACAGGCGTTTAATAAATATGTGAAAAAGTGTTGAGCATCTCTAGTAATTAGAGAAATGCAAATTAAAACAACTCTAGGATTTCATCTTACTCCAATTAGAATGGCTTTTATCAAGGACACAAACAATAATAGATGTTGGCGTGGATGTTGGGGAAAAAGGTACACTCATACATTGCTGGTGGAGCTGCAAATTGGTGCAGCCACTCTGGAAAGCAGTGCGGAGAATCCTCAGAAAACTTGGAATGGACCCATCTTTTGACCCAGTTATCCCACTCCTCAGTTTATACCCAAAGGACTTAAAATCAGCAAACTACAGTAACACAGCCACATCAATGTTTATCGCAGCTCAGTTCACAATAGCTAGATTGTGGAACCAACCTAGATGCCCTTCAACAGATGAATGGATAAAGAAACTGTGGTATATATACACACTGGAATACCATTCAGCCATAAAGAAGAATAATATTATCGCATTTGCAAATAAATGGATGGAATTGGAGAATATCATGCTAAGTGAAATAAGCCAATCCCAAAAAATGAAAGGCCGCATGTTTTCCCTGATAACTGGATGATGATATATAATGGGGTTGGGGGCATGGGGAGTGAGAGAAGAATGGAGGAACTTTAGATTATGTAGAAGGAAATGAGAGGGAGGGTGTATGAAAAATGGTGACATGAGACAGACATCATTACCCTATGTACATGCATGATTACATGAATGGTATGAATCTACATCATGCACAACCATAGAAATGAAATGATGTACCCCATTTGTGTACAATGAATCAAAATGCAGTCTGTAAAAAATTAAAGGATAAATACTTTTTAAAAATTGGAAGAGCAATGCCTGCCAATCTCTCACAGTTGGAGAATCAGATGATATAGGAAAGGCAAAAATGTTGCACAAAATAGGCATCAGAGGAAGGCTAAGCATAAGAGGTTAATCATCCAAGTATATGTTGCTGTTGTTATGCACTCTATGCAGAATGTCATTATATTCAGAGAGAAATAGGTGGTTTCCTGCCCTTGTAGATGGTTACTATAGGTAGGTTTATTCCAATATTTGCAAGGGACCTTAAAGACCACAAATGACAATAGACAGCTCCACCTATCACCTGTCACTTCTCCCACATTTGAGTTAGTGGACTCTCACTGTCTTTCCTCTTGTGCTGAGCACAGCTAAGTAGGTGTCCCTCACAAATCCCGTGTCAAACTGTTTTGTCTGAGCCTGGCTGAGTTGCTTCCACCCTCTCTCTCTGTTGTTCTGGGTAGTTCCCAGGCTAGCCCACCATCTCTCACCATGAAATTGACACAAAAGAAAGAATCGCATTGAAGCACCTTTTTTTTTTTTATTTTGATGAAATTTTATCATCCATGCAAACGTCCACCTTCGGCCTCTAGATATGCTTTCTAGATTGCCTGTGACAACACGTGGCCTGGCTATTTTCACATTTGAGTCCCAGCTGGCCAGAGGGTCAGCCCTGATTTTTATGTGGACAAGGTACGACCTGGCCATGGAGAGGAACGCGAGACTGGTATGAGAGAAGCCTGGTGCAAACTCAGAGGTGACATGCAGAGAGGTCTGTGGTTCTCCAAAGCACCTTTCTGACTCCCCAGTATCAACAAAGTCAAGTACAGACTCACTGACCTGCACTGACAAGGCCAATCTGTCCCCGTGAAGGGCTGAGTCCAACTGAGAGATGACCCTCTTCTTGCTGTTGGTACCGCAGGTGTTGGTGATGAACAGAGGTGACATACAAGGCATGAGGGTGGACTACAGAAAGAAGCTGATGCCCTTCAACAGGTAATTTCTCTAAGACTCTGTTTTCTCATCTGTAAAATGGGGGTCATCATTCATTCATACCCACTTCCTAAAGTAGTTTTGAGGTCCAGATGTATAAAACATGAGGCCCCTAACCTTGTTTCTGACCTGAATTGGAGTATTCTCAAGTGCGAGGCCTCCTTCCTCCTGGCTCAGCCCTGCAGTGTCAGCCAGAGCAGGCGGGCTGGGGAAAGACACGTGCGAGGAAGAGTAGCGAGGGATGGGGAAGCCATAGAGGACAACAGTCCCCCAAACACAGAACACAGCCCTGCCACAGGACCTCCCCCAGCACTGTGCCAAGTTGTCATTAGCTCAAGCACAAGGCACTGTCTCACCATGCCCCAGAGGATGCAGCTGGCCTGAACTTTGACATCATTGATTGTGGTAGTTAATCATTTGTAAACAAGCAGAAAATTGAGTTTCAAGAAATATTCCTGTGCCCTCCATGTCAGCCTGCATTGAAGAGAAGCCCAGTCCTCACAAGAAGAGGCTCCCAATGGCCTCCTCTGCCTGAGCTCCTCAAGCGAGACTGGCCCTCAAAGAGGGCAGCCCACGGAGGAAACATGTGTTCTTACCTTGACTTGTGAGCGTGTTGCTTCTCCTGCCCAGAGAAATATGCCACCTGGCTAAATGCAATTCTTTACATAGGTTTTCTACTAACTTCACTCGCACAAGACATCTTTCCCAGTTGACTCCCCTGGAGTTCTTTGGTTCCAGGCTCCAAAAGGTCATCTGGAATCTTAACCTCACAGCACTGCTCCTGGTGGTTTCAGGTGTTGCTCACCTGAGAGGATGCCAGGGGATGGTGGCCTCAGGCTGCAGGGATAATAATACACTTATTTTTCACCGACAAGTTTAGCCATTTACCAGTCTTCCCATTCATCATCTTGTTTAATATTGGCAAGGAGCCAAGAAACTAAAGATCATCTTCCATGCCTCCGGGATGGGCGTTGCCCTCCGGCCCATAGCTGGTCAGCAAATTTATGCTAGATACAGTTCTTTTTTCTCACCCCCAAACTGCTTTCTCAAATTCTGAGGCTTCTCCCTGCTCTTAGACAGTCCCAGGCTTTCCTCTGCCCTTAAAGAGTGCTGTCACTGACATAGGTCTAACATGAAGATCACTCCAGAGCCTTCCTCTGCTCTGGTGTACATTAAATAGATCTAGGGTAAGCCAAAGGGCTCTGCTGGCTTTGCCTGGGTTGCTGTGTTGGTAGGTGGGCAAGGCCTGGAGGATCCAGGAGGGTTGGCCTTACTCACCTGCATGTTGATTCATTCTGTCTCCAGAGGTGCTGGTGCTGGCTATTGACTAAAGTGACGAGTGACTGGGCCACATGTCTCCAAACAGACAAGCTCAGGTTGACCTCATGTTTCCAAGGGCGGCAAGAAAGGACACCCTGCAATGCACCCCACTTTCCCAGCCCCGGCCTGCATTGTGTTTTCAAAAGTTCCATTGACCAGTGAAACAGTCAAGTCCATGCTGAAGAAATGGAGAAGTAGCTCATACCTGATGTGGGATGAAGTCCTCGTAGCTGTGCATGCCACTCTGCAGTTTGCCACAGTCCCGTGTCACAGCAGGTAAAAGCCACTGTGTCTTCTCCATTCTTCCTCCCTCTTTCTGTCCTGGTGATTCAGAAGCATGTGTTCAGATAACAGACTCTTATGTTACAGTCAATTTACATCCCTGAGTCACTGATGGTGATCCATGAAAGACATGTGAGTGAGAATTAAATGTTCATTGCGCTGTCATTAATATTTTATGGTTCGTATCTTACTGCACCCACAAGCACTCTATTCTGACTAGTATACCATTAATGTACTCTTAAGTTGCATGCAAAATTTGGTGTATGTGTGCATTTTTCTGAGGAAAAAGTCAACAACTTTCCTCAAATGCTCAAAAGCATGTGACATTTGAATAAAGTGCAAAGAAAATAAAACATTACCTGAAGAGCTATAACGTTTCCAGTTCACAATCTCATCTGTTATCCCTTTGAAGGAAGAGTGGGGCAGTCTTAGATGATTTAGGAAACAAGAAAGACCGAGATTAGCATTTCATTTCTCCTATGTGTCAGTGTGTATCATGGACAAACCCCTTGAACTCTCTGAGCAATCGTTTCCTTAGTTTCTGTTTCATGCTTGTTGAAATAACGCCTCAATGATCTTTTATTGAGCATCTACTAGTTGCTGGGTACAGGGCTGGGTGACTGGGTATCACAGCAGTGTGATAGACCTTCTCTGTGAATGCTGATGGCCCAGTGAGGCGCCCGCAAAGTAATACTCTATGGTGGTACAGTGTGCTGAGTACAGCCATGGGGGTCACCACCAAGTGTGAGTGTGAGTGTGTGTTCCAGACTGACACTTCCGGGTTAAGGAGGAGTTAGCAATGCAAAGGGAGGACTTGTGGCCCTCCAGAGAGAGAGGGAGAGGCCCAGAGGTGAGAAGTCACACAGGGTCTGCAGGGAACCACAGGCATTCAGACCCGGGAGGGCAGGGCTGATGATATGAATTTTATTCCAAGTGCGGTGTGAGCGGGAGCAGGGGAAGCGGGCAGGAAGGGGTGGCTTGCTTTGCGGGAGAGCTCACTCTTGCTACAGTGTAGAGAATGGATTAGGGGAAGGCAAATGGGAGCGGAGAGGTCTGATAGGAGGCTGCTGTAATAGACGCCGAGAAAGGACGAAGGCCTGCATGGGGGCAGTGCTGGCAGAGCGGAAGCCGAGTGTCCATGTCATGCTGCTGAGTGAAGTCAGTGCCCCACTGTCCATGAAGGCTGCGCAGCTCTGCGCAAATGTGGGATTCCCATGGGGGAGCTCATGGTTCCCTGTTAAGGAAGGTGGACTAAGTCACCAGGGCTGAGCCTGGCCGCCGGGCAGACCTGCGGGTGAGGACACAGGCTCTACCGCCTTCAGGTGAGCTCTGGTCTTCCGGCTCACCTTCCCGGGTTCCCAGAGCACAGGCTCCACCCGCTCCTGTTGCTCCAGTCTTGGTCCGTGTCTGGGAACCCCTGATTTCTAGGTGCTCACTGGAGGATTTTCCTTGAGATCTGGGGCCCCTGACTTAAGAGCTCCTAGCAGATGTCTGGCTGGGATAACTACGTCCTCGGAGGTGGTTATGCATATGGCACCTCCTTACCCCTGGCGTGAAAATGATCACACTGTGTTCAGAACTGTGGTGGGTGGAGAGGGCAGCGTGATCATGGAGGACGGCCCCGGGGGGAAATGATCCAAATGAGAAAAGGAAATAAGTGCCTCTATTCCTGCTAGGAAAATCCGAAGGAGGGGGAGGGAAAATAGTGCCAGCTCAATATTAGGAATAGTCTCATCCTTTGTGCCAAGAGACTAGGTGCACGTGGGCCCCATGTCCCCTTCCTTAGGCTTCAATACATTTCCCAGCACCCCGCCCCAGGCAATTGTACCTGCTCCTATGACTACAGTCTGTCAGTGGAATATAGGGAGAAGCGATGTGTGTCATCTTATGACCGGCCACTGGAAAACCTCCCAAGCACAAACCTACCACCCCTCTTTTCTCATCTGCTCCCTCGTGTGAACACCCTGGTTGACCTCAGGAGCTAGTGTGGAAGAGGGCAGAACCTTTGGCCACCTAGGTTCCAGCATGACTGCATGGAACAGTACCGTCCACCTTCTCCTGATCAGACTATGCACAAGTCAGAAAGAAACTCCTATTGTGCTTAGCCACCCCCATGCAGCCTTTTCCTGCTATGCTGGCAAGCATGACATAAACTAAAACGGCCTCCTGCCATTCCTCTCCTGACGGCATGGCACGCATTCACCGGGAAGGCCATGGTCCAAACAGCCATCTCAGAAGCCAGTGTCCCCGAGGCAGTTCTGGTGGGGGCTGAAAGGCAGTGTCTATTTAGCAGAGGAAGCTCACTGCCCATCAAGGGTTTTGTCTGTGTGTTGACAGGTGTGGGAATGGCGTGTCCTCTGTTACATAGCTCGGCCTATGAAGAACAGGTGATGATTCTGTATAGACCACTACAGTTTTCTTCTATCGCGCATCATCTATGAAGTGCAGACAAGACTTTCTCTCTGGCAGTAACTATACTATGGAGGGACTGTGCCATGGTTTAGGTGTGGTTTGACTGTGTCCCTTAAAGGTTCATGTGCTGAAAGCATGGTTCTCAGCATGTTGGTGGTGAGAGCTACAACCTTTAAGAGGCAGAGCCTAGTAGAAGATTGTTAGGTCATGGGGTAACTGCCCACCTAAGGGACCAATGCTGCTCTCAAGAAGAGGTCAGTTTGTGTGCGTGTGTGTGTGTGTGTGTGTGTGTGTGTGTGTGTGTGAGAGAGAGAGAGAGAGAGAGAGAGAGAGAGAGAGAGAGAGAGAATAGGCTGATATATAGGGAAGCTACCCCATGCAATTGGTCTCTTTTGCAAACAACCAGTTCCTCTTTCGTGTCTCTACCATGTTGTGTCACAGCCTGAGGGACATTAGGACCCTTGCCAGAATACTAGCACCATACTATTTGGACTGTCCAGTCACCAGACTTTAAATCAAATAAATCTCATTTTTTAAAATAAATTACCCAGCCTCTGGTATTTTCTTGTAGCAATATAAACAGAGTACTAAAGATAGATTTAGGACACTGTGGAAAAATATAGTTAAAAAAAAAAAAAAAACAGGAAGCATACCAAGAGCATTTGATCAGTATGACAATGATACTGAGCATAAAATAGCTGGTAGATGCAAGAGGTTAATGGTGTGTTCCAAGGTGAAGGGCTGGTCAGAGTGCTGAGAGGAGAGCACTGTGCAGGTTAGTCTCCATCGCTCAGGACATGCTTACCAAACACAATTGGTAAGACTGGGGAAATAGCTCAATGGTTTAATTTGACATGGTGCTAGTGATTTAGGACCTGGAGTAGGCATGTTGCTTAGATTCTGACTATTAGTAATGGTACTAGTCAGAAAGGACTCAATAGTATATATGAAAAGAGATCAAGAAGGAACCCTAGAAGAAAACAGGTGGACCATGACAGTGATAAAAATCATGCTTTCAGTGGAGTCCCCCATTGGGGGAAATCTTAGACATTGGTCGTGGAGTAGTAGAATCTCCAAGACTTACATGTGCTGGATTCTGTAAGCTGGATGGTTCATAGGACAATCAGCAGTTCTTACTGTCTGTATATAATTACAGGATTAATACTGGAGGCATGATACACTATATTTTCTATTAAACCCTTTTATGGTTCCCCAAAATCTTAGACTATTTAACTGACTTCATGATGCCCATTAACATTGGCATGGTGATGAAATATCTCAAGTCCCACTTAGAGTGCTATGTTTTAGCAAATTTGTATACAAGTATAGGCAATTGGATTTAAAAGAGTAAAATATGAAAAGTACTCATTTTCTATTTCAAATATTTCCACATATACTAGAAAGTTGAGAAGAGGGACAATGAAATTCTACCTGGCATTATGCCACAAAACTACACTGGAGGAATTGATGTAGTTGCACTGATTTTGCAGATTAACTGTAGCAAATGGTGAAGTTGAAGCCATTTTGTTCATCTGTTCATTCACTCACTATAAGATCTAGTTCCAACTACCTTGCTCGCCAAATGAACAATTTCTCAATCTGTCTTCTTCTGATAATCTGAACTTCATACCAATGTGAACTTTGCATCAATTCATTTATACATTCAAAAAATATTTTGTTGATGTCCACTGTGTGCTGGACCAGGCCCCTCACCAAAGTGGATGGTACAGCAATAAATGTTTCCTTTAGCTTCCAGTTTTCATGGAGCTCCCAGGTTCATAGAAGAAATAAACTTAAGTAATGCCACACATGCACAATTATGACTCTGGTCATAATTGGTCATAATTATGGACTTGGGTAACTGTAAGTAGAGAACTTTCCTTATTTTCCTGGGGTGGTGAATCTGAAGAACTTTTTGTATACTTGTGAAGCCCCAAACTAAGGAGTGAAGAGGTCCCAGGGTCAATATTTACATTATGGTGCAATTACTGATGTTACATAGTGTCACACCAAGGTTCTGTAACCTGGTGTTGTCATAAGAAATAACCCTAAGCTTAGTGGTTGAAAACATCAGCTTTGTTATTATTTTTCACAACTCTGTAGGTCAGGCTGGGAATTGCTGAAATGGTCATGTCTGAAATGGTCATGCTGGGTCTAGGATGTCCCAAATGGTCTCTCCACTCACAGGATTATTGATTCAGTTTAGAAGTTTATAGCTGTAATGGTTAACTTGAATTGTCAACTTGATTGGGTTGAGATGCCAATGATTAATAGGCTTCTGGGTGTCAGTGAGGGCATGTCTAGGAATGATTGGAATGTGGGATGGTGAACTGAAGTGGAGCCCCTCCCTAAGTGTGGGCAGCACCACCCAATAGGATGGTGGCTTAATGGAATAAAAGTTGGAAGAACAGTGAAGCAGACGCAGATGCAAGTTTGGCTCTTCTTGAATGGGTTCTCGATTGCTGCTTCAATAGTCTGAGGGTATCAGACTCTTGTTTCTTCACTCTTCCAAAGTGGACTCTGCCAGTGATTCTCTAGGTAGTTTCCAGAAGCCTTGATCTGGGACTAGGGTAGCACTATTGATCCTTCTTGTTCTGGGGCTTCCGCCTTTTGAACTGAGCAGTTGCTGGTTCTTCCAGCTCTCCAGCCTGCAGATGGCCATTGTGGACTATCCAGCTTCTAGTCATGTAAGCCAATCTAATAAATCCCCTTTTATAATCATACTTCCTGATGATTCTGTTCCTCTAGAGAACCCTGACTAATACAACAGCTAAAGGCTGATTTGGGCAGCTTGACTGGGGTCTTGGTTTTCTCCAAGGAAACATTCCACAAGGCCTCTCCACATGGCCTGTCCCACAGAGGAGCTGGACATCTCTCATGACAGTTCAGGGATCCCAACAGTATAAAATCAGAAGCTGCTAAATTCTCTTAGGCTCTAGCCAGAAATGAGTAGAGTAACTTCCCTCACATTCCACTGGTACAAGCACGTCACAGGGTGAGCCCATGGCAATGTGGGAGGAAGCGTCACAGAGGTGGGGTCCCTTGGAAGCCATCCTTGGAAGTCACCACATTCAGGGAGTTCAGGCATTGCTTAGCAAGGAATTTCTTTTTCTTTTTGTCCTCCTCTGTGATCTCTGAACATCCTTTTCTAACTGGGTTGGAAAAATAAATCCTAGGAGGAGAATTCACAGCTTTATAATTTCAACCTTGGCCTGCAATCCCACAGGTGTCCATGCAGATGGCTGGAATCCTCTAAATGCTCCATGACTTCCCAAACAGTGACAATGACCATCATAGCATAAGGATAATCATCGCCCTTTTTAAGCCAGGTTTACCACAAATAGGTGTAACTGTGCGCTCTCCATGGTACTGCCTGGGCCCTCATTTTTTTTTTTTTTCCCAAGCTGCAGTTCTGATCCAAGTGCAGAATCCAACTTTGCAGAACTTTGGGAGAATAAAAAGTGCCTGGCTCCTGGGCTCCCTCACTGCTCCCGAGTGCTCAGCATGTGAGTCTCCGTTTGCCAGGAAGTGTGCTAGGGTGAGGAAGGCAGTGGCCAAGCCTCAGCCACCACTGCCTTGCCAGGCTTCTTGTCAATACCTGTTGACATTTTCCTGAGTAATTGTTCCAGGCACCTCAGTATATTTCTTCATATCACGAGATAGATTACTAAGGCTCTATTGATTTTGTGGTTTCATGTGTGAAAGATCTAATCTTAATCCCCGGTTGTTCATTTCCCTTAACCTTTTAATAACATGATAGGGAGGCAACCTGCCAGAATGGAAATTGTTTCTGAGGCATGTTGTCATAAATATATGCCACAGACTGTTTTATTTTATGGGGGCAGCCATATTTTTTGAAATAATAATAATGGTAAAATTTGTATGGTGTATTGCCGTTTACAAAGCACTTTTCCATATCAACTCATTTAATCCTGACAGCAGTCCTGATAGGTTGGAGTTATTTCATTTATTTTGATTTATTTATTCTCTGAGTCTTTCTACAACATGAATTATTATTATGAACTGCTGTGTTGCAGATGAGAAACCTGCATTGCCCAAGGTCACCCAGCTCTTAAATGTAGGGTTTAGACTCAGGGAGCAACGTTCTTCAATGCTGGTGCTTCCAGCTGTCACTGTATAACCTTGGATGTGGGACGTAGACTCTCCATGGTTCACTTCTTTATCTGTAAAACAGAGAAGATACTATCTTTCTGGGATTTTGTAGGGCTTAAGATGATATGTGTAAACCACCTTCCCAGTACCTAGCACCCAGCAAAGGATCAATGAAAGCTAGCTCTTATAATCAAAATAATAATTTTATTATTTCACAAGGGTAGGGTTTGAGTCCAGAATGTCAAACCTCAGTTCTCCATTCTGTTTGCTGAAGAGGAACTAGAATCTTCTCTATGTCTTTCCTTAATTTGTAAAATTCCAGAGGATGACAATAAGCTGAGGGCTCCTGAGGCAACCCTGGGAGTCTCTGTTGATGCTGAGGTGATGTGCAAGGTCACCTGGGGCAGCGATGCCCTGGGGTCAACCTCTCAGGAGCAGCTTCTGGCTCCAGCCATGGAGCCAGACTGTTGGTACCTGTGTCCTGCATTATGAATGTTATGGTTTGGATGTGAGGTGTCCCCCAAAAGCTCACATGTGAGACAATGCTGGAAGGTTCAGAGGAGAAATGATTGGGTGTAAGAATCTTAACTCAGTAATTAATCCCTGATGGGGATTAATTAATAAATTAATTGAAATGGTAGAGTGTGTCTGGAGGAGGTGGGGATTGGGGCATGGCTATGGGATATATATTTTGGGTCTGGAGAGTGGAATCTCTCTCTGCTTCCTGATTGCCATGATATGATCTGCTTCTTGCTGCCACCCTCTCCTGCCATGATGTTCTGCCTCACCTCAAGCCCTGAAGAATGGAGCCAGCCTTCTATGGACTAACACCTCTGAAACTGCAGGCCCTCAAATAAACTTTTCCTCAAATAAACTTTTTTGTGCTGGTTGGGTCATTTAGTCACAGCAGCCAAAAAACTGACTAAAACAATGAGAGACAGATGTTCCCACCAGAGCTCAGAGAAGCCACATTTGGAGAAGTCACACTGCCTTGCTATTTGCTAGATCTGAGGCTTTGAGAAAATCACTTCCTTCACCCCAGCTTCAGTTTTCTCATTTTAAAAATAAACATATTCCCCTGTAATTTGTGTTCCCCAATAGAAATTTAACTAGAGACCAAAATCTAGGCTCAACCCCCTCCCAATTTCCAGTTCCAGCAATGAGGCAGGGAAGGAGGAGAGGACAAGAGACAGAGCATAAAAGAAAAGGTGCTTGTTCTGGAGAGCCCTGGCCTGGTGACTCCTACCTTTCTTCTGAGACTCACATTCAAGGTTCCCACTTCCCAGCATGGAGGCCCATCACCGTGCTGTCCATTCCACAGCTTTCTCTCTAAGCTCCTGGATACCACAGAAACAAATGCATCCCTAGCACCCAAGGCAACCCCCCTCTTTTCCTTCTCACCCCTCTCTTCTTTTCCATTCCCATGACAAAATACCTTATCTTCAAGTTCAAATCTGGGTCCTAAATGTCTTTACTTGGGCCACTTTGGCATATGCTGTTGTTTGGATGGACTTTCTACTTGGACGTTCTCCCTCTGGTGAACTCCTCCCCCTTTTCAAGAACCCTCTCAAACATCACCTCCTTTGAGAAGCCTTCCCTCACTGTACCAAGAAGTAGGGTGCATTCTCTTTGGGCCCCACCACACTCTAACTAGGATAGTACGTACGAGTGTTTGTGTCCCTGTATTGCAACTCCTTGGTAAACTGTCCCTTCTTCTCCCTCTCCCTGTGAACTGCTCCAAGGAAGAGACCCATGTTCTTCATCTTGATACCCCAGCACCCGTAGGAATGACCTTCTCTTGTGACATTCCTTGTTGGTAAGGTTTGTAACCCTGTCAACACAGCTTTATTATTTACTGATTTATTCCTAGACCCAGAGTACTTTAGAACATTGAAAAAGGCATGGCATATCATCCAACCTCTTTATTTTGCTTATAAATTGAGGCTCAGAGAGATAAAGTGATTAACCCGAGGTTGCCCAGCTAGGCAGAAGCAGAGTTGCAAGTCAACATCAGAATCTCTCATTCAGTCCAGGAGCTTTCTCTCTGTCCTCCACGTCCAGTCAACTACATGTGAAGTTCACCTACTAATTTCCAGATGCCCTGCTATGTGCAGGGCAATGGAACTAATATGACATGGTTCATGCTCCAAGGTATTTATAGTCCAGCAGGGAAGCAGAGACCATTTTGCACATCATTCAAACCACCTATGAGGATTTCTGCCACAGAACCACTGATGCACTGACTAGCTCACGAGGGTGCATGGTCACAGGTACCACTGACACTCTTTCAGGAACTCTGCCCTGTCCTCCCCTGCCCCTTGGTCCTACGCCGACAGCTGCTTCTGTCCACATTGTGGCCCCTGCTCGCCCCTATTCTGTGGTTTCTCTGATTCTTCCTCTTGACATTTGGTAACCAGCCTCTTTCATGACTGCAAGCCTCTTCTTAGGCTCTCTCTGTCTTGAAGGAGATACCCTGTGTCAGTTTCCAGCCCCACCGCATCCCACTGCCACCTTCCTTGTCTCCTTCTGCAAAGTCCCAGCACCCACAACAAAATTAACTTGATCTGGACCAATTTCTCAGCCCCTCTGGCAAGTTGGTTTTCTTTTAGGGGAGAATGAATCTGCTAAAGCGTATTTTTCTTGAGATGATGGTTTCCAGTGCAACAAAATTATAGCACCATTTGCAAGATCCAATCTTTGCTCCACCTAAAATGCCATCAGCACAAAGCATGGATGGCTTTGTAGATTGTTATTCTTTGAGTAAGCTCGTGTGGAGTTTGATAAAACCTCTTCCTCATGGTCCATAAACCAGATGTTTCCTCTGAGATAACGTGGTGTTATTAGTAGCAAATCTCATCCACTGATGCCACAGACACTAGCTGAGCTCTCTCTATCCTCTGGTCAGGTAAATCTGAAGTTAAGCTGCGGATTGTATGGATTGAGCTGGGTAGGCCAGGGCCCAGGAGCTTCCCTGCAGGAGGAAATGGGATGATAGTTGTTTCATCACTTTATCCTCATTTTGTCCAGGAAGCATGGGATAGTAATAGAGCAAGGAATTTGGGAACTGTGAGTCAGGGTTCAAGTTCTGGCTGCACCATTTACCTGCACCTTGAACTTCAATGTCTACTTTTATAAAACAGGGTGGAGAGGGGATACATATCACAGGTCTCTTGTAGGTGTCTTATGAGACAAAAGATATGAATGCAAATATGCTAACTGGCCCCATCTCAAATACCATCCTTTATTTAAAAAGGGGGTGCTGGTGATCTGATTATAATGAGGACCCGGGAAAGAAAGGACCTGGTAGAAAGGGGGCAATTGAAAGGAGGAGTAATTCATGAACCAACTAAGGGACTGACTGTTTGGGGATAAGGAGATAGCAGGGCCTGGTCGCAAGCCCAGCAACCATGGCCAGGAGGAACAGACCACCGGGTCTGGAACAGCTCAGAAGCAGCTGGTGGTTGGTTTACGGAGACTGAGGACTGATTTGAAGCAGAACTCTAGTTTGCTAAGACAGGGAGATGATCCATTTTCCTATGGAACGTGGGCTCTTCAGAATACCCTGACCAACCTGCTGGCACCTTGGGGAGGACTCTAGTCTCCCTCCAGCACGTCCATGGACATCACATGCTGGAATTAAATCCTGATGACTGAGGTTGGGTTCTCAAGGCCAGGATCCAAAAGGAAAGCTGTGGATCTGGGGGAGACCCATTCTGAGTTGGGGTGGCAAAGCCATCTCCAGACTCCAGCTGCTTCTGGGGTGGGATCTCTAATAACAGGAGCAGATTTAATGAAAATTTTACATTTATGAATTTTATACATATTTTTAATTTTTATATTTGTAAACAAAGGATGCATACTGAAGAAAGTGCTGTTGTAATTTTAGAAGTTGAATTATAAACAGCACATCTCACAGACTGGCTCTGACGTGACCTTTGATTATGGTGTGGCCTTTGGAGGCAAGGGGTGGGTGGCAGTGATGAAGCTGTGATATTGATGGGAGGACAGGCAGAGTGGGAGTGGCTGGGAGGAGGACCATCTGGCCATCTTCCTCCTCCAACTCGTGGAGTGCCCCAGCTTTCTCCCATGCCTTCCGTTTCCAGAATCCCGTTTTGTCCAGACTCAGCTGCGCTGGGTGAAGTGGTCTTGACTTCCCCAACCATTTTCTCACGTCTTTTGAAGACTGCATGGAGTGTAGGATGTGTGATCCTTTTTGATGGCCTCTTCGTCCCTGTTTAAGTACGATAGTGAGTGATTCAAACCTTGTCCAAAGATCAAACTTCTCTGAGAAGGGGATTGACAGGTTTCCCCCAACTGCTTCATCAGGATGCTCTGAAGCTCAGATGGAAAAAATAGTTTATGCTTTTGTCAGATTTGTTTTTTGATACCAAATCCTCTTTTATTTTTTCCAGCTTATACTATCCACTGTCAACAAATAGCTCCTTGTTCCAGGGATAGTTTTCTGTCTTGTTCCTAATCGAGGAGTTCACCTGGTATAATGATGAAGAGGCCAAGTTCTGGAATCAGGGTCAGGAAGTGAATCTCGGGCTTCCAGCTGCTTCTGTGACCTGGTATGTTCTTGGGAACAACAGCAGTTTAAGTCTCATAGGGTTGTTGTGAAAATAATGTGAAATACGCTAGGTAAAATTTCCACATGGGTCTGGCACTGGTGAAATGCTCAATAGCATTTGCAATTGCTAAGACATCTACATGGCACAGAAAACCACTGGCTAACAGCTCCTTTCTTCCTAAAATAGTTACTTTTCTCTGATTAAAAAAGGGGATAGATATAGATATAGTGAATACAGAAAACAACACACACAAAAAATTTCAACACAAAGAATAAAGTGTAAGTCCTATGTATTCTTACTACCTGGATTTCTGGTTTTTTTCCCCCATGCATATATATGAGTATATTTACAAAACCAAATTAGGTCCATAATGCATATGTGATTTTATACTCTGCCACATTGAATGATTACTAAAAGAGTAGCATAGGAAACAGTGGGATAAAATACATGTTCTATAACCTTATTTTAGTGACTGTTTAAATCACCCGTAAGTGTATACTGACTGACATAAAAGAACAGGTAGAAGACATGGTCCCTGTTTGTAAGGAGTGTGTCAATGACCGTGAAGCCACAGCATCCTATTCAATGAATTTAACATTTAGCCAGTCTCATATTACTGGAAATTGAGATTTCTAGTTTTTCTCTATTATACATGAGTGAAGGTCATTTTAACACATATTTGTTTACTACCACAAAAATTCATACCTTTTAAATTTCAGTTTTACATGTGAAAGTACCATGTTGGAGATTATGCATGCCTTTTAAAGTATTTTGATTAAAAAATCTTTGAGTGTTTGATTTAAACACTCCAAGTATATGAGTGAATCTATTTCCTTATATCCTCACCAACACAGATAATCATCTTTTTAATCACTGCTAATCTGATAGGCCAAAAATTAGGTTTGAACTTGGATTTCTTTGATTATAAAAATTTATGCATTTAAAAATGCTTTGTGGTCATTGAACATTGAATTTGTAAAGTATACAGAAAGGTAAAATTTTCAGTGAGTATAATAAGGTGCAGATGAGAAGCTTGTTTTCTCCCAGTCAAGATTCCTGAACCCCAGCGCCAGGGCTGAGCTCTCCAAGGTTAGCATATGGGTAGCATTACTGCCTGGGCGAGGGCTTTATATTGCCAGCTATAGAACAATGCCTGACATGTAGCAGACACTCAATAGATACTTAATAAATGAGTATGCAATTTGCTGAATATCACTGTTTTAGTCAGCTTTTTCACTACTGTGACCAAAGGATCTGGCAACAATTAGAGGAGAAAAATTCAATTTGGGGGCTCATGGTTTCAGAGTTCTCAGTTCATAGATAGCTGATCCATTGCTCTAGGCTCAAGTTGAGGCAGGATGATATGGTGGAAGAGTGTGGCAGAGGAATACAGCTTGGGACATGGCACCAGGAAGGAGAGAGGTGGCGAGGAAAGAGACTCCCCTCACCACAGACAAAGTCTGTACCCCAAAGTCACACCCGCAATAACCAACCTCTTCCAGTCACAGCTTACCTGCTTCAGTTACCACCCAGTTAATTCCCAGTAGAGGATTAATGCACCAATTAGGTTAAACTTTTCATAACCCCATCCTTTCACATCTAGGCTTTCTTGCATTGTCTCACACATGAGCTTTTGGGGACACCTCATCCAAGCAATAACAATCATCATATACATTTTCTGTGAATATGTAAACATCTGCATGCATACTTTCTACAGCACTAGAAGTGGGGACTTACCAAACCCACTCTTCTTTGGTTTGTTTCATTTCAGCATATTTACTACCTTCATTTAAAAAAAATGTTACATAGTACCATCATTTAGTTAATGTGGTCCCTACTGATGGAACATTTAGTTGCTTTCTGTGTCTTGCTATTTTTTATGAGTCTTTTGTAATTTTTCTTCGGGAATTGCTCGTTCACGTCGGTTTCCAACTTCTCTATAAAGTTGTTTCTCTTAGCTTTGAGTTTTCCATATATCCAGGATACCACAACCCTGATCATAATGTGTAATGTAAATACTCCAAGGCCTTTTAATATTACTTATGGTAATTTTGGCTATGAATTTTATAAAATTAGATCTACCCAAATTTTTATAAATATATATTTGTTTGCATTTGGTGTGAGCCTTATGACACGGTGACACATTATACTTTTCTACCTTTATATGAATAGTCATTGATATTTTTCAAACATATTTCCTATTTACATATATTTAATATTTAATTTCTATAGAATTTAATTAATTATATAGTGTGAGGTGGGAATCTAAAATATTTAAGTAGCTTGTACTGTTCCAGTTCTATTCAGTGTAAAGTCTAGTTGATCCACACTGACTTGAATGTATTCACTCTTATGCTCTTTTCTTAGGCTTATTTCTGTGCCTTAGATTCTGTTTCACTAAGCTTTTTATTCTTTGTCCTATGCTCCAATTTTTAAATTATTTTGGATTTACTTTTGGACAAGTTGATCCTCATGACATTAAATTTTTTCTTGAGTATTCTCACATGTACTCTTATAGATAGGGATTAGAATGTGATTGAATATGAAATATGATTGAAGTTATAAAATTGAGATTATGATTGGAATTGCATTAAGTTGTAAATCTATTAGGGAGAACTGATGCATTTATAATGTTGGAACTTTCTTTCTCCATCTCTTCAGTTACTTTATGACCTTTGACAAGGGTTTTATTGTTATGTTTTTTTTTTGTCTAGAATATTAAATTTGTTTCATTTTTAGTATCAAATTTATTCTTGTTTTTTTTGTTATTATGAGCAAAATCCTTTTTTTGCAGTAAGTTTTCTACAGGGTTATTTATAGAAACATAAGAAATATTGATTTATATATATATATATTTAGCTAACCACCTTAATTAATTTTCTGTTTAGTTCTTAAAGCTTCCCATAGATTTTTTTTCCTGTTGGAAAATATTATCTGCAAACATTGGCAGTATTCTCATTTTACATTGTGAAAGCTGTCAGAATCAAAGTGGAGTCACTTGTGTCAAGGCCTAACCACCCCCAATATCACCACACACACACACACACACACACACACACACACACAAACACATATGCACACATGCACAAATACACAATACATATAGGTATGTACATGTATAAATACACATATTTATTTATATATTAAAGCTGGGAGTTCATGAAGGAGGGATTGTCGTGCACATATACTTGATAATATGAACTACTACAAAAGAACCACAGCCTTACACAAAAGCCAACAAAACCTTACACAGAAAATACTTCTGCAAGGACATCTGCCCCATAACTGTTGGTTCAGCCTTGGGCTTGTTATTGATCCTTGAACACCTTGTTATTAATCTTTGTGACCAAGGATTCCTGTCTCTAAATAACTTACAACTTCCTTCTCCTTTGTTTAAAAGTTTCCCTGTGCCCTTCTCTTTGAATACACTCAGGGCTTCCACGACACTTGGGTTCCAGATGGTAATGCTCTCTGCTTACTCCCAAATGGGTATCACTGTTCCCTAGAGACTCTGCTTGTTATGCGGGCTACCAACATTACCTCACATTTTAGATCAACACCCAGAGAGGTGGTATCTGACCCTATTGAGCCTCTGTCTAATTCTAAGGGGGATAGCCTCAAGTTTCACTGTTAAGTTTCAGGTAAGCTTTTGGCTTGAGATAGATGTTCTTTATCATGTGAAGGGAATAGTACCATATTTCTAGTTTCCAATTTTTTTTTTCCTTGAAGAGGTTAATGAGTTTATCAGATGTCTTTTTGGCATCCACTAAGATGACAGAGTCTCTCTTGGTCTATTAATTGCATTCCAAGAATCAACTTTATGTAGTCATGGTTTATAGCTGTGTTTGATTTGCTAATATTTAATTTAGAAATTTCTGATTATCCATTAGAAGGATTAAGCTATAATTTATATTACTTT
Organism: Sciurus vulgaris; assembly: GCF_902686455.1. Classification (NCBI taxonomy): domain Eukaryota; kingdom Metazoa; phylum Chordata; class Mammalia; order Rodentia; family Sciuridae; genus Sciurus; species Sciurus vulgaris. The sequence goes on from NC_136461.1 coordinate 45,707,642, forward strand.
TTTTGATGTCATTACTCTAGCTTTGAAATATGAATTGAGAAATTGTTTTCTCTGTGTGATTCAACAGTGTCATTTTCTGGCTTCAATTTTAGACACTCCAGGCACACCACCTCACTGGCCCTGCCAGTGCTGCCAATGCTGGTCCTTCCACTGACCTCCCCTAATATGAACTGCTCACTTCTTCACACACTGCCTCCTTCTGGTCTCTCCACCGCTCCACAGTATTATCACATGCCTGCATTCATCTGACTGTAGTTTACTTGTCTGTTAGCCACTGCTACCCCATCCCCTGCCACTAGAATCTGAATTTCTTGAAACAGGCAGAGTCAGGTATGCATTTTTAAAAAACTTTTTGAATCACTAGGGCTTATCACAGGACCAAGCACACAGCACATGCTTAATATCTCTTGGTAATAAGAATAAGTCCATGACAGGGTTTTGCTTTCAACTTTGCCAGTGCAGAATCCAGAGGTGTATATGTATACTTCTTTGTCTTTCTTTGACAATAAAATAGAGATAATAATCACTCACTGCCATTTTGCACACTTTTGAGAGTTACTATGCTCTGATAATAGACATAAAAGGATAAAATGTAAAGTGAAAGCATTAAATACATAATAGCTATCAGACTTTCTTTGACAGAAGCAATAGGCAATGTGCATTGAGCATTTACTATGTTCCAAGTATGGAATTATCTAATTTATTTCTCCTAACAGCCTTCAATTTTTACATGGAAATGAACTGAATTTTAGAGAGCTTAGGTGATTTCTTTAAGGTTAAGTTAAACAACTGACAATTCATGGAGCCAGAGATTCTAAACCCAAACTTTCTGAATTCAAAGTCCACCCTCTGGAAACTCTTCCATATTGACTCACGAATAAAGACAGTGTGTATCACTTTCATGAGAAGAGAAACAAATGAGAAGCAGAGAGAACTGATAGAGGTGGCATTTGACCCCATTGACCTCTGTCATCTGATTTTAAGGGGGATAGCCTCAAGTTTCACTGCTAAGTTTCAGGTAAGCTGTTGTCTTGAGATAGATGTTCTTTATCATGTGAAGGGAATAGTACCATAATTCTAGTTTTCAATTATTTTTTCTTAAAGAGGTTAATAAATTTATCAGATGTCTTTTTGGCATCCACTAAGATGACAGAGTCTCTCTTGGTCTATTAATTGCATTCCAAGAATCAACTTTACTTAGTCTTGGTTTACAAAAGAAACTAAGAAAACTTCTTAGGTTTTGCTTAAGTGTTGTGCCAATAGGAAGATAGAAAACTATAAGGTATTTAGCTAACTTGATTTTTCTACGATTCGTCTTTCTTCTGATGAAAGTGGGTCTTATTGCTGAGTGAGACTTCCTTCATTTTTAATTAGTGCTGTGATGTTGCTTCACCCTAAAGGGCTAAGCATGGGCTGCATGGTGGCTGACTGCCACTCTTGTTCCTTCTATGGAGCCGTGAAAGGGCACAAGATAGGTAAGAGGAAACGGCTTTCCTTTAATAGCTAGCTAACTTCCTTGATTCTTAAGTGCATGGCCCTCAGCTATAGGTGAGTGACTTTAACCTACACTCTGACATGAGATAGGCTTCAGGGTTCCTACACTCTCCACCCTAAAACTGGGCGCAGCAGCGGGGCTAAATGTGCAGTATGGGAAAAGACAGCGTGGCATTTTGCTGTTGACAGTATGCCAACTCTACGACCTGTTTCCTGTTCCCCACTCCAGGCTGTGACCCCAGAGTGAGTGATAGAAGTGGCAAGAGGTTGTTCAGAAGATTAAAGACCCAAGTCACCAGAGGCTGCCATCTCGCAAGAATATTTAGACATTTTCCACTTGGCAGTCATTAATATTCTTCAGCAAAGAAGGAACAGAAAGCCTGTTCAAAAGGCTCCCTCTTCAGATCTCTGTACCTTGGAAGATAAAGTGAATGTGAGGGTTTTGTTTTGAAATTAAATATTCATTGGATTGGGTTAGAGCTATTACTGTTCCTGAGAATAAAACTGGATTTTCCCTTTGTTTTAAATAACTATAGTCATTTTACTTAAGAATCAATTTCTGTTCGGCATCAGTCAGGGTAATGCATGGTGTGATTTTTCTAATATAATAGACGGAGCTTGGCATTGAATACAGAAGGGCTCAGAGTATTTTATAGCAGGTGCCTGAGCAATTCGACATTGCACAATCCCTGTCAGGAAGAAACCACGTGGGACAGAGCCCAGAGTCTTGGGATTCAGACCCTGGGATGACGGCAGCCTCTGGGTAGATTTTTGGACCTGTATGTACAGAGCTATGTCATAGCATCTCTGAATTTCAGTTTCCTAACCTGTAAAATGGGAGCACGTGTCCCTCCTCTCATGTTTTGCATATGGATTCAGAAAAGACAGCTAGGAAATGTAGGGATACCCCGTTGGCTCTTCATATTTTAACATAATAGTAAGATTTGGTCACTCAGTGACTTGAAAGTCATTTACATCTGCCCCCCCCCCCCCCCCAAATCTTTCAGGCACTATGGTTCACATTTCCCTTGAATTTAAACATCTCTTAAAAACTATCAAAGCTTTGAAGGTTGATTTCAACGAAACCTGTTTTTATTCCAGGCGTTTTTCCTGCTGTCGCTCTTGAGTAAAACAAAAAAACATTCACTGTCAAAACAACAAGGGTTTGCTCTCAAGCACAAAATGAAAGCAGAGAGGTCTGCCTGACTTATTTTGGCATATGCCTAGCAGTTAAATAGGACACCTTTTAATTTGTCATTTCTTTAAGATCCATGGAGGCTGGCAGAGTAAATCCCCAGTGCTTGGTACAGCTAACCGTGAACTAGTTGGACAAAAAGGTTTCTTCTTTATCCCTCTTCCATGTGTCTTTCCTCCAGGTGCCAATTAAAGTAGTAACTGTGTATTTAGCAATCTAAGCTGGTATAACAACTAATGGATTTTGTTTTAGTTTAGAAATCTAACATATTACTGAGGTCTGGGAATAAGGATAGGTGATCAGTGTTTTTCAACAACCTATATAGACCTATTTAAAACAGTGAATTTCCAAACACTTAAGAAATTATTATCAATTCTAAGTGGAGTCTCAAAATTCAAATCTCAACTTGGCCATTTACTAGCTGGGGAAGTTCATCTCCCTCTCTCTCTCTCTCTTTTATTAGTGCATATTAGTTATATAGAATAGCGAATTTCATTGTAGTATATTTGTATATACATATAACATTTCCATCTGAATCTGTTTCCTTATCTACATATTGGTAATAATGTCCACTCCTTCCAGATTGTTTATAAAATTAACCAACACAATGGACAGAACTTCTAGCACCAATAGTTGCTCTGTAACATCTTGAGTTATTCAACCCAGGATTTATCACTTCTTACTGTATGGGAGTTGTTTCTTTCATCTGTTCCAAATTTATTTTGCTGTAATGTAAACCAGTTCTCTCATTTTCTCAAAGTTGGTGAAAACATCTGTTTAATACTTTCTGTATAACAAGGCCAGATTGAGGGTTTGTGTTTCTGCAATCATTAACATAACCATTCCTAAACAGAAGTGGTTTTTGGCATCTCAATAACCTAATTGTAGTCTGTAATCTGGTTGATTATTGGATGGATAAACTGATGTAGTTAAAAAAGGAGATAAAAACCACACAAACACACATATATACACATACATATATATATATATACACACATATACATATATAGATTTTTTTCTGTTCTTTCATACACATTAAAGTAAAAATTCAGCTTCAGACATTTTTTCTTGACATGAATGTGTGGAGAACGTGAAGGAACATAAATGCTTTAAGGGACTTAAGGCAGATGACCTTCAAATGAAAGGAGGGAACTCTATCACAGTCTAGGGTCACCTTGGTTTTCCAATCCAGTTTAGTAGATTTTCTTTAAGAAGACACCAATCCACAGGGGGTCATCCCTAATTTTGAAAGTTCCATGCTACCTGAGGTCCAAGCACCATATCTCCCCAGGGTCTGCCTTTCCTAACGTCTTCCGCTCTCGCTCTCGCTAGCAGGGCTGCTTTCAGAAGCACAGGAAGTGCCTGAGTTCAGCTGAAGGCTGAGGGTGGCCTGATCTGATGCCCCAGGCAGGTTTGCTCTCGACCAGGATCAGGGAGGCAGAGGCCAGCCTCCGGGCAGATGGAAACAGAAGTGATTACCTCCTCCAAATCCATTGCCTGATTATCCGGTGGAAACTGATGGAATAAAGCCAGGCTAAACTGTTGTTCTCAAACATGTTTATTTGTAACAGTTTTACATGGCGTGTTACAGAAATTAATGGAAAATTTCTAAAAATTTCGCTGTTCTGTTGAATGCATTGTACATAAAGTTAAAAATAATGTGTCCATATATGTTAACAAACTGTCATCTGAGGTAAAGTTAAAGTAGGTCTAGAAATGTACTGCAACAGTCATTTTCTCTTTCTCATCTTTATTAAAAAAATATGTGTCAGAACGCAGAAATTGAAATGAATCAAACCCACAGAGTAAACATTTTTTTTTTTTTTTTTTTTTTTTAAAGAAGGTGCCTGGTACATTACATGATGGGGTTTCAGTAGACACTGGGATGAGTACAAGTTATCAAAAAAGTGTTGCGGCATGTAAAGATTGAAGAGCTATGGGGATGGGGACAGAACGACAGGTGGCATTTCCCTGGTTCAAAATTTAAAGTGACAAATTTAGTGCTAGTGAAGGATGAGGAATTAACAGTTGCGTACATGGATTTTTCTATTGATCTAACCAGAACTGTGCAGACTCCTCATGCTCTTTTGGTATTGGCACCTCAGCTCTTGTGTGGAAATGTCACTGTATTCCTGGGATAGGGTACGGTGTTTCTGGGCTCACCCAACAGCGCTTGGAAAAAAAAAATCAGAATTCTGCCAATGAGAATATAGATGGCAGTTTAAAATCTTAACTTTATTTCCCCCTTTAATGCATCATATGGGCATCTTCTCTAAGCTCAGAGCCAGTTACATTTTCAAGCATGTTCAATGAATGATGACAAGCCATTGGCCCGTCACTCTCTGCTATGAAATTAACTCCGGACAGTGCACTGGAAACATCAGCTAGATTTCACTCTGAATGCATCAGAAGCAACCCAGAGCACTGGCATGATGGTGTGCTACTGTTGGACAAACTCAAGATGACCACGTTGAGGGAGAACATAGCACCACTGGATAGAGTCAGGATTGTGGAGAACAGCAGCTGAGGCAATTTCCCCCCCGGGAACTGCCCACCTTATCAAATTTCCAGAAAGCACAGTCAAACTGGTTTCAGGACAACTCCCCTGCTTATCCCACCTTCCCCCTCTTCTCCTTCATGTGAGAGCGCTGTCTAATTATAGTATGAGCCGGAGGGATCTGGGACCCCAGCTGATGCTAAAGATGGTACATGGCCTTCTTGCTTTTCTGGTTCTTGGAATCTTCCACAATAGGATGACATTGACACATATTATCTAATGGACATTTGGTCAGTTTTTCTACCCCCCCATCTGATTCCAATGACCTGATTGTGATAGCAACAATCACCTTCGTATATCACTTTTTTCTTTCATTTTTTTGAGAATAAAATGTACAATCATTTTATAATTAATCTTCCGAATCATTTTCATTTCTAGTCATATGAAGAGCCAGAGCATACAGGCTTATTTAAATCAGTCAAACCAATGCAAATTCTACTTTTCAAATTTTAAACCAAGTAATAAGAATCATCCCCAATCCAGTGAATCACATGATTCTTTAAAGTTTTCTTCTTAGTGTTAAACCACTAAATTCAACATACTGCAACTGCATAGGAACATTGGGAAAACACGTTGGACCTGTATAACAATCCTCTGTAGGGCAAAAATATATAATTCTTTATGAAAATCATGTGCTGAACATATGAACCGAACACTGCACTTTTGGTCCCATCAATGTAAAAACAGGAAGCTTAAACCCTCTGTTTCGAATAGAGTCTGTGATTTATGGAGGGGGTGGGTGGGTATGGAGAGCAGGGTAAGTATGGGAATCTGAAGGCCAGGCCTTCTAACGGGAGCTGCCTGGTTTCTCTTCTGCACACCGTGTGGGCAGGCTGGTGGAAGGCGGGTCCCCTTCTTTTTCCCCAGCTGCTGATTGGCCAGATGCTCCCGCCGGCTGTCCCTGACCTCCTTCCTAGCATCTGCTCCAGCAGAACATCCAGAAAGTGAGCCCTATCCATCAACGATCACCCCTAACCCTCAGCCTGCCACCTTCTCTACAGTGTAATGGCATGATTAAAAAGCATTTTCATTAACATTTATATTTACAAAAAAAAAAACTGACAATTTTTTTTTTCATTAGAACTCCTTAAAGCCATTTCCCTTAAATATTTAAAGAGTTTAATGGTAAGGTTTTTTTTTTTTTTTTCAAGTTACAAAATAAAAATCCCATTTGAATTTTCGGATGTACAAAAAGAGAGATGAACCATTTTGACCACGGAATCAGTTTGTTCTGCTGAAGGTTTATGTCATCATTGTTCCATCAGAAAGTCAGTGTTTAAGATCCCAAACCACATTACCAGGATTGTACCAGAATTATTTGGCAAATGACTTTTCTTTGAAAATGGCACGTGGAGAAGACACTTGTCTGCATAGTATCTCAGCAGCAAAGTATCGGAAAAATAAAAATATCATTTTTTTGTACTCAGAGTTTAGAACTTCTTAGGAAACCAGACGCATTTTCCATCTTTCTCATCAATGAGATTTGATGTCCTTTCCTACGCACAGAATGAAGGTTCAAACCGAAACTGTCCTTCTTCACCAGGTTGTAGAATAACTAAAGGGTCATTTTGGCAACATTCTTGATCATAACGAATAATCAATCACTTATTTGTCTTGTGATTTCAAGTTAATTACTTCATAATAAGAGGCTTTTTTTTTCCCAGTTAGATTTCTTCACCCATATCTAAAAAAAAGTCAAAAGCAATACAAAAATTTATACACCCATTAATTTTCAAACATGACAAAGAAAGGAAAGGCGGGGGTGGGGGATGGCAGACCAAGCCCTGTGGAGCGTTGGAAACACTCATATGCCAGAAGGCAGATGCATGATGATGATATTGTGGTCACAGAGGACCCCTTGATTTCACCTAAAAGAAGTCAGTGCCAACCTTGTTGCAATTCTTTGATGCCTGTCACTCCAAATTTGCTGTCTCTACAGTGGTCAACAGGTAGAGAAATAAAACAGAATTATGATTTTATATCCCAGGTCATTTTAAACCCAGCTAAGAGAGCTCAGAATATTTGTTGGGTAAGTATTTGCTTGATTTGTGACTTAATGTTGGGTGTTTTATATATATATGTATATATATACTTCTGTGATTTTTTTTTTTTTTTTGTGCTGCCATAGATATCTGCCATTGGTTGCCGAAAATGCTTAGTTCCCTCTTCAGAAGGAGTTCCATCGGGCAATAGTGAATTTCTTTGTGAGATGAGGTGAGGTGAAAGAATACAAGAGAGCCTGTCGCCATGCTGATTCCTGTGCCAGTCTTGAAGTCCCACCACGAGCTCACATCGATGCTACTTCTTAGGTCGGTTGATCTGCGCATAGAGAGGCTCTGGCTCCTGTGGACAGAGGGACAGAATGAGACCTGCCCTTTCCAGGTGGGATGTTCTGGGACAGCTTAAGGCGAGAGGGGTCGAAATTCAAGACAGAAAGGTGACAGTGGATGATGGATGACCTTAGGTTATTTTTGGATTACTCAATCACTGTGCATATCATTTTGGACACTTTTTTTATCACACACACACACACACACACACACACAAAACTACTCACCCAGTTCTGTCCTTGGCTTTTAAGTGGGGACTGCTTTAGCATGATCTAGTGGGTGGAGTTGGACCTGTATCTTGTGTGATATGGGCAAGGCATTTATCCTTTTTGAGTCCCAGCTTCTTCAAGCATGAAATGTAACTAAAACTGCTTTCCCTGGAGAGTTCTTGAGAGAACTAGAAATAATCCATAGAAAACATCCTGCACAAGGCTGGGGAGGATAGGGTCCTCAGAGAATCGTCACAGTCAGGATGGGTCCACGGATACTTGCCCAGCACTGTTTCACGGTGTCTAGTCTAGACCACTAACGTGCTGTTTCAAACTGCACTTGGCTTCCATAAGCAATGGTGAAGGAGTGACCGGCAAGCAAGGGAGACAGAAGGTGGCCTTTAGCTCTTAGTCAAAAGCTTCTAGGGCTTGTTTCCATTTCAACCTGTTGTTTCTGGTTTGGCCATTCATTTGCCTGCCCCCAAGGAGCTATCCCAGGACCCAGGCAGAGGTTTTCACCGGCACAATGCAGGAAACCAACTGCAGATGGGAATGGGTGTCTGTCCCTGTCCAAGCCACATCTGACTTTGGCTCACGTTGAGATGACCCAGTGTGCACTGACCAAGCACATCAGATCCATACTCAAGGCAGGCTCAGGCCCTTCTGCTAAAATTGTGAGCACACTCACATCTTGATTCTGCCATATTTTACATGTTGTTCTACCTCCTGCCAAATGCATGTTAGTCCTTTTTCCTTTGCTCATTTTCTGGAAACTTCAGAATGAATTGGGCATTTTGTGAGCTCCTATTATGTATCTGGCACCATACTAGGTATTTTTAAGTACACTGCCTTTTTAACTCATCACAACCACCTTGGACAGCAGGTGCGCTCTCTTTCCCAAGTCAGAAATCAAGCACAGAGAAGTTAAGTAATTTGCCCATGGTCACAATGCTAATAAGTCTGGAGGCAGGAGACCTGAAAACTGGGCCCAGTGTTTTTCTAGTCTACTACAGCAGCTGCTAAGAGAGACCAACTCATCCGTCCAGCTGTAAAGTGCTTCAGAGTTTACAAAGCACCTTTATGTCTTATTTTATCTACCTAACTGTCCTGGGAGCAGATTTTATTCCTTCCATCTTCATTTTGCAGATAAAAACTCAAGTTCAGAGAGGCTGTGCAGCCCCAAGGTGATGGTGCTGCTTCTCCTGCCTGATGTGTTGTCCTGCTTGCTTTCTATTGCAAAGTAGGGGCCTGGGAGGTAACGCCCAGGCCCACCAGGGCAGAGGTGAGCAATCTGCAGGGGCACTGGCTGTACCCGCCTGGCCCCCTGCACCACACAGTTACTAAGGAACCAGCCAAGAGTAGAACCCAGGGCTGTGCCCCAGGGTGTTTTCCTCCAGGTTTCACTGTTTGGGTTTTTCTGGGAATTCCCTACCCTCAGAAGCACCCTATTTCCCAACCTAACAGTGCTTATAGGTCCCTTTGTGCTTCCCACCCACACACTCATACTGCCCTTGGAAACGGAAAGAAGTGCAATCCTTCTTCCAATGTCCAATGGCTGAAGGTCCCGAAGTCGTTCTTCCACACCCTTCCTCCAGGTCACTGCCTGCCGGCACCTTCTGCCATTTTACATATACAACGCAGACTGTGGTCCTCAAAGAGCGTCCGTTTTGTCAGTGAATGACGGTGACAGTTTATACTTTCTTCACTGTTGTGATCCCTCTGTCCTAAACACTTCTACTTGGCTTCATTCTTTCAAAATCCAATTGATCAAAAAGTATAGCAAGATGATTTATTAAGTACCTGATCTATCTTTGACTGTTTCAAATATCTGTTGTAAAGCTCAAACATGAGCATCACTGTGTGTGTGTGTGTGTGTGTGTGTGTGTGTGTGTGTGTGTGTGTGTGTGTGCGCCCTTTGTGCGTGCTAGAGGTAGAGTAGGGAGAATAAACGAAGAAAAATAGTTAAGCACAGGACTGGGAAGAAACGTTTTCTTTTGCCTACACTGGGCTTCAAGGACGCATCTGCATGTGTCTTGGGTCGACTTTCTCAGCCCATTCTTTCCGGATGCCCTAAGAAGTCAGGCTGGCTTGATCTCACCCTACAATTTGCTCTATTCTAATTTTGGAAACTAATTTATCCAACTGAGAATGACACCTAAAAACAGGGGACGACAGCAGGCGCAGACGGGGTAATTAATGCCACGCTGCATTCACTTTCTGCAGCCGAGATAAATATTCACACATCTCCTGCTTGCCGGAATTTAGCTTCAAATACCCATCACAACAGCGGTACCAACTGCAGTCAACTCTCAATTATCCCCACTAATGAAGGGGAGCAGTGGTGTGGAAAACCCCAAGCAGCAGATAATCCCAAAGTCTGACACCGTGATGCATTATACGTTTTGGCAATAGCTTCACCTTCCTCGTTACAGAACCTTAGACTGTCAGAGCTAGAGGGGAGCTAAGAAATCATTTGATCCAGAAATTTCCAACCTGGTTTCTGGCAAGGTCATGATGGAGTCTTCAAGCTGCTTTCAATATTCCAAAAAGCCTAAATGGAATCATGCAATATCGCAACCCACTGTGGAGTGATTTTTTTTGTTTTTTGGGTGGGGGGATTGTTTTCTTTGGGCAGATAATGACACATCTCTGCCCTGCCTCAAATTTTTCAAAGTCTTGCCATCACCCAGGGGTAAGGTTGGAGCTCTTTAGCTGGGCACACAAGGCCCATTAGTCTTGTAGTCCATTAGAGCTAATAAATACCCCTACTAGACCATGAATCAAAGCTCAACCTTCAGGTTACATAAATCATGTATTAAAAAAAAATCTTTCTTTCTACTTCTGCCAGCATGATCTTTCTGAAATGGATTTGGTCATGCTAGTCTCCTGCCTGAAATGGCCTCCGAACTCAGGAGGATAATGCAAACTCCTTGGGATGGAACACAAGCCTGTCCAATATGGCGCCTCCTTCCCCACCACCCTCACCTACCTCTACTTCCTCCCATGTCCCACCTTCCTGACCCCATTCTGGGTTTTTCCCAGCATGGCAGAATTTTCCCATCTCTGAGACATTGCTCAGACATTTCCTTTGGGCCTTTAGGACATGAGAGTTGGTGCTTTAAGATCTGGCTCAAACAGAAAGTCTTTCCTGGACTTCTCAGCGAGGGGGAGTCTCTGTTCCAGACTCCCGCAGTGCCTCATGTAGATCTCCCTCTCCACTCCTGTCAAGTCATCGCCTAGTGTGTCTGCCCTGAGGTCCAATGCCTTGTACACCAGCAGCCCAAATTCCGAGCAAGAGACATATCCACTAACAACAAAGAACATGCAGGTATAGATGAGTAAATGAATGTCTCTTTTCTTAATGGATGTTGGCAAATGCTTAGGAACTTTAAGCTTCTCTGTGATTTTGACCTGAATATCTTCAGAGAACCACAAGTAAATGGATACCATACAGTAAAAACTAGAACAAAATAAGCCCTCCAGGCTTTTCCCTAAGTTAAATACCCCATGTGCTCAGAGTCTGGAGTTGGGAAGCCCTCAGTTTCTGTTCCTGCTGCCAGTGCCTTGCAGCCTGAGACCCCCTGGAACCACCTGGAGTTGACCAAGTTACCCCTCACTGCAGAGAGGGGAACCAGCGAGCATTTCATCATAGGATGTGGGCTACTGTTAAATGAGTTGGATGAAGGTCAAAAAGTAAGTTTTTCTCTGACTTGGATGATATCACAAAGTGGGGTTAGTTCTACGATGATCTTAATAATTGTTGTCTGAAAGGAAGGATGGAGCAAGGTTAAAGCTGGGGGAGAAGGGGGCTTGGTTATTTTTACATTTTTACAGTTGGGACACTGTTTATGTTTTGCTCATGCTGGGCCATGACTGTGAGTGGCCATGATTTGTCTTGGCCCGTCATCGTCCCTGAGTGGCCCTGTCTGATGCTGACCCATGTGAAGTTATTGATGCTCAACAGAGAACACCAAAACCTGGCTGTCAGGGGCTGTATTCTTCCTTACCATCTCCCACTTAGTAACCCCAGGACTCCTGAGTCCCACTCCCCTGGGTGCCAGAGTCCTCATGAGAGAGTAGACAGAGGTCCCTCTGAAAGAGGAATGGGGAGTAAGGACGAAAGGAGGAAACACAGTGTTCCTCTAGCACACAGGGACCTGGCACAGGGAGATACCCTCAAAAAGACTGGACCCCTTGTGTCTGGATTTGTGTTTTATCCTCCCTTCTCAGAGATGGTTTTAGGCTTAATAATCACCTGTGGGTATCAGTTCAAATTGCTTTTCCTTCATAGCACATAGGTGCATCTGCAAATGGGCTCTCCATTATGAAATATAACAATGGTGCTGGATCAGCCCAGGGAAGTGTGCAGAATGAATGCAGAGTTAATCTAAAGACCTGGCTGCAGGCCCTGTGGATAAGAGACTTCCGCTGTTTGCAGACTGTTCTGTGATTTCTTTAAGTATGAATTATGTGCTCATGTATAGCAGCCGAGTGGACTCAGAGAATTAGAGAAATAATAGCGTATGTTTACAGAAAATTCTACAGGCTACAAAGGACTTTCCCATATCATACCCATGATCCCCCTTGAGCTCCTCACTGGGGTGTACCCTTGGTGCTCCCATCTCCATTTCAGCAAAGAAACCACATTTCCCAGGGTGGTGACGGGCCCAAGGTTGCTCAGACAGCGTAGGGCAGTGCTTAGACACAACCAGTTTCTTGTTCCCCTCTCTCTTTCTTCTTTTTTTTTTTTTTTTTCTTTTCATAAAGGTATTTTTACTATGGTAAAATATAAGTAATATAACACTGGCCATTTTAACCTAGGGTTTGGTGGCATTAATGATGTTGATGATGTCATGTAACCATCACTACTATTTCCAAAACTCCACCGCAAACAAACTCTATACCCATTAAGCAATAACATCCTATTCCTTCCACCCACATCCCCTGGTAACTGCTAATGGACTTTCCTTCTCTATCAACTTACCTATTCCCTTCATTATTTTTAAATCAACCTTATTGAGTTATAATTTATACATAATAAAGTATATTCTTTTAAATGTACCATTTGATAAGTTGTGACAAATCTATTCACGTGTGTGAGCTACAAAACATTTCCTCACCCTAACAACCTCCCTTGTGTCCCTCTCAGTCAATCACATCCCAGGGCCAGCAACTGCAGATCTGTTCCTGATCACTGCAGTCTAGATTGGTTTTTCTAGAGCTTCCTATAATTGTCCCAGGTTTTCTGAGGCCCATTGTCTTGCCCACTGCCACGCATGCCCACTTCTTGAATATCAAACTGCAAGCCCTTGTCTCACAACTCCTGCTCTGGATAAAGAGACTGAGGTGCCTTGTGGGAGAGAGTGGAGAGCCGGGGCGTGGCCCAGGGCTTGGACTTCATTTCTGTCCTGGCTTACTTGTTTCTGTCCCTGTTCCTGGCTCATTGGCATGAACTATAAGGGCAAGTGTTTCCTATATCACATTACAACATGACCCTCTTGGAAGCCACCTAAATTGTTCTTTTGACTATTCCCATTTAATGTTTGTTATGTGTTTTTGGAAAGCTTGGCCACACTGACCAAAGGTATGTCAAAAGACACGTATCTTTACTAGTGAGGAGAAGACACTGCAAGCTGAGAAAGATGGTCTCAGAGGTGAGGTCAAGGTGCACCATGCAGTCTGCTTGCTGAGCGAGCTCATCTATGCCCAGGCTGGGTGAGATCAGTGCCAACCCAAGTCAGGGGCCAGACTGGAGACAGGAGCTGAGCAAAGCTTGAGTCCCTCAGCACCATCCTGTGCAGGCAACAGCTTCAGCCTCATGGTCTTTTAGCTCTAGCATGTGATCAGGTTCAGTGGGGACTTCAACTTTCCAGGCTTGGCAATTGAAGAAAGGTGGTAGAAGGCAGAAGAGCAAAAATGAGACTGGAAACATGCAGAGTTCCATCTGAATCCATGTGTGGGTGAGTGATAGAAAATGCATGGGGTTTTGGAACCATCAAGATTTCAGCAATCCTCCTAAGTACCTGTATGAAGTTAGGCAAGCATTTTCCCTTGCTGGGCCTCAGTTTCCTTATCTGTAAAACCATGTTTGTAATATCTACCGAATGAGATCGTGAGAATAAGTGAGCTCATACAACATGAATGATCTTAAGGGGTAGGAGTCTTTCTTCCCTTCCTTTGTTTTTTCAAGGAAAAATTAAGTTTTGTGATTAGTTTCAACCTAAAAGTCTAGTTGTTAGGGTATAACATTCTTCAAAATTCAGGAGGGATGTAATGATAATACCTTAGAGATGCTGCCAAATGCACTAGTTTCCTAGGGTCTTGAGTACTGAAACCTTCTCAGTGACTACAGAAATGTACCACCTGGTTTCCTGGTGGGTTGGTGTCTACACAAATTCTGATCAATACTGTGTTTCCCCATCAATAACAGCAATGATCATGAGACTAAATGATCTGTTTTGCACATCTTTTTTGACCTGGTCATGTAGCAGATGAGGACATTGATGGTATAGACAACAATTCTCTTTATAACACCAAGACCTTTACAGAATAAGTTCCTGATCACCAGAAAAGGGTCCTGGGAGCTGATGACCTTGGGAACTCTAATAGATCTGTCATAATTTAGGGATTTTTATCTTCTCTGTCAGCAGCTGGGAGTAAGTCTGCCTCAAGAAGAGGTGCTGTTGGAAGATATTGTTTGAGGACTGGTTCTTCTCTGGGTGAACTGGACAAGGTGGAGGGTCCTAAAATATTGAGCTGCAAGGGTCTTTGGAACTTTTTTTTTTTTTAATAGAAGAGGAAACCAAAGGTCAGAAACAAAGCCATCAGTCTCATGTCACATATCTACTATGTCAAAAGGATGCTGCTAAACTCAAGTGGAAAAACTCTGATTCTCTTTGAGTGCTCCCGAGTTACTTAATCTGCATGTAGATTCCAATCCTAGCCCTATTATAATCTTAGGCTTAGGTATTAACCTCTCTACCTTACCTGTCATATATATATATGAACTGATATATATATATATATATATGAACTGATAAAAATATTTAAGAATCATATGAAGATTGAATGAAATGGTGCTAGTAATTTAAAAATATATTTTATTAATAGTATTGGAAGAAAGGCAGCAAGATTACCTCCTGCAGAGTGATTCTAGAAACAGTGAGTATGATCTAACTTAGTGGTCAGTAAACTATGATCTGTTAGCCAATTCTGGCAGCTGCCTGTTTTTGTAAATAATATATTATTAGAACACTGCTACACCCACACACCAATGCTCTGTCTTTTGCTGCAGAACTGTTTCTAGAACAGTAAGAACATGCAATAGGCTGCCAGACCACAAAGCATAAGTAAGCCAGAGTCCACCAAGCTCTGGCCTGGAAGTGTACTCTTTTTCACCCACGGGCTGAAACCCATGTTGGAACCCTCATTTCCAGCCTGGTTTCTCTTTTAACCTTCAGGGGTCGTATCCAGCAGCTTACTGGTGTCTGGACTTTGATGTCTTGTGGACACCTGAAGCTGAGTTGGTCCCAAAGTGAACTTGCCTTCTTCCTGCTCAGCATGCTGCTGTGTTCTGTGGCACAGTGACTGGCACCACTTAGCTTGCCATGTCAGGGAGCTGGGTGTCACTCCAGTTCAGTCCTCTTCCTCACTCCCCATGTCCCTTCTGACTTATCTCCTGCCAATCCAGTTTTTAAATATCTCTTGGTATTGGGCCCACCAGACCCTGGACACCTTGTGCCTGAACTACTTTTAAGTTTCCCAGTTGGGAAAACTAAGCGTGCCCTTTGTGAGGGTCTGAGCAAGTGGGTCACTGTTCCCTCCAAAGCACAGGCTGGGCTTGCCTCTGAATTGTATATCCATGAAGTGGACAGCTTTGGTTTATTATTTTAGCAATTTCTTTAAGGCTCTGTTGTTCAGTTCTATTTAAAACAAGAGGAACAATAATTCATGTATTATTATTTTCAAAGCTTACAAACCACTTGCATATTCATGATATTGTGTGATTCTTGAATCGGTTGGAAAGGAAGCTGCTGCATTTGTATGTCTCTAGATGAGGGGAGAGATGTTTGCCCCAATTCACCATCTTTGGAACCACATTGAACTCAAGAACCCTGGCTCTGTGTCTGTCTTCTGTCCTTCTGTCCTTCTATCCTTTCACTTTTTCTTCCTTTCTTTGATTCCTCCTCCCAAAGCATCTGAAGTTCAGCTTTATTGTCCCTTGAATGCTAGAAATCTACCAGGTAATACTTCATATGTCATGAGTTCCCACTATGAAGATCAGTATTAAAAAAATGACAGCAACTTATTATTTATGGCAATATCTATTGCTACAAAGGGAGACAGACCAAACAATTCCCATTGTTACAGATGCTACTTTGACTTGACAGCTGGGAAAGTCTGATAGGCAGTTTATTTACTTAGCCATTTAACCAAATAAATGTTTTCATTTTTCTTTCATCTCCTCAAAAGCTAACATTTTGCCCTTAAAATTGCTCCAGCAACACATCAGTGAAGTATAAACTACCTGCCATTCCCACACCAGCCATTATAATATTACTTTGGTTCTTTTTTGCTCCTGTTGATTCAGTCTTTCAAAGACATGTGATTCTCCCAATAGGAAAGTGGAGGCAGGGGGGAGGGAAATAATTGAAGATATTTTCCTTTATTGCTAAAACAGAAATATTTGCGACTGGCCCCAAAGCTTCCACCTGCAGGGACTGAGTCTGTCTGTTTCTCTTACTTTGGTGTGATGCGGCTTTAACTTATCAACAGATGCCATCCCTGCTTACTCAGAACTGTGTGGCTAGTTCTAATAAAAAACAGCTGGAGATAATGGTTGCAAGGGTGATAAGAAGGATGGAACTTGCTTTCCCGCTATATGAAAGCGGAGGGGAAAATAAAGCCACAGACATAACCATTTCTGCATGGGATGTCCTTTCCACGTGTCCAGAAAGGCACTAAGCAATTGCTGTCAGTACATTTCTAGTTGGATGGATGGGTGAAGGGGACAGAGGCAAAAAGATCTCATGTGGATCGTGCTGCTGTTGATGGAGGGACCTAGATAAGTTCATCCAGGCTTCCCCAGTGGGTATTTAGAGGATCTGTCTGCAAGGCTGGCACCAGCCCCTTGGCATGCAATTCGTGATAGGGAACTGTGAAATGGCCAAGCTAAGCTTTCAAAGGGAGAAAATTGCTTCACCAAAGATTACAGTCTGGCTCTCCTCTGGAGCTGGAAGGGATTTATCATGAATTACATGTAAATCTAATACTGCTCATTTTTTGGAAGAGGGAGGTGGCCTGTGAGCCTCAAACTGGGATCATTCTGATTATGGGACCAGGCGATCCAGAGAGCTACCAAGCAGGCTTTTCCTTTTCTCTACCCCGACCCCAAAGCTATTTTGAGGCACATGGAAAGTTAATTATCTGGACATAAAAGGTATCAAATACAACCTCCCAGACAATGGCATTATTCAACAGAAGGGTTAAGTGTCTAAAATCTAAGGTAGTGAAGAAAGTCAACATGTTTTGAACACATGCGTAATAATGATGGCTATGGTGGGATTGCAATGGTGGTGGTGGTTGTGGTACTAGTACTGATGATGGTGGTAAGTGATGGTGGTGGTACTGGTACTAGTGATGGTGGTGATGGTGATGATAATGGTGATGGTGATGATAATGATGGTGGTACTAGTACTGAGATGGTGGTAATGGTGGTGATGATGGTGGCTGTGATGATGATGATGGTGGTGGAGGTAATGACAGCCAACATCTATGGGATGCTTTCTATGTGGCAGACACCATACTAAGAACTCCATTTACATGGCTTTACATACTTCATGTTTAACTCCATGAAACAGACATTAATTTTATCCCTTTTATTGGATGAAGAAAATGAGATTAGGGAATGATTATGAAATCTCAAAAGGGGCACATGACTAAGAGTGGCGGAATAAGATCCTGAACTTGGACAATATTACCCCAGAACCTAGATAATTTGAGTTTGAAGCTGAGCATTCCTTGTCAGTCTCCTTGCTAGAGACTTGATATGTGCAATGTCAGCTAACATCATAGATAATATAAGCCTCTTTTAGCACATGAATAAAACAATACTCAAAAGAAATAATAGCTCTTGTCCAAGACTTCCCACCACAAAGTAGCTGAGTTAGGATTTGAACTCAAGTTCCAAATCCTGAGTTCTTGTCAGTATTCCATGCTATGTCCATTTGCAACTCAGCCATGGCTTGAGGTTCTGGATCACATGTTGGACAGACCAAGCCCCATGAAACGGTTCAGCTTGTAGGATTGCCTTGAGCTGAACAGGCTCATGAAGATAAGTGTTTGATACATTGATCTACAAATGGTATAAGTCATCTTTGTTTTTTAGAAGAACTTCAATTTTGAATGATGTTTACTGTTACCCTGATGAATGGCTTGCCATCTCTACTTCATTCATCAGAATTTTCAAGGCAAGGTTGGGCACATGAATCACAACATATGTAAGGGGTTGGAAACCTCCTGGTCAGTCATCCTGAGAAGTCCTCCCACAATCCCCAACTTTTCTCCTTCCAAGATACAGATTTTACCATTAATAAACCAGCTCCTGAAATAGTCTTGCAAGGCTGAATTTTTAAGCCAGCAGTAGGTGGTTCTGCATGGCATGATATATTGCTACACGTATTGAACTCTTATAATATGTGGCCAAATAGATAGTATGTTAAGTTCTTTAATCATAAAACCTATCAACAAAATGTACTTTCAAAAATACCATTATTAGCTTTCAATAACTGTCAAAATAACCCATGCATGGATAGAGAATGATCCCGAGGTAGTCTCAGATTCCACTTATAAATGGCAGAAACTGTTTACCATTTTAATGGCTCTGATCATGCTGTTCAGGACTTTTAAAAAGGAGCTCTTTGGGTTTGACCTTGTAGTCCTATGTGTTTATGGAAAACTAGGAAAGTATCTGAAATTTGAACACATTTGTCAAGGAGTGACCTCAGAAATCACGTCTGGGTAACAAGGTGTACTTCTATTTTCCAAGAAGGTTCGCTTCATCAGTTCTTCTTTCTTTCGATCAAATCAGATGTATTGAAATTCAAGTGCCAAAAGACACTTGTAGTAAATGTAAGTACACCTCTCTCAAAGCAGCAGCTGATGGGATCTGAAGTGACTCGGTGGCGAATCACACACTACAACACAGGTGCAAAACAGCAGAGCCTCAGAAGTGGCTTTGAATTTCACTGTCACATTAGAAGCCGGTACAGGGCCCTTTCTGGCTGGACGAAAAGGGGCTTCCATGATCTCACACCTCTATCAATCTTATTTCAAGCACTGCTTGGTTTTGCTTCGTAGTCTGGTTTCTTCGTGTGTATGACTAGTGACCTCTTTAGATCTGTGGCATATAGGCAAATGCAGTGACATTTTGCTTCAAAGATTAAAACATCTGGACCACAACTCACTGAGAAATTATCTGTGTGGGTAGAAGGCGCCCATCTCAGAATGCCGATGCTTTTGGAAACTAAATCCGCATCACGCAGTGTTGATCATGCCTCACTCAGCACCCACTCAGAAGTTATCACTGATAAAATAACATGACCATGCCCTGCTTTGTCCCCCAACCCTACCTCCTGGTATATGTCAAAGGTCATT
The DNA here is from genome assembly GCF_902686455.1 of Sciurus vulgaris. Taxonomy (NCBI): domain Eukaryota; kingdom Metazoa; phylum Chordata; class Mammalia; order Rodentia; family Sciuridae; genus Sciurus; species Sciurus vulgaris. The sequence continues at coordinate 45,727,082 of NC_136461.1, forward strand.
CATCCATGAGGAAAAGCAAAGTGAAAAGTAGAAACCAGGCAAGGAGAGATGGTGCAGACACAGGTATGGAGCGCGGGCAAGGAGCGATGGTGCAGACACAGGTAATATGGCGCAGGCAAGGCAACAGCGTACAGAGACTGGGGTTATGTCTGCAGAAACAAGAACAAGCAGAGCAGGCGGGGAAGCAGCTAGTGTAAGGGTGAAGGAGATCAAAAGGACAGATACCTACCCAGACCTGCGCTATCTAGCTACCGGCCTGTGGACTTATATTATCACCACGGGGCTCACCACTGGCTTCACCAAATGGATCACTGGTGGAGGAGGCCTGTGATCCATCAGGCTAGAACACAAGAAGATAAAACTTTTTTTTTTCTCTTTTCGACAACTGAAAATATAAAACAACTTGGAATATATTCATGCAGGACACACAATCGGTTATTTGCTTTCAAGGAGGGCACGATTTTAGTTGGAGGATGCCACCCCACAAATGCAACTGCTCTTCACCACTTAAAAAAGGGACAGCATTCTGCAGCTGACTCAGTTGAATATAAAACAAAGCCCCTTCAGCAGCCCTTTAGAACCTGAGCTAAGCCAGTGTTCTCTTCCACGTAGGCATCCTTGGGCACCGTCCGTTCCCGATATGGAAGGTTTAATTTTAAGGGAAATCAGCACAGAAACAATAAACCATTCACTTACAGCTTCTTGATCTTCACTTTTGCTGGGACTTTCAAAGCCCTCTTCAAAGATATCATCTGTGGTCGGATCGCTGGCGTGGGATGCAGATGATTTGGATGGAGAGCTCTGCCTAGGGGCTGGGGTTGGAGCTACACGGAGACCATGCAAAAAGAGGAAACGTCATAAGTGCATGACTGCAACCAGATATCCCACAGAAACCTCAGGGATCTGCTTGCATTTGGAAAATTCACAGGATTCTTCTCCCCAGCCCAAGCTAAATCAGTGAAACATTCCAACTCCTCCTCTATACATGCTTATCTTCTCACACATCTTAAGGAAGGAGCTTATCCACACTGATGGGTAAGGTAGCAATTCTCAAGGGATGGTCCCTGAACCCGCAGCAGGAACATCTTCTGGAAATGTTAGGGATGCCTTCCCTAGATCTACCAAGTCAGAAGCTGGTTTACCAGCCCTTTCCAGATGATTCTGATGCTGGGCTGGTTGGCTAGGTTTCTTTTTTCATCAGAGGACACATTCATTGAGTGCTTTTTGTGTCAGACATTGTTAGAAACTATACAGACCCTATCCCGGATCCTCATAGAGCCTCTTTGATGTGGACATTATCCTAGTTTTAAAGGTACAGAAAATGAAGCTTGCTTATTTGTTCACAGCAACTGGTAGAACCAGGCTTTGATTCTTGGCATGCAGTAAATAGTCAATAAACACAAGTTGAAGAAAGAGGGTCTCAGAGATCTGGAAGAATGGATGTGGCTGATGGCAGCTTCACAGCTGGTACCTGATTCTGTAAGAAAGTATGGTTACTGTATGACCCTTCTCTCATTTCCCTCCTCCCCCTTGTTCCCAGCTTTATAACCAATATGTACTGGAAATGACTCCACTTTTAGTAATTTCTAATTTGGCATAGAAAAGACCAGTCCCCCTGACTTGACCCTAAGTAAGGAGGTGATACTGATTTAATAGCTGAATTTCAATGGCACTGATAAGACCATCCTGTGGTAGCATTCCAGAACTTAGAAAATCGGGCAGCTTATCAGACAGGGAGGGATTGTAAAACTCAGGGTGTATCTTTTACCCTGATGAACCTATTTGTAGAATAGTGATGCTATTTCAAACCTTTTATTATTCATAATGTGCCAATGAGTCAAATGCAGTGCTGGGCACTTCCCATTTCTAGACTCCCTGATGTAGGCAAATGTAAGGTGCTATTGTGTCCTTTCCCCACCAAGTTATAAAAACTACAGCTCAGAGAGGTGTCGTAGCTTGCCTAGTGTGAAACAATAGCCCTGGAATGTGTCACAGCACTGTTTGACACTGTTCATCCAAATGTGTCTTTCTGTTCCTATTTGAGGCTCACTTTGGGTCCAACCAATCCTCCACTCGAAATTCTCAAGAGAACACTAAGGGAGATAAAGACCAATTTTACTCATCTTCTTTAAAAACAAAATATTAAGTTGCTTCATTTGAAAGAAAGTCTGTAGTGTTTCTTGATATGCTTTGGGAACAAACTAGCTATCGTGGGTTTAAAGCTATATGTAAATACCTGATGGAAAGTGGACATTTAATAAACATTAATTGGATTATGAATTGTGTTTGAAGTGGTTTACTGCTCACTAAAGGCTGAGAACCCAGGCTGAGCTGCCAACTCTGACAGGTATATTGCTCTTACTTACCTAGTGAAATCAATGGGAGACATGATTAGTTTATGCAAGTATACCTTAATCTTTAGAAGGTTTTGTAGAACACTTTTGTACTCTAAAACAGTGTACTCAAGCTCAGGCATTAGGGCAATGTCTCGAGTCATTTTTGACCATTGTGAGAAGAGGGAAGGAATGAAGGGTACTTGCATCTCATGTGATTTGAGGCTAAAATTGCTGCTAAAGTTTCTACAACATGCTAGACTGACCCTTAGGACAAAATAAATTATCTGGTTCCAAATATAAAGTACCAAGGTGGCAAACCCTGTTTTAATTCACAACTAGAGCTAAGTCACCTTTGTTTGGGTCGTTTCATTCTCTACAGCCTTTCCCAAACACCTCCCTAGGCACTGCGCTCGCGTTACTAGAAAGGCAGGGATGATAAAAAGACATTTCCTGTCCTTGAAGAACTTAAATTTCCCTCTGGTTTGTAGCTGGCATACAAGTCCATGGAAAGAGAGATACTGGATTTTGAAAGAAGGTTGCTCATTTATGCGTGGCTGTTATTTCTTTTAGCATTTCATTTTTTATTCATTATTCCTCATTGAAACCCTATATGAGTTAACAGAGATGCCCCCACCATGTGAAACCTGTGGCCTAAGAGCCAGTAGGTTGTTTACACACATCGAAAGCTTCATTTTCAGAACAGCATTCTGAACCTGGCTGAAATGACACAATCTAATTGTATTAACATTAGAATTTTTTGACTATTCACGTCTTGGCCACGCAGTGATCCGTATCACCAGTGACAGTAATGGAAACACCAAGTGCACTGTACCATGAGCCTTTTCTTTCCCTTTCCCAACTGTCAAAGCACAGGCTGAGTCACCAGAACACCTTCCCTGAATTGTGTCAAACAAGCATGCGAGTGCTCAAGTGTATCTGGATTCTGATTTGGGCTGCACAGTTATCTGTTTTCGAGAGGTCTGAAGGGGAGGAGAGGGCTGGGGTGGAATCACCGAGCACTGGACCTATAAGGAAGCAAGCTGCTCCTCCAAGCCAACATCTTGAGTCGCACAGAAGCCACATGCTTGTCCTAAGAAACAGCTTATGGTGGAGAAACCAACATTAGGAACCTGAGCCAGGACCATGCACAAAGTCACTTAACAAATGTGCTAATATGATTTCCAGTTCTATGATGTTTATGTTTTAGTACCTGTGCAAAATCCTTTAAATAGCCCATAGCCTTAGACAGATGAGGAGCGTGAAGCTCATAGAAATACAACTACCTGTCCCGAAGCACAAAACCAGTGAGGAATAAAGATGACCTACAGGTCCCCAGTCCAGAACTTCCTGCTCCACCAGCTTTTCTCCTCAGACTCCCAGAAGCTTTGAGCTTCTAGCACAGCTGGACAAGCCCTTATGGCAGCTGAACCTCACTTCAAATTTTCTCTTGATCTGAATTTTCTATTCTGATCTGTAAACCTTATTCCTAAATACTAAGAATTTGTATTTACCACTGATTTTCATTCCAATAAGCCATACCAACATGTGTGTGTCACAAGCGGGAACATACAGGAATGAATAGATGAAGGAGCAGACTAACAAAAAAGCTGAGAGGCAGAGCGACATGGTGAGAAAACACCAGACTTACATTCCATTCCTCCACTTGGTCCATTATCTGCCAAACAAACCTAACAAAACTTGTCATCAGCGTGGTTATGAGTCTAAAAATAAACCTAGAGCACGTATCATCGGTGCCTGGATCGGCAGCTATTATGATGGCTGGTAGTCATACCAACAGTAGCCCCGATTAGTGCAGAGATGAGTTCCCTTACTCCAGAAGCCCTGTTTCCAGGAACCGGGCATCATGTCATTGGGTTTTACATCTCAAGCAAAAGGCACTCACGTGAGTTGGTCGATGGTGTGGTCGAAGTCACAGGGGTCAAGTTCAACTGGGAGATGTCAAAGTCATCACAGTCGTCTGCATCCTGTGCCACCCCGACTTTGTTGAAGTAACTGGAGAAGGCCTCTGAGGTACAGGTGAGGGAGGGCTGGTCGGGTTTGCGGGAGGGCACGGGTGGAGGCTGGACCATCTGGAAATCCTTAAACATTTCTTTCCCCATTTTCTGCCTGGGCTTGTCGGTCTGTGGACTTGACCTGGTGGAGTCACTCGTGCCTGGGATGGTTGCGAGGGGGGTGAGGGGACCCTGGAACATGGCAGCTGGCAAAGGCATAACAGTTTGTGTGGGCATGAAGGCGGCTGGCGGAAACTGCCCGGCCACAGCTGGCCAGGGCTGCTGAGTGGCAGGAAAGAGACCCGGCTGGCCCCATGCGATGGGCTGAGCCCCCGGCATCACCTGAGCGACTGGTGGCTGAGCACCCATGGCGATCTGCTGTTGGACGAGGGGCTGCTGGCCCCAGAAGGATGGGAGGACGGCGCCCATCGCAACGTAACCTGCAAGTGGGAAAAGAGGCAAGTCAGCCACCCTGGAAGGAAGACCCCTAGATTTAAGTGATTGACAAGCCTATCCATCGCTGGCTAGGTGCCGGGCTGGGTGCCAACAGGAATAAGACAAAAGTCCCTGATCCCATGAACCTGCCTTCCAGAGAACCAGCCAGGGAGATGATTCCTAAGCAGAAACTAGAACGATTGGGGGTGAGTCATGCAGATGCCTGGGGGACAGTAATGCTTGTGTAGTGTTAAAGCTTCCCAACCTCACAGTCTCAGGAACGGGTGTCTCACAGAAGGGACAGAAGACTGGAGAGCTGGTATGCCTGAGTTCTGACCTGGCCTCTCCTTGGACAGTCTAGGCAATCTCTATTGCTTAAGTTGAGAGTCAGGCTCTTTGGTGGTTATAATACCTTCCTCCTCAGCACCAAGGCCATGTGCAAAGTGAAATTTTTAAGGCTTAGGGTAAAATTTCAACACCACTTCTCATCTATGTAACTTGGAGAGCGTTTCTTGGCCTATAAACCTGTAAAATTGGCACAAGATACCTTCTGTCTCACTGGGTGACTTGAACACGAATTGGGATGACATATTTAATGTGCGGAGTACTGCTCCCAACACCAAGACAGTATTCAGTAAATAGCAGCTACTAATATAGTTTGAATCAGAGCCTACAAACTACTTAGTACTTTGCTTGAATATAACTGACATGAAGTAAATAGTGGCTATGGGTATTATTTCTGTATTATCATTGTTATTCCAATTTTAAAGAACTAAAATGAAGATTAGTGTCCATCCAGGGGTACTCTATACAGTAGTATGGGTTGAACACTGTAAAACTCCAGAGCATGTACTCAAATATGAGTTGTACTCTTCTTATCAGCAGAGATATACACATTTTAACAGGAGCACAGGTGAGCTTTATTACAATAATAACAGTAACAGCAATGATTTCTACTTACTAAATACCTAAAATGTGCCAGTATATTGTTTTACATCTTCACAAAATCCCTGCATGGTACGTATTATTATTTCTATTTTCGGGATGAGGAAATTGGTGCTCAGAGAAGAAAAGCCACTTGCTTAGGGTCACATGGGTTGCATGAGGTAAGATCAGGATCTAAAAAGAGGTTGTCTGTCCCCAAAGCCAGTGCTCTTTCCTCTGTGCTAGCCTTTCCCACTAGATGGCCAAGACCACTTTTCGTCTTTCACAGTCCATGGACGTCGCTACCATGGGATGCTGCAGTACACTGCAGGCCCACAGGAAACTCCCATGTGCTTTCAGGGGTTTTCATGCTTCTCAGCGGGCATAATGACCACCTGCCTGTGCAGCTGAGCCTGGGAGACAAGTGGCCACCCAGAAAGAGCTGAGAGCAGAGAATCAAGGCTTGCCTGGCCTCTTAAAACACGTGTCTTCGTGGCTGCCAGAGGAATTTGCAGGTGCAGTACAGTGAGACCAGAACAGGAAGAGGAGTGGATGCCGGGTATCCTAGCAACGTCCAGAGGGGTGGCGGGTGGGTACAGTGCCACTGATCACATCATGGGTCATGGCTCTAATTCTGGTGAGCCTGGGGAAATTGTGTACAGGGTGCTTCACTCCATGGTCCAGTCTCAGATCCACCTGTCCCTCAACTGATCGATATGGGATCCAGTTCATATTCAAAGCCTGGGCATTTTCTGGCAGGGTGTCTAATTTGGCCCACATGTCATGTGTCTCTTGAAAGAAGGCTCCAGGGAGGCACAGGAAACATGGGCTTCTCTCTGATTAATCTAGCAATATTAAATGCCTTTATGGAAAGAGGAAGAGATGTCAACAAATAAAACAGAGAATCTCCTTATGGTGCAGTCCAGCTGCCCTGAGGAGGGTGAAGAGGCATGGCTGATGCCATTTCAAACTTGATACTTGCCTACATCGCTTCACCAATGTACCGACAGATGAAGAATTCTGCCACTTTGTTTTTCTTGTTTTCAGATTTACTTTGATATGGCTCAATTCTTCTCAATGGGAGCTCTACTGCCCCCTAGAGATGATTAGGGAAACTTGAATGGGGGTTTTGGTTGTCATGGTAACTGGAGCAGGTGGACCCTATTGGCATTCCAGGGCCCCCCAGCATTGGCAGTAGACATCCTATAAAGTATGGGGTTAATGCACACAACACAGAATTTCTCCAAATCCTATTTATGATTATTTGAGCCTAGAATTGATTTTGAATTACATGGAAATTCAGTTTCTTTGCACAGTTTTCATGTACTTAATTTCCTAGGAATGTAACAAGTGTGTACATTGAGGGGAAATTGTATTTTGTTTTGTTTGGAACACTCAGGAGTTGTCCACCATTTGGGGAAAGGGCAGTCCCTGAGAGGAACACTGCTCAGGGTGGCTGAACCCACATGACACTTGTGTGACAGCCTGCACATGTAGCTGTAGATTCCAGTGGTGATTTTATTTACAGGTATGTGCATCTGATTATTTACTGTATCTTCTTATATGCTCATGCCTGAGTATTTCCTTACAGTAATAACTGTTTTTCATTATACATTAGCTTTCTTTTATTTCTACTTTATGTTATCATGAGGACATTGTACTGATTTTTGAAAACCTGTGTAGGTAGGTTACCTTGTTATCTATGAATTTCATTTTAAGTTTGTAATGGTTAATTTGAATTGTCAACTTGGTTGGATTAAGAGATGCAAATGATTAAGAGGATTCTGGGTGTGTCAATGAAGGTGTGTCTAAGAATGATTGGAATGTGGGATACACACCCTAAGCATGGGCAGTACTGCCCAATAGGACGAAATAAAAGTTGGAAGAACAAGGAAGCAGATGCAGATGCAAGCTTGACTCTTCTTGAATGAGTTCTTGATCATCTGAAGATATCGGACTCTTGCTTCTTCACTCTTCCAAAGCGGACTCTGCCAGTGATTCTCCAGGTAGTTTCTAGAAGCTTTGGTCTCAGATTAGAGTAGCACTGTTGATCCCTCTTGTTCTGGGGCTTCAGCCTCTTGGACTGCACAGCTACTGGTTCTTCCATCTCTCCAGCCTACCAACAGCCATTGTGGACTATCCAGCTTCTGGTTGTGTAAGGCAATCTAATAAATCCTCTTTTTGTAATCATACTTCCTCTGATTCTGTTCCTCTAGAGAACCCCGAATGATACAAAGTTATTAAAGGAAATATTGCAAATGTTTTATAAAAGGGGGGTGTTGGGTCTCACAGGTGGAGACCAACCCCAGAACTTTCAATGAGCCTGGCCCTGATGCCAACTTTGGTGAATAGGTGGAGACTTCAGTTTCTACTCAGTCTATTTTTTGCTTAGTTTCCATTCCATCCTCCTCAGGGCCAATGTGGATTGTTCTAAAATGCAAATACAGATGTTCCTTGACTTAGGATGGGTTATACTCTAGTAAAGCCAGTGTGTGTTGAAAATTTTATAAGTTGATGCTGCATTCAACCTACCAAACATCTTAGCTTAGCAACACAGTACACTGTAGTGGGTACTCATGATGGCAGGACTGACCAGGAACTGTGACCCCCTATATCTGCCAAGTGTCAGAACAGAGTACCCTATTGCATATTGTCGACCCAGGACAACATCAAAATTCAAAATCAAAGTCCATTTTCTAATGAGTGAGTATTGCCTTCACAGCATCGTAAAGTACAAGAACCTTAAGTCAAAACATTATAAATAAGTTATAAGTCAGGAACCGTCTGCATGGTGCTCATCATCTTGAGCATAAGGCTCAGATGCCATGGCATGGCTTATGAGCCCTTGGTGGTCAGCCCCTCATACTTTATCATCACCATCTTTGATTCCTATCCTCTTTGGCATCTTCTTTCCAGCAGTTGAAAACAATGCCCACCAGTCTCTGTCTCTCTGGTCCACCACCAACTTCTTCATGTGACTGGCCCTGGTCTGCTCTGGGAGACTCAGTTCATGCCCCCTCTGCTGGAAGCTTTTGCTGCCCCCTGGGTGCAGCTGGTCCTTCTCTGAATTTCCACAGTTCTGTGCGCTCACCTCTGCCATGACACTCGACACCAGGTGCTGTAATTGCCTGGTTATTCTGTCTTCCCTCATGAGACAAGAAGCCACTACCTGCCAGCAGGAACCCTTTTTTCTCTGTCCCCGCTATGCCTAGCATGGTTTTGGCATACAAGAGCAGCTCCATAAAGGCTTGACACTGGAGAAAGCCCCAACATTAAGGTGAATGAACCATAGAGGGATCAATGCTGTGTTGCCTTTTTCCAGAAGTACAATGAAACTTGAAGATTCACAAGTGCTGTGAACTTGGTTGATTCTGCTGTTGGTTGCCTTATTGGTGGTGGATTTTTCCCCCTCCCATCTTTTCATTTTTCTTTTGCAAGGAGCTAACAGATGGGTTGTGCACACTTTTTCAAGAGAGAGCTATTAGCATGTCTCTCTGGCTTAATGCCATCTGTTCCAGACCAAAGTACGATATTCAGAAGAGAAAAAGAGAGCACAGGGTAATGGGGTGCCATGTTTGAAAGCTTGCAGGTCCCACTTTTGGAGGGGGTGTCCCTGCAGCCTGAGCTCTCTCTAGGTCTGGGAGCTAAGGCTCTCTGGCCACACTGTGTCATGCAAAGTGTCTGAAGAGATACCTCCACAGCAGGACTATGGTAGCAGTGGACTCAGGGAGCCACTTGGAGCCACTGTGGCCACTTAACAACTTGTTAACCATTTGCTCATTAACGTGCAGTAGCAGAGGAAGGAGGTGCCACGGAGCATCTGCTTATGCATGGAGCTCCGATTAATCACAAACCTCCTTGCTGTGAACAGAAAGGGAACACCTGCATTGCTGCTTTCCAGCTAGGTTTTGAAAGTGTTGAAAATTGCAATTTATAACCAGATGCTGGCTCCTGGTAGCACCCCCATTATTTGGAAAAATAAAAATAAAAAGTAAACTAAATTATAAGAAACACACTGAAAACTAAGGGATTTCAGTGTTTATATAGAATTTGTATGGTATACCGCTTATGCACGTGGTCTGGTTCAACTCATTCAATTATTCAAAAATAGATCTACTGGGTGCCTGACTCTATTTTAGTCCCTGGAAATCCTTGCCTCGGTGAGGCTTACACTTGGGGGAGGCTGATTGTTGCAAGAAGCTTCTAGGGCAGTTGTGACTGCTCTCTCTTTCATTTGTAGGGATGAACAGCAGCTCCTGGAGAAGAAGACTTGCCGTAGCTGGTGAGCCGCAGAGCCGGTGCCCTGGTGAGCAGCATGCAAACATCTATTAAATGACTCCTTGTTAACACTGCCAGGCTCTGTTAGACACGTTTCACTACATGCACTCACCCCTGTGATTCTCACAACAGCTCTAGGAAGCAAAATATGATCATCCCCATTGTACAGGTAAGTTCCTCGAGGCTCACAAGAGATACAATCATCTAATTACATAGCTGGTTAGGGGCAGACCCTGTTTTCATACAAGTATCTTGTCCATGGTGCCCAGGATGAAGGAAAAAATACAGGGTAGACTAGAACATATTTTATTCTATTTTAGAAGTCATAATAATAACAAAACAACAACACAACAGCAGCAACATATTGTACATTGTATCTATGCGTGCCAGCATTTTTAAGGTGCTTAATTTTATTTTCTCATTTAATTTTCAAAATATTGTTGCAAGGTAAGTATTACTTTTTCAATCCAGATATAAAGATGAAGGAAGTCTGACTGATAGGTTCAGTAATTTGTCCAGGAATCTAAACCTTATTTTTTAAAGTGGTTCAGCTGGCATGGTGGTGTGCACCTTTAGCCCCAGCTACTCAGAAGGCTGAAGCAGGAGGATTACTTGAGCCCAGGAGTTCAAGACCAGCCAGGGCAACATAGTGAGAACCTGTCTGAACACAAAAGCAACAACAGCAACAACAAAAAAGGCTGAGCCAGGATGGAAACGCTGCCCATCAGATTCAAAAGCCCTCCACTGTATGATACAGCCCAGTTCATGGCTCCGTCTCCCTATCACTGGCTCAGCAATCAGTGGTAGGTAGATGAAAATGTAATAGCTATAGGGGTTTTTAAGACCAGTTGAGGGAAGAAAAGGGGAAGATAGTTTAACACAACTGAAGCATATCATATATATATATCTTAAGTAGAGTAAGAAAGTAAAAATATGCTAATGGAAATTAGTTTTAGACTCATGTTCTAAAAATTGAAATCTTGGATGTAGTTGATCAATTTTCTTTTTATAATAACTGGAAGAAGTAGCTTGTCCACTGTTTGCAGTGGGGCTGGCTAATAGTGAGACTAAAATTCTTAATCTGAAATAGGCTGGGGAGAAGGCACAAAGGGGACAGGTACCCAGACAGGTCTTCAGAGTGCTTTAAATGGAACACCAGCACAGGAAGAGACATGAAGTGCATACAGTACCATCTTGTCATTTATAGAAGAAAATGAGGGGTAGGAAGGTGTGGGTAGGTCCTGGCCTGGAATACCCTTGACCCTGACGTGTGCCCCTTCCTGCCCACTGCACAGGAGCCATCTCCCCTGTGCAGGAGAGGCACAGGAGAGGCTATGGTCCCCTGACCATAGCTCCTTGGCTGGGACTCTAGGGCCCCCATACCTTGCTCTGTTTTGCTCTATCCATATATAATCCCTTACCATTTTCTAACATATTATGTAAGTGACTCATTTTTATATTATTGCTTATCTCTGCATAGGAGGTAAGGGTTTGGCCTGTCGTGTACACTGACACACCCCAAGCACCCAGAACAGGAGCTGGCACAGACAGCGCACTCAGGACAATGCCTGAAGATTAGTAAGCCTGGGACCTAGAGTTCCCATCATCTGTCCCAGCATCTTTATAGATGAGGAGGGAAAAAAAAGGCAAACATGGGGATTCTGAAGAGAAGACTCAAGCATAGGAGCATGAACATTTCTGATGGAAGATGTTATTCTCATTTTAAATGATATTTCTATTGCACTAATCCCAGGAGATTTTAATACTCATTTTAGAACAGGAAAATGAGCCACCACCACCATTCCATTTCAGGGATGAGTAAAAAAGAGTTTCAACCGGGAAACTCAGCAAAGAATACATTCCTTGGCTACCTGCAGATTCTAAAATGTAAGTCAAATGGTCACGCACAGCCTCTGCTGCTTCTGAAGGCTCATCAAGATCCCTGGGCTCATGAGGAATAACTGTACTTCAGAACAGAGTATGAATTCTTAATTTGTTTCCAATAAAAGGAAGGTTTATATTTGGTGGCAAGAATTTGCTTCTAACACTATGTAATTAAAAGTAATTATTTATAGAAAAAAAGTACAAGAAGATTTGTATTCTAAAATATTCAAACTCTCATCTGTCATTTATAAGAATAAAGTCAAGAAGGAAAGATAATGGCACAGATTTCAATATGTAGTTAAAGGAAAACACAGAGCTCTTTCAGGCTCCCATGTATGTAAAGAAAAGAACAAATCCACCTTTGGCTACTTCTAAGTAGAGTGGTCTGGCTGCCTGGCTGGAGTGTCTTTTGCCAGGGAAATGACTCCTGGGGCCACCCATTTGTGACCCACCTGTGATACAGTTACTAGTTACCCTCTTTTAAAAGTAATATTTATGTTTTAAGGAATATTTGGAAAACATAAGAAAGATTTTCTAAATCTCTCAGACCCATCACCTTCCCAATTCACTGTCAGCAGTTTGCTCTTGTCCCATAGGGTCCCATGCCACCCTGTATGGGAACCATGCCTTCCTTGTCTAGCACCAAATAAGGCAGATCTCTTCCATCCATCAAGTGTCAGGAGGAGAGCTGGATGCGTCTCTTCTCCTGCTCAGCACCTCCCCTTCCTCTGGCTGAAGAGGATGGAGGAAATGACCTGCATCGATGCCCCTGCTATGTATGTGCCATGTACCCCAACGCTGTCCAGCTGAGTCACCTACAGTCTTCCAGGTGAAAGACATCAGGGAATTTTAGCTAGCAGCATGCCAGAGCTTTGTATGAACCTCCACGCCCCCACCCATAGGGCAGCTTCACCAAGGTTCTGAGGAGCTGCAAGAGAGAAGGAATGGTGGTTTCACAGATGTTTTGGCATAATTCGGTGGCTGGATCCATCTAGCCTTCCTCCCTTCAATGAGTGGAGGCCAAAGCAAGGGCAGCTGGCAGAGAGGGCTTACCTGAGGGTACAGCAGCAGTGCCGAAAGGTACAGAGCCAAACACGTCTGCACTGGCCGGAAGTGTCTGGGATGAAGACGGGATGAAGGCATCACCTGGAGTTGCAGGAGTCTGTGGGACAGAGAGGCAGGGACACATGAGCAGTCATGGCGCACTGCAGGCAGCAGGGGTGAGGCGGGGCCACTACAGAAGCCCGTCCTGGCGCAGGCCACTTACTCGGTGACAGAGACTTCATCTATGGAATGGGAAAATGATAGCTCTAGAGCTGCCATGAGGATTAAAAGAGATCATGCATTTGAAATATTCTTTTATATTAAGTTATAAAATAACTGAGCATAACCACTGAGCATAGCCATCCAGTAGGTGCTCAGAAACAATAACCAGCTTCTCTGTGACTTCATGTGCACTCTGACCTCTTAGAGGGTGCATTCAGGCCATTGGGTTATCACCTAGTATCTGGTCTTTCACCCTTCAGAGGTCATCCTTTAGAAATGAAACACAGCCCCTGAGGACCTACTGTGTGCCAGTTCAGGGTTTGTCATGTAATATGTGGTTAATTACCAGGTGTTGACAAAATGAACAAGGAAAATTCAGCTTACAGGGCACAGGCCCTTGTATCCTGGTGCCCCTAGAATCTTGCCCACATTTTCATTTGCAAAAGGAAGTAAACATTGTCAAGAAGAAAACCAAAGCAACTATGCCTGCACAGTGGAGAACTGTCCAGTGCCTGCCTGGCCCATTTCAGAATTCTAGAAGGTCTGCTGCAGGAACTGGTGGCAAGTTGTGGGTACTGAAATAGAAATGGCAGTTCCTATAGTTTTCACATGACCACACCTGTTTGCAGCAGGCTTTTGCCTACGGAGTATAAGTCTGATGCCATAATATCCTTGTTGGGTTTCCTCCCCCCTTGGAATGGACTGGGGCAAGTAATTAATCCTGAAACCTGGCAATTAGGCAAAGCCATTTTTAGATGAGCAGCTTGCGGGACAAATGACATTGTTCTGAGGATTATTAAATACCCATTTGGGCAGTGCTAGGGTTCAGGGCCAGAAGCACAGCCATGAGCTGCTGTGTTAAGCACTTTTAAGGACTGCTCTCCTCCACCCACGTGACCCTGTGTGAGTCACATGTCCTCCCAGAGCCTCGGTTTGCACATCTGTATAACACAGGGGATAAAGTCGGAAGAGCTCTTCAAACCTTTCTAGCTCCACTGTCCCCCAGTTCTATGACTCTGAGTTTCCTGTTTTCCCCAAATGGAGAGGCTGAGAATCACTAGAGCCACCCAGTAAAGCTTCTCTGGAGACAGGAGCTGTGGCCCCCCACCCCCGCCCCCTGTGGTTGCTCTGGACATCAGGTGTGGGGAGCAGGGCAGCTGTGTCTAGGCTCCCTGGTGACAGCTGTGGGCAGCAGGGTCTTGTGCCATCTGTTCTCGGTGGTGAGGTTACAGCCCTTTCTCTGTGAGGCACATCTCGCCAATGAACCGTAGTACCATCTCTGGGTTTGCACACTGCTCAGTGCCCAGAGGAACACTCCCCTCCCAGCAGCTTCAGCCAGTGCAGCTGCGGCTGACTGCTCCCCACCCACCTCCGGGAACAGGCAGGGAGGAACCAAGAGGCCAGCTCCCTCTTTGCTTTGCAGGGGCTGCAGGGTTGCTTTGGAATGCATACAGCACAGGATTTCTATTTTGCTTTGGTTTTAATTGTTTTCTTCTTTTCATTTTCAAATCTGGGCTCCCTGAAATCTCTGTTTCCTGCAAGCATTGGCTCAGATTCCCTGGCTGGAGCTCTGGCTGGGAATTCACTGCTTCTTGAGAAATTGAGGGGGCACAGGTCATGGTCTGCAAGGCTACCTGGCAGCAGATTAGGGAGAAAGGAAAGAAAACACAGGAGGGAGAGGAAGGAAAGAAGGAAAGGGGAAAGGGAAGGGTGGAGACCGTTCCTTTCCTGCTGGCCACCTGTGTTGTGCAGGGGCTCAGGTAAGCACAGACAGATAGATGCCTGATCATGTTTGGTGTCCTGCTGAATTTCTCATTTTTGGTTCTAACCAGATCACATACTCCCTGTGGGCAGGAACTGCATCTTACTCCTGTCTCTCCGAATCCAGCAGAAAAGCAAGCCCCCAGGCCATGTCCTGTAATTGCTTAATGTATGGTCTCAATTATTTCTTAAAACAGAAGCTTCGTATATGGAAAGATATTCCATTCTCTCCCTCTCTCTCTCATTTTCTCTGAGAAAATTAAGGCTCAGCATTGCTGGTTAGCTTGCCCGTGTGACACAGGTTTGAAATTCACAAGCAGGCCTCCCTCTTTTACCCAAGGCTCAGATTCTCCTGACTGAGGAAAGAACAGAAAGGGCTCACAGGGAGATGCATACTTACGGGGGGAGAGGTTATATCAGGAGGCGTGGACATGTCCCCAAAAAGTTCTAATTGGGTCACAGCCTGAAAAGACAAAAAGATAACAATGTAACCAGGAGAGCAGATACTGCCAGACCTGCTTTAACCGTATGAGGAGAAACTTTCTCTCCTTCATCCTGACAGTATGAACGGTAAGTCCTGTTAGTCATTGCCATACCTCGCGATCCCAAGAGCAACACTACAGAGCCTACCATCATGCAGGAGCAGAGGACTCAAACCTTGCTGTGGTATATCTGGCTGTTTATCCAGGCTTGGTCAATGTCACCCACTAGCCACCTCCCATGAGCTAAAAGAGCACTTCACAATTATGTACCATTGCAGGCCAGCACCGCCTCCTTCCCAGCAGGTAAAGGCAAGCCACCGTTCCATCACCGGTCTCTCTCCGAAGTGTACCTATACGTATACAATGTCTTCCATGCGTAAGGACACCAGGGACGATCTCAAGGTCACTTCTCATTACATGCTCCCAACAACACTAACCCTAACAGGTAGAAAGCATTATCCCCATTTTTGCAGATGAATAAACTGATTCTCACAGGGGTGACATCAAGGTCAGTCGGGCCAGATTTGCAATTTTCTGTATCTAGAGTTTGCAGTCAAATACGCACTTCCTGAAAGAGTCCATCTTTGGGATAAGAAAATGTAGTTGGAGGAAAAGAAAACATTTCATTTAATACCAGGAAGGGCATCCAAACAGCCAGCATATACACCATCAATCACTACCAGAAGCTTTGTGCCGGGAGATACTGTACATCTGTCTTCCTGCCCATCATGCAGAAACACCCAAGAAGGCTGGCCAGAGCAGCAGAAGAATCCCTTTAAAATACACTTAGAAATTAATCTGCATCTACTTCCAGCTTCAGAGACCACAGAGAGTGTCTGGCCAAGAATCAAGTGGCCCGACTTAATTAAGAGAAGGACATAATTACATACTTTGTACAAACCTGTCCACTAAGGAAAAACCACTCTCCACTCATCTTCAGATCTTAAGTGATAGCTTCTAATTGAGGAAACCTAAACTCATCACTAATAGCATAGGGAGAGTCCGGTGGCCCTGCCACCCAGGTCCCCTGCATGCAAATTATGCTCTAACCAGGTCCTGGCTGGAGTTCCAGGGTTCACACAAAGAAAGGGACATTCTTTGTTCCTGACAAATGAGCCCTGGGCTCTGGAAAAGGTCCCATGTCTGTGGATATATTGCTGAGGTACCCCTTCCAACCTCTGCAACTCCTCAGAGCTCCTGCTCCCTACTTGGAGGATGGAGATGATAATCTCCTTTCCATAGTTATCGACCATAGTACAGGCTGAGCATCCCTAATCTGAACATCCCAAATCCAAAATGCCTAAAATCCCAAACTTTCTAAGCACTGACATGGAGTCACAGGTGAACTATCCTACACTGCACCCCACGTGATGGGTTGCAGTGGAAACACAGGAGCACTGCATAGCTTGCATAAAATGTCTTTAGGCTGTGTGTACAATGTTTAGGAAACATAAAGGAATTCTGAGTTTAGACTTGAGGGATTTCATTATGTATGCCAGTATTCCAAAATCTAGAACAATCCAAAATCCGAAACACTTCTGGTTGCAGACATATTGGGAAAAGGTCTCAACTTCTAGTAGCTGGACTAGCTTTGAAGTTTGGCTAAGCCTGATTAAAAAGGCACAAAAACTTTCTGCTGGAAGGGAAGAAGCTTAGCCTTCTTTGTTGAATCACTTTCAACTCTTCTCCTTGAGCTTTCAGATTGAATAATAGAGCCTGGCATACCAGAGAGTCCTACAAGCATTAATTTTCTCAGTAATTACACAGTGTTTTTTTCTTTTCTATAGATATTAAACAAGAGTTAGGTGCTGGGTGCTGTGTGAGGTGCTGAGGGCATAATAAGGAGAAATGGCAACCAAGTCCCAAGCCATGGGAACTTATGGTCTGCTGAGGATGAGGATCTACAGATAAAGATTCTTTCAAGGAAAGTGGCAGGCGTGGCAACAGAACTGCAGGGCACATGGTAGCATGCAGAAGCGGACTTCGCCAGCATGGAGCCAATGAATTTAGGGAGGGTTTTCCAAAGGGAGAGCCCAGAACTGAATCCCACAGGAAAAGAACAACTGTCCAGGAAAGAAAGAAGAGAGGAGCTTCCCAGAGCAGCTGGCAGGTGGCACAGCAGCAGTTTGGTATTCCCAGCATGAAGGTGGGGGAGAGCAGTTTGGCAGGGGACAGGGGCAAGGTGACAGAGCGACTTTGTGCATTTCAGTCTTTCCTACTGCCTTTAACAACTGGATTCCCTCTCATGGAGTATCAGATCAGCAGCTGATGGGAATGAGGTGGCTGGCATGCCAGGTGCTCTCCCAAATCTGAAGGGACCCTAAGTGCTTTTCTGGGTTAACCTCCTTCAGCATGCTAGTAATATCTCATATGATTTGGTGAAACTCTGCCAGTCCTTTCAACTCCCTGCCAACTTCCTGAAAGGGCTAATCCTATTTGATGAATTCAAATGTAGCTTCCGGGCTTCCTTGGGATTGGAACTTGATGCTTTTAAAATGGCCCACAACTATTTTCAGTGTTTGGAAAATATTAAGATGAAGTTAATAATTAAGTCACATGATTTACATTTCAAATGCAGCATCCTTTTACTAACATCATAAATATAATTTATTGGCTAATTTTGCTCCTTAAGCACAACTTTTAAAATAACCTTCCTTCTTGAGATATAGGCGCTCCTCTTGCCAGACGATTTTCACTCAAGGATTAAACAAGAAAAACATGGAGAGGCATAAAACATAGATGGTTATTTCATTCCATTGGATTTGCTGTTTAAATAGAGCCCTGAGTTAATTAAATTTTATAGAAAAAGGAGATTCTTGGGCTATAAAATTAAAAATAATCCAAATAACTATGTATGATGGAGAACCTGGGATAGTATCTGTTTTCACGGTCCTCCCCCCGTGTGGATCCCAGTCCTTTTATTTGTAACCTAATAAACAGGGTTCCATCTGAAAATATTATCCTAATTAATCATTTTTAAGGCCTCAAGAGAATAAAACTAACCGTGTACTTTTGTAAAATGCTTTATCACTTGCAAGACAATTTTTAGCACATTATCATCCTATTTGACACTCTGAGTCCCAAGGAGTCGGCAGCACAGGACCATTGCCACAGGCTGCTCTTCCCAGGTGAGCTCACTGAGGCTGAGGGGAAGGGATCTGCCTCTGGACAGTCAGCTAAAAGGCACTAGGATGGACTTGACCCACAGACCAGTCCCTTGTTTATCTACCACTCACCAAGCCCTAGCAAGCCTTGACGAATGGTCAAGTCCTGCTGCACAATACCCTCTGGTCAGAGGCCAGGGATCCTAAGAGGTCTGCGATGATGCACAGCCATTGAAGCCATCTGGAGGGTCAGCTCAAGGTGCCTGCTGGCCCAGAGGAAGGCCCTTTCCCCACTGGCACCTCAAATGCAACTGTAGAGGGCAGATTTTGTCCCCTCTTTATACTACCTACTGGATATTCCCAGTGGTACACAGAGGGACACCAGAAGCTGCCAAGGCCAGTGAAGGAGATGAAAAGGAGCTAGATGTTTAGGAGGTGCCCTTCGATTTCTCCGTCAGGTCTGTCCCTTCCCCAGACAGTCTTTCATATGGACAGGTGATGATTTTCCGGAAAATCTGGAGCACTATGCAACTGCTGCTTAAGATTGGTCTCTTGATCCATCTGTTGCAACCAGACCACTAGGACCCCCTGAGAAGAAATCTGAAGGCGTCAGTGACTGTGACCCCCAAGACATTCTCATGAGCCCATTCCCTAGGTTTTAGCATCAGGAGCATTCCTGAGACCCTTTAAGTAACAAAGGTTCTGGAGTGCCTGTCACGTATCAGCTACTGTGCCTAGAGCGGAGGGAAGACCACAAGCCTTGCGTGAGGCTGTGAGCTGTCTGTTTTACGGACAGACAGACTACAGACACAACAGTGTTGTGGAGGACAGAACCCAGGAGGTTGTGAAGGGAGAGTCTGTCCCAGGGCCTTTGCACATGTCTTCCTCCTCCCTAAAGCACTCATTCCATCCTTCCCCCTTTGTCTTTCTTGTCCATCTTCCAGAACACAAATTAGAAAATAATTTCTTTCCAGGAAGTACTTCCTAACTCAATCTGTACCCCGCCCCGCTGCACAGAACAGCTTCTCTGGTACTCCTGGATGAGTGGTTCTCAGGCTGGGGTGCACAGTGACATCACCTGGGGAAAAACTGCTGCTGCCTGGCCCCACCCTGGAGATTCTGAATTAATTGGGGTGAGGTATCACCTAGTCCACGGAACACTGAAAGCTCTCCTGGTCTTTCTAAATGGCCACCACGGTTGACAATCCCTGTCTGAGAGGCCTCCCAACACCTGGTGTTCGGGAGTGATAATGCTCACCGGCCCGGGCTTCAGCCAATTTGAACAAACGTTGGCGGCTTGCCAGTCCATCTGTACCAGGACATGCACTGGGTGAAGAGCGGCCCTGCCTGTGCTCAGTTTCCAGTGGTGTACTGTGCAGGTCTGAATTCCCGGCCTGCTGGGCTGCCCTGGGCCAGGACACACAGGAAGCTGCTCTACTCTGCCCCGCCCCACACTACCCTAACTCCCGACCCTGCTTTTCCCTTCCCTGCCCTGCCCTATGCAATGTTGTACTAGGTCATTGTTGAGTACAGGGCTCTGTCTTCCTCTCAACTTTCCCTTTAGCATCTGTCAGAATGCCTGGGATGTGACAGGAGCTTCCAAAATTCATTGAATGAAAAGAAGGGGTGCCACCTCTTCTCCAAACCCTGTCCCCCACACGTATGCACACAAGTGTATGCACTCTCACTTTCTGACCTCATGTGGGGCCCGCCCGTAGTTTTCCCGGAAGATTAGAACAGGCCCCCACCGGAACCACAGAGGCAGCTCCTGCCGCTCAACTAGTTCAATGTGAACGTCGGAGAACGACCAGGGGTCAGCAGGAGCCTCAGGGCCTTACCTTGGTTACCTCAAAAACCTCATCCAAGTCCACCGACGGGTTTCCGTTCTGTAACCACAAGGCATGACTGATGAGCATGAAATGAGCAATGGCACAAAGACACACAACCCTCAGCCCGACGGGGCCTGCTCCTCCTTACCAGCGAGGCTGCCGCAAAACGTTCTTCAAAATCCTCGAATGGGTGGCTGTTCTGAAAGCGCAAGGGATGATGAATGAGGATGAAGTGAGTGACACACAAATGACATGGATTTATGAGTTTAATGATGACGGCGTCGATGGTTTACACTCCCACGTGCTCAGGGCGGGAGCTGTCGCCAATGTACTGTGACACGCTCCCGGCAGAGGCAGATGAGAAAACACTGGTCTGGTTAGGAAACACGGCAGTGGCAGATCTGCAAGCTAAAGTCCACCTTCCTGCAATGGCAGATGCTACCCAGCCTGCCTCAGCAGTGTCTATAGACAGAGCACAATGTCCGTACTTCAGATTTTTCTCTTGAGAGAGAAAATGCCACCCTGTGCTTGAGCAAAACTTAGCTCTGCAGCATAGCGTTGCCTGTATCATTGAACACGTTGCCCTCTCTGCTCAAACGCGGCTCCGTCTCATCTCTGCAAGTTCATTGCTCACCAAATTCCTGCAGCCCTGCTGAAAAGCACCTCTAGCATGAAGAATTCCTCCAACCCCTGAGCTGAAAATCCTCCTTCTCCTCAGAATGCTCAGCTGGGTGCTCCCTCAAGCAGGGACCTTGGGGTATTTAATCCCCAATCCCCAGCAGCTGCCCCCGGGTCCAGCACATGCTCAAAAGGATGCGAATGAATGTGCATCTTAGAGGTAGCTGGCAGTTGGCCAAAACTAATTGTTCTCTTAACTTTCTATTTTATTATTTATATTACATGTTACAGATAATGCATATATCTCATATACATGTAAATTTTAATGACCATGTTTTGGTCCATATGTACAAGCTAATTATTCTTTGGATGGTTTCCAAGTAGCATAACATTAACGTAAATTCACAAATATTGGCATTAAAATGGAGCTGTTAGGCAGGAACAGAAATAACTGCATCAAAATTCCTAATTTTGAGGGAGCTTGGAAGAGTGGGGAAACTATTACTATAGTTTTAAAATACTGCTCATTTGCTGGGAACTGCTTTCACCGTGTTTGTAGAAAATGTGACTATTCTCTCAGCCCCAGTTACAGGATGCAGGGTGGAGCAGGAGAGCCAGTATGCCCACGTCTACATCACAGGGCCTCAGACCAACAACCCGTGAGTCCTGCCATCGGCCACCTGTTTCTGCCAGGAACTGGCTCACCATGACATAGCTGTGACTACAATGAGATGAAAAGCCACCACATTAAAATAACCCCCATTATTGTTTGGTCAGACGTGGGGCGTGGTGGTGAGACCGTATTAGTCTAAGTGAGCCTGTAATCTACGGTGTGGCCTAAAAGGTTAAGGTTATGTCGCTACATCCTTTATAAATTCCCACACTTCTAGGGATTTATGGCAGGGCCCCTACCAACTAGCTCTGGGTCATAACTTTTAATAAAAACATTTTTTAGTGTCCAAAATCTCATTACATCTGTCCAATATAAAAAAGCAAATGGCTTCAGAGCATGATGGATGAATTAAATAAATTTGAAAAACAGCCCGTGGTGGAGTCTCATAAAAACCTCACCATGTCCCACATAATGAAAATGTGGGAAGATCACCAGCGTTGGCGTGAGCCTGTCACCTTCCTGGTGACAGAAGAGGTGGCCTTTGGTGAGGGGCAGAGCTGAGGTGGGATGGGTGATTTTAACATGTTCACATGAAGCTGGGTTTGAGTGACGTTTTGGAACCACACAGATGTGGGCCAAGTCCTGCTCATGCTACTTCCTGGTCCTGTGACCCTGAATGAGGCCATTAGTCTCAGTTTTCTCGTTTCTAAAGTGGGGCTGGTAATGATGCCACCCTCTCTGGTTTATCAAGAGGATTAACTGAGATGTGTGTGCACATTTGTTTAGTGTTAGGCACATAGTACATGCTCAATAAATAGTAGCCATTATTTTGTATCTTCTCAACCCTGTAGAATATGTGACTGTTCTCAGTTTTTTTGATTCATTTTAACAAGGGACACACACACACAGTTTTTAATGTTAAAAACTATTATTACATAATATTAGAAATGGAAGTAGCAGCAACAAAAATCTTGCTGGACCCCCTCTTTCATTCAGATACACAACAGACCTGTGAAACAGGATGCCCAACACTTCTGGGATTTCCAGCCTCAGTGCTGAACTGTGTAGCTCATTCTGAATCCCTTATCCTCTCTCTTGTCTTGCTCCTGGCCACAGTCTTGCCTGACCATATTCTTCCCATCTGTGTCTTTTGTACCAGGTGCTGTGTTAACCTTACTGCTCTGACCGACTTGGTCATGGCTTAGGGCTTCTTTCTTCTGTCTGGGCAACTTTCTGTGATGGCACTGAACTCGATCCAGCCAGGGTGAGATCCTTCTAGCCAGTGCCCCTTTCCCCAGCTGGGTCTTACGGTCAGGACCTGAAACGCATTCCCTGGACTCCCCGCTCCTTTCCCACTTCTCCAACTCTTGACTTACCCACACCTTCCACCAGTTTCAGTTCATCTATATTCAAGTCTGAGTGCTTCTGATAGATAGATACACATTTTTTGGTACTATCATAGCACGCATGTAGCTATTCTCCTTTTATACACTCAACCCCATGTCAAATGTTCCCACAACTTCAGTTTCCAATGAGGTAATTTAAAAGAAGATGTTCTCCTGTGGTGTATCAATACAGTTCTACTCTGAATCTTCATGAAGACACTGAGATAAAGTTCCCACGAGGAGGGTCCCTTCCCGTGATCTCTTTTTGGAGCAGTAGGACATTCTTGCTCTGTAACCATGGAAGGTAACAAGTGAGACCAGATCGACATTACTATTACAGCAAAAATGATAGTGGATGAGATGGGGACTGGGGTGAAAATATCAAAAAGGATAAATACTTACTTAGAGCCCAGGCAGAAACAAGCTGTGGTTCTTGGCCACACAGTACAACCCTTTGGGGGAGCCTTCACGAGACTCCTGGTGCCTGAGTCCCATCACCCGAGGTTTGTATTCTATAGGTCTAGGGAGGGGTGTTGCATTCAGTAGTCTTTAAAAGCTCCCCAGGTGATGCTAATGTGCAGCCAGCTTTGTGAATCACTGCGCTGGGGAATGAACTCTCTGTAGGAGTAATCAGTGAATGTCCTACTGGGAAAACTGGAGGCATCTTGATTGATTAGGTAATTGATTAATTAATTCTTCAACAAACGTTCACTGGGTGCTTTCCACATGCATGTCCTAGAGATTCAACAATACACACCACTCCATCTCATCAGCTGAGAGGAGAGCCAGCATGCACAGTCATTGCAATGCAGGGGTGGACGGGACTGGGCGGAGAAGGACACAAGGCTGCTAGATCTAAACTCCGAACTCAGACCCAGGCTGCAAAAGAATGAATTCAATTATACATTTAGAAGTCTCAGGAGAAATGGATTAACTTAGGTGATTTGTAACTGCACTAAGATGGGTCTTATTAAGGATACCTAGTGATTCCAGGCATTCGAATGCATGTTATCTTTCCCTAGTGAATGATTTAACAAGTAAGGCACATGCTAATGAAGACTAATTCCCTCTGGGCTATCGAGCAGTTTATGTTCTATCACCTTTGGCCACGAGTAAGCAGCCACTTTCCTACTGTTTGGCAACTGAAGAACAACAGTGATAGGTGGGAAATAGAAACGATGATACTGATGAATGGCTTCTCTCTAGATGGCACCATCCAACAGAGTGTCCATGGTGACAGAAAGCTTTCTGTCTCGTGCAACATGGTAGCCTTTGAACATTTCAGGTCTGACTAGTGTGACCAATGAACTAAATTTTAAATTTTATTTCGTTCTATTCAGTTTCAATTCAGCCACATGTGACCCGTGCCTAAGACAGCACAACTCTAGATAAAACATGCTAATGAAGTAAAAGATCAAACAAACTGCCAGGGACTGGGTGCTTCCTAAATGCTAGACCTATTCCTTCCTTACATATTCCCCAGTATTCTTTTAAAGAATATCACACATTTGCATTGGCTGGAATTAAACTGAGAGGAGAATTAAATTCTTTGCTGTCTAGACAGTACCATGAAATCAAATTCAGTTTGCAAAAACAGCAACCACCTTCTGGATATGAAGTTTTTCTTCATTGCCTGGGCCTAACTTTGAGCCAGATAGTGTGGGGCTTTTTAAAGAAAGTTAAGATCATGTTTCAAGTGGAAGTTCATGAAGCTCCATCATCACTCCAACAAAGCAGAAGCCCAAACATGCCAGGCCTCCTGAGATGTGGACTTGAGGCTCTTGCTGGGCTCCATTTCATGGTCCAAAGGAGGAACAATTGCTGCTCTGAAGATATGTCTCCACAATGACCAAAAAGTTGCCTCTAATGACTCAAAGTTGGGCCTCACTTTTGTGGTTAATGGCCCTCCTTCCATCAGCTACCATTTAAGAAGAGTCCAAAGGTTGTCTAGGAGGTTGAAGGATAGGGGAAAATGCTTAAATATTATAATGAAAATTTCATCTTCCCTTTGCCTGA
This sequence comes from Sciurus vulgaris, assembly GCF_902686455.1. NCBI lineage: Eukaryota > Metazoa > Chordata > Mammalia > Rodentia > Sciuridae > Sciurus > Sciurus vulgaris. The sequence continues at coordinate 45,752,025 of NC_136461.1, forward strand.
AGTGCTCACAGATGCCATATGTCTACAATTCCTTGGACAATGAACTATTTATGTCACACTTCCTAAAAGTTAAGTTGGTCCTCAAAATGGACTTTCTTAATATGAAGGGAAAGTCAGGAAGGGGACACTGGTGAAAGGAATGTGCTGGTGTCCTTGACAGGCACTGAGGGAAGGGCAGGGTACAGTGGACAAGACTCAGGTCACTAAGCTCACCAGATGGCTCATGAGAATGAATGAGGGGGCCTCTGGGAGAAGTCTCTGACCTTGCATTCCGACCTTTCCAACTTTTCATCTCAAGGAAACCAACTGTCAAGAAGACCAACTGGCTTATCATTAGTCAGTTTTTCATCACTGTGACCAAAAGACCTGACAAGAACAACTTAGAGGAGAAAAAGTTTCTTCTGAGTTCACAGTTTCAGAGGTTCAGCTCGTGGTCGGTCAACCCCATTGCTCTGGGCTGGAGGTGAGTCAGAATAATGTGGCAGAGGAAAGCTGCTCAGCTGGTGGCAGCCAGGAAGCAGAGAGAGAGAGAGAGAGAGAGAGAGAGAGAGAGAGAGAGAGAGAGGGCACTCAAAGAGCAGCCAGGGACAAGATATAATCCTCGAAGTCCTGCCCCCAGTGACCTTATTCCTCAAGCCACATCCTAGCTGCCTATAGTTACTACCCAATAGTCCATTCAAATGATTAATCCATCAAATGGATTAATCCACTGATAAGGTTATAACTCTTTTAACTGTTTCACCTCTGAATATTGCTCTGTTGTCTAACACATGAGCTTTTCAGGGGAAACCTCATATTCAAACCATAAAAGCTGGTATTTGAAAACACTGGACACCTTAACAGTGAGAAATGGGAAGTCAGGGATGGAAAGTAAAAAGTGGAAATCTGAACCTTTGAGTCCAGAGCAATGCTCCATCACTAGCATTTCCTTGGGTCCACACCTTCATTGCTTGAATCTCATTTTCCTCTGCAAAATCGGGATAATGGTGCTTGCAGTGTGAGCTTGCTGAGAGGAAGCGGTGAGAAGACTGGCGTGCACGAACAGCACAGCGACTGAGAGAGCGGAGTCCCAGCAGACGTTAGTTCCCTTTCCAAAGTTCCGTAGGGGAAGAATGGAAGGAGAGGCAGGAGGGAGGAAATAAAGGAGAGGAAGAGAGGGGAAGAGAAAGTGAAAAGAAAGGGAGGAAGGATAGCCGCGGATTGATTTACTTGGTGGGTGCCATGGTTTGAGCGTCTCCTGTGCCCCGCAAGGGTCCCTGAGGCTGTGATACGGGGAGGTGGTGGAACCTCATGAGAGTTGGGCCCTAGGGCAGTGGGGTACGAGGTATTTCTTGTGCAATCTCTTTGGTAGTTCCTCTGTGACCCCTTGCGTTGTTGAGAGAGGATTGTTATAAAAGGAGCAAGCCTGCCCTGGCGGTCCTTTCTCTCTGCTCCTGTCCAAGATGTGACTACTAACTCTGACATATACTTTTGCCATTGTCAGTTTAGCATAAGATCCTCACCAGAACTGAGCTGATGCAGGTGCCATGGCCTTGAACCTCCAAAACTGTGAGCTATATAAACCCTTCCTCTTTATAAGGTTAGTTGTCTCCAGCATTTCATTGTAGTATTGCAACACTGACTAACAGAGTGGAAGAGGGGAAGCTGTGATAGAAGCGTGGGAAACACTGGTTCAGGGAAAGGGGCAAAGTCACCTGGAGAAGAAGCTGAAGGTGCGACAGGGTCTTTCCAGAGAGGACACTGCAACAGGCCCCTGCTCGGGAGCTCCCCAATTTTCAACACTAGCAAGGCTGGTTTTTTGGATGTTTATTCCATTGCTCTGCTCCTGCCACTGCTTCTCTTTCCCTCTCTTCTTCATTTCCATCCTTACCCCTATTTTTGAGCTCAGACAGTGACTCCACATTCTGATGGCCAGATTTTTCTAAAACATATCCAATATATTTTTGAAAATATTCATGAGGATGAGGTTGGCGACAGGATTTGTAGGCGGCTGATGATTATACAATGAGATACCAATAGCTAAAATACAAATGACTAAATAAGCTTCATCTGGGAAAGAGCTACAAATGTCAGGCACTGCTGAGAAATTGTGATGCCTGAGAAATGACTCTGCTATGTTCAGGTCATGGTGCTGGTGTGCTTATGCCTGGCCTAAGACGGCAATACGCAATCATTCGTTCTCATTTGTCTGTTAAGCATCTAGGGGCACAGTCTTGTCTTTTTATTGCATGAGGGAGAAAGAAAACAGGTGATTATCATACAGTTGGTGTTATAAAGGATGATTCATGGAAAACCATTTGTATTTAGTGCCCAGTTAAGAATAGCAACGTGGTTTACACTAGTATTACTAATGTCCTACTACTGGTATTATTACTATTGCTGCTGTTGTTGTTGTTGTTATTATTATTATTATAAAACACTTAGTACCCAGCTCAGTCTTGTTGGGTCAGGGAAGCTGGAAGCAGCAGAGATTTAAGAGGCTAGCAAAGGTGTGTTGGGATTTGACAGTGGTAACACTGTTGTCAGGATGGGTCGGCAATCATAAAAACAGAGATGATGATACAGCTATTTCTATGATTATAGCCAAGATGGGGCTCATGATGGGAATTTCAAAGAAACACTGAAAATCCCAGGGTGGCCCTAATGCTGTGTACGAATGCTGGGAATGCCTGCGTCCTTATACACGCTCCACCTTAAACACGCCTGAACTCTACATTCTGGCCCCAATCCAAGGTCTTATCCTAAAGAGTTGACAGGAGGATTTTAGGCTTTCGTACCCCTTCCTACTTGTGGTTCCCTTGTCAGGGGGAAGGGGCAGCCTGCAAGATGACTCTGCTTCTTCAGTGATTTTTCAACAATCAAACCGATCTGCACAGGTACAAATAAACACAGGCAACTAGAAACCAAAGGGGTTTGGCTTCCAAAAGCTTGCTATGATTTATTTTTAATTATCTCTTCCTTTCTCCCCTCTCCTTTTAAAAATCTATCATTGTAGTTCCACATTAGCAAAAACTCAAGGATTTTTCAAAAACTCCTAACAAGATCTGGCATCAGTTCAGTGCTTTGAAAAGAGAGTGAATTAGATCACAGCAATGTGAAATCGGCTCCTGACAGCCGCTGACAGGAGCCCCGCACACTTTTTGGGAGGAGGGCAGGGAGCTTCTCGAAGAGTCATCTCTTCCCTTGCTGGTGCGCCTTCTTGGAGAGGCCACCGCTGTGGTCCAGATGGTGCCCAAACGGCAACAAGAAATATTGGATGGAGTTGAAATTAAGTGAGAGTAGCAGAGGCTCATGCAAATGTGGAGCAAATCAGAGGCAGTCACAAATGCAGGGATGTCACAGCAAAGGGAAAAATATTCAGGAGGGCTTTGCCTGCTGCTCTGACAGCCGTTCCCTGCAAAATGTTTTTCGTTTGCTTCTCTGGAGGAATGCAGATTTTACAAACTTAGGCATTCATTGCTTTATTTACTTCTTTCTTGCTGGATTTGGTTCTCAAGGGATGAATTTAATAATTAGTAAACTTCTCCTGGATGCTCACTATGAACCAGGCCTTGGGCCAGTACTGGGAGGACTTGGAGCTGTCCCTGAGTGGTCAAGCCAGGGAAACAGAAGACTAACTGAATCAGAGTGCAAGGTGTGCCACAGCTAGGGTACCACATTGAGCATTTCGAGTGCATGGACATTTTCAGTGCTGCACAGTTATTCACTGAACTGAAGACAACTCCATCGTGAAGAGAAAAGAAAGCACTCTGGTTTAATGTGAATAGTATATGACGAGTTCATTCAGTCCTTGAATTTTTCTTTGCATTAGGGCAATGTCCATTTCATAAGACTGTGTTGAAAAGTACCCAGGATAAGACACAGGTGACAGGTCAGGATGATGACTAGCAGACAGTCAGACCTCCATTTGCACCTGCTTATTTGGATCATCTATTAAGTCAACAATTCATCAGACTATCCTTCAGGAGCATAAAGATTTTTGTAGCACGTATCTGATGGCATTTTGAACTGTTTTCGGAATTGCAGAAGAGACTATGGAAATCTCCAAGCTAACTCAACCCCGTATGTATATTTTTTAATGAAGATATTGAGGCCTCCAACTGTCTCAAAATCCTGACAGTGGCAGATTTGGGATGGCATGCCAGGTTACAATCTCCTAGTCTAGTTCCTTTTTCACTCCATCAGGATTCCTCTCACAGTTGTACATTAAGAGGAGGAAGGAGTTAGAGCAGAGAAACCTGGCTCACATCTCACAACAAAAAATGAAGAGCCCAAGGTAACTTTGGCTCACTCATGGAGGACGGGGGCCGGGAGGCAGGGGGAACTGCTACCTAATAGTGTTCTGAGAATCAATGAGGCAATATTCACCAAGAGGCCAGAATCAGAAGACAGCAAGAAGGTTTGAAGTCCAGGTTTGAAGACTGCTATCTTCAACTGTCTCTGATGGATTGCTCAATTTAGAAAGTTCTTAACTTCGTGTCATAATTTCAGCCACCCTCTTAATAGGTCTGTAAGTATGTTTTTTCACCCTTTGAGAACTCAGCATTGTGTATTACCTCCAACTGGTTGTCTTTTCCACCCACATTCATTGAGACAGCTATAACACATCCCCAGAAACTTGGATCTAGTCACTTGTTCAGTCTTCCTCCATGACCCTCGGGATAGATTAGACGATCCCCTCTGAGTATCACACATGTCTAATTATAATGCTGATCACCTCACTGTTTCATTCGAGACTACGACCTTGTACATTCCTTGCATGAGAAACTGCCTTAATCATCGCTGTATTCCAAACTCCTCCATATCCCAGTGGTTAGTGCACAGAGGAAGATTACATTGAATTGATACATTTTTTAAAAAATGTAAAGAATAAATGGATGAACTAGCTTATACAATAGAATGGAAAACTGAACAGGAGAAACTTGGCGACAGCATGACTTATTATATGGAGGGTATGGTGGTCCACATGGTGTTTTCAAATGCTCAGAGTGTATGTGCACTTGTGTGTGCATGCACACACAGGCACACGCATATTCACAGATACTTGGCATTTGCTATTTTAAATTCCAGAAAGAATATCATATCCCTCCTGTCATTTGACTTAATACAGTCTCATAATTAGGGTAAATGGTCCTGGTTCTAATTTCAAAAATACTAGGGAGAAATTTCAGGAAAAGTTGTAAGATCACAGATACAATGCACTTTCAGTCCTCGTAATGTCTGTGAGACATTTTTGTCTAGCCCTTCAAGATTTTCCTGTTACTAAGACCCATCAGTGGATCAAAGATGGCAAAAATCTGAGATATTATTCATTTCTGAAAGTCCTGCCAGTACCTAATCTTATCACCCCTTTGGTTGCTAGCAATTGAAGTAATTGTATCCTACACTTATTGGTCTCTCAAATTTAACGTGTTCAAGGAACTTTTAATCTTCCTAAATCTGTTATTTTCTTGTCTTCTGGTTTCTATAAAGGCCACCAACTCAAATCTATTTGCTAAAGCCTCAAATGTACAAGGTACTAGAGTTAGTCAACTTTGTGTCACTGTAACAAAATACCTGAGATAATCAACTGATAAGAATAGGTCTATTTTGGCTCAGTTTTGGCGGTTCCAGTTCATGGTTGGTTGGTACACTGCTTTGACAAGAAGTGAGAAATCACATCATGGCAGGATTTCATGTCAGTAAAAACTACTCACTCGCCTTATATCCAGGAAGCAAGAGGAGAAAGAAGAGACCAACATCCAATAGTCCCCTTTTAGGGCATGTCCCCAATGACCTAAAGATCTCTTGATAGGCTCCATCTCTTACATCACCTCCCAGTAGCACCACCTTTGGGCCTGGGTTGTTAACACATGGACCTTTTGGGACAGTCAACATCCAAACTATCACATTATTCCAGATTCCTCCTCCCCCATACTGTGACTGCCAATCACTGATGAAAAAATGCTGATTCTCTTGCTAGAGTATATCCCAAATCTGTCTGCCTCCCTCCATCTCCTCTGCACAATTCTCTTCTGCTCAGACTGCTGTTTCCACTCTTACCTGCTTAAGTTCATCTTCTATAGAACACAGTGATCTTAAAAACGTACATACCAGATCATATCTTCAATTACACTTGGAGTATCATTCAACCACTTTCCCAGTGCCTGTGAGGCCGTCCACATGCAGGCTTCCCGCATCTCTGAACTTATCCCCACTACTCTTCTCTTCCACATCCTGTTCTGACCTTAATCTTCTTCCTGTTCCTCACACACACTGAGCCATTCCTGGGTTAAGCCTTTGTCTTGCCTTCCCCTCTTCCTAAAACAGTATTCATCTGGTTGATTGCTTGTCCTAATTCAGGTCTTAGCCCAGGGTCAACTTCTTGGGGAGACCTTTTCAGGCCATGGACCTAAATACCTGTGTACCAGGCTTTTGCCACATCACCTTGTTTGATTCTGTTTGAGCCCTCGCTGCTCTGTTTGACAATTTGCTTGTCTATGGGTAGCTTTCTCTCATGGAGGGACCTACGTAGATATAAGAAGGAACATGGACTGACTCATATGGAACCCATGGCTAGCACAGTGCTTAACATCTGGTGGACAAGAAATGATATTTGTGGAATGGGCGAAGGAATGAATGCTTAAACAGAATAACCTAGGCTGGTTCTAGGAGGTTCTTTCCAGTATTGTATTGTATCTACCTTCAGTAACAAGGAGCTCTGTTTTGTCGCTTTGGTGTCTGTACTGTGGTCTCTGGCTTCTTTTCCACCTTGTCTCTGAGGACTATGTAGCTAGGGTATGAAGATGCATAACTAGTGAGCTCTTACCACGGACTCTGAAAACAGAGACACCCTTTCTCTACATGTTTGCCATATCTGCTCATGAAAGCCACTTTAAGTAAAAGGAGTCCTTATCTAGGTCATGAGTGGCTAAAGATCATTATTTCTGCATTTGACAAGTCAACACAAAGAAGCACAAACTGTTCTTGTGGACTAGAGAAGGGACAGGGTCAAGTAGTAGAATTAAGACATCACTCTTCTTGGTCTGACAGGAATCATGAAGGACAATGATAATTACAATTAATGCTCAGATGGAATTTCCTGTGACTGTATGACACTCTTCTGGGTACTTTGGTGTGTTAACTCCTTTAATTATCACAACAAATGCAGGTGCTACTTCCACAGTGGAAATTGAGGCAGAGAAGGAAGAAAGAACTTTCCCAGGGTTTCATGGCTAGTAAAGCACAGAGCTGGTATATTCACCAAGGTAGGTGATCTTTATGAAATGTGCTCCCAACCATTATGCTGTGGCGAGGAGGAGAAAAGTGTCAGGGGAAGCAAGTGTTAGGCCTAGGGTGACTGGTGAGGGCTCTGGAGCTGCCCTGCCACAGTCCAGCCCAGTTCTCTCTGGAGAACCATGGCCAGATCATGCTGTGTTGTCACAGGGAGGGCAGAAGGAAGCTAGGACTTACTTCCTGGGTGACTGTGGCTTCAACAGCAATATGGAAACAGCCTAGGAGACAAGGCTAAGAGTTTGAAAACAGAAGGAAGGTGGAAGAAACTCTGGCATCTGGGCTGACGCACGCCACGGTGGGCAAGAGGCATATTGCTAGTGATGAGGTCAGCAAGAGTCAGCCTGCCTCGGGAAATGATGCTGAGAGCTCTATGGTAAGAAGGAAAATGGGAGGTGGAGACGGAGAACCTGCGCTAGAGAGCGAGAGCGAACGTCGCCAGAACACGAGGCGCTCCTTACGCAGAAGTGGAGAGGCAGGGGGTTCGTCCTTCACAGTTGGACTTCCTTTCCCTCTTCCCTTAGCCTATCAATCTTCTTAATCATAAAATAGAGAAAACTAGAGTTGTCACATTAACTAAACCATATAAAGTTAGTAGAGGATCAAAATCTGGGGGCAGGGGAGCTTCGTAAATCTCCCTTCATTCATAAATATGTGCAAGAATTATAAAAACAGTTTAGATGCAATAGCACAAATAACTGTTAAGGCAATGTGGGTTTTGCAATCATTGAACTAGACAGAACTCATGAAGCCCCGAGCACATCCCCTGGCTCGTTAGCACTCAGCACACATTGCTTTCTAAGTCACTGCAAAAACAAGTTTTGCTTCTTTCAGTTTGGGGCTATTCATATATATATTTTCTTATTACTCAGGATCATTCATTTAGGTCTTGTTCTTTTTTTTTTTTTTAACTAGAGTTTGTTCATTACTCTCCTATAGCTACTAATAATGGTAGTTAGGGAGAAAGAACCTCACCATGATGATTTATCCACAAAAGCTGAATTACTGTATCAAGAGATACAATGGATATTTATGAGTAAAGTGTATATTATGGCTCTGCTCATTATGATGCTGTGGTTAAGGTTCTGTGAATGTTAATGATCTGTATTAGAGGATTAATGACAGATTCACAGCAGCAGCAGTTCACGGATAACCCAAATCACTTTTCCTTACTTATGCAACAGATCTCCAGGCATCTGAAAGCCTGCCTCAGGAACAAGCACACTGGGCACCTGGGTCTTGGAGGTTGTACCTTCCTTGCTTCAACATGGTTAGCATTACTGGCAAAGAGCTTCAGGAACAAGAAGATAGAAGGTCCTGCATTCTATTTGTAATCTCAGGTGCTCTGGTCTTGGAGGCAGCCTGACCCAGCAGGAAGAACATTCACCAGCTTTGGGCAGCATGGCTCTAGATCCGGGTTTGCTTAAGACAGCTCATGTTTACACCTATTGTTCTGGCATAATTATTAATGGCAAACCCTCTCTGCTTTCAAAAGTGCCCCAGTTTGGATAAACTAGGTCATTCTAGTTTTAGGGGTCAAAGAGAGATGGGCTAGATTCTTAGTTGTGCTTCTGACTGTGCTGAGTGGTTTAGCATTTCTGATTTGCAATATCCCTTACAGTATAGAAGAGACCTACTTCTTAGCAAGCAGTTTGGGAAAGTCTTGAAATAGGAAATGAAGGACCTAGCGCGGTCCCTCATTTGGGTGGGGTGCTTGATATTTGGTAGTTACCACTGTTCATTATCCCTGCCAATTAAGGACTGAATGTTTGTATCCTCCTCCCCCAAATTCTTATGTTGAAGCTCAGTTTCCAATGTGCCCCCCCCCCCCGCCACATGCAAGCACTGAAGAAGGGCCTTGTGAGGACAAAGCAAGAGTTTTATGGTCAACAAATCAAGGAAAGAGTTCTCACTAGGAACCAAGTCAGCCAGAACCCTGAGCCTGGATTTTCTAGCCTGTAGATCTGTGAGCAAATTAACTTCTGTTGCTTAAGGCACACAGTCCATGGTACTTTTCTCTGGTAGTGCTGTAGCTATAGCGCTCTCCTGCCGGTTCAGCCTTGGCTGTTAAACTTGACCTGTTGACATTATTGTTTGGGGTTCTATACACCAATCTCACTCCTCCCTCCAGCAGACTGCACGCACCTTGGTGGCTGGGCTAGGTCTTACTCATGCTGGGATCTCTTGAAGCACTTGGTATAGTAATAGTTGAGAATAGTAATTATGACTAATGTTTATTGAGCATTTATTATGTGCACTGCTATAAATGTCTTATGTGTGTTATTTCTCAAAAGAACTCTCTGAGGCAGGTAGCACAGCCATTATCCTCATTTTAAAGGTGAGTACACAGAGCCATGAGGAAGTTGAAAGAAGTACAGGGGAGGGAGAAAAAGTTTTAAGCCCCCGTAGTTATGCTGCAAAGCCACCCATTTAACTGCATTACAATGGTGCCTTCCAGTTACTTGGTAATCCATGACAAACACAGCAGCAACGGCATCTCTTCTCATTCACTCCCCAGGAATGAGACTCAGGAAAGTAGTACTCCCCACCTTGTTACTAAGAATTCAACAGATAAAGTAATTTGCCTAGAGCCATACAGCTAAGAAGTAAAGGCTGTAATTTTTATTATTCTATTATTCTTCATGATATTTCTGTGGCTTTTTATCCTCCCAAAGAGTAAACTCTAATCTGAATTAATTGTGAAAATTAAACACTAAATGTTTAATTCATGGATTAAATTGTGGAATAACTAAGTTCAAGGCAAGAGACAGCCTGAAGGATGTCTTCCTCTTACCTTCCCGTTTCTCCTGTCTGTGGAATTAACTAGTGGATTCCTCTGGACAGTAGATTTTTACTCTACCCTCTCTGGGTCTTTTCCCTTCTAGAACCTTCTATCCTTCAGAGACATAGTCCTGGAGGGTAAATTATGAAGATCAAACCCAGCTTCAGTCACATCTCCTCTTTTGTCTGTATTGCAGACTACAGGCACATTTCATTTGAATAAAGACTTCCGAGCTTTATGAAAAGTTTGAAGACCACTCTTCTTGGGCCCAAGGGAAAACACTTTTTAACAGAGGAATGGTGACTTCTGCTTTACCCGGAGGTGTTTTCCAAGACACACGGCAACTACACACGCAACCACTGGTCTCTTCCCTCTTCCCTCCTTGCATTTGCGGAGAGCAAACTTCAGGGAAGATTCACCAGTGAGCTATCTACAACTCTGCCCGACTCCATCAATTCTGCCCAGGTGGTCAACCTTGGAAGAAAGAGCCAGATACCATTCAAAGTGGTAATGTGACACAACCCAAGTGTGAGTCAGGGACTGAGAACAGAGAGGAAGATGAAAGGAATTACTGCTGCCTTTGGCCAGAATCAGACTGGAAAGACTGATGGATACATGCTCTTCAAAGTTAGAGCACAAAGCCACGTACATATAAGTGACAGACTGTAGGGGAGGAGACAGGGCACTTGATCCTTCTCACTTTGTTACCTGACTGCCCAAAGCTCACCACCTCAGAGGTAGCTTAGGCTCCAGGTCTGCCTCATCCCCACGTGAGCAGGACCTTCCATACCTACCCCGGTTATCCATTCACGCCCATTTTGCTCCTTCATCCTCACCACCTCACTCCTAGTCTGCATCCCCAGGGGCCCTTGGTTGCCTACCTCTTGATTTCTTTGCCCCAAGACTCAATCTTGTCCTTCTTGTACTCTGCAGTGTATCATGGGGGCTGCTCCCTGTGAAGGATCATGGCCAGGCTCTTTTGCCAACCTGCTTCCACTTAGGTTTGGTCAACAGGAGGCAGTGAGTGTAAATTGGGTGGTAGTCTCTCTTTTTGTTTATTTATTTATTTATTTATTTTTGTGGTGCTGGGGAATCGAACCCCAGGCTTTGTGCACACTAGACAAGCACTCTACTAACTGAGCTGTATCACTAGCCCATAAATTGTGTGGTAGGAAGAAGGAAGATGGTGAATTTCTCTCCAGCCCTCTCAAGGCAGTATTTCTGCAATGGCTGAGTCTTCTGGTGGGTTCTTTCAGCAGGCAGCCCCTCTCCCTGGTACCAACTTCTGCTGGGCAGCTTCCTCTGCAGCCCTGGTGTTACTGGCAGCCCAACCTCCTGGCTCAGCTAACACCACCTCTTGCTTTTGTCCTTCTGCCCTAGTGATAGTAGCCACTCCTGACTAGTACTGATCTAAGTGACCCCACTGTCCCTATCTAACTCTTCTCTCCTCTGCTAACCCATTGTAACTAGTTCCCACATTAAATTACCCCTATTACACTACCTGACTCTCCTGATGGTTGCATTTGGATAATTCCTTTAGCTTTTTAATGGTCTCCTCACTTGCTAAGCCACCTGTCACAGACCACCAGAATGATACTGAGGAACATACCTTTAAGGGTGACACTCTACCACCCCAAAGAAGCAGAGTCTTCTCAGCAGATCTCAGCTGCTCAGCACACCCCAGGCCCTTTGCTTGTGGGGTCCAGCTTCCCTTCTTGTCCTTGCCTTCTGCTCCCCGGAGGCATCCTGTGGCCCTGCCACTCCAGACTGCTCATCTGCCTCTGGGATGGTCAGACTTTTAAGCATTCAGTCCCCATTTCCTGAACACTCTTCCTCCCGCTCCAGTGACGAATCCCATCCTCTTTCAACATTCTACTTGAATTATAACCCCTGGGTGAAGACCTCCTTGAACTTCTTCAGGCCAAGTTTCCTGGCCCTCCACAGTTACATTAATTTTTATATTAATTATTTGTATGTCTATCATTTGGAGACTGATAAGATCCTTAAGCAACCTATCTTACTCATATTTATATTACCAGGGAATAGAATACTCTCTGATAAGTGTAATGTTCTCAAATATTTACTCAATGGATAGATGAGTGAATAAAAGAACAGGAATTGTAAAAAACAATAAAAAATAAAACTTTCTAGCAATTGAAGTTAGGGATCATGAAAGTAACAAAGGTTTGTCACTAGGTATGCGAGCTGAAGACAGTTAAGATTGGTCATTCAAACCTGTCCCAAGTGTTCTCTAGAGATTCTTGCACTGAGGAGAGGCAGAGCAAGATAACTTCTTTTTAACTTTCCTGATGACTCTAGGACTATAGGAATTCAGGATTCTATCTCAGGACAACTTTTATTAAGTGTGATTAAAAGGAAGTTCACCTAAGAAACATCAAAAGGGGAAACCTTCTATTTCACTGTGGGAATACATTGATTCAGACTCCGTCCCTCACTTCTGTACAACCTCCTCTCATGTGACATCTATGTTAACTGCGTTGCCATAATTATAATTTCTCTACAATGTAGTGCTTAATGAGGAAGCGAAACTGACAAATGTTCAGACGAGATTTAATCCAATTATGCAACATCTTGATCCAGATTTCAAACTGAAGGAAAAAAAACCAACTGCTGAATTGTGAATGAAAATTTATTTGCCATAAAAGATGGGAGTTGTGGGGGGAAGCAGGGAGTAGTTGCCGAGAGGATTCCTGCCATTCTTCACTTTAATGGATTGACTCTTCTACAGAGAGAGGCTGAATTACATCCTGGGCAAGGAAAATCAACCCAATGCTGATTGTTAGGGCACGGGGGCCTCATGGAGAAACACGCAGGGCTTGTGGAGGATGGGAGATGGCGCTGGCAAATGAGAATCTTCCTGAGCTTTAGAAGAGGGTGGCCTTTAATGATATTTGTTCTTCAGTGCCCACAAATGTCCATTTAACACCAGGAGAAGGAAGCAGTGTGTCAGGCAGAACAAAGGTACAAGAATAAATTCAACATAACCTTGGCCATTCCGACCACGGTGGAAAGAGGAGAGGTGATCACAACCAAGGCGAGGAAGTCTGGGCCACAGGAGGTAAATGTGCTGCCATGAACACTCTGGAAGCAGTGAGCAACGGGAGATGGGACCTGAGGCTCCAGGACTGGTTCTGATTGGGCTGAAGGCGAGCTGGCAGAAGCTCTGCACTTTTCCTGATCTGGAAGGCCCAGTGGGCTCCACTTCTGCCTCTGCCTTCCCAGCTCTGGGTCTGGGGGTGAGTCATGGACTTCTTTAAGTCTCCGTTTCTTTCTATGTAAATCACACCTACCTCCTAGGATTGCTGAATGCTGAAAAAGAGATAAACTGAATCCAGAGCCCAGGCTGCCCAGGGCACATGGCAGATGCGTGATAAATTCTATCTACTTTATTCACAGCTGAATTAGCCTTAAATTCTTCAGACGTATGATTCGTGCCAGCATTATAAAACAAAGGAAGGAACCAGATCAGAGGCTGCATGTCAAATCCAATCATTAGGATTTTTGTTAGTTTCTCCCAGGGTGGCTTCTTTTCAGGATCTACCAAGCAGATCTGTGCCTTGTATTTCAAGCTCGGAAGAAGAAAACTATGAAGGAATGTAGTTTTTAGGCACCTACTTTGTGCCCAAAGCTTGCCCAGTGATCTGACTTGGTTATGACACCTGATAAATTGCTTTGCACCCAAAGTACTAACATCACAGGGTGACTCTGGGACTTACCCACCATGAGTTTTACAGCGGGTCACTCTAAAGTCGTGATGATAATGAAGATAGGAGTAGGTCTCTGGGGTGCCTGACTTGGCAGCTGAGATCCTGGGTACAGGATCAGAGGTAAATATGGATGGACATGGTGGCAGATGGAATGAGAGTAGATGGATAATTCTGAGCTCCACTATGCATCCTTTTCACAACCTGGGATTCCCTGTGACTGTGTTCACTGCCCCCTGAACACTGTTGGGCATAGAGAGCTCCCTACTCTGAGTGGTTGTCCTGGCCTCTGAAAGTCAGCTCAGATGGTCTGAAAAATTCTTTCTTGTCTTAAGACCAGATTTTTCTCTCCTGTCTCTTCTCTCATGTCTCATGTCTTTAACCATAAAACATCCCATAAAATATTGGAGGCAAGTAGAACCTACCTTCCCTAGTATTTTCTCTTCTAGGGTCTCATGTATGAAGCCCCTCATCGTCTTTGCAGAGATTGCTTCCCTGGAAGCCTCACATTGTCCTGGAAGCCTCCCAGGTGCCTGAGATATTGGAAGGTTGTGGTCACCATTTCCATTTTGCAGAGAAGGAAAATGGGTCTCAGAAAGTTGAAGTGATTGGTTAAGGTCACACCCCAAGTGTGGAAAGAGGTTTGGGAAAGGTGGTGTCTGATCATTCCTTTCATTTTCTGAATTCATGTTTCATCAAAAGGAATTTGACAATCTAAGTCCTTATTTACCACTATGCCAATCTTTTAGGTCTCTTTTAAAAGGAAAAGAAAAAAAAGAGAAAAAGTTCTGCTAGAATACGTTGACTGGTTATTACTGATAATCAGAAAGCCTTTTATACATAATACAACTACATAAAAGGGTTTTACACTGGGCAATTATAAGGTGAAGGATAAAAGATCTTTTTCAGGCATAAGAATATCACATGGGGGAAGGAGGAGAGCAGAGAATAAAAGCACTAGGTATTTCTCATGCAGAATGATGAGAATCACAGTAAGGTTCAGGTCTGTGCCATTGAAACAGTTGACTGTGAAGATTAAATCTCTACCAAGTTCAGTGTCACGGGGCGTAATAAAGCCTGAAACAGGGCCCTCCACAGCCTGTGACTGCATCTTCCCACTGCGGTCCCACTGTGGTCCCGCTGTGGTCTGGAATCATGTTCGAAGGCTAACAGATGCAAAAAGCACTGAATAATGGATGCAGCAATGTGAGGCTTAGCAGATGCCTTCCTCAGGACGTGCGTTTCTGACGGTCACAAAGAGGCCAGGACTTTTGCCTAGAGAACGTATCCAGCATCGTTGGGTGGCAGACACAAAGACAAGCCGTATTTTCCCCTCTTCTTGAGATGACAATTGATGATCATGTGTCCAGCTCCAAGTGCTGTGCTGCCAAGGCCGCAGGCTCCAGTCAGGAGGCCTCTGTGGTCAGCCAGGAGGCGCTTCCATTTCCCGTCTGCTTGTTCACATCCTGCTCACTCTGGGAGGGTTTGCCTACGTTATGTTTTCCTTCCTAAAACCTCCCTGTCTCTCTAGCCACTTCACATTTCCTATCACCATGCTTTTATGCCCTTGGCTTTCAGAGACCCTGACATAAAAAAATATACCCATGTATTTAAGATCAGAGGAGAGATTAGTCCCTGCGCAAAGCTGCCAGATGCCTTGACCAGGGAAAGAGATAAAATGTATATTTCTAGGAGTGAGTGGGATTAATCCTTATCTTGGCTCAGAGTTCCTAGGAAAGGGTGGAGGGGAGCATAGTACGACCCTAAGAGGAAATCTGCTAGAAGAAGGGGACACAGAGGTTCACATTACAATAAGCACACAATCGAACAGGAAAGGGCTGAGCATCCTAGCTGATGGGCCACAGAAGGTTAAAACTGGGGCAAGGAGAGCGGGCAGAACAGAGGGAAGCATGAAATCAGCTTTCCGTCTGTACCTGGGCCTTCATTAACTGAACCAAAGCTTTGCTCCCATAAGTTGACAGACTTAAGACACACAATAATTCTAACTTGTACTGCCCTAAGATTCTGCAGTCCCCTGATCCATCATGGCTCCATGTTACTGAGGGTGTCTTTAACAATAGAAGAGTGATGATGAGCTGCTGATTGAGATTCCAGGAAAGAGGTAGAAGATCCTGTGGCCTGCAAGGGCTACAGAAATTTAATTGTGCTCACATGCTTCCTTAGGGCAAAGAATTCACCAACCCAAATCTCAAGGAAAGCAGAAATCCCAAGAGCTGTTTCAGAGATCATCCTGATTCTAGGTGACTCATGTCCTCTAGGAGCTCACAGAAAAGCAGGGGAAAGAGATGGAATACTGGTCCCAGCTATTACAGTGAATTCTCACACTGATCCTGCCTGTGGCTCACTTGGTCCTTAGGCAAAAACTCTAAGGTAGGTGCTGGTGTTGGTTCCATTTTACAGATAAGAAAACTGAGACTAAGTGAAATTCCCAAAGTCATCAAGCTAGAAGATGGTGAAGCTAGGACACAAATCCAAGTTGTTCTTAGTCCCAAACCCACACTTTAAACCACCAGATACTGCTTCTTGAAAAGCACAGTGAAATGTGGTTAAAAGTTCAGAAAAGTATGTTCAAAAGAGACCTTTCTCTAGGGATTCAAGGGAAGCTAAAGGTAGAGAATAACACTTTAACCGGATTTTGAAGGTTAAACCAAGAAAAATTTCAAAAAGAGTATTGGAACCTGAGAGTGGATGGAGAGAGGTGTGTGGTGCCTGAAGGCCCAAGGTCACTGAGGCTGTGTCCAAGAGAAAAGATTCATGGGATGAAGGTCATGGAACAGGAGGCCAGGTTACTAAATGAGCTGTCCAGCCGAACAGTGAAATCTGCTCAGATAATGGTCCAAAGTAGGGAAGGCAGCAAAAAAAAAAAGAAATGGGGTCAAAGGAGAAAGTGTATATTTCAACGCTTGGCTATTATCACTTAGTGATTTTCCACACAGATTGCAGGAGGGTGAATTCATAATGGACCGCGCTCCCCACCTCTCCATATAGTTTTGTCCTTCTGCAATGAAAACTGGAAACAATTCTCACCAAGGAGCAGCAGTTCCTCCCCACCCCCTGATTCTGGGACTGATTAATGAATTACTGGCTAAAGATTGCCAGGCATGATGAACCCAAGCTTCCAGGGGCTTTGCAGCACCTGTTCTTGTTCAGGAAACCTTGCTACCACTCTGCGACCAAGATAGGGTCGATCCACTGGGGGAAGGAGGAGTGGCACCTGGAAGAGAATGCTGTTGATCCATCTGAAGCCAGCCTAGGCCACTCTACAGCCAACCCCCAAACACGCGAGCAAGCGCAGTAAAGACAGGCAGAGCTGCCAACCTGGCCCACAGCTGACCGCTGCAAGCAATAACGAATGCTGCCGTGTCAAGCCACGGAATTTTGGGGTAGCTTGTTTTCCATCAATAACACACATATGCACACCGACACACACATTTTTCAACAAGGTCCTAACAGAAGTCCCTAATGGATATGCATTTAATATTGTATGAAAAAAGAACTTTCAAGTCAAAGAAAATCAAGAAAAGTTCAATTTAAATTATAAATATTTACTCACAAAATATTTGTATCATACATTACCATACAAATATATATATTGCATTCTCAGTGTATGGTAATGTATGAAAACTCTAAAAATCTTCAAGAGTTAATGTTTGAATTTGTTGGGGAGCATTTGGCTGGCTGATGCTCCTGGAAACCTCAGTGGGCAGATTTTTCTTTATACTGCTCAGAACCCAGAGAAACTTCAAGAGCCACCATGAGTAAGTGTGAAGATGGTTTTATCACTTTCATATTTTATAGCTATATAAACTTTCAATTTTTAAAAAAGAAAGTCTGCAGCTAAATATAGTTTGAGAAGTGGACTATGCAATTGATGTGTCTAATTTTATAAGATCTTGAAACACTCTTAAAATCCAGGAATTATACTGGTTTTTAGTTGAGTATCTGGCAAAATCATTGTGCCCAAGTCCTTTCTCCAGTCTTCTTTGGAACATACAAGCAGTTCCAGGGGTTTCTGGGCTGGGAGACTATGCTGATACTTAATTCTGTTGGCTTGTGCCACTAATATTTTTATAATGTACAGTCTCCTCTTCAGGAAAATGAAAGAATGTTGATGGTTTGAACCTTTTTCCATAGGGCTTCAGCAGGGAAGTCCAACCCCAGGTAGTGTGGGGAAAAATAACACCCAAAATAGCTCTGCCAAGCAAGCAAAATGTTTTGGCTTATCTGATGCAGAAGAGTTCTTGATGTGGAAGAAGAGCGATTGCAGGTGTGTGTGTGTGTGCGTGTGCATTCGCATGTGTGTGTTTAGAAGGCCATCTTTCAGCTTGATGCTCCAGCTATGAACAAAAACAACACACATTTATGGCAGCTAAAGGCAGAACAGGGCAGAACTGTTGAACACACAGTGCAGGAGCGGGTGAGGCCAGGCAAGTGTTGGCTGTGAGCGCAAATACTGTCTTAGTTTGACATCGTGCCTTTGACCCCAGAATGAACAAAGACAGAATTGTCTGACCAGAGGTGAGCTTTGGGTCTAAAGGCACTCACTCATTCCTTCATTGCTCACAGTTGTTCATTCATTCACTCACTCATTTACTTCCTGAGTAGCTATTCTGTGACAATGCTCTCTGACAATAAGTCACAATGAATATGACAGTGTTATGACTTGAATGTGAGGTGTCCCCCAAAAGCTCATGCTGAGATAATGCAAGAAGGGTCAGAGGAGAAATGCTTGGGTTATGAGAGTCTTAGCCCAATCAGTGAATTAAACCCTGAAGGGATTCACTGAGTGGTAACTGAAGGCAGGTAGGGTGTGGCTAAAAAAGGTGGGCATTAGGGGTGGGTGCCTTTGGGGTATAGATTTTGTATCTGGCGTGTGAAGTTTCTCTCTCTGCTTCCTGATCATCATGTGAGCTGCTTCCCTCCACCACACTTTTCCACTATGATGTTTTGCCTCACCTTGAGCCCTGAGGAATGGAGTCAGCTGTCAATGGACTGAGACCTCTGAAACCATGAGCCCTCAAGTAAACTTTTCCTCCCATACAATTGTTTTAGTCAGGGCCTTTTAGTTGCAGTAGTGAAAAAGCGACTAGAACAGATGTGATTTCTGTCCTCAATGGACTCACGATGCAGGAGGCATGGAGTGAGGGTGACAAATTCCAGTAAGTAATTCAATGCAACATTTATTAATTGCTAATGCATATGAGTGATTACAGAACTCAACGAACTGGTTTTCCTCTCGCCATTATATAAGTGAGAAGACTGAAGCATAAGAGAGCAAAGGACTCACTGGAGGTGCCATAGCTGCCCAGAAGCCAGGATTTAACTCAGATCTGTCTCAAAGAGTGTGTTACAACTTCAGTCCTCAATGACTAATTCATAATGTTCAGGCCCCGTGCCAGTTGCTGAGATGACAGAACTGCAGGAGATGTGAATTTAGCCAAGCCTTTCGGGGAAGCAAAGTGCAGTGGTTTCCATGGATACATTAAGAGAAAATGATGGTCCATTGTGATTGTTGCAAAAAAGAAATATAGGGGTACCCCAGAAAGACTGATGACCTGTTGGGGGGAAGGGAGGCTTCCCAGCAGAGGTGTGTATTCACTTGGAGCAGCTGACAGGGCAGCTGCCTGAGAACTGTCTGCTGGAATAAGTAAAAATGTTCCCAATCGAGTTTACATCCAGTTCTAAGGGGTGTGCAAAAATGTTTCCTCTAATCTTCCAAAAAAAGCTAAAGAGTGAGTATTTCTTTTAACGTATGATGACACAGAGGATTAGCAATGCAGAAAACCACCCAGTAAGTGGTCCTGGAGACAGTTAGGCCCACATGTGGCTCTGAAGGGTAGGTGCTATCTTTTGGCACAGGCGGGTGATTTCCCCAGGGAGAACTGAAGGCTGAGCCAATTGTGAGCTCTGTGCAGACCTGGTCCCAGGGAAGGAGACACCAGGTGGAAGACAGAGTCACAGCCTACTGGGCAGTTTCCCTTCTTGTGGGTATCTTGCAGATAGATGGCCTCAGCTTTCTGGAAGCTGCTTAACATGCTAGTTGGGTCATCTCTGGATTAGTTGTCTTCCTGTCTAAGGGGCAGGTGACGAAGGGTAGACAGTGAGATCAGGGCAGGGGTTTTCAGAGCACAGAGGTGCCCAGGGCAATGTATGTTCATCAGAGATGCTGGGCTACAAGGAGAAGCCCAGAGGATGGCAAGGTCCCAATGGAAGGAGAGACCTGCTGGGGAGGGCTGCAGGGAAGTTGCTTGAGAGGGATCAACTTTCCAATGTACATACTATTTTCTTGTCAAAATAGGTCCAATTACCCCTTTTGATATGTGAAGACCCTAGGATGCAAGGACAAGAAAATATACCCAAATCCCACAGGTAGTAAGAGGGGAGCTCAGATTCATCAGGACCCACCTGTCTCTGTGCTGCAAACTGAGATTTTACTTCCTGCCTCCCTTAGGTTTTTAGGAATGAAGCCTATGGTAAACAGCTAGTGGAAAGTTGTCATCACATTGGAGGAGACCCAGATTCTGTGGGAAGAGTGAGGGCCACTGCAGGTCACTCAGGCAGTCCAGAAACAGCCCAAGCAAACTTCTAGTACCTTTAGTTAGGTGCATTTCTTTTTTTTTTTTTTTTTTTCTGAGTCAGAAATACAGGCGATTCCCTTGAAAAGACCAGAGATTTTCACATATACTTTTTATAGAATAAATCATCTGTTAATTAAATATTCCGCAGTTGCAGGGTACCTTGGCCTCCACCCACCAGGGCTTGCATCTGATGATAACAGGACCTCAGGAAGTTCATGTAGGTGACAGGGAAGAAGAGGAGCCACTGACAGAGGAAGGACGGGTCTGGGAGGCTCAAGGGAGGGGTCATCGGCTGATATTGCTCAGAGTCGAAGTGCAAAAAGCCCCTGGAGAACAGAGAGCTTGAAGCCCATGTCGGGTGAGGCCTGCAGCGTACAGATAAGGTGTGACTCCCCAGGAAATAAGGGCTCAGCAGGACTGGGGAACTTGGGACAGGCTGCATCTGTAAGGATATGGACTTGATTTTTTTTTTTTCCTGGAGCTATTAAGCACAAAGATGATTGGGTTGGAATGGTTAATAAATTTATGAAAACCAAGGCAGCAAAGGGAGCACGTTTCCTCATGCACACAAACCTGTCGGGGGCACAGCCTGATTGGAAGGGAGCCACCTAATGAGGGCTGGACTAAACAGAAACAGAGAGCAGGGGGTGCCTCAGGGACGGGGCCTGAGGTGACGGGAGGCTGTGAGCAACACCACACTGACCAGGGTCCCTCGAGACAGGTGGGTGCAATGGAAAAAGGGAGAAGGATGCCAGGTGGGTGAGAATGGACCAGAAAGACTCCTGGCTGACAGAGCAGAGCTGCAAGTGTGGAAGATGCCAAGGGAGCCTCCTGCCCTTCCATTCATTCAGTGTTGTAACTGCTGATCGTCCTTCCAAAACATGGTCTTCAGCTCTGCTTGCTTTGCTCCAGTGACGGGGAGCTCCCTCTCTCAGGCACCTGCAGTCCCCCCTGGAATAGCTCTGCCCATCAGGAAGGCCACCTGCTCTTTCAGCTGCAGTCAGCTTTCCTGTTAGGCTACCCAGGTGCTCTCAGTTCCATGATGTGGCCTCCACAGAGCAGTGTGACCCTCAGCCACACTGTGACCCCTTGGAGTCCCTTTTCCATGTCTATGGTTTCTTTCCTCCAGGCCGTGCTTTTGTGGTCTGTGGAGAACAGGCTGTGCCCTGCTTTGAAGTACAGAACAGCAGCATTCAGGCTGTAACTAACCCTGTGTTACTCTGTTTTATAAAGCAATGGTTTGCCATGAGCTACTCCATTTTTGGTTTAAGTGCTGAAGTAGAATGACTCTATACCTTATTTGTACAAGTGAAAAACCACCATCTACCTAGCACAACCATAAGGCACAAATTGAGAAATTAATTGTGCTAATAAAAATGACCACCTGTGAACTTACTGAATCAACCAGAAGCACATGAATGCACAGGCACATCAAACTCATGTCAGGAAAACCAGAACCATGAACATATCCAACACACCAGACCACCAAATGAAGCACACCCCTCACCTGAGGTCATGAAAGGGGGAGCCCCTGAGGCTGGGCACTGCAGCACCCTGACCCCATCACCTGGTCACTCATCACGAGTTTTGCTCAGAAAAATCATTAAAACGACGAACTTCCCCATCTCCATCCTCGGGCTTCAGCACAGTGCAGTTTCTCCTGCCTGTGACGATGAGAACGCATGGCCCACTCCAAGATGACACTCTCAGAGACTGCTGTCCATCTGGACCTTGGCCTAGAATAAGTTCCCATGCTTTGACAGCTCTGTGCCCTGAACAGATTCTTCCTCTTGGTTCATACTCTTATCTGACCCCCTACAGTGACTCTGCCTTCCTATCTGCTCCCTGCCAATGCTCTCAGGTCGACCTCCTGAATACCTGCTCCCTTCACCCTTTCTTAGCCTTTCTGTCACATATGTCATTGTGTGAAGGGTAATGTGTGTTGAGTGTCACAAACATTAGTAGTTAAGATTGGAATAAAAGAACTCGTGATTGCCTGGCTTGGAACTAGTAGGTGACCCATGAGTACTTGATGAACTGCTGCTGCTGAAAGTGGTGTAGCCTGTGGATTTATTGCTGTTCCATAAATTCTGACACTGTGGAAAGACACAAACGTGTTTGTCTATGTTAACGACATAGATTGCTCACGACAGGGTCCTTAGTGGCTCCTAATGAAATGGGGTTTCAGGTCCCCTAGTTAACCTTATCCTGAAACATATTTCAAGATATGCATTTATTTCTTTCATAGTATGAGATCCAGAACTCATAACAATGCTCTGGAGAGAAACATTTTAATTTTATACCATCTCTGTTAGGGTCAGAGCTGGGATTCTTGAGTACGTGTGAGATGAGGACGAGTGATAGTGATGAAATACCCCAGGTTTGTTTTTCTGTTTTTTTTTTTTTTTTTTTTTTTTTTTTTTTTAATATAGATTGTGGCAAAATCACAAGTATCCCAGCCCAAGAACCTTCACTGGCTCCCTAGTGCTGCCTAATCATGTATACAATTTGCCTTCTGAGTGCCAGTTTGAGGTTCTAAATATGAATTCTGGAAGCAGCAGTGACTTTAGATATTACAGATCTGGAGAGTTTCCTTCCTGGCTCAGATTCCCAGGAATCCCACTAGCAGACACTCTGACTCCCCGGAGTTCCATAGGGTCGAGGTACACAGGACATCAATGTCCTTAATGTGCTATGCCTCCTGGGTTCTCTGTAACTCTGCTATATATGGCCTTTTTCATAATGTCTTGCTCACCTGCTGGACCTTACATATCCCAAAGGTCTAGGCAGTCCTTCCCTATTGTCCCTCCAAAAGTCACCACTTTCAAATTGGGAGGGGCAGCTCTCTTCAATCAATCAATCAATGGCACTGTCCTCTCCTTTGACCAAGTATGGTAAAGCCTTGTTGTCTGGAGACTCTTGCCAAGGAGCAGCTGAAACCCTGAATTCCTTGGGCAGAGAGGCTTACATGATTTGACCCACTCCCATATATACATATATACCTACAGGACCAGGTCTTCATTCAGACTGACACCCCTCCCTCAGTCCTCCCATTCCTATCTTATGCCTCTCTCCCCAGGCCCCACTGAGGAGTCCCCAGAGAAGCCTCCTGGGCTGTGGTACTCATTACAGAAGAAGAGCGCCCTCCACAGGCCGCAGGCACAGTGTGGTTACCAATCCAGCAATAGAGGGAAGATGTACTTACACTTACAGGTTGACTTTTTGGCACATCATAAACACCTTCCTTCTTTTGGCTGGTGGGAACCTACGGAAGAATCAAATTCAACATAGTCAAGACACTCTGGTATTCCATTTTCACAGAACAAAGCAGCCAGACTTCAACTGCAAGCTGGCTAAGTGTGTGTGAGATGGTCCCAACCCCAAGGGACTAGCTGTGAAAGCATCAAGCTAGGCTCTTCCCCAGGGAAAACCAGCCGAAGGGGAGGGGATCAGGAGGGAGGCTTGGCAGGGCAGTCCAGCTCTGGGGGTTTCTCACAGAATCACAGAACTGGAAACTTCAGGACGTCAGGAAAAAATAATCCTCATTTTACTAAAGACAAAAACTAGGCTGAGGGGGTGAAATAATTTGCCTAAAGTGAGTAAAAACAGTTTGTAGCTGAGTTTACACTATTCAATGCTAAGACTAAGATCTAGGCTGTAAAAATACTGTCGATACCCGCTCTAGCATGCCTAGAGCTTCTGTGGGGATCGTGTACAAACCACCTGATAATTACTGAAGGCTTCACTCGGGGAAAGGCCAGACCTGACACAGAAAGCATGACTAGGATCCAGAAGATCCCGACGGCTTTTAACATCTGTCCGTACCTTCCTCCCTCCCTCCCTCCCTCCCCTGCTTACCCATCTGGTCTTCCTGGGTCACATGTATTAAGCATAATACCCTGAGCAGGTATTTAGCTCCTCTGAGTTCACTGTTATCAAATGGGACCTACCAGCTTTGTCTCTTGCTCAGGTTATTGTAAGGATCAAATGAGAAAATGGATCTTAGATAAACAAAAACTGTTAGGCACCATGACGCTGTACTGTTAGAGTGATTGTTTCTTCTGTCATTGAGACATCATATACACAGGAGCATATTTTATGATATTAACAATAATGTGTCCAATACTTTTGCAATGACTTAATCAAGGGCTTTGAACAGACACATTCCAGGTTGGAAGCACCCATTAGCTGTTTCTTCCCCAGCAACTACCACAGCTTAGCTCACACCTCCCCTTCAGGGACCAAGCAGCAGTGAATTTCTAATGGTCTGTGTGTCTTTCTTTACCAGACTGGGGAATTGTCAAGAGCAAGCATAGTCTCATACCCCGGGGGTACTCTGTAAGCACCAGCTGAGTGACTGTACCAGTGGACCGTGGGGGACAGTGAAGAAAGGAAAAGTATTTGCTAGGCACAGACCTGTTAACCATACTCTTGTAAGAGTAAGCTTTTCAGTTCCTGTCATTTTCATTTTCATTTAACTTAAAATTCTTATAATAACCCTAAGAAAATGGCGTTATCATCTCTCCTTAAAATTACAGAAAGTGAGGCTCAGAGATGTAAGGGACTTTGTCAAAGCTTCAAAGCCTGGTGGGGTTCAAACTCAAACTCAGCCCCTGCTGACTAAGACCTTTACTCTTTTTTTGAGTACCGGGGAATGAACCCAGGGGCACTTAACCACTGAACCCCCCCCCCCCCGCCCTTTTGAGACAGGGTCTTGCTAAGTTGCTGAGACTGGCTTTGAATTTGGGATTCTCCTGCTTCAGCCTCCCAAGCTGTTAGGATTAGAGGTGTGAGTCACCACATCTGGCAAGACCTTTACTCTTAATCGCATGCTATAACATTCTGGGCACTTTTTGCAAGCTGGGTACTATTCTAAGCATTTGTATTTTGCACACATTCTCAAGGAATGCTCAGGTCAAGTCTATCAGGACTCCAAATGTCCTCGTGATGCTGAGGAGGAAAATGAGGCGGAGAGAGGTCCAGTGGTCAGGGCCAGAAGAAGCCAGGAGCTGGATCCTGGGAAGTGCCTTTGCTTACTGCAGTACACAGAGGGCTGCTTCAGGCACATCTTTGACATCACATCCTACATTCCCTGGGGCTTATGCACGTTCTTGCAGAAAACAGAACTACGAATTAGTGCAGTTGGGTGGAAGATGCCCTTCCAGGGTCGCTTTTGCTAACCTCAGTTTGCAGGGAACCAACGAAGAAAGAGATTTTTTTGCTCTCAATAACTGGGATCCATTGAAAAGGAATTCTCTCAGAATGTCTATGTAGTCCTTGTTAACGAGGGCCAATAAATTACCAACCCTCACTTTTGTTTTTACTAGCTCACCCTTTACTGAGCAAAATGAACAGCGTTCTGTTCCCCGTAATTCACTGCTCACTACGGGCACTTAGCACAGTTGAACCGCGGCTGCCTCTCAATTATCCCCGCAAATGGAGAAGAAGCCATGCGATGGATAAACCCAAACTGTGCATAATTGAAAAAGCTTCCCTACTTGGCTCTCCCTTGGGTGAGATATCAATCTGCCTGTTTGTCCTTTAAGATTTATCTCAGCTGGGACATCTCAGCAGCCTTCCCTGCCTCCCTAGGCCTGGTTTGCAGTCTTGTTCTGTAAGGTCAGGTGCACCCTCTCATTTTAATACGAGTTACCAAGAATCTGTGTGTATCATGTACTGTGCCCTCCCCTGAATAAGGATAGTGAACAAGATGAATATGAGCCCTGATTTAGCAGAGGTCCTTGTCTTGTTTGGGGAGATGGAACAGTTTTCAGTTACTAATGTTCAGTAAGTGTAAAATGTGCTTGATCCGTTTTATGGAAGTTATATCACACTGCAACTGTGCCTGGTTCTGTGATCCCACAAATCTGTAAGCTGTTCAGGGCAGGGTGGGTACTTTGCTTTCCGTGTATTCCTATCTGCAAATATTGGTTAGACAAAGAAATGTCTAATCATGCAGCATTGATTGCAGGGGTGCCAAGGTCTGTGGTCGTGGCTCTCATCTCCACGTACATGATCCATTCCAGCTACACAGACCATTGTGGTACTAAATGTTGAAGAGCTATAAAACTTTGAGGTTGAAAGGAACAAAATGATCTGGTTCTAATCCTGTCTGTGCCACAGGCTATGTGATTCAGAGAGATCACTGCTTTCTCTCAATCTCTGTTTCCTTAGATGTCGTGAGCATCTAAGGGTTTATCTACAAACCCCTTTAGGTTAGACACCTGCCATGGTCACTATTACTTCCTCAGAGGCCTGACACATGCTAGGTGCCTTAAATACTATTTTGAATGAATGAGTTCATTGATGTTAAATTATTCTTAAGACTACATATTAAGTTTTATAACCAGAGGACGCTTTTGCTTCTGCTATGTGTTCATTATAAGCACGGAGAGGTAGTTTAAGATGTATTGGGTGACATAAGACCAGAGCCTAACCATTTAAAAATGATGATACTTAACATATGTGTGGTGATTATTGATGATTTCTGAATAAATAAACCTGAAAAATTCATTGATCTTGAATTATGTGGGAAGATCTTGCTTACACAGGAAGTTTGCTAAGGTACTCAACAACACAGACGTGGAATTGGAGGCCCTGAACTTGGTGGTTGAAAATGACAGTCATGGTAGCTGTTCTTTCTATGTCACTGAGTTATTGGAAGAGTCAAAATTAAGAGGTGTGAAGAATGCTTTGTACCATGAGGCTCTGGTTACTGCAAGGACAACTGGTTAATTTTTCTGAGGCATAAGAAGCAAAAGACAATTATAATTATTAATATGGTTGGGAAGATGAGACTCCTGATCTTTGGAAAGAGGTCACATTTACCCCTGAACCTCTTGGTATCTCCTATTGCATACAAATGGGCACGCCAAGAGAGGGGGCTGTGCTCTGCCTGGCTCTCTGACTAGAGGAGGTGAGCACATAGGTTCTACAGCACTTAGTGCATCATCATAAGACATCGCCAACCGGGTCTGGTACTGACAACCTGGGGAAATGAAGGAATGACACAGGGGCCACTATGGACCCAGTGCTCACCTCTTCCTTTACATCTGTGCATCACTTCCAGGAGCAGAGAATGCATTATCCCTATTTTATAGCCCAGGAAATTGAGACAAAAATTATGTACTTCACTCAAGATCACAAAACAGTTTAAGGGAATGAGGTCCTGTTTGCCTTATTCCAGAAAAGAAGGAGGGAAATAAAACCTAAGGATACTGCCAGCCATGCTTGAAGTAGAAGAAACTCTGCAAAGGACTCGGGAGGAAGAGCTGTGCAGCCCTTGCAAATGCTTAAAAAAAAAAAAAAAAAAAAAAAAAAATAGAATGAGGCTCCTAATAGCAGTGACTTAAGAGCCCAGCTTATCTCTTGTTAAGTGCATTGAGTTCAGGCAGACTGGCAGTGCAGGAGAGGAAAATGACCAGGGGCCTTTCCAATAGATGGGGATAAAATATTCATTCCCTTAAATGGTGCTTTTCTGTTAATGATGGACAGATGGGAAGATCAGAGGCCAGAGCTGCTAAGACAAGTGTGATTTTTAGATAGTGACTTGAAACATGCACAGAATCCAAGTGTGGAACTCAGAATCAGGTAATTCTGAGCTGAAAAGAGCCCCAGCGTTTATTTATTTACAGAGGTCAGAGAGATCTGCCTCTAGGGATTCGACTTCTCACTAGCTCTGTGACCTACGAGGTCCCTTAGCTCTGTCAACCTCATTTTCTTTGTAAGGAGGGGGAAAGACCCCCATTCAAGCTACAGGGGGTGTTTTGAAAGATAATAAGATGCTGCATGTAAACCCCATGCAGAGAGCCAGCTCACTGTACCCCATTTCTAAGAGTTTTGCTGCCCCACGAAGCAAACCAAGATGTTTACCCGAAGAATCAGAGTCCTATGGTGAGGTGTCAGTTGCAAAGGGAAGAAAAGGGCTTTCCCCAAGAGGTTCTTGAGCCTTATATGCTCATTTTCCAGATGAGGAAACTGAGATCTAGAGAGGGAAAGGAACTTGACAAGTCGAGTCAGTGACTGAGTTGGCATGTATACCAAGACCCTGAAGCCACACAACTGGACTCACATTCTGTGACCAGGTTGCCATCAGTTCGTTCACATTCTACACATGGGATTGCTTCATTCCCGTGTCTCCATGTGTCTGGGAGAAATCATTCCCCTACTTTGTTAATAGGGAAACTGAGTCTCAGAGAGAGCAAATATCTCGCCCACTGTCACACACCAAAGGTAGTTGGTGACAGAACCAGGACTGTACTGCAGCTCCGCATCAGCCTAATCCAGCTCTTTCCAGCACACTAGGATGCTTCCCTGCACCATCACTTGCCCTGCCAGGCTCTTGGAGGCTCCCCAAAACAGAGCCAAGGCTGGATTCAGACACCTATTGCAGGCCGGGCACAGTGGTGCATGCTTGTAATCCCAGTGGCCTGGGAGGCTGACGCAGGAGGATAGTGAGTTCAAAGCCAGCTTCAGCAACTTGGCGAAGCCTGGAGTAACTTAGTGAGACCCTGTCTCAAAATGAAAAATAAAAACTGGGCTGGGAATGAGGCTCACTGGTTAAGTGTTTCTGTGTTCAATCCCTGGTACCCTCCCCACCAAAAAAGACAGAAAACTACTGCAAAACCTTGCTTTATTTTAAAGGTGCTCTCTCTTCCTAGGATGACTGGCTAATGGCTCCTTTGGTCTCACATTCAGACACTGCAAGGTTGCACAGTACTTTAAAATATGACACTGGGGACAATTGCAGTTTTCTTTTTAAAGATAGAAACTTTATAAATGAGGACTTTAAACAAAACCTCAAAGCATAATCTCACACTTGAATAGAATCCAGATGAATCCAGTATAAAGAAACAGATTATTATTCCACAAGGCTTGTTTAAACAGAGTGGTTGGTAAAAATAACATTATATTTGGTCATTTAGGATTCTACACATTTGATAGAAATTGAAAATATGTTTTACTTTTATTATGCAAGTAATACACGCCCAAGGCAGAATAGCAGACCACACAACCAAGTAAGTGAAGGAAATTAAAATCAGTGATTAAATACATTAAATTTTTCCCTCTCCCATAGTATTTATGTTTTAAATTAGGACTAAAATTCTAATTAGTGAAAAATTGCAGACCGCTGTATTTATTTGACATGCTGCTATGCTATGTTGCAATTACTCAAGCAGCAGCTTTGCAGGAAAGCAGGGGAGCAGCCTGAGCTTTGCCTCCACGCATGCCTGGCTTCGGGTCTCACCTCTGACTGGCTTCTCTGAGACTCAGTTTCCCCCTCTGAAAATGAGATTGAAATACCTGCTTTCTAGCACAATCTTGAGAATTAAAAGAGCTTAAAAAAGTGTTTGGCACTCTCCACAGAGCAACTATTTGAGAATATTAATTATCCCTTCCTTCAGGAGGGATAAAACGGTTAGCTGTACTTTCTTTTATTTGGTTAGTACTCTCAATGTTGTTTTCAAATAGCAATTTTGAACCCATCGCTTATATTCGGTGCTGGAGTTGGCTTTTTAAAGCTATTTGATGAGGGCTTTCTTTTGAGAAGTGAAGGACCTTACTTATGAGAGGATGGAGGACAATTTGCCTACGTATAACTTTAATACAGTGGAATGTTGCATTTTTGCATTGCCTAAATATGGTTACGACTGTTCAATATTAAAACATTGTACTCAACTGTACATTAAACATTTTGACAACAAGGCATGAAAACTGGTGGTAAATTGCTGGGGAACCAGAAGCCAATTCACTCAAAGGTATTTCAACAAGCCTGGAATGACCAAGAGACCCCTGGGCCCTCGAGACCCCTCAGTGCTTCATGCATGTCCTGGTGATGCAATGGTAAGAGGTAAGCAGTCTGATACCTGGTAAATGTTTTCTTCTGTTTCGGGATCACGGATTGGCTCATGTCCAGCCTCAAACACAATGTACTATTACAGGAGCGGCCAGAGAGGAAAGGTCAGAGGTGAAAAAGAAAGAGGGGGAAAAAAGCATTTGGAATTCAAGATACAAATCACAGTAAGCATTAAAGAAACAGGCACAAGAGAAAACACCTTGAAGAAACATTTGGGTTACCGAAATAAAACGGTCTTGTACATTCTTGACTTTTTAAGGAAAACTGTGCAGATCTGCTGATCAATCCTTTAGCAATGATGGCTCTGGGCCCCTGCAGGGCTTCCTCGAGATGTGACCTCTTTGTTCAATGGCATTTGTCTCAGTAATAGCTGAATACACTGGCACTGCTATCTAACAGGAATGCCTAGGACCCTGACTTTGCAAATCCTGTTATGGTTGAGTCGCTTTCTGTTGCTCACTGGATGCCCAAGGTCCTTGGCCAAACTCTGAAGAGCTCAGAAGCCCCAGACTCCCTCATCTTGTCAACATCAGCATGTTTTACATTCTCAGTTTTAAATACTGAACGTCAGCTTTTCATGCACATGTTTTAGACTCTAAAGGACCAGGACATTTCTAAGAGGATGCTATTCTTCATTCTCTGCAAGCAGAGGCTAAAGTTCACATTATAAACAATGCTTCTCCTCAGCTTTCAAAAGCAAGGGCATGTCATTAAGTGCCCCTTTGACTTTTGCTTGCCATATATACACTAGGTCCTTCTTCTGACTCAAGTTATCAGTATTATTTTACTTTCATCACAGCAATGCCAGCTTTCTATGTGAAGATATGCGTTAATATACAAAGCATATGTAATATTCACCTATGTAACAGCTATTTATCCCAGTTAGAAATGCAAATTGGAGGTTCTTAATGTTTCAAAAGTCAGGGCTTTTTGATCTTCTTTCTCAATTTAGGAATAAGCATAAAGGAGGAAGAAGTCACCTCTTCCCTTTTTTCTGCATCTCTGTTTGCATAGAGCTCAGACATGAACCCAAGAGAGGTCATCTCTACCCACCCCTGGGCTGCAGACCATGAAGAGGGTGCAGAGGAAGCTCCAGGCAGAGACGTCTCTGGCATCTCGCTCGCTGTCCTCACGACAGCCCCTGTGACATGAGCAAGGTGATCAGAGGCCCAGGCTGCCCCACAGGGGGTCAGAAACACTTCTCTTCATAACTGCTACATTCACAAACCATTCTTTGGGTTTGTGCTCAAATGTCACCAAAACATCAGTCCCTATCTCTAACTCTTAACTCAGAGAAGCTACCTCATTATTCATCTTTTCCCTAATGCACTTGGAATATTCAATAGAGTCTTAAGAACATTCAGCTTTGGGATCAAACTTTTACAGATTGTGGAGGGGGCTGAGGCAGGGGGAAGAAGGGAGACGTGCATCTCCAAATCCCATGTTCCTGGGGCTGGCCAAACTTCTGCTAAGATTTATGGAAATTCGCTCCTGGAGGGGCTGGCAGCCCTTGCCCTCAGAAATAATCTTGGTCCTTCTCCAGGTTCTGCAGACAGTGCATTCTTCAAGTGTCTGACAAAATGGCTGTGCCCAGGCAAAGCCACTGTAGAACCTAAAACTCGGACTCATTTCAGAATTTACCTGGTATACAGGATCTTCAACATCCTCTTCCAAAATTGTCTATCACAGTGAGGGGAGGGAAGGCAAAAAGCAGAGGGCATAAAGAAAAAGATGTGAGATTGTATTCAGAAATTACAGGACAGCAGAGAACCCAGCTCTGGGTAGGATACACTGGTGGATTGTTAATGTAGAAAACACACAGAAAACATCAAAACTCCACAGCCCCCACCCCATTCCCTTTGTTAACAACAAATAGCAAAAGCAACTGTGGGTCTTTAGTCCTCTTCCCCTGAAATCTTCCTCTGGATTCAAGATTGCGCTTTCTCTGACCCATCTTGAGTTTCAGAGACTAAGGGATCATTTCTAATGGTTACGCAGAACCTTTCATCTTTGTTTATTTCTGCTTGGCAGCAGCAGTAGGCCTGACTGTCATTTTTCACATCTGTTTGTTTTAAGCCCCAGTCTTCTCCAGTACCAGGACAAACTCATAGGTGTACCTGGTACACGGCTTGCTCACACTGCTTATCCTTTTGTGCCTTTTTTTCTAATTCTTCTCTTTGCTTCAATTCATAAATGAGTTGAAAGAGATCTCTCAAGTCCAGAATAACAGGTTCAGCCTGGAATGAAAGTGGTAAGCACGTTAACAAGGGATCCGTACTGAGCTGCAAGCCACCAATTTTTGTTTTTGTGGCTGCAACCCGCGGCGCTTCCTTTTTCTATTACACTGAAAGCATTCCATTATTAATTAATTCTACCTTGTTTATATGGGTTTAGTAAATTGCATATAGGCTAAAGTTCATTTCTTCAACTCATTATATTTGCAAATTCATAATAATCATAAGCATAAAAGGCATTGCTTTTATTTATTAGTGATTTCAAACATAATAAAATTAGGGCAGACCTTATGCAAAACAGTTATTTGTTTTCTCTTACTTTCTTTTTCAAAGAGGCTATGAACACAAGGAAACTTATTTGTGTACATGCCTCTACCTAGCTTAATATGAAAGGAAAATAATTAGTCATTAGGAAATTCCCATTAGGGAAAAATAAAATAAAACAATTGAATGGGTGTGAGTGAGGTTCCTGGCTCCAAGGCTAATCATCTTTTCCAGGTGGGCACCTTGGCATCTGCTTCTGGTGGTGACACGTCACTTGGTCACATAGCAGAGTAGACTTTGGAAAAGCAACAGATGCTTTGGTCCCCCAGAGCTACCAAGAAGGTCACCATGGTGGCACAGGAGTACTCACCGCTTGGGCTGTTTTGATGGCCACAAATCTGTGATTCCCTTCCTTCCCACAAACATATCCAAAGGCCCGGTGGTCTGTGATGTCCTTTGCGATGTAAGAAATTTCATGAACAGCATGATGGTGCTGAAGGGCCTATCAGAAACAAAACAAAAATCACATTTCAGGGACATTTCCCTTCAATGTTGATGGGAAACCGAAGTGCTTCAGCTAGGTGTGAGCAGGCCTAGCGGGCTTTGGAAAAGCTGTGTGGTCCAGAGAGAAGGAAAAAGAGCTGTGCCTGTCCTTGGGCGATGGAGATCCCCTTCCATGGTCTCAGTGCTGTGACCAGAGAAAGAAGCAGGTACATGTGCTAAATGAGCATCGTGGAGGTGACGTCACTCTGTCTAACTCAGTGGCTATGCTTCCACTGAGTCGTCTTTCCAACACAGCCACTCAGACCTTCAGTTTGAGGTTAACACACTTACAAACCTAGGCTTCTGCCTGGTATGTCAGAGGATGCATCCAGAACAATCCTGGGGGTGGTGCCATTAACATTCACAGCATCAGCTTTGCATGGCCACGGCACTTTCCTGGCTGTTGGTGATACACTGTTGATGAGTGAATGATTTTCTCTATTTTATCCAAAGTCACTATTTGGGGTAGAGGTGGGGTTATGTATGGGTTGGTCTCTGTCTGTGAAATTCTTTTATCTACCTTCTCAAATCCTTATTGTCTTTCAATGACCACTTGAAATAGTACTACCTCTGTGAGATATCCCTGAACAAGGTGAGCCTTCTCTCCCCAACAGGATGACTCCCTCCCTCTCTTGTGTTTCCACAGAACTTCAGGGAGACTGACACTCCTGATGGATTCCTCACACAAGGTGCCCTGCTTTTCTGGGTCTTCTTGTCTGCCTGACTCCTTGTCAGCCTTTCCCAGCAGGCTCTGTCTTCCTGGTTTGTTATGCTAGCATCTTCCCGTGTCTGACCCATAGTTGTGGAACAAAAGTTAACTGGGATTGATGATCAATAATTTGAAATTCTTTTGAAATTAACCTTCCTGACTTTATTACCTGAGCCTCAACTAACAATGTTCACCACCCTGTGAGGTGATAGTGATCTTTATGGTTATTTTCCTATATTAAATCAACTTAGAGCAATCTTCATTAAATAGTACCCTGTAAAGGCTTAGGGATGCATCTGGATGCTTGTGGCACAGTGAAGTCCTTATAAAGGGCTTTGTCATTTATATTGGATATCAAGAGGCTTGAATGCTCCCCAGTGGGTGGACACAAAGTATTGACTGTCCCTTTCTGGACCTCAGATTATACCTTGAGCAAATGAGAAGTGCACATCATGTCAAAGGCTCCTAACCCAAAGTCCTGGATCTACAGGGCTTAATAAAGGTAATAAAAAGAAGTCCCAAGCAAATTTCAGAAACTCCAAAGGATGAACATAAGTTTATAATGATTCCTAATAAGGCTACAGATTTCTTTGTGCATGCAAATAAAAAGTTTATCTAGAATTATATCTCTTTATTGTTGTTATATGTCTCTTAGCTCAAATTTGAAAAGCTATAATTTAAATAGTCCAAATTGGAAAATGAATGATTTAAATGCAGTTTTCTGGGGGACAAAATCTTCCCTATTTCTGAATCCAAGAAGGGAGGGAGAAATGTAACCCTTAGGATGGTAGTTATAAAAACACTGGGAACCACCAAAGTAGATAGGAGAAATTCTCTAGGGTCCTGTTTCATCTCCCCATATTCTTTAAGCCATTAGGAGCTTCCACCTTAAAGCCAGCTTCTAGGTGCCTGGGCTTCTGCCTCTCATGATGGTCATCTCCTTAGTTCTAGACCACAGACCTTCCCAAGTGTCTATTCCCCAGTCAGTAGAAATCTTAGTGGGCTTCAGACCACATGGGCCATCTGCTGTAGCAGAAGCACCTGCCTTTGTCTTAACCATCCAGGGCCTGACCATTCAGCTTGCCCACTATTCTTAGAACTCTCCCTTTGACTTCACACATTGTCTGGGTTGTCTACTGCCCTCTAGATATCACTCTTGGAGGGTACTGTCACATCCCCCTAGTCCCTCAAGTGACAATAAGACAAGTGTACAATTCTAAAGAATTTTGATACAAACAAAGTCGGTGAAGGAAGAAGCAATTGTTAGCAAAATAATCAGGATTTGCTTATTTTTGTTTTATCAAGAGGACATATTTAGCTGGTGGAGGAAAACTGCTCCAAGAGCAGTAGCTTTTTCATGGTGCTAATGATGTAAAATTGATGAGATTTATATTCACACACCATGGGGGCATTGATTTATAAGCTTTTGTGAGCTACAATGGTATTCGGCAGGGGGATGTGAGGGACAAAGACTTTCTTTTCTTCTCTCCCTTTCCTGAAAAGTATTTCTCACGGCATAATGTGGAAAATGTTATCCACGTCTCCTATTAAATCAAAGTTTGACGACAGTGCCTTATTGATTGCCAAGTGGAATATTGCTCTAAAATTAAACTGTGATTAGAAGCCTTCCTGGTGGAATTAGATTTGGAGATGATTCTGCAATGGTAAAATATCACCTACTATGCAAGACAGCAGATGGAGATGTTTTAATTTATCTGGGAATCCTCATTAAGTGTTTTAAAATCAAAACATTCTTAATGCCTGATGATACCTAATATTGCCTTGCAAAGCGTAGCTGTGGGTGTGCACGCCTGAAGTGCTTAAAGATATTTGTAACATTATCTTTTCCCATAGTTAATTTTATGACAAGTTTAGAAGGATGGCTCTGCAAGTGTCTCATTCATTTGGAAACCAACAGTCAGTGAGGGAATATGTCTCCACTTTCTCTGACCTTAACCATGCAGACATAATACAGATGCTTGGAAATACAAATACACTAGAATTCTGCTCATTCCACAGTTATATTATCACATTCATTTTAGCAACTCAGAGCATTGTGCAAATACTTGTTCACTGAGCCTCAAAATTGCCCCGTGTCTTACCAGCAGATTGTATCAGCACAATCAAAGAACAGTTGGAGTTGGAAGGCGCATTCAGTGTTAACCTAGTTCAACTCTTGACTTTATTCATGACTGAAAGGAGGGCCAGAGATTGTACTGGCAGGACCAGTGCCAGATCCAAGCCTCCTCCTTCCTATTCAGGATGACAATGCACTGCAAGAAGGAAATGGGAT
The DNA here is from genome assembly GCF_902686455.1 of Sciurus vulgaris. Classification (NCBI taxonomy): domain Eukaryota; kingdom Metazoa; phylum Chordata; class Mammalia; order Rodentia; family Sciuridae; genus Sciurus; species Sciurus vulgaris. The sequence goes on from NC_136461.1 coordinate 45,788,302, forward strand.
TGTGTAGAACGAAGGTCTCCTTTCCCCAGATGCCTAGCTCCCTAGTCCAACAACAAAGATGAACCCCTGACCACTAGTGATGGGGAAGGGGAGCAGGGAGAATTGGGCTGGAGGTAGAAGAGACTGCTGGGGATTCTGACAGGTATCTGAAGTCCAGGAGAGTCATACGTATCACGGATTAGGGTAAAGGTCTACAGGCAGCTTAAAGAGAAAGGTCAGGGTGGCATGGCCCATAAGTTTACCTCAATTCCTAAGAGGGATTCCAGAGCATCCTGTATTGACCTTTTTCTTTGAGTGCTACCTGCTGAGCAGCCAAAGCCAAAAAAGGGATTGGTCATGGGAGATAAGGCCATGGAGGAGTGCTTCCACAGGGAGCCCTTGGGTACCACAGGCTATTCTGGAGGTGGTGTGGGCAGCACAGCCAGGGAACACTGGGCTGGGGCAGAGCAGGAGAGGGCAGAAGAAAGGTGAACTCTGGTCACTCCGTTTCTTGTTGAAAACATTTATTGTCTTGAACAGTCTAGATATTAAAGTACTATGAGAATTAAAGCAGGTAATCCCAGTGACCAGGAGGCTGAGGCAGGAGTTCAAGCCAGTCTTGGCAAGTTAGTGAGAGCCTTTCTCAAAAAATAAAAATAAAAAAGGACTGGGGATGAGGTCAGTGGCAGAGAGCCCCTGGGTTGAATTTCTAATACTGCAAAACAGAGAGACGGAGAGGGGAAGAGAGAGAAACAGAGACAGACAAACCACAGTGTTACTTATTCCTTTCCTGAGTTCTCTTGCTTGCATTGTAGATAAAAGTTGCCACTAAAGAATTAAAGAATTTCAACAACCATCCAGGTCTCAATGTCCTCCAATCCAGTTTGAGCTCCCTCCCACATGTGAACTTCAGCTAACCTGTGCTGCAAAGAAACTGAGGCTCTTTCTAGGTCTGCGCCTTCCACCTCCATGCCACCGCCCACCTGGTTTTCCCTGCTAGTTGCCCGCCTCCTCCCCTGTCCTGTGTTTCACCATCTATACACATAACTATACTCCACACACATCTGCATCATACCTAGGTCCAAGGCTTAGCTTCCACATCTGGCTCATCCAGGTGCACTCCCAACCCCAGAGTTTCCCATAGTAGTAACTCCCATTCCTCAAGCCTAATATGTTGTGCTTGTCCTTCTACATAGGATGTAGGTTTATCCACTTATTTATCCATTCATCCAGTCACCAATGATAAATGGGAAGTCCCCAGGAACACAAGTGGCCCGCATTCTATTTAGGAATGAAAGAGCCTGCAAAGGCATCTAGGTCCTGAGCCATGGATATTGTGGAGAACATCTGTGCAGATGTTTTCTACTTGGGGAATGTTAAACCTTTCAGAGCAAGATCCACATCTGGTTCTTTTCAATCTTACTACAGTACCTAATATTGTTCTTTTTGAATGAGAAATGATACTTAATGATTTTCAAACATAAGGAAAGAGGGAGGTGAGAGGGGAAGGAGGTGAGAGGCGAAGGAAGCAAGAAGGACAGAAGGAAGGGCTAAGCCACCTTGCCATGTATGCTACACAAGGTAGGTGCTCAATAAATGTTCATTGAATGAAGGAATTGGGTTAATTCATGACAATTCACAGAGGAGTCATTCTGTGAACAGAGGGTTTCTTATCTGATCATCATTAAATCTTTTTTCTTTGCATTTCCATGAGCCATTTACCAATGTTTAAATGAAGTATCAAATTGTTTGGAGGGTTACTGTCTGACAGAATAAATTACAGAGAAGACTTAATTTGTAGTATGGTTCAATACGGCCAATTAAATACAGTATGGATTAGAGAGTCATCTGCTGCAGACTTTACCATTAGCTATTTTTAAAGAATAAATTCTACTCTGTTTAGCCTTCATATGATGAGTGTGTGTGTGGGGGGGGAGGGCGTGCTTGTGCATACAGACTTCCCTGAGGCGATACTACTCATAGGAAAAATACCCACTAGGATTCAAGTGAGTTAACAAAAAACAAAACACAACAGGAAAGCAGATAAGCAGATAGACATAGAAGTAAAAATAGATGCATGCAAAATACAGTACTTCACACTCCAAGCAATTACAGTAGTTAAACCCTCACAAGACAAAGGGAGGACTGGGCTCATTATGAAGGCCTTTCTCTTTGCTAACTTATTTTGGGATGTCTTTGCTATATGGCAGTGCCAGCAAGGCTAGGAGACTACCTCTGCACCAGCCACCCATTATTAGATGCTAAATGAAGCAGGTCAGAGGCAATTGTTCCCTGGTTGGCATATTGAAATTTTCTAGAAGCTTTTACTTAAGGACAAGGGCAAGCTTCCAAATAACCTAGGCTCTAGCTGAAGAGCCAGTGTGACAGCAGAGGACAGAGAAGGATTCTGGAGCCAAAAAGCATGCTGGGCTCTCCCATTTGCCAGATGTGTAACTGAGTTTATCTTTCTAATTTTCCCAGACTCCTTCCCCCTTTCTATGGATCACAAAGAACAATATGGAGCCCACAATGTTGTTGGACATAATCAAACCAATTCACATAAAATATATTAGACAGAAATGAGATGCTGTTTTCCCTATCAGAGTGAAGAGAGAAAAAGGATAACACTGTTGATTAAGTGTGGGGAAATATTTTCCTGGAACTTTGGTTTGCCACATGTAATGGGGATAACTACAACATCTCTCTCTTGATGCTGTTGGGAGAATTAATATTTTAGTGTACATAAAGTCCTGGGACAGGGCAAGGCACGTGGAGGGGGCTGGTGTCAGTTAGGAAGGGTATTTTTGTTATCAGCAGAGGTATGATTTGGTGCAGCTTTTCTGGAGGGCTGGTTGACTGTGTTTCAAAGCCATAAAGACATGCATAAACTGACCCTATGATTCCTCTTGTTGGGATTTAATTATCCAGAAATAATGTAACATACAGACAAAGACTTAGATATAAGATATTCCCTGCAGGGCTGTTGGAATAGTGAGAAATTAGAAATGTCCAAACTGTTGGGCATTAGCTGAGTAGTTGAAGAAAATGCATTCTGCTACATGATGAAATAGTACACAGTATGGAAAAAAAATCATTTGTAGAAGTAGGTATATTTTGCTACAGAAATAAATTCTTGACTCCCCGTCGAGTGAAAACAAAAACATATTAAAATATAGTATGTTCAATATGATATGGTTTTTTTTATAAAAAAAAGATATGCATATCTATGAGGTTAGAAGTCCCTCAATACAATATTAAGGATTCTCTTTCTTGAGTGATGGAATTACTAGTGATTTAGAAAATTGGACTTTTTGGTTAGTTGTACCAATTTTTGCTACACTAAATTCTTTTACATTTGAATATAGTGCATACAACAGCATTTAGCCATATACATAAGCCAGTCTTGAGCCTGTTCAGTTTTCTTCATCCTCGTGCCCATAACCAAGACTTGTCAATTTTGTCTCTCAAATATTTTCCACATTGTCCACTCCTTTCCCTCTCCACCACCAGCAGTCAGGCTGGGCAGCCATCATCTCCAGACTGAATTAGTACAACAGCCTCAGTCCCCACTCAACCACTCAGAAAGTCACACCACAGTGGGAAGAGACTGGGAAAAAGTCTGGCCAATTCGATCAAGTCTTTCTAGTCCCTAAAACACATCAAAGGCTTCCCCATCTCTCTTAGAATAAAGATTCTCACTTGAGTCTCCTCACTTAATGTCACCTGGGCTGGTCTCTGTCCCTCAAAGGCACTGGGCTCTCACCTAAGATATTTGTACATGCTGATCTATCCGCACAGAACTCATTCAGGTTCAATCATCAGTACAGATGTCTCTTCCTGAAAGCTTTTCTGACCTTCCAGCTGAGCTCCGGTTCCTGTGCCAGTCACAGGTCCACTGAGCACCCTGGACTTTTCCATGGGGGTGGGCATAGGGTATCGACACCCATACAATTAATGACTCCCAGACCCCCTCTCCCCAGCTCCTGGCAACCACCATTCTACTTTCTGTCTCTATGAACTGGTCCGTACTTATTTTTAAATGAATAACTTGAATGAATGCATCTGTCAACAGACTCTTGGCTCCAACCCCACTAGTTCTTTATCTGTTTCCCTCTCTAGGTCTTTGTTTCCTTGTCAATTAAAATGAAGAGGTGGGAGTCAGTAAATACTTATGTCCTTTTAAGCCTCAATAGTTTTTAGATTCCTTTGTAAGTTTCATAACAAAATAGTAGCTATAAAAGACAGCTTCTTAGTAGCTCTCTAAATATATACTATTAACACACAGACCTGGAAAGATGTGTGCAAAGCCCTTGCCTGAAAATAGGGAGATGAACTTGTTAAGTAGCTGAGAGCATCCAAGACCTGTGATTTGGGCTGAAATTTGTCTAACAGGCAAAGTGGAGCCAGGTGTGCTTAATCAGTTAGCAATCACCAAAGTGACACCAAAGCAGATTTCTGCTCAGGAGAGGTAAAAACCACCTTAAACAGGGAAACTGGCTTTGGTATTAGTTTCTTAACACTGGGCTTCAGTCAAACTCCCATGCACATGAGCAGTGATGTGGCTGTAGTGTAATCATAGTTGTTAATAGGTTGAACTGACCTTCTTCTTCCATTCAACTCCTGGGCATTCTGCAAAGCACCCCAGGCTCCTGAGGTACCAAGAGGAGTAGGATGTAGTCAGTTCTGGAACACCAGCTGAATGTGTGTGTATGCAGGGGAGGGCCCATTTTGTGGCTAAATGCTCAGAATAGTTTGCATATTATGCAGTCCTATCCACATTCCGGAAAGAATGCAGTGTGAGGGGAAGATGTTCACCCTCCATGACTCTGTGGCCATGGGCAAGTATCACATTGAACCTCAGTTTCTCGATTCGTAAGACAGGAATGATCCTCTCCACATAGGGATGTGAGGACGACCATTTAACTTGTCCAGCAGCAGACCTGGTAAATGGTGGGAAGGCTCTAAGCTTTGGGGTTTTCTCCCAGACAACTGAGTTAAAGATTCTCAATCTGATGACAACATCATCTAATGACTACAATATATGGTATTCAAGCACCAACATTATTATTATTATGTTCAAAGGCACAAGCGAGGGAAGTGTAAAGGTAATATAGTGTGTGAGAGGTGGTCAAAGCATGGTAGGGGGTGCAGGGAGAGAACGCAATGAGAGCCACTGGGAAAGCAAGTTACCCGAAAAAGAAATGAACGGACAGTTTTCAACTTGACTTTGTCATCTAAGAATTTGAACTCTGTTATTCCTGGAAATTTAACCCTGAGTTTTCAGTTATACAAAGCAGCAAGTTCCTCCTGTTGCTTACGATTTTTTGAGGTGAATTTTCTATTGCTTGGGACCAAAGGATTTCTAAGCAATGCAGTAGTAATCATTATGCCTACCATAGGAGGAAACAAGTGCTCTCCCCAAGCAGGATGAGGTTAATCTGCACTTTGAGCAAGTGTCCTTGCTGGGCAGGGGTACACTTGGTCTATCACCAGCAGCAATTAATATGGACTTGCAATTCTGAAATAGCTTTGGGTATATATCAGGATAAAGCAAATACATAAATACACTGTCATTAAGTTTAGCAAGAATTTAGTGAAAGAAAAAAGACACAGATATTACAAAAAGTGAAGATGTAATCCTGTAATGTAAAATTTGAGTTGGAAGTATCAATACAAACTCATGATTAAAATTATATATATTCCCATCACCATTTGCTGAAAGAGCCTAGAAGAAACGAAACGCCAGGAGCCACAAGCACATCTAAGGGAGCTATTTATCATCCAGCTGTCTGTCTATTGATCTCTTAACCTATGGAGAGAGTCGGAGAAGCAAATACGGCAAAAGGTTAAGTTTTAGAATTAGTCTTTGAAATGCTCTGTGTTTGAACATCTTTGAGATAATAAGTTAGAAAAAAATAAGTCTGAGGATGTTCCCTTCTCTCCCTCTACTTTCTCTCCCTCTCTATGAGAACAGTAGAAACCAGGGCAACACACCTTCAGTGACATTACTGAAAGTAAGCTGGGGCTGGGGAGATAGCTCAGTTGGTAGAGTACTTGCCGCACAAGCACAAGGCCCTGAGTTCATCCCCAGCACCGCAAAAAAAAAAAAAAAAAAAAGCTGGAGGCAAAAGGCCTTCTAATGCATCAACCTGGGGCCACTCTCTCTCCAAGACACGAGGGATCTTTAAGAAGATGGGTGTGTTTAGAGACTGCTGCCGGGTTTCCTGTGTCCTTTTCTGCATCCCCATGGACAGTATACATAAATATCAGCCAATGAACTTCTACTTGCAACAGTAAAAAAATTCAGTTTAAATAAATATGGAAACAATTTATACTCCTGAGTATCTGGGGTAGGGGATTCCAAACTTGGAATGTTCTCTAAATATGCATAAAGATTCAGACTTTATGCCCCCACCCGCACACTATTCAGTTCCTACTCTATGCCAGGCATTGTGCTAGGCTCTGGACATACATAATCCTCATTTATTTCACTCACCCAACAACCTTACCCATTATTTTCCCTACTTTTCCTGTGCAGGCAACTGAGATACACAGAGGGGTAAAGCCACTTTCCCCAGGTCACACAGCTGATAGGATAGACCCTGGACTGCTGCCAGCGATGGCTGGCTCCAGACAGCTTCAGTGCACTAGAATACAGTTCTGAATGCACTTCAGCGACCTATATTTTCATTCTCCTAAAATTCTTTTTATTTCTGTTTCTTTCTGCATGAAGAATCCTAATAACTATTGTAGGTGTTTAGAAATGTAACCAATGATTTGGACATTTTAGCTCATGGTGTAAAATTATTGTAGCAAGTAGGTAAATGAGTGTGATTGAATGGAAATGAAACAGCGTGTTTTGCCACAAGTCACTGCAGAAACGGGGTCATTCTATTTAATGGGAAATTACTTTTTTGTGTTTTAACCAGTTTGAAATTAACCTCTGCCTCGGTCCCAATGAAGTTTTGCATTGCCAGACAGAAACTTGCAAAAGAGTCAATTGACTACAACGCAGCCAGTGGAAAGCAGGTTGGAGCTGGAATGAGAAGTCCTGGGGTCTTCAGGTGTTGAGTGAGGTGGAGAGCAATAGCAATAATGGCTTTGAAGGGGCCGAGACACTGGGGTACTGAGGAAAGACATGAATTGGGGTAGGCACAAGCCAGTACCTGAAAATCTGCTAAGTGCTACTTGCGTCCCCTTGGACAATGTACCTAGATTCCCTGTGCCTTAGTGTTCTCACCTGTAACTTCATTGAATCAGGTAAGAATTAAGTAAGATCATGCTGGTCTGCTTGCTAGTATCCTGCCTTGGCATTTGCCCTCTAGCTCAAATATTCTTGTTATCTATATTGTGGCTGTGACATGTGAAATTATGTCCTCCCCTGGCCCCAAGTTATATGTTGAAGTCCCAAACCCCAGTACTTTAAAATGTGACCTTATTTGGAAACAGTTAATTCTGATGTAGTTGAGGTCATACTAGAGCAAGTGAACCCCATCTCCTAACCCAAATACAACTGGTGTTTTGTCAGCTTTTTCACTGATGTGTCTAAAATATCTAACCGAAAAATTTTACAGGAGGAAAAGTTTATTTGAGGGTTCACAGTTTCAGAGGTCTTATACCATAGAAGGCTGGCTCCATTCCTCAGGGCTCGAGGTGAGGCAGAACATCATGGTGGGAGAGTGTGGCAGAGGGAAGCAGCTCACACCATCAGAAAGCAGAGAGAGACTCCACTCTCCAGATACAAATTATACTCCATAGCTATGCCCCCATCCCTACCTCCTCTAGCCACACCCTACCACTTCAATTAATCCCATCAAGGATTAATTCACTGATTGGGTTAACCCTCTAAACCCAATCATTTCTCTTCTGAACCTTCCTGCATTGTCTCACATGTGAGTTTTTTGAGGACATCTCACATCCAATCCATAACAACTGGTGTCTTTATTCAAGGGGAAATTTGAACAGATATGTGTGCAGAGAAAATGCCACACAGACATCCTGCTAGAGATCATAGTGATGTGTCCACAAACCAAGTGATGTCAAAGATTGTCAGCAAACCACCAGAAGCTGGGTGACAGTCATGGGGCAGATTGTCCATCTCAGCTCAGTAAGAACCAACCCTGCAGAAGCCTTACCTGTGACTTCTGAGTTCCAGATATGTGAGACAATACATTCTGTAGTTTCAGTTGCCCGATCTGTAGTATCTTGGTGCAGTGGCCCTGAACCATTAAAGTCATCTTAACTTTATCTCTAGATCCCTTTATGTAAGAAGTCATGGTAATGAATTGAAACAATATTAAATGCTATCATGCTCTTCTCCATCCACTCTATGGGACAATATGGTGGTGAGGCAAGGGTCACAGGAAATGGACATGGAGATAAATCCTAGGCATCTTGTCCCACCTCTGCTCCCTCAACTAGCCTCCATTTTCCCATCTGTGAAATGAGTGAGCAGGCCTGGTTCCTGGTAACTTTTCTCTGCTTTTCTGTGTGGGATAGCAAACCCGGTAATAGTTTTCCTATTACTGCCAGACCTTGCTGCTTCCGTCAGAAGCTTGGAGTGTAGTGCAGCACCGTGCAATTTATAGCTGCTTCTATCCAATTATTTCCTATTTAGTGCTGTGCAGCATTCCCCAAATACACCACCAAACCACTGAGGCGGTGGGCTGAGCTCTCTGCGTACAAGGATCAATTGTTTCTCTTAGGTTAATTGGCCCCTTGATTTGTTAGGCTGCTGCTTGGAAAATGAACTGTCAGTAAAAGAAATTAGCACAAAATTGCCCCCTTCTTTGAAAATGCATCAGACACCACCCTGGAGCCAACTCCTTCAAGCCACCTTAGGGTCTCGGGGGATAAAATTGCCACACATTTATATCCTCACTTCTACCGCTTTGCAAATTGAGCTGAGAGAACTGAAGCGCAGAGGGGCTCAGCAACTTGCCCCATCAGTTTTCCATCAGAGGAGAAGTTCAGAGCTGGGGCTGAAATCCAGCGTGATACCAGGTTTCACATCCCTTTTACTGCAGCAGGTCGCCTTTGAGGGCTGTGATCCCGAGTCTGCCCAGCTGTCTACCCTCTTGTCCCTCCTTCCTGGCATGCATTTTCATCTCTGGGCCAGACTCAGAGACAGCTGCACCCAAGTGAGGGCAGATGCAAGGAGGCTATGTTACATGTGTCACTTCTGCATCAAACACCGCAAGCTGCTGGCCCCACGTTCATTTGTCCCCACAAGTTAATCCTGGTAACTCCAGAAACTCCCAGAATCCTCATCAGGCATTGTGCTGGGTGCTGGGGATACAGAGAGCTGGCAAGACCTGTCCCTTGAGCAGCCTACACTCCACAGTAGAGACAGGAGGTCAGGTGCCTTTGCCAATGTCTTCAAAGAAACCTATCCCTTGTTGTCATTGTCATCTTCTTCTTCTTCTTTTTTTTTTTTTTTTTCCCTTGGTGCTAGGGATTGAACCCAGGGCCTTGTACATGTGAGGCAAGCACTCTACCAACTGAGCTATATCCCCAGCCCTTCCCTCGTCTTCTTAATGCACACCACAGTTTATGATTCCCCCTTCCTTTGCCTGGTTACCTAGTTAGTATTATTCTCTTTCATTAAACTGAGGAAACCATATCAGTTTCTGGCTCAAAATTGCATGCCCAGGACCTAGCATGGTATCTAACACTGCATGTGTGTGCCCACACATGCACTGGCTAATAATGGTTTGTTGAATGAATGAGTGAATGTTATGTTCATGTGATCATAGAGGTAAGAACAGGGAAGGAATGGAGGCCTGACAGGACTAGATTAGTAGGTGACTAAGTAAAAATGAGTGACTATTTGCATAGTAGGGCTCAAGATGTTTCATCCAGAGGGATAACAAAGAATCATGGAACTATACAGGGAACGGCAAGCAATCTGGGGCCATTAAACCCAAAAATGCTGGGAAGAGTGTGGCAGTCTCTGAGGTGACAAGGTAGGCAGGGGTCAGGGGATGCAGGATTTTGAAGGTCAGGTTTGAAAGCTGGAAATTGCTCTTTTCAAATTGACCCTGCCATGCGGCTTCACTGCAGCAGAGCCTTCCTGCATGCTGTAGATGGAGCTTCTCTTCCCCACCAAGGCAGCTAGCTGAGCTACCCTCCCAGTAGGGCACATCAGGATGGGAGTCGCCTCCTAGGTCTCCCATCAGTGTGGTGTGCCAAGGGCATGACCAGCTGAGTAGCCAGGGAGGGTTCCTCACAGGTGGACAGATGGTTCTAAATGAACCTGGCTTTCCCTGCTGGAGAGGAGGGTCCAGTGCCCTGGGAAGACACAGCTGGACCTGGGCAACCACTCTTAGGCCCTGGGTTATAAATGCAGCAGACTGTAGTCTGGGGACAGTCTGGTAAAATGTCTGTGAGCTAAGATGAATCCTGCTTCCCAGTCCTCAAGTGTGATCCACAGAAATTCATTCAATGTTCCCTAGCAACAGGTGACAGGCTGGTCTTACGAGAATGGCTGGTGGTGGCAGCAGCAGTGGTGATGGGGATGTGCCTCTGTTTAGCAAGCTGCCCTGACAATTTTTGGCAACAGCTGGATGTGCTTCCCAAGTTCATAGCACATGGCTTTATGTGACTTCATGGTGAACTCTAAGCATGAGCACATGGGCAGAGTTGGACAGGTCTAGACATCCCTTTGCTCTGCACTGTCATCTCTGCTGTATGATGTGGGAAAGTCACAGACCTGCACTGAGTCATGCTATCCCCATTTGTGAGATGCTGTCTCAGGACATTGCCTTGCAGACCACCTTGCAGGTAAGCTCAGGTGCTTTAGCAGATGTTAGTGATTGAGAGGAATCTAGGAAGGCCAGAAACAATCTTGAACACAGAGCAAAATAGCCTGATTCTTCCATTCATTGCTCTTTCAGAAAACAACCACTGAGGGCCTGCTATGGGTGAGATGCTCAGGCATAGGAAAGATGCAGAACCAGAGGCCATCCCTGACCTCCAGGTTCTGGGCAGACTGTTGGATGCAGAGGCAATGGCCCTAGGGTATGGTAGCTTTTGAGAGAGGTGGAGATGCAGAGCCCAGGCTGAGGGAGCAGGCAATGGACCAGCTGGCCCCATGGGGGCAGGCTGCTAGGACAAGGGGGCCTTCAGGCTGGTTCACAAAAGACAAGGAATTATCAAGAGAGAATGGGATAGAAGTCCACTCCAAGGCAAGGGTGGCAGCAGGTGCCAATGCTAGCATAGACTACGGTGGCTTCAGGGAATTCTGAGGGGTTTGGGGTGGGTGTTGAGAGGGTGTTGTTGTGAGGTCATCTGTATGTTCCTTTTTTTCTTTTGCACTTTCCAGAGAAACTTCCCCTTGAGATAAAATGGAGAGAGGGACTAGGGCCCAAATGTGGAACCCTAGCCTGTCCTTTTGAGGATTCTACAGAGATCGCAAGGGTGGGCCTCCAGCTGGGCGCCCTACCCCACTTTGTCTCCAAGCTCCTTCTTCATTGTTCTCTCTTTGCTCAGAATCCTTGCTGTTCTGATTTGCAATGACCTATCACCTGTGTGTCTATTCTTAACCTAGACAGCCTTCCATTTGTGACCTTACCTAAGAATGTCAGTGGCTGCCACAAGGATCACAATTGACCAGCAAAGGTAGGGACATGCCATTAACAGCCTCTCCTTGATCAATCTCCACTGGGATTCATCTGAGCCCTCTTCTCAAGTAGACCTAGACCTCTGCCTATAAAGACATGAGCAAACACTAACATAAATCCAGCAGATCAAGGCTACAGGCCTAGGATGACCTGAAATTATCCCCCTTAAGGTACATGGCCAAGAAAATTCAAGGCTGTCAAAAGAATAGAACTGTTCCAGACCCCACCTGATTTTGGGCCCCTATCTCCCAGCTTCTGGGGAAGGATTGGAAGCTCAAGTCCCTACTTTCCTTCTCCTCCTCCCTTGCTGTCCCTTAAAAGCATGGGCATCTCTGCACAAATCAGAATGGGATCCAGCTCTTTTCCCTATGGTTAGTAGGTACTGAATAAAATCTGTTTCACTACTTTACCTAATGTCTGGCTGTTTTTTTCTCGAACACCATACATAGACCTGACTTCTGCTATTTCTTAGTTGTATGCACTGGGACATTTAATGATCTCTTAAAGTCTCATTTATCTGCATGTATAATATTGGGTTGAGAGGGTCAAGGTAGAATAATGGTTGATTCAGGAGGCTTTGGGGTTAGACTTTCATCTTTTACGTGGACTCCAGCCTTTGAGAATGGGGACATGCTTAGGAGTACAAGCTCTGAAGCCAGAGGTCAACTCCTAGCCATTCTACTCACAGCTGGGTACACCTGGCAAGGCACTTCCTCTGTTTGTGACTCTACTTTCTCACCTGTATAATGGGAATAACTGTCTCCAGCTCACAGAATTTTCATGAGAACTGCATCAACTAACATGTGTGACAGGCTTAGCACAGTGCCCAGAAATCACTGTTTAATAAATGCTGTTATTTCACAGTTATTCAAAATGTATCCCATGAGGCAATCACTTCTTTGCTTATGCAGAAGTAATCCCCTCACCTAGCATACATCCTGGTGCAGAGTCAATGCCCGATAAAGCTTGTGGAGTACGTGAACTAACATTGGAAATGCTCATCTGTGCTTTGCTCTTTCTACCTGCTTTTCAGTCTTGTCCTTGCCTGTACTTTGACTGCTCGTTTGTGTGTCCACAGAAGTCTCTGTGGTACTCTGGAGTGTACTGACACACAATAGGTAACTGCACATTCTGCAAGATGGGACAGATGAGAACATGGATCCCTGAAACACGGCCTGCACCTGGATGGGGGCCACGATGAGGAGACAAGGCCAGAAGAAACCCTTGCAGCTCTGTGCTCTATCACTCAGAGGCAAGGTTCGGCTGGAGACGGCTCCAACTTGTTCTTCCCTTGGGTATCAGAACGGAATGAAGGACAAAGTGAGAGGAGTTGTCAAGTTTTGAAATGAATAATAAGATGTCTTCAGAGTGAGGCATATAAAAGAGATGAGCTAAAAATACAGCCGGCTCCCGGAGCATCTAGGAAGTAGAAGGATTAGCGAGGCGCCTTTAATTGCAGCAGAACAAAGGCCGCTGGTGAAGGGATGTTGCTCTCACCAGTTGCACCTGCAAGCAGGTAAACACAAGGATGAAAACACAGGGTGTTCATTCTGAAAGCCCTCGCCCCACTTCAGGAAATTAATTCCCACGAGGAGGCATCTAGCAGTTTCCTATCATTTGGATACAACAGGAAACATTAAGGGACTCAGGCAGTGGGAGGAGGGGAGCAGCCAGCTGGGTAGCACCTCCTACATGCCTGATGTTTTTTGTTTCTTAACAAGATCAGATTTAATTTTCATTATGAACCAATGAGGAAGGTTTTATCATCAATTATTTGACAGAAAAGGACACTGAGACTCAGAGAGGTGAAGTTTCAAGCCTAAAGTCAATAGAAAGTAGGGGTCCTGGGATTGGACACCCAGTGCTACCCTCCAACTACCCAATTCTCAAATCCAAAAGCATAACAATATACTTCTCCCTATCCACTTCCTTTATCAAATATCCTCTAATCAAAGTGTGTCTTTTAAACAGAAAATCTATCTCTTCTTCCATCCATCCATCTCTCCTTCCCTATTTTGGTAAAAAATCTTTCCCTTTGCTTTTGTGGGCCACAGCATGAAAGGCAAGTCCCTTATTGGATCATTCGAGGCTCTCTGGCATGTAACAGTTAACAGTCACTTTTTAGTTACGTGTGCAAAGTGCTTTATAGCTTATAAAGCTCTAATTTATTATCTCATTTATTATTTTATTATTCCCATGATAAAACGAGGCCTTGTTTAGCTCAGAAAAGCTAAGTAATCAGGCCAAAGTCACATCTAGTAAGCAGCAAACTGGAAACCAGCATGTTTAAGGGCTTCTGACCCCCAGGACCAAGCTTTTCTATACCAACTTGGTAGAAGGAGCCGGTGCAAAGGTCAAGGACATGGACATTGGGAGCAGAGTGCCTGGGTTCAAATCCTGGCTCTGCCACTTATTTGCCATGTGACCTTGGGCAAATGTGTATCCTTTCTGCCTCACTTTGCTCCCCTGCTAATAAGGGCTTAATAAATGTTATGTCGTAGTTCACAGTTATTCCAAATATATTCCATGAGGCAATCACTTCTCTGTTTATGTAGAATCATTTTGAGAATAAAGATCTTACTTGCTTTGGTTTTTGTTTCTTCAAATTTCTTCCCCCTATTATTGAAGATACTTTGCTGAGAGGACACTGTCGCTGGCCCTACACCATCCAAGGAAGAGTGGAAAAGGTGGGATTTGAACCCACATCTGGCTGACTTGTTCAGCTATACCATTGAAGTTCCTATTTGCATTCTTCTCCCAATGACACATAAATTAGATTTGGAAAGGAACCTGGGCTGAGTCTCTCCATCCTGAACCAGAATGAGGAAATGTGCCTCAAAGGCAAACTTGTCATCATAAGGCCACCCCTCCTCAGGGGAACCTGAGTTCTCACTGCGGATCCTGTGCTGCAATAGCCATGGCTCCTGGTCCTTCTGAATTCATGGCCTAGGGAGGGCCAGGCGTGATCAGTAGCAATGTGGTGTGCCAGGGACCCTAAGTGGGAACGTGGTGTTCCAGAGAGGTACAGGGTGAGAGGGGAACCTGTGTGAGCTGCCTGTGACAGTACAGGACTGGGGCTAAGTCCTAAATAGCTATACTCTGAGAATAAGGAGGAACATTTGGAAACTATAAAAGCTTGTTCCATAGCCTCAAAAAAAAAAAAAACTAATAATAATTTTAAAAAGATTTCCCAGGTATAAAATGCAGTGAGTTTCCCAGGAATGAAATGTAGTGGTGGGAGGGGGTGAAAGGGGAGCTTCGATCATGTTCCTCCTAGAAGAAAAGGAAAAAAAATTAAGAGCCCTGATGGGATGATGGGAAGCAGCCGACAGTTATCTCTGCCCTCACAGAGCTGTGTGCTCACCAGGCCAAGCCAGCATGGGTTCTGGATTCTGAGACAGGTCAGACAGTACACCTAGACCAGGCAGGTAGATTGATGAGATGACTCTGTGTGTACCTAGAAGAGGGCCCAGCATTCAGATGAGCTCCAGTGCTCAAGAATTTTGTACTTAGCATCTTCAAAACTTTTATTTTTCCCTTTTTTTTATTCCATTGGGTACAGTTTCACATTTTCATTAATTTTTCATCCCTTTGATAATATTTATAGAACCTCTACTTCCATCCAGGCACACAGCAGGGTGCTTTGGCTGGTAGCCTCACCTCTTCTACCACCCACTTTGCAAGGAGGGACACAGCCCAGACAGCTCGCAAACCCTTACAGCATTCTCTCTTTCTCCCGAGTCTGGGTCATTCTAGCAGCACAGGCTGAGCTTCTTTGTGCTTTCTGCCACATGCATGGGGGTTTGTTCCTAAAACCATCTTCTCTTTAACGATCTACAAAGGGCAGAGGGCCTGAGGTCACAGTGGTGATAAGCAGAAGGGAAAGGGGAGAATTTTGGATGCAGCCCCAAATTAACACTGCACATTCACTTCCTAGGGATGAGAAGGATTTTGGTGTGAGGATGTGCTCTTATGCCTCCTAAACTTATTTTGAAGTGGACATCAGAGAGTATCTTGTGTGGGCAGACTTTCCTGATCACTCCTTGCAGGATCTCATGAATTCACCAATGCTCACTCTCATTCCCAGGTTACGCCAGGACCGCAGGAGGTCTAATCCCTGGAGCCCAGCTCACTGGAAGCAGGCAGTAGGGCTCTGTGGATCTGGTTTCTGAGACTTAACTGGTAAAATATCTGGCTATCACATACTTCTGCACCACAGAAAAGCAAGCTCCTGCCACCCCAGCACTGAGTGCTTGCAGCCTCCGTTATGGTTTGAATGTGAGGCGTCAAAAGCTTCTGTTAAAGCAGGAATGTCCAGAGATAAAGTGATTACATTATAAGAGCTGTAACCTAATGAGTCTATCCTAGTTTGAATGTGCCGACTGGGTGGTAAGTGTAGGCAGGAGGGATGTGGTGGGAGGAGGCAGGTCACTGGTGTCGTGCCCTGGAAGGGTACATCTTCCCTGTAGCCCCTCTCCCTCCTCCCCTCTCTCTGCTTCCTGACCTTGCCACTAGCTGAGCAGCCTTCCTCCACTGGGCCCTTTCTCCATAATGTGCTGTCTCACCTCAGGCCCAGAGCAAAGGAGTCAGCTGCCTATGGACTTAGACCTCTGAAACCATGAGCCCCAAATAAAATTTTCCTCTTCTGAATTGTTCTTGTCAGATATTTTGATCACAGCGATGCAAAAGCTAACTAAAGCAGCCTCTGCCCTCAATCCCTGGCCCTGAATTATTTGTGTGCTGCATCCTCACTCACCTTGACTTTCCTTGCTTTTGACCTACTGGTGACTTCCTCCTAAAAGCCTTTCTGTGACTGAGCTTTTCAGTACTGACCTACAGCTTCCCTGGTGACTGAAATTCAGACTCTCATTCAGGATGGGTTATCTCAGTGGCTCTGAGAAAACACTTGCAGCCCTGCATTGAATTTACCTGGATATTTCAGCAAGAGGGACAGGGGACAGGATTCCATCTAGAGCAGAGATAAGCCAGAAATTCAGCTACCTCTTCAGAGCAGGTGGGACTCACCGAGTCGGGCGAAAGCCTCCATTTCCTAAGAGTGCCTTCCTGGGACCCTCCTTCATCTGAAGGCTCTGCCTTCCTATTAGGGTAACCTGGTCTGAGTGAAGCTGTGGACCCTTTGCCTTAGACCAACGAGATGCAGGAGACAGTCCTGAGTCCTGACATGCAGGATGGAGAGGACGGAATAGGGGTCACCAGTCCTCCTCCACCACTTCCTAGCTGTCTGTTTATAGGAAATCTCACCTTCCTGAGACTCAGTGGCTTCTTAGGGGTGAGAATTAATGGGCTCATCTATATAAAATGTCCATGGTTGGCATAGAATAGGGACTCAATATATTTTATTATTGTCGAGAAGGAGGTTTTTCTGTGACGGATGGAGTCAGCTTGTCTACAAGTACCGGGGTCGGGTGTGAGGAAGGAATTCTGGGGTTGTGAGGGTGAATATCAGTCTCCACCAAAGGGGAAGTCCCTCTGGAAACAATCAAATGATAAGACAGCCTCCAATGTCGGGATGTGAATTTGGGACTTGACATACCGGGGATAGTAAGCTACCTGTAATCTAATAAATAAGTGAAAGCAAAGCCCTCAGAAAACTTTTTGCTCATACAGGAAGGAATAATCTTCCCATCAAAATAAATACAGTGACCATGACAACAGCAAAGAAGAAGACAAGAATGAGGGCGACCGGATGTGGAGCCAGGTTTGCTTCTCCCCAGTGGCTGTGCTCAGGACTCTGAGGTATTATCTCCTAACAAGCCGACAGGAGAGGTCGTCCTAACAAGCCTTCAGGCAGCTGGAAAAGCAGGGAGTTGGGTCTCCTCTTGGCCCTTCTGACCCCAAAGCCCATGGTGATTCTTCCAGTCCACAAAGCACACCGATTTTCTATCTCCACCTCTTTGCTTAAAAGCCTGCTGCTCATCTTTCCTTGTTCCTCTCAGAGTACCACTTTCTGAAATACCTAAAATAAAAACACTTAAGTCCAATAATAGATACCTCCACCGCAAGAGATATATTTAAACTCCCATTTCCAGCAAAGGAACGTGAAGAAAAATTAAATCCAGCAGAGGGAAAATTGAGTATCCCAGCAACATCTGACATAAAACTCAAGGCTGTTTCTGCTCTGAGCCCCACCTTCCCCAAGAGCTTCCTGCACCAGGTGTCCTTGCCATCCTGCACCAGGTCGCCAGGCCGTGGCAAACTCAGCTCGTGGCTCACCTCCTCACAAGCGCCCTCCTCAGCTACCAAAGCTATAGCCCCTCCCTCAGTTGATCCCTGTCATGTCACTCATTTTTGTGGGCTTTATAATACTCTCTGAAACTAATTTGATCACTTATTTGTGTCCTTATTTATTTTCTTGCCTGCCTTGCTCAGGATTGTATCTGTAGCACCTGGAACAGTTACCTGGCTTATAGTAAGTAGCTAATTGATAAATATCAGTTGAATTAAGACAACTCCTATTCATGCCCCAACTGTCAATTCAAAGGTTGTCCCCCAACTCAGATCTGGATCCCTTTGCCTGGGCTCCTATAGCACTCCGCTTACCTATACCCTCATCACATTATATTGTAATTCTACATTTTTCTTGTCTGTTTCTTGTCAGCTAGGTTGGGCCCCCAAGAAGGCAGGGATGATGGGCCTTTTAATTATTATATCCTCATTACACAGACTAGTGTCTGACAATGAGTAGGTATTAGAAAATGTTTGTGGACTGTAGAGGCAGATAGTTGTGTGGAGAGATAAATTAATATAAGGAATAAAGAATGAAAGAACAATGATTTCTTTTTTTACTTGTGGAGCTGAAAAATGTACAAACATGGCCTGACACACTGTACCCTTGAAGACGTGCAGCTTAATATATTAAGATAGGCTAGGTTAACCATGAAATGTCAATGACTTGTTACAGTAAAGGTTCTCTTTCATTCAAGCTACACATCCAGCCTGGGCTGCCAGGGGCTCTGCGGCAGAGTCTCACACAGCCCTCCCAGGTTGAAGGAGGCTTCCATGTTACAGTCCCCATGGCCTTATGCTGTCCAGACCAGAGAAGAAGGAGCTGGAGGGTTGCACCTGATGCTTATGTGCTTTGGCCTGTGTCACTTCAGTTCATGGTCAGATGCAGCCACATGGCGCTCACTGCAGGAGCTGGAAATACAGGGAGGGGTGGCGATGAGGCAGGTGGTGCATGTCTCTTCCGTCCTTAAAGCCATGGTACTTGTAAGGGCCAAGCCAGCACTCATGCCTTCATGTGCTGTGGGTCTTCAGAAACGTCACCCAAACCACTTTAATCATTAACTCACCATTGCCTGATTTTCTCTTATTTATCAAAGACATGGGTAAGCACCCATTGAAGCTGCATTAAAAAAAAAAAAAAAAGCTATGGAGTATGATTTCATGGAATTAATGCAACTTTAACTTAAAGTAGGAAGAAAATTCCCATTTTGCTTATTCTTTCCAGCCTGTTAAAGTCAATTAGCTTCTCTCAGGCTTTTAAAAATATTAATATACATATATTTACTGCTTATGTGAAGCCAGCATGGTTGAGCCTTTATTTATAAAATAGCAAACCCCTATGACAACCTGTTAGGATAATGTTATAATTCCAATTTTACAAATGAGGAAACAGAGGAATTGTGTGTCCAAGGTCACACAACTCTTAAGAATGCAAAATTAGGAAGATATGAAAATAGCTCCTAGGCTCCCAGTTGTGTCCAGTTAGAGTCCACTGTGCCTGGAGGACAAAGGAAGAGAATTGCTGGACTGACTCCAGCTGTCCCTTCAACCTCAGACACCTGTGAAAGCATTTTATAAGCCACAGTGAGGAAAAATAAAAGCAAACTCAAACTGCACCACATAAGTCTCTGATTTATCATGCATACAGTATGGCTTGTGCCTGGCTTAAAGATGTGCAAAGAAAATGGAGGATTACAACTTCAGGATTAATGTTCTACCCAACTATGAAGCAATCATGGGCCTACCTCGAAACCAAAATAAGTGACAAAAATTGGAGTCATTTATTGGATGTATATACTAACTAGACCTGATCTCAATTGTCTTAGGAGTCATAATATTTTAGAACTATAGAAAAAATCTATTCTAATTCTAACTTACAGACAGTTAACATGATAAGATTACCTTTGCATGAAAAATTATTTGATCATGATAGTATAGACCTGACTTCTGCTATTTCTTAGTTGTATGCACTGGGACATTTAATGATCTCTTAAAGTCTCATTTATCCTCATCTATAATATTGTGTTGAGAGGGTCAAGGTAGAATAATGGTTAATTCAGAGGCTTTGGGGTTAGGCTTTCATCTTTTACGTGGACTCCCAGGTCCATGTGTTTACTTGATGAATAAATATTTGCTGAGGACCTAATAAAGGCCACAAACTGTTGGGTGCTGAGGATACAAAGACAAAGGAAAACAGACAGTCCTTGTGTTTAAGGTGTTTATAAGACAAAAATATGGGACATCCCAAGTCTCAATTTCATTATCTATAAATTGAGTATTACAGGGTTGTTGTAGGTATTTAAAAAATGGTGCTTGGAAAAATGTCTGAGAAAAAGTATGTACTCAATAAATGTCAGCTGCTATTATTAGTAGTTATGGTAGCTGTAGGGTTAGTAGTAATTAGTTCCTAGAACATTGTGAGTACTCAATAAATGTATGTTGAATAATAAATGAATAAAATGTTAATACTATAAGTCGTATAAAATACATGCAGTTTCTCATAAGAAATCAACCTAAAGAGCACACAATTTATTGAATCCTCACTACTTCTTGGGCTTTGAAATAGGAAGAATTTGGGAGAAAGTCAAAGATATTTAAGTCATGTCTTTATCCTCAAGTAGCTGACAGTCTAAAGTGGTAACAGGGTTAGAAAAAGCTAACACGATATGAACTTGATGCAGGGTATTATTTATGCATATATTAGCACATAATAATTTTCAAAGGATACTGTCAGCAGCAAGTCAGAAGGAAAGTGACATTCCTCTGGGTGCAGTGGGCTCCAAAGTCAACACAAGGTTGGATTGGGATGGGGTTTGAAGCTGGTTCTACATTTGAATCAGTGGTAAAGAAAAGGCAGATACAATTCCAGGCAGAGGAGTACGAGCCAAACATGGAGGCTTGCACCTGTCTTACATAAGGGTCTAATAACGGGGCATGTTGGCTGGAATATAAGGTTGTCCAGGCAAATGGTGGGTGATAAAGTAGGGAAGGTTTTGGATGCCTCTTAAGGAATATCAAATCTAAAGGCTCAAAAGCTATCAGAGGAAGGTCAATGACTAAGGGGGGATTTGCAGGATGGGAGTCAGATCACCTGCATTCAAATCCCAGCTCTATCATCGCTAGCTCGAGGACATGGGATATATTGTTTAACCTCTTTGAAGCTAAGTTTCCTCATCTTGAAAAGAAGATGAAAACAGAATCTACTTCCTTAGGCGATTGTGAGGATAAAGAAGAAGTTAGTGTAGGTTAGTGCTTTGAAGGGACCTTGCACATAGGGCTATGCTGTTGCTGTAACTGTTAGTGTTGTCAGATGTTAGCATCTACCCGAAGAAATTGTGCTCACCAACAAAATCAGACTCCTGGCTATACTGTTTGTTCCCTTATTCTTTTATTTGCTTGGTAGCATTGTGCAAGTATTTTGTCTAGGCACTGGGGAATAGAAAGAACACAGCCTCTGTCCTCAGGTTGCAAATAATGATACTAGATGTGAAATGAGCTATAATGGATGGGCTTTATTGCATTGCATCTAAGATGGTAAAGCAAAATCAGAAAACAGTATCTCACATCACTGACACATAAAGTTTTCAAAGGACAAAGTGGCAGAGGAAGAAGGGCCCAATTCTGCCTGGCAGAGGCAGGGAAGCAGTCAAAGAAGATGAGTTTACCAGGCTCAGATTTGAAGGATGAGTGGGTACTTGAAGATGGTGCTGGAGAGAGATGAAGCACTGAGATCTCAGACAGGACAACAGCAGGAGTGGACATGGGGACATCAATGGCCAGGGGCATTTAGGAAACAAGATCCATGGCAGAGAATCTTAGAACATGAGGCTGGATAGAAAAGCAGAAGGTACATTATGAGTAATAATGACATTAAGTATTTTTCAGGCCTTATCACATGTCAGATGCTATTCAGACACTAATCTTTCTATCGTTCCCACTAGGCAGGCACCACTGGCAGTACCATTTCCAGAGAAAGATCTGGCCAGCATTGAATCTGGATTTGAACCCAGGAGGCCCACTACTATAGCCCCTGTACAACTACTCACCACAGAGACTCTCATTCTTATCCTGGTCATGGTACTGGATTTGACTTCTATGTGGGACTTATCAACTGCTGCCAAGTCAGACCCAATGAAGGTTATGCCCAACAGGATTTTGAACCAACAGAGGCAACCCCCTCTGAATGTCTTTTGTGGACTGACTTTTAGCAACTTTCCTCCTTTAGTGATGTAATTACTTTGGTATTTGAAAACCAGTAACAAATTAAGGGAGCTACATAATCAACTGTTACATTAATTAGTCACCCTTTGTTGAAAGGCAAACATCCTGTTAAATGTGTGAGTTAATAATGACTTTTGCATCAATTCTCAGTTTTGCACATTCAAAAAGGCTCAACTTCAGTTCCTGATGTGCAAACCTCTTTGTCTCTCTCGATAGCTATCTGAACCAAGTCCAATCATCTCCGGGCAGCCTCAAGTTCCAACAAAGGAGAGGCCTGGATTGTGGCAGAGCCATTGAAATAAAAAGAAAGCTATATATTCAGATAAGCAATGCATGCTGTGGCTTAGAGTCATTATGTTTGTTTCTTCATCCGTCTGCTCACTGGCTGCTCCCCCCCCCCCCCCACCTCACTCTTACCTACTCTACACCAAGCACTGTGCTGGGCACTGGGGGTATAGAGAGGAGGATAATAGCCAGGGTTCACATTGTTTCTATGGCTCTGCTTACTCAATCCCCTTAACAACTCTATGAGAAAAGCATTATTATCATCAGGCTAACTTAGTTTACAGATAAGGAAACAGGCCTAGAGAAGTTAATCTGTAAGAAGCTCAGGGACTTCTTACAGATTTGAAATTTGAACCCAGGTTGTCTATGTCCATAGCCTGTGCTTTCAATCACTATGCCATGTCACCTATTATGTCAGAGATAAATAAGCAAGAGTCCCAGCTCTCAATGAGTTCTCAATCTAGTGAGGCAATAGACAGGTTATCAAATAAATTTCAGTGCAGTGTGATTTTGCAGTGGCAGAGCATGTGCACAGAAAACAGTGGTCAGAGGAACCTTCCTTCAGGGATGCACCAGGCCCCTCCCTCTTTTTGAGTTATCACAAACAATTGCCATCTGCCTTGCTAACAGCAGAGTCCAGGTCACATTCTTATAGCAGCAAAATTCATATGATGATGCTAAGATGGCTTGAGATAAGCTTAAACTCCTCCAAAGGGCCCCAGCAACCATCTTTTGGTGATACTTTAAGGATATTATCCTGAAATAGACTGCACTGCTGTCTTCATTACATTAATGCACTGTAATGATTCCATTCTGTAAATAGTGTTTGGAATTGACTGACATGATACCAAATTTGCACTTGCATGCAAAAATCTGGTATTTTATTATTAAATCCAGCTCACAGATTGAGAGCCAGGATTTAAAATAAACAAAAAATCTATAATTACAGTGTGTAGATTTTCCTCATTGCCAGGGCCTATCTGATCACTTTTCATGGAAAGGCTTTTATTCTCTCTTTTCATAGCTTTTCCTGCTTCCAGTGGAGGCCAGTGACACAAAGTATAGCATATCACAAAGTTGCAAAGTTCAGGGAATTCTCTTTCCCCTATTTTAGAGTGGAAAAAAAAAAATATTTCTCATCTCTTGAATAGTTCATTTAACCATGTAAATGGATTCTGAAGTGTATATTCACATGTTTTAAGAGACCAGAATACATTGGGGACCTCCTAGAAATTGTCAGCTTACTTGCTTTGCTTTCTCCTTGGAGCCAGGCCCAAGGAAGTTCTAGTCCAGGAATCCGAAAATGACCAAGACAAGAAGCAAAACAGTCCTCTCCTCAAAATGTCAAGGCCAGGCAGAGGAGATGAAGATCATCATAATTGTGGTCTGGTTTCAGAAACCCACATGCCAGGCCTTTAAGAGGCAAGAAGTGACATGATGTACTATTTTTAGCTGTTTTTACAGCCTCTGCCTAACATGGAATCCCTGGGTGCTAACAGCTGGATGCTCCAATTATCTAGGGGATGAGCCTATGCTAAGAGGAAGGGTAAGCTGCCATCAGGATAGGAGTAAAAATCAAACCTAGGAATGGTAGGAAGGGAAGCTGGCACTATACTGGGCATGAGGCACAGACAGGAATCCCAGACCAGCCCAGAACACCAGCAGACTCCCCATAAATTCCTCCTTATGCTGGATACTGGCAGCAGCAGCCTTTGGGCCAGGATCTCATAAGCTAGACTTGGTTCTCACCCATTAGCTTATTATCCCACCCCAGGCCAGTCACTCACCCTCTCTAAACTTGGGGTTTCCTCATTTTAAATCCAGGGCTAATCATAGTCTGTGGATGTGAGGTTTAAAATGAGCTCACCCTTCACAAATTACCTACAGCTGATCCCAAGTATAGAGCAAGTCTATGTACTGGGGGCGTTGGGAGAACATGCTAAGAACATTCTAATTGAGAACAACGAGGCAAAGGCACCGAGAGGACCTTGAAACACTGAAAGAAGGCCAGGCGTATGGGGAGGAGAGATCGGGTAAGGTGACACAGGAAGGTGGACAAGCAGCAGGCTCCAGCACCCTGTGGGCCACATCAAGTGCGTCACACTTTAGCCTAAGAGCAAAAAGAAACCCACAAAGGGCTTTAGGTGGAAAAGAAACATGTTCTATGTATACATGTATCCATGGGTTCCACATCTATGAATTCAACTAACTGTGTACCAAAAATATTCCTGCAAAAAAACTGGAACATGTGCTTGTATATTAAAGAGATTGCCAAGGCTCAATTTTGCAGAGTGGATTGAAATGGGTCCAGAAGAGCCACAATAGGACTCCTGGCAGGAGGAACCTGCAGTAGTCCAGGGGAGAGATGATGGGAGTTGGGATGATAGTCAAGAGGAAGAGTGAGTGGATCTGAGAGACAGGGAAGAGGCCAGCTCAAAAGACTCATCAGGATTAGGGTTGGGGATCAGCATCTGGTCTGGATGGACAATGGGGCCAGAGACAAGCAGCCCAGGAGAGTGCTGGCTTCATCCATTGCTTGCCAGAACCAGTTGTGGGGTGAAAAGTCAAGAATGTCCTGGATACATATTATGTGGCCTGCACAATGGTGCTCTTCTGCAAATCATAACTGACTTGTGGCAAGCCAAGTGCAAGTTTAGAAACTTCTAGGGAGTTCTTCTACAAGATAAAGTGAGCACTCTGGATGAGTCTTGCTGGACAGGGCACAGCTGATTCTGCCAAGCTCACAGAGTGGGTCATATGTGGCCCAAAGCATGCACTGTGGACCATGTCTCAGTCACTGGTGGGTGGAAAAAAGAAAACAGCTAGTCCTTCACCGAATAGTTTAAGGAGGAATACTTGCTGTAACCGACAGCAGACAATTAAAAAATTTCAATTAACTTTTTCTGCTTTTTAACACTAAAGTGGGTTGACATTAAGAGAAAGTGTGCCAGGAATTAGGGCCGGGAGGGCTTCAATTAGTTTAAGTCATGGCCTGTTATTTTAATCTGTGCCCTGTGGTGGAGGAAAGCTGTCTGTTGAAGGGCACTGTGTGTTTCAGGCATGGGTTTTATGGGGCAAGGTCACACGAGAAGAACAAGCACCCAAGGGCTCAGATGTGAGATGGGGCTGGCAACGGTCACATTGAATCAGCCTGGACCCCACCGTGCTTCATGGACACACAGGTTAGGAAATGAGAAGGACTCAAGATGAAGAGATGGTGAACATGTGTCATAGAGAAGTTTGCTAGTGGCGGGGGAGTGGGCTCTCTGAAGTGGTCATAACCAGAGTGTGAATCCTGCTGAGAGCCACGAGCTAGGACTTTCAGAGGTCAAGTCAGAGAGAAGACTAGGGTCTACTTCCTGTCCTAGGATGCTGCACCAACCCTCATAAAATATGTCCTTGATTCCTAAGCTCATCTCCCGGGCTACCTCTAGGTTAAGTACCCTTGCAATAAACTCCAGTGTCTGCGCACATTTGAAAATGTTCACAGCCACGCAGGGATTGGCGGGGAAACCTCATGGGATGAGATCTCCCCCTAACTCATACATTCAATTCAGGGAAACAACCGATTTGGCGTTTTTGTAGGCAAATCAGGATATTTTTACACATTCTTTTCTTTCCATCCAGTATACAACAAACACCCTAATTGATGCAAAATACCTCTATGGCAAGAACATGCTGGGAATGGGGGTGGAGTGGTATGGATTAATTGGACCCTGGAGCAAATGGGGAAGAACATGCACTTTTCAAAAAAAGCAAACCTCAAAGAGCCTGGAAAAGAACAAAGCCCTTTCAAGTGCTCCTCGGGTGTGTGTGTGCATGGGTGTGAATGCTCGCACACATGTTCCCCCCCGCCCACCCGTGTTTGCTGCTCTGAGGAGAGGTGGGGGCAGCCGTGGTCCTCCTCCGTAGGTGCCCGTCACATCATGTTATTACAATTCTATATTTCAATTAAAGCAATGTAGCCAATTTAAAACTTCTAGTGTGCGCCACTCACGATGCAGAGATCTGAGGATTCGACTCACACATTTTAATACCCCACTTTTTTCCCTTCTTCTCATTTTCATGTAAATCAGGTTGAACACTGTCTTTTTTCTTCTTCCTCTAATCTAACCCACAAAATACAACGCCAATTAAACAGTCTGTGCGAAGACAACCTCCAAATCTCAGCATGATTTCACTGTGCCACTTTGATTTTCCTTAAAGTTTTTTTTTTTTTTAATTTCCTTTTCCTTTTCTATTTTCATGTTCTACTTTTATAAGTGATGTAGTCTCCTTCTAGGGCATAGATGGGGTTGGAGCAAAGCAGGCCCAGATCCTATTTCTAACGCTCATTTTGGCTGGTTTAGGGGGCAGGCATGGTGTGGGGATGGGAAGTCTGTATCCAAGTTTAGACACTTCCTATCCTGGTTGGCTGGAAGATGTCTGTCTGTCTGTCTGTCTCTCTCTCTCTTTTCAGATTCTTCCATTCTTGTATACTGTCTTATTCTTTTTAAAACAATTTAATCTTTTTAAGAGTATTTTATTAGCATGATATAATTATAATAGTGGTGTTCATTGAGACATAAGTGAGTCTCAGTATCTCCAGCAGGTCAATGGAAGGACTATAAAATCTACCTTGCTGGATTGTTATGTCTTTTTTTTTTTTATTGTAAACAAATGGGATACATGTTGTTTCTCTGTTTGTACATGGAGTAAAGGCGTACCATTTGTGTAATCATAAATTTACATAGGGTAATGTTGTTTGATTCATTCTGTTATTTTTTCCCTTCCCCCCAACCCCTCCCCCTCCTCTTTTCCCTCTATACAGTCCTTCCTTCTTCCATTCTTGCCCCCCTCCCTAACCCTAACCCTAACACTAACCCCTCCCACCCCCCATTATGTGTCATTTGAGGCCCCTAGTAGGTGCTCAGTTTCTATCAATTTCTTTCTCCTTCTGAGGCAACAATAATCACACTGGGTTAACATTTTCTAAAACAGAAACAAGATATTCCATGGCACAGAGAGTTCCTGCTATTTGATATCTATTTGATGTCTTGAAATCTTTCTGTTCACTCATTCCTCTAACAGTCCCTCCCCCAATCTCTGTATTATCTCCATTCACCGAGTGTTTGGGGAGGATTTTTAGTTCCTTTAATCTCAACAAGACATGGGCTCATTAAGTCCATTTCTGCACAGGGGGTGGGAGGAGCATGTGTTCTGTTTGCCTAATTTAAATGCTTCATCACAAATTTTAGGTCATCTCCTCAGTTTGGCGGGGTGCACAGTTCTTTTATAAACAACGAGCATAACCCGCCTTTGATGTATGTGGGTCTGGATCAGCCCCAGAGGGATCCAGTTGGTGGGGTGGAGCTTCTCTGTTGCTTGTCTAGGGAGGGCCATCCAGGATTGCAAATCATAAAAATTTGAATTTTTGCTCATATATTATATAGTCTTCAAAGATAAAAGTGTTTGAGATATATAGAGTAATTTCTCTTTGATTCAATGGTAGGGAAAAGGAGGTCTATTTAAAGGCCCAAGTTGCTCAAGGAAGGAAGGGGTAGCACTCACTCATTCTTCATTTCCTGAGCACCTCCCATGGGCTCAGCCTGGTAGACGCCAAGATAAGCAAGATCCTGTTCTTGTCCTCAAGACTCCCAGACTGACAGAAAGAAACAGGTAAAGATACATAGGATGAAAGAATAAATTAAAACAGACACAAATTAGAAGACAGCACAGAAGAAGTAAAGGCTAATTTTATTGGGGTCCTGGGGAAACAGGGGTCTCTCTACATGGGGCCAGTCAAGTATCCTGGGGCTGAAATCAATTTCAGGCTTTTTTTTTTTTTTTCCTCTTGGTATTTCTGATTTATAGGTAAGGTGATTAAGGCCCAGAAATGTAAAGTGGTTTTTCCCAAGTTATTAAAAAATCAATCCATTGATCATTTGAAAGTAACATGGATTACTAATGCCCATTCTGGGCCAGATCTTGAGTTAGATTTTCAGGAACACGGAGACAAAACCAGCACTTGAGCACTGATGTGGTCAATGAGAAGAGCAGCAATACTCCAGTGAGAACATAGCATGTTAACCATTGGGTGAACTTGAACAGGGCAGACCAGACTTGAGGACCAGCCATCCAGGGAATGTACACTTTGAAGTTTGTGGATCTTTACAACCAGCAACTGGAAGGAGAAAGCTAAAGGATCTACCTGTGCTGGTTTGCAAAGAGAACTTAGACTCATTTAGGAAAAGAATAAAAGCATAAATATAGGACAACTGCTTGCAAGGAATCAGAAGGAACAGGAGCAGCCCAGTTTGGGGATCTGCCTGGGGCTAGACACAGAGCTCTGCCCCTTCCCAAGCTCCATGACTCTGGACCACACACCCACGCCTGGTGCATTGGTTCATCTCTACACCTGGCTCACAGAGTGCGGGGAAGAGGCAGAGGAAACCCTGGGAGAACTGTTCCTATCATGTGCTGGAAGGTCTTCTAGCCTCCCCTCTATTCCTTCCTCCATGCTCTGCCTTCAGTGTCTGGGAATTTTTAAAAATTTTCTTCCTCTTGTGGGGTCCTTGTCAAGAAAAACATGATAACTGCTCAGTTCAAGGCTACTGGATAAAAATGCAAAATAACCCAGAACAGTGATTTATCCCCAAATGAACATGATTAGCAGCCTCAGAGTGAAGGTCTCCAAGGACCGACCAGGGGTACCACTGTGATGGTCATGGTTTTGTCCAACAGTATGGTACAGGTGGAATCTGGAGTAAAAGGTTAAATAAATATGTAAGAAAAAGAAGCTCTCTGGCAATGGGAGAATTCAAATATGCTATAGTAACTCTATTTTTCCCTCATCATTACAATCATTCTCACAATTTTATGTATACATGTATTTTATAAATACTAACTAAAATGTTGAGCTGCTACTATTGTGTGTGGGGCCTTGTGCTCCCTGTTCCATGGACATGGATCACACCCCACCACACCTGCCCCAAGCAGGAGGCACTATTATTTCTCCACATTCCTGATCAGAGCTGGAATAAGCATCTGGCACATAGTAGGTGTTCCTAAGTATTTGCTAAATGATCACATGAACCTCAGGCCATCGAATGATTTCTAAACATAATGTGCTGTGCTGAAATCAATAACCCCAGGTGTCACTTAAATGCTCACAAACCTTCAAATTGTAGATGGATCAATGCCTATTACCTCCCAGGGAGGCAGAAACTTACCATTTGCCTCAGCAGATGGGCCAAGGAGACAGTGAGGCCTGAGATGACAAAAGGCTCTCTGAGTCACAGGAAACGACAGCTCACCCTGATATTACCCCCAGGTACACTTCCAATTTGCACATGAATGTTTTATACCAATGCGCCCTTAAGTAAGGCAGCCACGTAAGTCCACTCATTTATCGCACATGCATACAGCCTTTGTTCTGATCCAGGGTCTGGCCTCTGCTAGCGGATAGTGGAAGGAAAGATGCACAAGAACAATCCCTGCCATCATGAAAGCTGGGTCACGTGCTCAAGGGAAGTGAGTACTTTGATGAGATAAAATATTCTACCTTCAGGCTCATCTTGGAAAACCGGAGCTCTCTTACCCCCAGAGCAGGCTTGAACCTATATCTATGTGCACTACCATTTTGAGGGAAGTCAGACAGCATTTTCAGATCCACCAAGAATGGGTTTTGTAACTTCAGGTTTAACTCTAGTTTCTTCTGGCCTCAACGTCCTTTAATTTAAGTAGTTGAATGCCTTCAGTGACAGCTAAGTTTTCGTCCAGTTCTAAAATTATGTAATATTGTGGGTTTAAGTCTACAAAGAAAACTGGTGTTCAGTCACTCAAGATACTTACTCAGCACCCCTTAAATGCTAGGCCTGGGCTAAGTAATTGGATAGGAAAAATGATGGTCCACAGTTCCTGCTCATAAGTCCTCAAGCCCAGTAAAGGCCAGTGAATAGTTGGCTAAAGGTCTCCAGTGATCATAACTACACCAATTATTGACATCTATTGAGTGCTTACTATGAACTAAGTGCTTTGTGGACATGATTTTGTTTTCAGAATAACCCCGTGCTATAGCGCTCCAACTATGCCCACTTACAGAAGGCAGAACTGAGAGCTGGAGAGATCAAACCACTTGCCTGAAACCACGCATCAGAAAGCAGGGTCTCAAAGCCAGAGCCCAGCTAGCTCCAGCATGGTAGTCTTGATGGCTACACCATACTCCAGTCTCGATAAAGGAACAGAATACATATGCTACGTGGAGAATACACAAAGAATAACAAAAGAGGAGTGAAGATAAAGGGCTTGGGGGAGGGAAGGCTACATATTAGGGCAGAACCAGGGGAGCTTCCTGGAGAGGAGCCACTTGAAGCAGGCCCTAAGGAGAAGTTAGCTTGGATGCAGAAGATGGGGAGAAATGAATTGTCAATGGGAGGAAGGAAAGTTTGAACGACCTGCATCCTAAGCACTTCTCGCATTGATGATGCAATCCTTGTACGCTACCAGGACACGCAGGTGAGCCACAGGTGAGCCAGGACACACCCAAGTAAGGAAAGGTCCACCTGTTATACCCATGTCCATTTCCACCAGTGAGCACCAGCACCTGCTGGAGTTTGTTGAATACTCTTTCCTCCCATCTTTGCATTCCTGCCTTCTTCTAGACTTAAAGTCTCAGTTAACTCTTCCCTCATCAGAGATACCCTCCCTGAACCCTGCCATCTAATTTTGCTATCCCTCCGAGGCACTCCCTATCACATTACCCTGATGTAAAAGAAAAAAAAAAAAAAAAAAAAGCACAGTACTTATTATCTGAAATTATTTATTTGCATGGATATTGCCTGACGCTACCAATAAAACAGAAGGTAACAAGGGTTGTGACCTCATCTGTCCTGTTCACTCAGAGATGAATCCTCAGTGCTTATTATAGGTGATCAATAAATAGTTGTTGAATAGAGAAATGACTGGCAACTCTCTGTCCTGAATCTAGAATGCATTCATAGTGAAGTGGGGTTAGATGATCAGGAGTCAAAAAACTTAAATTCTGCTCGAGGCTCTGAAACACTCTACATGTATAGCCTCTACCTCTGAATCTCAGTTTCAATGTCTGCCAAATAAGAATAATAATACCCTCATTAAACACTTATGGATATATTAAAAGTGTCTAACACATAAAAGTCTGCGATGTCATTATGACATTATTGCTGTCACACTTTCTTTTACTCTAGGGTCTAACGTGGAAAGAAAAATTATCTATTTAATTCCAGCATTCCTTTCTGCCTGTCTAGAAGTTTGCTTTTAGTCTAGGAGCTAAGTGCACAGAACAGCCTCGGGGACTTCTGTTCTGATTGAGAGTCAAAGACATACTTCAGAGTAAGAGCTGCTGTTAGCCCACTGTGAACCTCTAGGCCAAAGCACCCTGAGCCAGCATACAAGGGCCAGGCATCTGACTGTGGTCTCTCTCAGTCTCCACGAAGATCCTGGTGCTTCAACCCAGCAGGTGAATTGTCACCAGATGGAATGGGTCAATTCCTGAACTTTCTTGCCCATATGCTATCTTCTACGTGAGAAATCCACCTGGACTACTCATGAAACAGTCAAGCAGAGATATAGAAAAAACTGCAAAGGTCTCTTTCAATTAAGAGGCTAATGTGTTTTCTTGAGTCTTGCAAGCTCAAGGGATCAGTCATAGTGTAGACTCCTCCTACGTTCCCTTGCATATGAGCTCTCAGGTCAAGCTATACAATAAATGTTTTATTATAATAAGCATCACCCAAAGACCAATGGGATTTGTATAAGAAGAGAACACGAACAGTATCAACAAAGTCACTTTTCGTCCATTCATTCATTTAGACCATTATTAGCCAATATTAGCTCAGCACCAGTTCTTGCCAGGTAGCATGCTAGATAGCAGAGGTACAGAGATAGAAAGATATGATTCTTGAGCTCAAAGTCACATTCTAGAAAATGATGACAAATCCATAGTTGATCCCAATACAATTTTAAATGGATGCTTACGACAGACATAGGGCACAGCTAGATCATAGTGTCAAATGGCAGGGGGGCAAACCTAGGCTTGAGGAATGCATCACTGTGTGGGCAAGAGGAGGAGGGAAGATGTAGAAAAAGCTGCAAAGGTCTCTTTCAATTAGGAGGCTAATGCAGACTCACTACCCGTCAGGCACTGAGGCCAGATGGCAGTTGTTTAGATTGGAGATGGCCTGTTTTATAACCCAGCTCTGCCACTAACTACTTTAGTGGGTTAGGAAAGTCACTTAGCCATTTGTTGTCTTTGTTTTCACACTTGTGAAATAAATGTGCAATAAAAATTGGCCATTATTCTTATTGATAGTCTACTCCATTGAACCATTTTAAAAAAATTCTATAAGCTAGGCATT
Organism: Sciurus vulgaris; assembly: GCF_902686455.1. Lineage (NCBI taxonomy): Eukaryota > Metazoa > Chordata > Mammalia > Rodentia > Sciuridae > Sciurus > Sciurus vulgaris. Next base: position 45,821,030 of record NC_136461.1, read on the forward strand.
ATTACCTCCACGTTACAGATAAGGAAACTGAACCTTAATAACTCGACTGAAATCATGTGGCCATCAGTTGGCACTTATTTTGTGTCTACTACGTGCAGAAATTGGGCTAAAGTACTTAAATGTATTATCACATTTAACCTTCATAATCTGCACAAAATGAAATTGAGGTACGAGTGAGTTATATAATCTTAACTTTTTTTAAAAAATTCTAATTCAGGGGGTGGAGAAGTTTTCTGCAAAGGGTCAGAAAGTTAATGCCTTCAGTCTTATGGGCCACATTGCTTCAGTCTTTCAAAAACCCAACTGACACTTCAGTATGAAAGCAGCCACAGATAATATGTAATAATTAATTTTTACTCAGACATGGGAATTTGATTTTCATATAATTTTTTACACATCATGAAGTGTTATTCTTCTTCTGACGTTTTTAATCATTAAAAACTGCAAAAGCTATTCCTAGTACACAAATAAGTGGGGTCCTAGATTTGAACTCCAGGCCACAGCAGTGCATCAATTCCAACTCTAGATCCAGGGTGTGAATCTACCCAGTCTGATTTGGAAGGCCACTCTTAATCATTAGAACAGACTCGACTCCAGACCTCTCCCGTTCAAAGCCCGTGCTCTTTCCCACAGAGGCTGCAAAGCCTGAGGATGACCAAAGAATTCTAATACAACACTGCCAGAGTGCAATTCAACCAGAGGCTGGAACACTTCCCTGCTGTATTTGGTGAGGCCATAGAGTCACTATAAGACTTAGTTTCTATGGCAACTGGCCTGGTCTTCCTGCTTTGGTGATCCTTGCTAAGTTCCCTTCCCTGACCATTGGGTGAATGTAAAGTTAGGGACTATTCACCAGGTTCTTGTCTATCCTCCCTAGCCATTTTGAACCTGGGATTTCAGATACGCCAACTTTATAGACAGAATTTCTCAGTTACTAAACCACGATAGACATACACAAAAAATGGGGTGAACACTGTTTACGAAGGTGCAACTTTCTATTAAGCTCAGCGTTCTTAATGAATGAAAATGGAATGCAGATGGTGCTGTTTCTTCTTTGCTTTTCCTTCACGTTCGGTTACTATGATATAATAGATTCACTTAAAATGGCATTGGTAAAGAAACATCCTTGGAAATGTATTGGAATCAACTGGAAAAGATTTTGTACTCGCTTAGAAAGAAATTCCATTTATGTTGGGGTGGGGGGAGCAAAATGGGATTGTAGGTCTGTAATCAGTTTTCAAATTACAGAAGATGTTGTCCATTGTTGTGAAATGGGACTCTGACAAGAAGTCAATCAGGTGTATTTGCTGCATCGATTAGCACTTCAGTTGTGGAGGGGAAGGGCCAGCCTTTACCCAAGGCCAGTTCTCCAGGGACCAGATAAGCTCCCAAGCTCAGAAGCATCCACTCCACTCAAATATTTTGCTCTGTTTACTTTCCCAAAGCAAGCCGAGGATTCACCCAAGCCCTCTATGTTGAGAGAAGCTAAGGATGCTCCTGTTGGGACTGAGACTGAAATCTGACTGTGGCAAGCTGAAGCAGAAGACCCAGGTTCATAACAAGGGCTTTTGAGTTCAGAGCACCGGGCTTCCACTTGGGGCTCTGCTACTTAACAAACTATAGGTTGTGCAGTTTTTTCCTTTTCTTTAGGGTAGAGATGATAATAGTAGCTCCATGATGGGGTGGTTAGGAAATTAAATGGGATAAATGCACATACACTGCTCAGCACAGTGCCTAACAAAGGAAAGTGTGCACAATGGCTGGCTCATGTCACCTGTCATGTCCTGGTGCCAGCCCCATTCTGGAGCTCCCCCTCCATCTCATGGGCTCACAGAAGATGCTAAAGAGAAATGAACACAGTTGATAACTGCATTTATTGCAGCACACAGATGTCTAGAGTCAGTGTGGCACAGTGGTTTAGAGAATAGGCTTTAGGGCAGAGAGACCCAAGTGAGGCCCAGCCCTGCTACTTATGAGGCATGTATCTTTGGACAAGTTGCTCAACACCGTAAAGCCTCAAGTTTCTTATGTACTGTGTCACACCTAACTTTAAAAATGTTACAGATGTACTGAGCACAGAATGGGAACTCAGTAAGAGGTGCACATATTTTCACCATAGGATGGAGCAGTCCCATCTGATAGAACTTTCTAACTGCATGATGAGGTCACCATCAGCCCCACGTGGCCCTTGAAAAGTGCCAGTGTGACTGGGGAACTGAGTTTGTAGGTTTTATTTCATTTCCCTTCATTTCAATTGATATAGATATCAATAGGCACATGTGGTTGGAGGCTACTATATTCTACTGGACAGCATAGTTCTAGAAGTATGACCTGAGACTTCCTGATCATATAAGAAGGAGAAGGATAATAAACATTCTAATTGGGGTGAGATGAAATCTTAGGATAGTTTTGATTTGCATTTCTCTTATTACTAGAGATGTTGAACATTTTTTCATATATCTGTTGATTGCTTGTAGATGGTCTTCTGTGAGCACAATAGGTGTTGGCGAGGATGTGGGGTAAAAGGTACACTCATACGTTGCTGGTGGTACTGCAAATTGGTGTAACCACTCTGGAAAGCAGTATGGAGATTCCTTAGAACACTAGGAATGGAACCACCATTTGACTCAGTTATCCCACTCCTTGGTTTATACCCAAAGGACTAAAAATTAGCATACTACAGTGACACAGCCACATTAATGTTTATAGCAGATCAATTCATAATAGCTAGATTGTGGAATCAATCTGATGTCCTTCAATAGATAAATGTATAAAGAAACTGTGGTGTATATATACTCAATGGACTATTAGTCAGCCAAAAAGAAGAATAAAATTATGGCATTTGCAGGTAAATGGATGGAGTTGGAGAATATTATGTTAAGTGAAATAAGCCAATCCCAATAAACCAAAGGTCGAATGATTTCTCTGATAAGTGGATGATGATTCATAAAGGGGGATGGGGGGAGGCAAGTATGGAGGAAGGATGGATTGTATAGGGGAAAATAGGGGTGGGGCGGGGGTGGGGGGAGGAAAAATAATAGAATGAGACAAACATCATTACCCTATGTACACGTATGATTATGCAAATGGTGCAACTCTACTTTGTATACAACCAGACAAATGAAAGTTGTACTCATTTGTGTACAATGAATCAAAATTAAAGAAAAAAGAGAAGGAGGGCTTTCAGCTGGTAAAGGCTAAGGAAAAAAGTCAACCCAGGTTTGGGGTCTGCTTGGAGCTGGCTTCATAAAGGTGAACAGACCGACTTGCAGGGGGCCTGGCCTCCCTGTGGGTGGTGAGGGATGCACCATATCTCAAAAGGATAGCCTGCTTGTAAAAAAGATGCCGAGATTGGGCTGGGTTGGCCTCTTTCTTTCCAGGGCCTGAATACCAAGCTAATAAACCACTGTGGACATTAACTGTAATGTACCCCAGGTGTGGAGAAAGCTGTTCAGCAAGGAGATGATGGGCATGGTAACTTCTGCCTCCAAGGCCCAGATGGGGCATGGAGATGCCAGTCTATCTGCCCTTATCCATCAGGTCTAAGGCATCATGGACACCTCAACCACATGTGGGGCTTCTGTTTCAAAAGGTCAGCCGACTGTGTCTGGGGACTATTTAGGGATGCATTTCTCATCTTGAAGTGCTGGATACTGTCACATGGATTCTCCCAGAAAGCAGGTTGGGACCCTGGCAGGGTCCTTCAATTGTGTTGCAAACATGAACAACAACCCTCTTCAGAAGCAATTTCTATGTTTTTCCAAACTGTATCCAGTCACAAGTAACACTGCTTTTATTTTATAAGTGGTGAAGGGGATGCCAGCAGAGTGGTCCACAGAGTGTCCCCCTCCACTCATACAATAATAAAGGGAGTTCATGGACAAAAAAAAATTGGAGCTGATAGTCTCTCTTGCAGACAAAGTTGAGGGTTGCAAGATGGTGGGGAAGAAAGGAGATTATAGCCCAATGGCTTTAATACCAGATTTACCTTGAATCTGCTAGGATACCTGCCATCCTTGAACTATACAGCAGGAGGAAGAAGAAATTAGGTGGCTTTTTACGGCTGTCTATAACTGCTATGAATTAACAGGAGCGCCATGGAGAGAATTCTTTTTATGTTCTGGCATACATCTCTCAGTACAAAGCCCAACTAGCATTTATCCTGAATGGAGATCTTCGTGGCTTCATCTCAGCTCTGTGTAAGCACCGTCTGGCAGACAGTAAATGAGAGGCAGAGACAGTCATGGAGCTTCTAATTCCTACCTTCACGGAAAGAGCCCAATGACTCCTGGCTTTGACTTCTGTTTCCTTCTTGTTCTCTCTCCGATTAAACAAAATAGGTGAGGAGAGTCATTTGACTGATAAATCTGGAAATTTTGCAGGGAAAAATGGGGATTATTTTTCTTTTCCTTTTTTGCACGGGAACATTCGCCACATTTACAAAGGTGTCCTTTGGATTTGCAACGACGAAGATGAGACACCCACCCCACTGGCCGGCCATCCCTGTGATAAACAGTGAGCAATACTGATAGTGCTTTATAGTTCCATTTTTGAACAAACCCTTTTAAGATATTGGAACCTCATAAACATTCCACTAAACAGTTATGGCTTCTGAGATTATTATGTTCATTTTACAGGTGAAGAAAATGAGGCTCAGAGATGTGAGGTTCTCAAGGCCACACTGCTGGTCAATCTTGGAGCGGGGCTAGCTCCGTCTCAGGCTGTAGATGCTGCCCTCTTCCCATTTTGTGGCAACTAACATTGGCAAGGCATTTTTTTTCAGTTTTCAAGGCATTTCTGACATGCGTAGTAGAATTCCCGTCCTCAGTGCAGTGCAGTGGATGCTATTATTTACGAATGAAGAAACTGAATTTTGCAGAGCCTCTGTATAACCTGCCAAGAGAATATAGCTCACAAGTGGAACCAGAATTAAACTTTTATCTTCTCCACTCATCCTTTATTGATTCTAAGCACCATTCTGTTTCTGAGCTGCTTTATTTGTGCCCTCATGCTGAAAAATCTTTCTAGAATGCTGAAGCCCACTTCCCTTCCATCTGGTGAAGATGGTGGGATTTCTGAGGGAGTGTGCAGAGGGACCATGGCCCTGGTGCAGTTCTGCTGGCTCAGTGGACCTGGAGTCAGAGGCTGAGGGCAGGGTCTGGCACAACTAAGGACTAGCCCTGTGATGTTCAAGAACACTCAGGTGGTCAGGGAAGAGTTAGCAAATGGCTTTCAGTACAAGTCCTGTTTCTTAGATCCGATTTTTTCTCTGGCATTTATTCCATCACACAAGATCAGTCTAATTGTCAAATAGCTGGAGGAGAAAAAATATGCACCTATGGCAGGGGCCAGCAATGGCCAGTCGTCATCCACCCAGGCTGTCCTGAGAGTGCAGGCCGCCATGACAATAGGCAGGAGATTTTCCCAGGTTGGGAATGGACGTGTAGCCCGCACTGAGTGGGAGGCTGAAGGGCCTGTGATAATTTCCATTTGGACAAGGCACAGCAGGCACTAAGCTAGTGACAGGTCCCAGGAAAAGGCGAAAGGTTCACCCAAGAAAGGATATTCTAGTGCCTCCTTCAGCTTTGAACTGACTCATATGTCAGGACTGGTTTGAAAGTGGTTTGAATATAACTTGTCTTCACCAAAACTCATAATGTGTAGAGATGAGGCCATTTGAGAGGTGTCTGAATCATGAGGGACGCACCCAGCTGAAGGCATGATCCCATACTGAGGAAGATAGCCCTGGCTCTTCGGGGACAGAGTAGTCACTATCACTTGCCTTTTGTGATTTGTCTTTTTTGCACATGCCCACTGGTCCCTCTCACAAGTGCTTTCACCATGCAAAGCCATCTGCCATGTTATCAGGCAGCATGAGGCCCTTCCCGGATACCGCCACCCAACCTTGAGCTTCCCAGTCCCCAGAACGTGAGCTAAATAAACCCCTCTTCCTTATGAATTATCTAGTCTCCGGCATGCTGTTATAGCAAGAAACAATGGATGAAGACCAGTGCCAATAGGTGAAGTTAACATGAGGAATGTGTAACAGACAGGAAGAAATGGTAGAATGAGTTTGGAATTTAGAATTCCAAAGACCCAGATGCCAATCTTCCATCAGTCATTTTTGAATCTGTTTATTAACTTCTCTGGAGTGGGTTTCCTTCAGCTATAAAATGGAAGCAATGATCAATGTCAACTTGATGGGTGCGAGAAGTGCTTACTACATGCCAAGTGCTATTGTAGGCACTTTAAATATATTACCTCATTTAATCACAACACCCTGATTTGATGCTATAATTATTTCCATTTCCAGATGAATAACCTGGGGTACAGAGAAGTTAACTAGATTGCATAGCTAATAATGCATCTCATGCAGGGCTCTTTTGAGGATAAGCACTAGTACACACAGGCAGCAGGCATATCATAGGAGCCTAGTAAGTGACAGTGTTAGCAACTGTGGTTATCAATATTATTGTATTAGCTGCAACATGCCTATGAAGATGGAGTACTGAGCCTACTTAGGATATTTAAATCTGAGGTCCAAAGACTGCTGGAGGGCAATTTGTCTTAACTGGGTCTCCATCTTCCCCAGCAACATGATTCTCCTGAACAGTTGACACACAGGGACAGCCTCTCCCAGACTTCTTCCAACACCAACATGTGCTTAATCCAAACCATGCAAGATTTATGGCATTCCTTTATTCAAGTTGATTCCAATGTGTCAGCAGATATGAATTGCAACATAAAATAATTACACTTGAAAGTGAAATGCAGGCCTAAGGATTCTGGTTGGCTATTTTATTTTTGAATGCCAGGGATTTCGGAAGGGCTGGATTTATTTAGTGCCTCCCGCCACTGTCCCCCGCCCCCAGCACTTACAGACCTCAGCTTCTAGGAATGCCTTTCCAGTTCCCCTTATTACAGATGACTTTATCAATTACCCTGACAGTTATTCATACTACACATGAGTGTACTTTATAGTTGTCACATGTGCTCTGTAGACAAGGTAATAAAATGTATAATGCATCTTTCTTATCAGTAAATCCTAATGGGTGGTACAAGCCAGACTTTTGAACAAGAACCTCTCAGAAGTGTGACAGAACTGAAGTAGCTTGAATTTATATATAAACAAATTAACGGAGTCTTTAATGCAGCACGAGAAGGGGGTTCCCACAAGGAAGATCAGCCATCGGGGCGGGAAGAGATCTATTAAATCATGGTGTCCATACCCAAGCACGTGGGTTGCTCCCTATGGCAAAACCCCCTTCCAGGTTAAATTACCTAACAGCCTGGGATTCTGCAAGGCCCTTGGGAAACAGCTGATTGCTTAATCAATCTCCTCATTCCGTTTCTTTTGGTTACACTGCAAGAGATTGGGAAAAAATAAAAAGCAAATGCAAAGTGACTGTATCTCAGGGAAGGTTCTTGACCAGCTCTTCTTCGTCTTCTAAAGTCTTATTTAATGCAAGGCGTGACATTTCAGGTTCCTTTATGTGCATCTACTTCCTCTAGTTTAGCTGAATGTGTGTGGAAAGTGATAGCAAAAAACAAAGGCTGGCACAAAGAAAAGAATGTTTTTGAACTGGAAGTGATAGCACCCGGGTTTCAATCCTGGCTTGGATGTTTGCCACCTGTGTGCATTTGGTAAGGTCACCACTCATCTTGGAGTCCAAATTTCCTCATCTTTGAAATGAGGATATTATTTGTCTGACACAGTAACAATAGAAAACATCCACGGTCATTCAACATCTCAACATTTTTTCTTAAGTGAGCATCTTCTATGTGCAAGGTACATGCTTAGCACTTTAAACACACTGATGAGAACCCCTCATCCTGGCTCTAAAAGGAACTCAGACTATAGAAACATGTGTTGTCATGAAACACTCAATTGCATCATATTTTTATTGTGGGAAAATTACAATAACATAAAATCTATCACTTTAAATACTGAAGGTTCAGCAGAACTAAATATCATGTCATTATTGTGTAAGCATCACCATCATCCAGGAACAGAATATTTTCACCTTCCCAAACTGAAACTCCACATTCATTAAACACAAACCTGTCATTCTTCTCCCCAGCCCCCACCCCTGGCTCCTGGGAACCACCAGTCTACTCTGTGACTCTACCAATCTGACCACTCTAGGAATCTCCTATGAGAGGAATCACACAGTACTGTCCTTTAGTGACTTCCTCGTTTCACTAAGCATAGTGTCTTCAAGCTTCACCCATGTTGAAGTATATATCCAAATTTCCTTTTTAAAGGATGCATAATATTCCCCTGTAACATAATATATATACTATATTTTATTATTTCTTCCATTGATGGATCTTAGGTGGTAACCACTTTTTCTACACCACATTTTAATAAGTACTAAACTACAGAAATGGCTAGTGTAGAGAAGGAAAGACAAGGGATATGTAACCTAGGGAGGTAGAACAGTGAAGAATTCCTGAGGAAATGGTATCTGTTCCCAGGATAAACTGGAGTCAACCAGATAAAGAAAGAAGCAAAGAGACTGAGTGGGTGAGTTAGGGGAAGACTGTTGTAGGCATAAAAAGAAAGGAAGGAAGGAAGCAGGCAAGCAGGCGAGGGAGGGAGACAGGAAGACAGGTGTCCAAAAGCCAAGAAGACCTGGCACATTGAAATTTGAAATGGGCTATCTTTGGCTGTGGGCACCAGTTGGAAAGGAAGCTGAGAAGATTGTTATCTCCTCTCTGATACTTTCAGTTCTGTGACTGTTCTCTGCATAGCATCTCTGTGTTACAGCCCTAACTTACCAGCATTGCCTGCATGGATTGATTGAATATTATCTGCTGGTTTAATTAGAGTGCTTCTCTTTCCTATGCTCATCAGGTCACTAGGATAGAAGCTCACATGTGTGAACTTGGAATGAGGCTGCCACATCATGATCTGGCTTCTCACACTGTGGGATAATTGGCTGTTTACTGGGCTACTAGACTTTGAGTCCTGCTGAGGAAGGGGTTTCTCGGATTCATCTTTCTATCCCAGTGCCTGGTACACAGTGGGTGCTCAGTAGATGTTTGAGGGAAATTTTTCATCTTCACAGATAAGGGTATCAAGTCAAGAAAAATAAATGAGTTCTCCACAGTGCTGATGGGAGCCCGAGTTTTTATGGATGGAAATTTGACACCATGTGGTATATTTAACCTTAACTCTTCCAATGATGATCATATAGTTTCACGAGAAGGAAAGATGAAATGGTTGATTTGTGCAGAAAATACTCTGAAGCTAGATAAATGGCCTCGCAAGTTTTAAGGTGAGTCCAGTTCTCTAGAAGAGCCCATCTGTGTGGCAGACTCAGAGGCACTCTGATGAGCCCCCAGGAGTGGTGGAAACATCCCACGCAGGAGGCAGTGAAGGCCATAATTTCAGAGCCCTGATTCCGAACCTGGACGGAACCCAGGCTGCATTCCCTTTGCTTATCAACCCCTTCTTCATAAATCATATAAAGCTATCAAAAATGAAGAGCATTGGAGGGAGAGCTTAATTCATCCATAAATATTTGTGGAGTGCCATCTCCAGTCTTCTCTTCTGACAAAAGGAAGGAACATTGTCAAGGGGTAATTTTAAATTTCAAAGAACTTTCATGTGCATTCGCTGAATTAATTCTGAATGATTGCAACAGACTTTTGAAAAATGCCTGGTTCTCCCTCTGTCCAATCCAGAAGGGAGAAAACCTAGGCTCAGAAATGTGACATGACCCACCCAACATCACAGCTTCAGGGGAAGGGACAAATACATCAAGAGTTGTTATCTTACCTGAAAGAGAAAGATCAGAAATCTTTATTAGAGTGTAGTAGTGGAGAAGGTCAAATGTTCTCCTCTTGTTGACATTTATGAACACACAAAGCATCAGCAATGCTGCCTTAAACGCAGACCAGCAAATGTATGTGACCAGGGACAACATGGTGGTCCAGGCAGTTAGCACCCTGGGATAAGCTAAGACCTGTCCATGGTCATTGCTCAGAACCACAGGGAGATCTAAAGGATTATCAGTTACTGAAGGATAAATGACAGATTCTACAATTATCCTGTTCCCTACAATGCCTTTAAAGGAAACAGATACTGAAATTAAATCAAATGCATTCAAACTAAAATTTAAAATAAAAAGTTTTAAAAATGAATTTTTAAAATAAATAATACTCCACATTAATAAATTTATAATGAAATCAATAATACCATACATCTGTTAGTATAACTTTTTAGAACATGATTTGACCAAAAAAAAAAAAAAAAAAAGATCGAGAGCCTTAAAAACATACATATATGTTGACCCAGTCATTCTCCAATTTATCTGGAGGAAATAATTACAGGTGTGTGCATGGATATGCTCCAAATGCAAATATGACCTTCAAGGCTAACAATATAATGTGTATGAAATTATAGTCTATGTATATAATAGAATGTCTCTTTGTATATAATAGAATATCTTAGTTGCAAATGTCTTAGTTGGAAATGATGTTGCAGAGAAATATTTAATAAAAAGATGTAGATAAATAAAAGAGAATGTTATAAACAGCATCTGTAATTAATTTCAACTTAAAAAATTATATACATGCAAAGAAAACTGCAGTCTAAACACCAAAATATTAACTGGACTTGTGTCTAAGCGGTAGGAGTTCTGATAATTTGCATTTTCTTCTTTATGACTTTTAGGTAATCTGTAAATTTTCTACAGTAAAAACATGGTTACTTTTATGAACAGAAAAGGCATTACACGTGGGGGTAAAAAAAAAAAAAAAAAAAAAAAAAAAAAAGGACCATTTTCCATCAATTACCACTGTGTGACTCTGGCCAGCAATTAACTTCTCTGAGCTCCAGATCCATCAAGAGTGAAGCTGCACGTGCAATATGCACCTCGTAAGATGAATGTGAAGATCAGTTGTAAGACGCAAAGTGAAAGTGCTTTGAAAACTACAAAGAGATCCTGGAACATAAGAGGTTCTTTTTAACACTGTATCAGATGAAGAAGTTTTTGTTAAGTGCTAGGGTGGCTGTACCACAGGATACAGATCGGGGGGCAGGCACAGACTTTGACAGCGCAGAAATAAACATGAAAGAGTACGCGTGTCTATTCACATGGGTAAATATATCATGCTGCACCGTCAGAGTCATGAGATGATGCATCTTCCCATCGCAGAGTCTCAGGCGCTCTCGTCGGAGCCATTTATATAGAAGATGAACTATCCTCTGCTCAGAAGTGAGGTTTGACTGTCTTGAGTTTAGACAATTGCCAGTACAATCTTTATTTTCAGAACTTTAAATATATAATTTCAAAATAGTCTGCACATGCCTTAGACATCATGAAAAATTCAAACCTCAATCTCTGAAGGGGATGGCCTTTTTTATTTAAATATTGAGGACATGCTTCCCTGGTAATTTTTTGCAGAGTTCACATCCCTGATTTTCTAATCGTTTCAGAAGTCAGATCAATTGTGCAAAGCATATCTCCAACCTATGCACCTCAGGCAACTGAAAAGGAGGGATGGGTGTGGGGGTGAGTGCTATAGAAACACAGGGCTGAAGCAAGAGGACAGGCACCACCTACAGCTGAACCAATGAACACTGCTTCTGACCCAGGAATATGGGACAGGCTGTGAGCCCCAGGCTTGAAACAGCACTGGGAAGCCACCGGCTTCTGTTCTCAGTGCCAGAGTGTCACTATCCTCCACTCTGTTCATCACATTCATGGCCTCATGCAGAATGGGGTTGGTTAGATCTATCTGCATGGTGTGGCCGAGGACAGAACGAGCCAGAATGAGTGTGTGCCATTTACGCAGCGTGTGACCACTGCACAGAAGCTCCTGGATCATCCCTCGCCACCTCACCAGATCTACACTGACCTTTCCCCTCCATCTCTTGGATCAAGCCATGCTTACACGTGTCCCAGAGCCCATGGTATCAAAATCTGGAGGGGCAGACCTTGCAGGTTTCTGGAGGGGAGGGCTCCCGGGTCAGGTAGGGCACCGGATGGTGGAAGAGACGAAACTTGCCTACTGCAGAGAGAATCAGGCAGAGGTTCTGTCCTCCAGGAACTTGTATTGGAAAATTAATATAGTGTGTGACACATAGTAGGTCCTCAATAAATGTTAGTTTTTTCCCAGTTCCTATCTTTCTCTCAATTTATAGACGGCACTTTATACTTCTTTTATAGAGGAGTTTATATCCTAAGTATATTTAAGTTAGAGTTTATGTCTTAAATGTAGCAGGTATTCCATAACATCTTTAGGAAAATATATATGGCAATAGAAAAAGGATGAGTCATTCCCCAGGCATGTGAAAGTAGGAGAAAAGGAAAAGGGGAGGGGATGAAGACAAGTGAGATGGATGGGGAAAGCGAGAGGAGAACGGGACAGAACTAGTTACCTCGCATTGCGGTCGTGAACCACACTAGAACTGGAGACTCCATACATTCTATGCAAGGCTGAACACGTTTCATGGAATTTTCTATTCATCTCTAAATAAAGGGGACCCTGGAAAGGACAGACATGTCTAGAATAAAGTGGGCTGCATCACGGATGTCCCCAGGAAGACCAGACGGAGCTGCCATTTTCTGTCTCAGAAACTGCCGTCGACAGAAGCCACACACTATGATCCACGGGTGAGGGACAGAGCTAGACAGGGAGGTGAATCAGTGGCCTCTTGACGACTACAAGGAGGAATTCGGTACAATTCCCAAAATACCTACTGAAAGAAAACCAAGCACCAAGGCATGAGAGATACAAGAAGGACCAGACCTTGGAACCTGCCCTCAAGTCACTCACAGTCTAGCATTTTTGGTTTTCTTTGTTAAAAATGCTGCCAGCTTTTCATATTGTAGAAAGAAGGGCATACAAATACTTCACCAGTTTAGTATTATTATTCTATACTATGCCATGGGAACGTCCAAAAGAGTAATAGAGATTGACCATAGGGTAGAAAAATATGAGGGCATTAAACTAACCTCACTGTTTGAATCCTAAAAATATTATAGTTCTATGTACACATATGTGTATGTACGTGTGTGTATGTGTGTGTGCGTGTGTGTGTATAGTTAATAATCATAGCACAAATGCCCAGTGTTTAAAAAGTCAAACAGAAAATCACTGAAGGAACTTTTGCTGTAAGATACGCTCACACCCTGGATTCCTGGGTTTAGCCAGCACGCAGGGGCAGCAGGGAACCACGTGGTGAACAGAGCAAGCCTTCTAGCCTAGATGTCTTGGCAATCTACTGTACCTCTCTGAACCTCAGTGTCATCTTCTTCAAAAAAGAGATATTACCTCTGTTTTGCAAAACTGTTATGAGGACTGGCTAGTTAATTACTTCTTTCGTACTTCAAAGGAGAATATCCAGCTGTTAAGAGAGTCAGTATTTCATGAAGTATGAAATGACATATATGTAAAGCTCTTAAAACAACATCTGGCAAAAAATAAGTATGCTCATACTTCTCACAGCCTCTATTAGAGCATTGTTGTTTTTATCATTATGGTTCAAACTGCACAACTATAACTGAGTGAAGGCTCCAACTCAGGCATTTGAACAGCAAGTCCTGTCTTTCTCTCAAAATTCTGGTCACTCAAAGGTCCCAGGCTCATCCCTGGGCACTCAGCCTCCAGATGGAGGACACCACCAGGCTGCTCTCACCTGACACTGCCCCTTACCTTCTAGAACACTCTCCTACTGCAACCAGAACTCCAAATGCTTTTCCACCTCTGACCACCACAGCAGGGCACCCAGGAACAGTACAGGATCATTCTATCAACAGTCCCCCTGACGACAGCATCACCATCTCAACGTAAATAACTCCCGTGAAGAGTGTCTTTATAAAAATAGAAGCACCCCTTAAATAACCAGAGCACGATCATGCCAAATGAGTCTCAAATTAATATTAAAAATGAACTGGGTAAGATGGAAAAATCAGCAGTAAACCTCAACTAAAAGAATCACCCATCGAAATAAAAGCAGAGACATACAAATGGACAACTCTGATTTATCAAGTGTAATGGCCTCTGGAATTTGGATGATAATTTTCAGAAGCGTCTTTCTCCATTACTTGGTGGACCCTCGAAGCGACAGGAAGCTCCCCGAGCACGTTAATATTTGTGATTTACAATACACACATGTCATGGGCCCTTCCGTGAGGACAAAGAAAATACAGTGGGAAAATATCTTGACCTTGTCATGCTTTTTTCTTTTCCAGAGCATTGATTATTTTCCGGCAGACTGTATTATTTATGTACATCTATTGTTTCTTTCCTGTCTCCCAACTTTGGGAGGCAAACTGCACACAATAGGGACCTCATTATATTTACCAACATGTCCAGATCCCTAAGAGCACTCCACAGCACATAGTAGGTGCTCAATAAATATCTTTTTTTTTTAAGTGAATAAATGAATAAAATTCAAGTGCCGTCCTTTTCAAGTGATCTAAACTTTAACCCTTAAGTCCCATTGCCTCCCCTGTCAAATGGGGATAATATGCAATTCACATGCACATGGCAAGAATGAGACAAACTTATGTGAAGCTCTTAGCACATGTATGGCAATTAACACTCAATAAATGTATTAAAAACACAATTTCACAGAAATGAATATTTGTCTTTAAAGTTTATAAAAGAGCCAGCACGTTCCACCTGGTCCTTATTCCACTAACCCAAAGGGCTTTCTGGTTCATCCCAGGGCCAGATAAGAAAGTTATAGAATCCTCAGTCATCAACCAGAAGAGGCTGTGGACAATGGCATGGGCTGGCCACTTGGTTTTACAAATCTTATTGAAATTAGCCATGTTCATTTGCTTACATGTTATATGTGGTGACTGCATAACAGCAAAATTAAAAAGTTGTGGTTTGAATCTACATCATGTACAACCACAGAAACAAAATAATGTATCCCATTTGTGTACAATGAATCGAAATGCAGTCTATAAAAAATAAATAAATAAATAATTTTTTTAAAAAGAAAAAAGTTGTGACAGATTCTGGAAAACCTTTAAGACTAAAATATCTTTTCTCTGACCCTTTGAGAAAACTGTGTCCTGTGACCCTCAGTTCTCAATAAGAAAGTAGTGGCCCTGATGGCAGAGACCAGTGGCTCACATGCCTCTTCAGAGGCCCAAATAGTAGCTGATAAGCTTTCAGTTCTAGGGCCTGTCTGTATGAAGACCACCCAGAGGAGCTTGGGACCATGTGTGACTTGGGAGGAGCTTGGGGCTTTGAGTGACCAGATACTTCCTTTCATGAACAGACAATGGATCACCTGCTTGCAAGTGGCCCTAAGTATGCCCTTGAAGGGTAGAAATGCCACCACCTGGAGTAGAAAGAACCCAGACCTCACACTCAGCATGCAGGGGCAGTTTCCCACTCCATGACTTGCTGTGTGTTTGTTTTTGTGTAAATTGTTGAACCTCTCTGGTCTCAGTTTCCTCATCTGTTTAATGGGCATAATACCTTCTTAGTTGAGGTCTTAGAGGATTGAAATAAATATGATCCAGCATAGAGAAGCAGCTGGCACAGAGACTACTACCTCCTTCCTCCTTAAAGAATTGATAGGGAGAGATGACATATCTGTGCTTACCAAGTGTGCTCAAAAGTTCTCATGATCTCACCTTCCAGGGTATTATTAGCATCCTTTATCCTCAGTAGTGAATTTCACACTGTTCTGTAAAGTATCTCACAGAGATATCTTCCCAACATTGCCAATTTCTAAATATACTAGTATTGATTTGTGGCAATAAACTGATTTTTTTGTGATAAGTTAAAATTCAACATCATCCAACAAGACACTAAACATACAGAGACCAACTTTTTCTCCTAGGAGGTTTGGACTCTGCTGTTCAGTAGATCTTGGGCAGCTATGGGGCATGTGAAAGCCCTGAACGTTGAGTTAGCCAGGAATGCAGGGATGGCATGGAGAGAAAAGGTTGCAAGAGGAAAGAAAGGCAAAACGAAGATGTGGAACCAGAGGATGCTTCCTACTTCCTGCCTCGCGAGCCTTAGAGAGGGACTGGGACCCTTCCAGGTTGATGCTCCATTACAGATGTTTGCGAATAATTTGCTGGGAAGCCTCAGTGGCCGCTTCTCTGTGGGTTCTCAGCTGCCACCTGAAGAACATGATATCCCATCACTGGACAATGCTGAGTCAGGCACACTGTTCTTTCTGCACTCACTGTGTGGCAATCCTGGTGTCCTTGTCATGCAGCATCCTGGGTTCAATGTGTGGCCTAGACAATGGGTGTTCCATCATAAGTTGACTTAGTCATGGTTTCTTTCTTCCTTCATCCCTCTCTTTCATTCTGCCACTATCCTATGTCTCGTCCTGTGTTTTCAATGACCCATTCGCATTTTTGTTCCATAGTAGGTCCTCCTATGCCAGGCCCTGCAGATAAGGCAGTGGAGAGACAGGAGCCTGTGATCTGATGGACATCTGATCTGAGTGGACCATTACAACCTAGGCATATGTGACAAAGTGAGCACAGGATGCTGCAGGGGCAGTACAAGACGTCTTCATTCTGCTTAGAGGGACCAGAAAGACCATACAGGAGACAGAATGATGTAGCTAGTCATGTAGTATCATTTACCACCTCAAGTTTTTCTTATGCTAGGCATTAATTTTTAGGGGACTAAATTAATCTTGCACCGACTCTAAGATAAAAGTATTTTTATCACCACCATCTTGAAGATGAGTAAATAAAGGCATAAGACATTAAGAAAATTGCTTTGAACTATCATATGATCCAGTGATCCCACTACTGGATCTATACCCCATAGAGCCACAGAAAATGAAATCAGTACGTCAAAGAGATGTCTGCCCTTTATGTCCAGGGTAGCACTATTCACAAGAGCAAGATATGGAATCCACCCAAGTGTCTACCAATCGATTAATGGAAAAAGAAAATGTCATATACATACATAAAGGAAGGTAATTCAAACTTTAAAAAAGAAAAAGAAGGAAATTCCGTCATTTGCAACAACATGGATGGACCTGGAGGATATTACGCTATGAGAATTTAGTAAGCCAAACACACGATCTTATTGGTATGTGGAATCTCAAGAGGTCAAAGCCACAGAAGCAGGTAATACCATAGTGATTACTCAGGACCAAGTGCGTTAGGAGAAAGGGGCAATGTTAGCTAAAGCACACAAGGTTTAGCTAAACAAGAGGTGTATGTTCAAGAGAGAGATTGTACAACATGGTGACTCTAGAGAATGTCACGCCCAAACATGGTGTCTTGGAGTGTTGCGCATGTAAACCGAGGGTGTGGGAATCACAAGAAGCTGAAGAGGATGGGCTCTGGAGTTCCCTTATCTACCTGAAGACTGGGTCCCCAGAGAGAGCACCATGGTCTGTATCCTTTCATCAAGGAAAGATTAGACTCAGAACAGGAAAGAGACTGGAAGTCAAACCCTGCCCCAAGCCACTGTCCGTTCTTTGGGTCCATTCTTCTAAAAATCCTTTGCTCTGCCTCTAAAATTGCCCCAGTCCCCACTCCCTCCACCCTATGCAAAAGGGTCTATAAGCTTCTAAATGTCACTGGTCATTGGGTGCTCACTTTGCAGCAGTACTACATGCACACAGTATATCTGTATATCTTTCCTCCTGCTAATTTGTCTGTTGTCAATTCATTTCTCAGACTCAAATACTGAACCACAGCAGGGGATACAGAGAATATTACTCTTGCTCCTCCAATAGTGAATAACAATGTGCTGGACATTTGAAAATTTCTGACAGCAGATTTTAAATGTAGACATGATTCTGTAATATATACATAACACATCATGTTGTATATAGTAAACATACATAAATTGCATTTGTCAATTGGAAAACAATAATTTCGAAAAGAAACACTGCCTTCTGCCCACACAGCTAGTCACTGCAGACCTAAGGCAGTGCAGATCCTGAGTCTATATTAATATATTCTCTCACTTCTCCTCTCTGGTGCCAGGGTTGTACTGGTGAGGAGCATGGGCTGTAGGTTCAAAAAGACCCAATTTGAATTCTGCCTGAAGAATGAAATGCTTAAAGAACTTAATAAAACACCTGGCCTGCAGTAAAGACTTGATCAATGGCAATTTCTCTGTGTTGCCGCTATTTTTATTATTGATATCATTGGACTCTGAAAAATGGGGAGATGCTCCCTAGTTGAAGAGGGGAAAAAGACACTCAGGGTGGAGAGATTCTCCTGAATAATCCATGGAGGCTGCACAGAGCATGGTGTGTGCAGAAAGCAGCAAGATGGAAGCCCCAAATTCCTGTTCACCCAAGGGTGGTATCCTCTGGTCTGCTACAGATGGTTGGGAGGGATGTGCATCACACATCTCCAAGGGAGAACCAGGCGGTCTAGTCATTAAACTCTGTATGCTTATTGCAACAGTTACCTAGTAAATGGGAATGAGCTGTAAAGAAGGGACCTTGCCCTGATTTATACAAAAGCATTTTCTGGGCTTGGTGGCCTTGCACGCATCGTGCCTATGTGTGTGACTCACTAGTGCAGCTTTGGGGCCAGAGTGGACACAAAATAATAACTGAGGGTGCAAAAGACAATTCAATCAGAACTCCTTGGTCTGACACTTCAAGGCCTGGTCCTGCCCACTTTCTCAGTTCACCCCTCACTAAGAGCAATCCTGCACCCTCTCATCTAGAACACCAAAGGTCACTCTCTGCCCTGTACCTACCCCTTCATGACCCTCCCACTTCAAGGCTTTAATTAAGACTCTTCCTGGACACTCACCTTCCTACGTCTTTAATTTCGGACCTGAGGATCCTTCTGCCTACGTCATTCTATGTTTTATTTTCAGATGGAAGAAATCATTTCTTCTTCTGAACCTTCATGCTAATTTTATTGCTTTCTCTTATCACATTCATAATTCTTTGAGTTGTTCATATATGCCTTAATTCCTAGACCACTCATTCCTTGAAGGAAAGTTTTCAGGATGGTCTGCCCTTGTTCATCAAGTAGAATGTCCCTTTGGTTTAGCAAAAACTCATGAATGCAAACTGGTGCAACCAATGGAGATTCTTCAGAAAACTTGGAATGGGGCCACCATTTGACCCAGCTATCCCACTTCTCAGGTTATACTCAAAGGACTTAAAATCAGCATATTACAGTGATGTAGCCAGATCAATATTTACGGCAGCTTGACTGACAATTCCTAAGCTATGGAACCAACCTAGGTTCCCTTCAACAGATGAATGGATAAAGAAAATGCGGTATCTATACACAATGGTATATTACTTAGTCATAAAGAAGAATGAAATTATGGCATTTGCCAATAAACGGATGGAACCAAAGACTATCATGCTAAGTGAAATAAACCAATTCTGAAAAACCAAAGGCAGAATATTCTCTCTGATATGTGGATGCTAACACACAATAAGGCGGGGGGAGGGGAGAATAGAAGTTCACTGGATGAGACAAAGGGGAATGAAGGGTAGGGGGTTGGGATGGGAATAGGAAAGACAGTGGACTGAAATAAACATCACTTTCCTATGTTCACATATATAAGTACATGACCAGTATAACCCCACATCATGTACAACCACAAGAATGGGAAGTTATACTCCATGTGGGTGTAATATGCCAAAATACATTCTACTTTCATGTAGATCTAAAAAAGGACAAATTAAAAACAAACAAAAATACTCATGAATAAATGAACAAATTGACTAAAATGGTGGCATGTTCTAGACAGGTTCTCCGCTAACATTTTTGACCTTAGACCCCCCTTCCATAACAAATATTGTCATTTATCAAGCCTTTACTCCAGGTCAGTCTCTCCGTTCATTGTTTGGAAGTGATCAGATAATCTACCTACACACATGAAGTTTAATATACCTAATTATTATCCTAATTAACCGAATTATCCCAATGAAAACATTCAGGAGAAATAAAAGATGGCTTCTGACCCAAAAGTGTGAGTTTCCATGCATAAATGCTTCAACTGAAGAAGAAAATGACATGTTTTTATACTTTCTTACAGTGCATAAACTTGTGATTAAGGGAGCATTTAAAACAATATTGATGACACTCCTTTCTTTATATATGGCGTTACTAAACAAAGACCAAACAAGCAAAAGCCACAGCCACCCATGAAGCTGACAGAGCTGTGCCACCTTGGCAGCTCAAACATAAAGACTACCACGATGTGTGGCTTTTCAAAAGTAGAACAACCTTGATGAGATCCCAACAAAACACCGATTTGCTTGGTTCAGTTGCAGTTCTGGAAATTTCCGTGTCACAGATATGGTGTAAATACTTTTTTATACGTAACATAGGGTTAGATATTAGAGTCAAGTAACCACAAACAGGTTTTTCATCTGCACAAATGTCTGGTGAGCTATCTGCAAGTCACGGAACTCAACTTGTTGATGTGAAAGTCTGTCCTGAGCATTGCACAGTGTCAAACAGCCTTGACCCCTAGCAACCGAATTCCTGTGTCATACCCCGTCATACCCCTCCCCCAAAGTCACCAACCTATGCTCACCAAACATGCCTATGTAAGTTTCTTAAGTACTCCCCAGGTAGACAGAATGAGCCATGTGGAGAATCTCCGGAGTAAAAGAAAGAGCACAGGAATGATTAAGTTTGAATTGAAATTCCATTTCTGCTACAAAGACTAACTTTGGACAAGTCACTCAGCCTACCTGTATCCCAGTTGATGCCTATAAAATGGGGATAATAAAAACTTCCAAGAATCCTTAGGTGTCAAATGAGACCAATGCAGCAAAGCCACCTGGCATGAACCATGCTGTCCTATCTCCAGGTTCACCATCAGCTCCTGTTGTTCAAAGTCTCATTGTGCAGGGACATCCCAGAGCCACCAGGGCCCTGCTCCTGCTCCACAGCCCCTCTCTTCCTCTGTCTCCCTCGCTGTGACCACTCTCCCCAAACCATGCTCGAATCATGCAGCTAGAACCGGAGGAAAAGCAGACCTATTTTTAATGAGACACAACTCAGGTGACATCTGGTTTTTACTAAGGAATAAATTAGGAAGTCACCCCTGAAATGCAAGTACGGCCTTGGCATTGAAAACACAACTGTCCGTCTCTGATGAGGGAGGGTGCTTTCTACCTCTTACCTGCTGTGCCCTCGTGATGCTGTGTACATTTGCTGGTTCTTGATCTCTAAGTCATTTTATTTCTGATGCAATAAATATTACTGAGAACCTGCTATGTGTGAGTCGCTGTGCTAACTAGATAGACAACAGCGATAAACAAAGAGATGGGCCTTATTTATCTGTGTGTTTACAGAGGCACTCAATAAATATTTCCTGAAGGAAAGAAGGAATGAACACACACATCTTTCTCTTTTAGACATCTGTGTCTTTAGAAATACTGTGGTCTCTTCCCTGACTACCTACCTGGTCTTTCCCCAGCCATTCCTCCACTGCCAAGCCGGGGTGCCCTTTTCTGTGAAAACCATCAGGAACATTCTAGGCTAAAGTGAGGCCTCAATCCCTGTGCGTGGATAACTCTGTTCACCCAGGAGACTCAGCCATTCTCAGTACACTCTGCAACTCTGGTTTTGCCACCAGACTATGCATGCCTCTGGGGCAAGGGCCAGGTCTTATTCATTTTTAAATCTCCAGGAAGCAGAGCTGCACACAGACAGGAACCCAGAGAGCTACTGTTAAATCACCTGTGGGCTACCTGGTCCACATTGCATCCACTGGAGACAAGTCTTGGCAGGTCACTCCATCTTCTTATCTACCCTGCTACCCCCAGGCAACCTCATGGGAAGGAGAGTGAGCAACCAGGACAGCCCAACAGAGATGACACTGAACTTGCCTCACTATGTATAAAAGGAAATCACTTACCAAATTTGGCATGTTATTTTTGGTGACTTCTTAATAGTACCAAGGATTCTGGACCTGGCCACGTAGGGCTGAAGCTGGGTTCTGACACTGATTAGCTTTGCGACTTAAATTCTTTGCACCCCACTTTTCCCATGTGCAAAATGATGGTGACAGCAGTACAGTTAGGGGGGTATGCTAAGTGTTGGCTTATTGAAACGAACAAGCAAAAGTCACGTGACATTGTGACAATAAGAATGTCACAACATCTCGAAAAGCTGATGCAGACCACTGCCCTCCATTGTAAGAGACAGACTTATCTTTAGGGTCCTGTAGTATTTGTAATTTTTATGGCATGAAATTGTCATAATTCTAAGGAAGAGAATTTTAAGTGGGAAGAGAACAGAATCAATGTGGTCTGTTGTGGGTCTACAGCCAGGTTAGGGACACACCCAGAACCTTGGTTTCCTCATCTGTGAAATAAAAAGGCCATCACTCGTGCCTTGATATTCATTGGTCTGGATATTTCACCTACTCCTGATCTGCTTCTGCTCCTGTGATTACTAATAACCAAAAGGTTATATGTGACCCTTCCTGCATTCTCACTGATTCCTTTGATAGACTAGCAATGCCCAGGTATCTGCAAATATAAACAGCTTTCAATATTGATTTATTCCTGGCAACATGCTAATAACAAAACAAGATTTACTCATATAAGGATGGAGATCAAGTGGTTCTTTGAAATTCAAGACAGGGTGTAAATTGCTGCAAAGGGTCTCTTTAATTGGGATCAAAACATTTTTGACAGCTTTTGGATTTAAAAATTCTAGCTATTGTCACATTCTGAAAATGTTTCTTTCCTAGGTTTTTTTTTTTTTTTTTAAGTGCAATCAAGCTTGAGCAAAAAAATACCTTAGACAAGGATAAACAACTAAGGTTTGTCATTCCACATGACAAAGGCCCAGTTTTCCATTTCTTTGATATGGAGAGCAAAAGACTTCACTGAGATTCCTCTGCTTCATCGTTCAGTCAGTCCCCTGCTGGGTAAGGACAAAGGTTCAGTAAACTGTTCCTGCTCCTAATCTCCCACAGAGGTTTTTCAAATAAAAAACATCAATAGGCACTATTTTAAGGGAGAAACAGAATCTTAAAACTCTTAGAAATCGCCCTGGATGTGACTTTGCTCATCACCACATCCTCTACCTGACTCCCTTCAGCAAAGTCCTATCGATCTCTTGTGGCTTGGCTACCCCCACCAATGGTGTGTGAACTCACCTGCGTAGAAGGAACCCATCTATCTGACTCAGGTCTGCCTGACAGAAGAGTCGTCTTATTGACAAATTGAAACTGTTTTCTAGAAACTTCTATCAACAAGTCCTGGTTGCACTCCCTTCAGTCTCATTCTCTGATCACAAGGAACAAGTTGGGTCCCTCCACCAGATACTCTGGAGTTTCATGTCTGATCTTGAGATTTAAACAAATTCAGTCCTTTTGACTGTTTTCCTGAGACTTGTGTTAAGGCATATTAACAAACTCAGGTTGCAGAAGCTCGACGCTACAGAGGCCGGATGTTAATCAAACAGAACTGGAGTAGGCTAAGCCAGACAGAAAACATTTAACTGCCTCCTTCCTGATTCTCCACTAGGGATCTGACATTTTCTCCACAAAGCCAAATGGCTTTGGGCTGAAATGATGATTTTACTGTTGTTTTCTTTGTGTCCAGCTAACGCATCAAAAATGGGGCTTCAAGGTTTCTGGGCATCTTTGGTGGGGGAGGCAGTTTAGCCACCTTTGAGAGAGGAGGTAGATAAAGGTAAAGAATGCAGATGACTCCTCATTAGGAAAAATCGAGACATTACGACTTTAATTATCTGGGCGTAGCCTATTTGATGGAGGGGGATGTGGTAGAACAGCAAAGAATGAAAGAGGTTCCCAAAACAAGATAAAATGCCAGATACCCTGCACCCCTGCTTCTGTCCCTGTCCCTTTGATTATGCCTGTTGTCACAGTGATGGACAGGGCTGGAATTGGGAAGGGCCTAGAGATGATATCATAACATTGGGGCACATAAATCACTGTGAAAGTATCTCTCAGCCAGGCTTGGTCCATGCTACTGGGATCCCATGAAGGATGCTAAAGGACCAGCAGTGTTCTCTAAGCCCCAAGTTCACCTGTGTATTACAGGATCCCATGAGGACACATCTATGTCCAAAAGACTTGGCCCAGCATAATTTCCAGTTCCCCAATTGACATGCTCCTCCTCATCAGCTTTGCCAATATCTTTTTTAAAATGTGAGGTTAAAAACTGAGCACATAGACTGGGATTATAGCACAATGGTAGAGCATTTACCTCATACATGTGAGGCACTGGGTTCAATCCTCAGCATCACATAAAAATAAATAAAGGTACTCTGTCCATCTATAATTAAAACAAAACAAAACAAAACAAAACAAAAACTGAGCACAGGTCTCCAAAATCTAATCTTTCCAGGAAAGAGCAAAACTCACCTTACAACAATACCAGGTACATGGATGAGGGCAGGAGAAGCTTTTGCTAAGCTCTTAATCCTGCTGAATCCAAGCCCATTTCCTACCAATGTTGTGCCCCCTTCTAAGCTCCCTCTACCAAGGCCTGTGTGGACAGGCCTTCCTTTCCCGATGGTATGGAGGTAGATTGCACTGATTTTGATTCATGCCAATCTGAGAATAAATCTCTGTTCTGCCCCCTGTGCACAGGTTGTAAATAGTTTAAAATTTTCTGAAATATTATGATGTTTTGACATTTTGAGATACCTTTCTGGCTGGGGACACACTGCCCCTCCAGGGTGAGTCAATTCTTGAATACAGCAAAGGCCCAGCCAGGAGCAACCTTTGGCAGACAAACTTACCAAACCAGAGGCAGACGCAGGCAATCTTCCTCTGCCTTAATCACCCCAGAGGAGGGTCAAGGCAACTGGGGCCCACCCCTATAGCTCAGAGCCAGAAAGAATTATTCGAACTAACCAGTCCTCAACTGTCCATCCTGCTGTGCCTTGAATTTTCCTATGGACACTCCAACAAAGGCCCTGGCCTGAGGGCTCCCTCCATTCCTATCTTCTACCTCCAACCACCCTTGAGTCTTTCCCATGTGGCCTTGTGAGTCACACTGTGCTCCTGTCTCCAGGACATGTTAATAATCTTTGTTTTTTCTGAGTTTCCCCTGTGTTCCTTCCATGGCAGCACTTGGCTGACCTTCTTATAAAAAAAATACAAATCCCAGGGGAACTTTAGGAAATCACTTATCCCGAGATAAATCACAGGCAACATGGGTAAGCAAAAGGACCCATGCGTTGAGTTACCCGGGTTCTAATCCTATCTCTGACACTACTTATTTTCAGCAGGTTATGTCAGTGTTTCTGTCCTGGGTGTCTTCAACTATAATACAGGGATAATGATAGCATCTCTCTCTCAGGCACCTGTGTGGATTAAATGACCTGGTACTTACCCAGAACTCAGAGCAATGCTAGGCACCTAATATACGCTTGATGAAGTAGCTGCTATGGTTGGCAATGTTTGAGTGTGTCTCCCAGGGGTTCACAGGTTGGAGGGCTGGTCTTTAGTGTAGCAATGTTGAAACATGGTTTGGAGCCTTTCAGCAGGTGGGGCGTTGTGGGAGGTCCTTTGCTCAATTAGGGGAGAGCCTAATTAGGGGAGGGACCTCAGTCTCCCTCTGGCTTCCACTTTCAAGATGAGATCTCTTCCTCCCTCACCTACTTGCACTGTTGGTACACCATCTGCCACGAGGTCCTTACCACAGCTGAGTTGGTGACCGTGCCTTTGAACCTCCAGAACTGTGAGCCAAAAACATTTCTTTTCTTTATAAAGTCAGCCTGCCTCAGGTGCTTCACTATGGCAACAGAAAATGGATGAACACAGTAGCTATTATTATTATTTCATAGGACTGTTATAAAGACGAAACTGGATAATGCATGTAAAACAAGAAACCAAGAATGTAGGAGGTACTCAAAAAATGGGTGCTGTTATTTTATATCATGGTAAAATATACATACATAAAACTTACCAGAGTAACTATTTTCAGTGTCTGGCTCAGTGGCATTAAGCACATTCACATTTTTTTTTGCAATTGTCAACACCATCTACCTCCAGAACATTTTCATCTTCCCAGGCCGAAAATTCATGTTCCGCCAGCAATAGCTCCCCATCTTCCCTTTTCCTGGAAATTATTCCACTTTCTATCTCCATGATTCAACTCTCTGAGTACCTCATGCAAGTGGGATCGCATAGGCCTTGACTTCTTGTCCTAGCTTACTTTGCTCAGCACACTGCTTTCAAGGTTGAAGAATGGGCTGGAATTTCCTTCTGCCTTAGATTCCATTCTATTTAGATGTTACGCTTTGTTTATTCATCTACCACCAGACACTGGGGCTGCTTTCCTCATTTGGTTATTCTGAATAATGTTATGGTCAATATCTATTACTAGTTATTCAGAAGCAATTCTTCTATAGTTTCATTTTTTTTCAAGAAAATACATTTTCACTTTTAAATTATCACCCTACCACCCTTATGTTATTAGTCAGAACAAGGAAGAGAAAATAAAACTGCAAAGTGACCAAGGTCAAATAACTCAGCTGGTTGAGCATTGTTTATAAAGTGCTTGATAAATTATCTTTGGAAGGTTCAAAGGAGGTGATACACATGGAGGTGCTTTATAAGCTGCAAAATACTGAATGAATTAAAGAAAAACACGCATTGGTGTGTTGCTCTCTCTGTACAACAGATCATGGAAGGTTTTTCCATTTTTCCCTACCATCGATGAGCAAGACCAACGGTGTCAGGCAAGCTCTGGGGATGAGTCGGAGAGTTAATTGCAGCCGTAAGGTTGATGGAAACACAAACCACTTCTTTGGTAGGTTCAAAAAACATATCAACCCTTACGTTTCCTGGTTGGCGGTGATAGATTTTATTTTTAAGACTGAGAACTCTATTTATTCTTTTTGATTACAACAATTGTAAGGTGCTACGGGTTAAACTCAAGAAAGCCTGGATGCTTTGACCAGTCCAAAGACCCTACATGCGTCTCCCTGTAGGATGCATGTCATCAAAGTTGCCAACACACAAAGAAATTTAACTTAAACTGTCACATTACCACCGCTTTTCAAAGCTTATCAATCTCTCCTAAGATCACCAGCATGGTGTGACACTTTTATCACAATCACACTCTAAGAACCGCGGTGCAGTCACACTGTGGCCAAGTCAGCAACGAGACTTGCTTTGATGGACGATCACAGTTGATCAAGTTTGTCAGATGCTTTATGTGTTTTTGTGCTTGTTTGATATTCCTGCCCAGAGAGTAGGGCTTTTAAGGGTACATCTGTCAATGGACTCAATTTCACATCGCCACACGATTCTTTCACTTACCCCTGTCTTCTCATCAAAGATTTTGATTCCTCCAAAGGAGATGGTTAAAAAGATTTTCTGTTTGTGTTCTCCTTTGGAACGAGCGCCAGCAACAACGCCCTGTTGAAAGGAAGGACATGGTTTTTACCTTTGTGCTTTCACTTGAAAATTCCCTCTGGTCCCCAAGGCACGTCAGAGACCATCAACCAGTGCCACCAATCATGCAGGCCACTTTCCCTCTGGCCCACAATGGTCTGTGCACAAAGTGCTCACATCTGCTGGATGTCTTAAGGTAACACATGACTTGGCTGTTCCAACACAGTATGAATATGTACATGAACATTCATTCATTGGACAACCCATGATTTAAACAATGTCTGTGTGCCTACATACTTGGCTTAGAGTTGGGGATCCCAAATATGGCCCTCATAATAATATTTCTACTGTATCTTATGGTGGATATGGATTTAATATTTTAAATCAAGGTGACTCACTAGATCCATGCCTAAATGTGATTTTATTTTTGTACTTCTGGAAAAGACTTTTGAATGAAATCAATCCTACAGATTAGCAAGAAAATAAAGGGAAAGATGCTAGACCATATTGTTTTATTTTTGTTTGGAAAAACATGATCATCACCTCCTGCTTGCAATTTTTATCCAATGACATTTTGCATTTTCCATTATCTTTTTCCCTTATCATTCCTACACTTTCAAGAAAAACACCAAATGCCTTCCATTTATCAAAACATCTATTTCCGTACTTTTTCAAACTTTTTACAAACTGATATGCGTGTGTATGTGCATGTATATATCCCTCTCTCTCTATCTGTCTGTCAAAAAGGCAAATGTCACAAAAGGTAGGAATGTTACCTTGTTTGGTATTCTATCCCTAGTGCTTACAATAGTCCCTGGAGGGCAGCAAGTTCTCAGCAAATAGCTGCTAAATAAATACGGACTATCTGGAGACCAATTCCCAAAACTGATAAGATTCATGTGATGAGTAAAGATTCTTGTTTTTTAAAGTAGACTCTGTGTCCCAGGTAAGTAGGCGCCATACGAGGACACACCAGGAGAGTAAAGGTATTTCCAGGGCCTACACCAAGGGCTGTTGCAGACTCTGCATTAGATGTCTTGAAGTTCCTCACCTCTCATCATGTTTGCCTAAAGGGATGGCAAGATTAAGTCCACCTCTTGGCAGTTACTGCTCTGGGCTTTTAGAACTAGAGAAGTCTAAAATGATACTGACTTCTGTTTCTAGGAGACTGTGATGTTCTCAGAAGAGTATGTTCTCAGCACCAGGTTCTGGGAATGTGTAGTGGTGGAGAGACATGAGAAAGGCTTAGGTTCTATGTAATCTTGTACAACGGCTTAGCCTATTAGTTCTAATTCCTTAAGTGTACATACTCTTTTGCATTATTACGAGAATTAAACATTTTTGTAAAGTACCTAGCATGATGCCTGGTATGCTGTACAAATTAATAAAAATAAACTTCTAGTAATATATAACTGTACATGAAAACTTTGTGGTCCAGTCCCAGCTTGGATGCCTACAAGTAGGAAATTCACTCCTGCATCTGTTGCTCACTCATTCTCAAACATGCTTACTCATAGACACACAGAACATTAGAGTCAGAGAAAACCTTAAAGCAAATGAATTCAAGTTTCCCAATTAAGGAGGACAAAAACAATGCTTCAAAAGGTGGTGGGCAGTCCTGAGACAGCAGAGAATTAGGGGAAAAGCTGGGACCATAACTCAACCCTCCAAACTTTGTGCTGGTAGCAATAATTATTCTGTACAGGTGTGTTCTTTCTAATGATCCTGGTCTCTCCGAGTTAGTGTTCCCTTCAAGCCCCAGCACTAATGACTGCGCTCTCAGTGGTAAGACTGTGGTTTTCTTTCAGAGTGAAGCACTTTGTTCACCCACTGCATGCACACCTCTTTCATTCAATGATTTCTAGATTCCTTAGTGTGCTGTTTGCTTTTGAACTCCTTGTGGATACTCTTAAGGAACATAGCAGAATGGTCAATGTACATCTTTGGAATCTCAGAGGTAATTCCTGTTTCCTTCAGTAGTGTGCTCTCTGACTCCCTTAGCCAATAGAGAATCCTCTTCATGCCAAACTGCATCTCATTCATTTTCTCTGCTCTCTTTTCCTGGCACTTACTGCCATCTGGCATATCACATAGTCAGTGGCTGATTGTCTGTCTTTGTCCAGAGGAATGAAAGCTCAGTAGTGCATGAACTTTATTTCTTTTATGTGCCCAGTGCTGAGAATGGGGTGTGGCATACAGCAGGCACTCAAGGAGAAATGAGATGACTTTTCCTCATATGGGTAGTAAATGAGAGGTCAAGACAAATGTTGAACCTAGGAAAATTTGACTTTGAAATCTGTATTGTTGGCTGGATTTGAGTAAAATAACATATGTTGCCAACACACCACATCCCAATCTTCAACCTCAAGTATCCAGACAACAGACAGAGTAAGCAGCCCCTTGGTGTGGTCTGATTGTGTCTCCCCGGATTCATATGTTGAAGCTTAACTGCCAATGTGATTGCATTTAGAAGTCGCAAGGGCAAAACCCTCAAAGAGGGCATTACAGCCCTCATAAAAAGGTTTGAGGAAATGCATTGTTCCCTTTTTGATCTTTGTAGTTCTGTCACATGAAGACAGTGTTCATCCACTCCAGAGAACTCAGCAACGAGGCACCATCTTGGAAGAGAGAGGCTGGACCCTCATTAGACCCTGAACCTGCTGTCACCTTGATCTTGGGAGTGCCCAGTATCCAGAACTGTGAGGAAATACATTTATGTTCTCTAAACATTACCCAGTCTTGGGTATTTTGTTTTAGCAACACAAGGGGACTAGGAGAGCCCCTTACGGAGGAAGGGATTGGGAGGACTGATTCAGAGGAGAGGGAAGCCCCTCCTCCATTACTCCTCCAGGGAAGGATGTCTCAGGATAGAGTGTGGAAAGGGCTGCACCTTTTGCCAGGAAGACTAGCTTTAAGGTCTCCAACCCCAAGAGAGCCCTCATAATCCCTGGAATATCAGATAGCAATACTCCCTGGCACATGGCAGTGCCCCCTAGATATCAAGGCCATCTGTGCTTGCTGGTTCCAAGTACCTATCAGAGACTCTCTGGTATAAGATGGTGATATATAAAAAAGAATGGAAAGAGCCATTATGCATGTTCCTGCAGCCTTAGAGCTTGGGCTGCTGGTATTGACTTTACATGATAAATAAAAGAGAGAAGGACTACCCACATGATGCTATCTTTGGGGAAATAAAAGTCCAACTTTATCAGGCATGTTTCTCTTCTAAAACAGGACTCTGCTTTATAAAGCTCTGAAAATTTGCACTAAATCCAGGCAGACCTGCCACCACAGCATGCCTCAGGGGATCTTCTCCCATAAGATTATCCACTGTAGCACTAGTGGAGGTGCAGAACATAGCCCTGGTTGGGGAGTTGATGATGCCTATGTAGATGCCATCTGGGGCTTTGTACCCAAGATCAGCCATCTGACCCCATAAGTTACCACTGGAAACCAGGAAATTAGGGCAGCGAACAGTTTATTTGGTGCCTACTCTATGTTAGAAGTTTTCTTATATGTCATATTATTTAGTCCATACCAGTTTTGAGAAGTAAGAATTATCTCCTTCAATTCACAGAGGAGGAAACATGAGATCAAGGGTAAAATGATGTCCCTAAACCTAAAGAAGGAAGTCACTGAACTGGAATTCAGTGATCTTTCTGATTCTAAATACAGGAGGTCCTTCTACTATAACTCTCTCTTCTTAAAGAGATTTTTTTTCTGGGAAACATTTTTAAAAATTGACCATGCAATGAATGAAGCATGCCATACTAAAATGTGTCCCAAAGTTTCTGAAGATAGGTGAGTGGAAAAGAGGAACTCTAAAATGAGAATCACATTTCTTTCCCTATAACCATTGGGACACTTAAATGAACTGTGTGCTCACCACCATAAGCATGGAATTCAGGGGACAATATTCCATGACAGTTATCATTATCACCAGAACTATTATTGACATTTTTGAGCAACATCATGTATTAAGCACTGTATGAATGGCTGACGAAGGCATCCCCAAAGAGTTCCAGGTAAACAGTGTCTTCAGGGAGGAATTCAACCCTAGAGAAAGGGCCAGGCAGGCCAGGCAGGATTAACAGGCAGGATTATTCAGTTCAGAGGGTGATGTGACCATCAGTTAAGATAAGGTACAAGAAAGGGCTTGGAGAATACTCCCTCAGCAAGGAGCATGCACACAATGTCATGACTGCGACCTCCATGGAGCATGTAAAGCACATGAGTAAACACAACAGACTACAAATATGCATACTGAAAACCTTAGGATGCTATTCAAGAAAGCCCCACATAATAAACTTGACCTCTGTTCTCAACTCCATTACTAGCTTTACAATCTTAGGGGGAAAATAATTCATCTTAAATTTAATTTTTCTAGTTAAAAAGGGACTGTAAATGTGTTTCTCTGTACAGTTTTGTGCCCTGAGACAGCCCCATGCAGACAATATTTCCTGGTGTCCAGAGCTTCCTTCCCTCTGGCTTCTAGTTAGGTTCTGTCATGAAAGATATAGACAGGAGATCAGAGGGTGGAAAGAGGAAGATGTTGGGGCATTTTTCCTTATTTATTTATTTATTTATTTATTTTCAGAAGGGGCCTTCCTTATCTATCCTATTTATTTTCCTAGTAAAGATTTTTTTTTCCCTAGGTTCCTAGGAATGGAACAGCCACTCACTATCGTGAGACTGGGGGCCTTGCCACCTTGCCTTCCCTTTGCAAATATCTCCTATACTAAAGTGTCCTCATCTGACCTCTTCAGGGTGATTTCTGCCTTCCAGGATCCTGGGTGACATACTTGAGGTTCTGTACACAGCTCTCCGGGCACTGTCTTTGGGAGTTGGCATCTTCTCCCCTGGTGTCAATTACTACTGTTTTATCCAATGTCTGAAAGTTGATTACCTGAGAAGTCAATGACTGTGGCTGTTAGATGGTAGCTTACTGGTAGGAGATTAAAACCAAGGTATGAATCAAGATGAATTAAATGCAACTGCAAAACACAATATAATTAAGAGCTAAACTAAGTCTTGTCAAACACAGGGCCCCTGGAGTCCTAGGTTTGAGTTCTGGGTCTCACATTCAATGAAGATGTCAAGGCACATACTTCAGCTTCTTGCAACCTCAAGTTTGTTGGTTACAAACAGAGGCTTATGTTTACCTCATAAGATCAAAAGAGATGATGCATGTGACAGTGCCTTGTTGACTCTAAATTGAAATACGACAATGACAATGACGATGCTGATGATGCTGGGCCTGGGACCCAGGGAGCGCCACTCACGCTCACAACATGAATCCCCTCTGAAACCTCTGTAATCCAAGATAAAAGCCCCTGTGACAGGAAAATGCACCAGCTTCAGGAAGCCTATTGGAAAAAAAGAACTAATTTTTTCATTTCTCCTATGGCAAGGGGGACTTTTCTTAAGGCTAAGAGGCATTTTGTTCTTATCTTTCTCTTACTTTCCTGGGCAGGTGGCCAAATAGAGAATCGATCATTAAGGTTCCCTTGTTTCCTGAAGAAAAACCACTGGGAGCCCAAATGTCAACATTCTCTTAGCAACTTGCAAATAATGAAACACAATTGTCTGGGAACCAAGAACTCCTCGACGAGTTCAGCGCACCTGACAGGAGTATGTTATGGCAGGACAAACACTCAGGGCTTTGGGGACGTCAGAGTTATGAGGGGTGACAGATGGAACACCAAATTGCAGGTATGGTGCCTTCTGGACGCGCACACACACACACACACACACACACACACACACACACACAAGGTTGACAGTCATTGCTAGGCCTGGTCCAGCTGACTTGGCCCAATCCCAATCTTGAGGGAGAATCTTAAGGAAATAGAGGCGAACTTCTGTTTCACATCCACTAAGACCTCAGAGCTTCCAAGAAGGTAGATGTGCAATGAGGCATTCCGTGACAGGTGCATGGTGAGTGGCAATTTTCTGGATGCTAGAGGAAGGAAGATGCTTGAACTCCTTTCTCCTTCTCAGCTGACCTGTGGCTCTGGGTGGGAACTAAGTCTATGCACAGGGAGGGTTAAGTAATGACGTTTTCCTGATGTTTTTTAATTAAAGTTTGTCAGGAACATATTGCTATTTATTGGCCTGACTTCATATTTATAAGGAGGGACTTCATATTTATAAGGAGGAACTTCAGCAATAATCAAGATCCAGGACTTTATTCCCAAGTCCCCTTAGGGTGGCAGATGTAACTATCTGACAGGGAAGTTGGAAGAAGTTGAACACAAGAGGCTTCACCTCTTTGGGGCTCTGTGTGCCACTGACTTGCTCATAGACAATTTGCATTCTGATCTGATTTCATGCAGAAGTTATGGGTTCTACTTTGGGGTAGGAAAGGGGCTGGGGAATCAAGAATGTAGT
The DNA here is from genome assembly GCF_902686455.1 of Sciurus vulgaris. Taxonomy (NCBI): domain Eukaryota; kingdom Metazoa; phylum Chordata; class Mammalia; order Rodentia; family Sciuridae; genus Sciurus; species Sciurus vulgaris. Next base: position 45,854,708 of record NC_136461.1, read on the forward strand.
TATCCAACTCTTCCACAAACCAAGGGAGATAGCCTGTCTCATTCAAGGATGCCCACATGGCCGTGGATCTAAGTCAGGTCCTCCAGGCCAGCAACCATCAGTGACAGAGCTGAGAGGTAGAGTTCTTCCTGGCCAACAACCTTTTGTAATTATCACTCAGGTGTAAACTTAGAAGAAAAGGGCTCATTATTGGACTACCCTTAAATCTCAGTTACAATTTTGATGTCTTCTCTATCTTTTTTCTAGGACCTTATATTAGATATGGAACTGCTAAAACAGCATTTATTTATATAACAGCTTAAAAAACAAAGAGAAGCTAATGGATATATAGTAGAAAATCAAGAGTTCTTAAAATCCTAATTCCTATAGTCATATTATAAGGAAACTTAGCATTCCGTATACATGTTCCTAAGAAACAGTGGGAACAAAAATAAGCTGTGTTTTATTAAGTATCTGAAGGGACAGGTGATACAGAGGGCATTTTACAGACTTTATCTCACCTAATGTTTAAACCTTTGGCCAGGCTTGGTGATTTTTTTTTTCCTTCATTTTTTTCTTATACTTAAAAATATTTCACTGACCAAGTTGTGTCCTCATGGAGTATTTGAAGATATGGTTCAAAAATGCTCATATACATTATTAGATGAGAAAAAAAATAGGATATGAAACTACATAAATTATAATTTCAATTTGATTACTTATGTGTATAATTCATATACACATTGTATATTCAAAATTTCCCCAATTTCTTTTGTCAGTTTCTTAGTGAAAGGCTTTTTTATGGCATTAAATATACTATAAAATTACAAAGAAAACCTCTTTGTGACATCTCCAAATTCTAACATCTAGTTATGTACCGATTTTAAAACATTATTTTTCCTGTTAAAAAAGTGTTTAGTAGAAATTACAAGAATGAATAAAATCAGCTTTCACCTTAGCATCTTTTACCATATGACAAAATATGTAAAAATCAAAAATATAGCACGAAAAAATTCAAAAAATGTGAGAGACTAAACAATTTGCTAAGTTTGTACTCTTGTTTTTGCATGGGTTACAAAATAAAGACATACTTGGATAAAAAAGGATGCTCTCAAAAATTATAAAACAAGGTGCCGGGGCTGTAGCTCACTGGCAGAGCACCTGCCTAGCACTTGTGAGGCACTGGGTTCAATCCTTAGCACCACATAAAAATAAACAAATAAAATAAAGACATACTGGCTACCTTTAACTACAAAAAAAATTTTTTAAGAATTATAAAACAAGGTCTAGCAGAATACCTCCATACAGTAGGTACTCAGTAAACATTTGCAGAAACACTATAATCTCTTCCCAGTGAATAAATATGATAAGTAAATCATGAACAAAGTAATTTACCAACAAACAAACACAATTATTTGCCATAATGATGATGACCATCTCGTCCCCTTATTCATGTGAAGCCATGGCTAATTGAATGACATCTGCACGGCACCTTGAGTTTCATCATGGAGTCTTGACATAACTTGTCTCCCCGAGCTGCGGAAACTTCGTCAATCCCGATCAGTTTGGCTTTGTACCGGACCCCTTCACCTTTAAACCTCTTTATCAAAGTGGCTTCACTGCGATCCTGACCTGAAAACAGAGAAATGAAGATTCAGACACGAAGTTGTTGAGACCCCATTGTCTCCATCTGGCTTCAATTAGTGATATCCCTAATGCCAATTCTGCCTCTATCCATTGAAATCCCGAGGCAAACTACTTCTCTCTGAGCCTCAGCTTTCTTAGGCAGAAAAATTACAAGTAACCATCCCAATGAAGCACGCAGATAAATAAATCTGGTAATTCATATAAAGCATCTGATTCAGTGTTGAATGAGAATCACCTATTAAGACTTCACGTCCAAGAGTCTTGTTGAAAAATCATCAGCTATGGTTCTCCAGTATTTCCAACATTTAATAGTGCTTTGGCTAGGGTCCAAGACCTTCCTTGCACCCAATTCCATGGGCTGTTTTATAGGGAAACTCAAGGGTAATTGTTTGTATCAAGTAATGACCCAGGACGATTATCCAAAAATGGTTTTATGATATCGCTTCTGCTAACTCATGTGTGTAGGGAAATCGGCTTCACACTACTTGGTACTGAGTGACCATACCTTGCAACAGGCCCTCTCAATAATTATTAACATAATATTTTGCTAAGACCCATCAACCATGGGTTTAAACAAACCCCCATAAAGTTAGGACTGTGAAGTCGCCGTGAGCTGAGCAAGGGCTACATGCAGGAGGTTTCATAAACTTTATATCCATGCTCCACGTCAACCAAACCATTTCCGTTTTTCCAGGTAATTAAGACAGTCACAGAACTCAGGCAGCTTGTCCAGGCTCGCAGAGTCAGAAATACATTGCATACATAGGCATTCAAAGCCCTCTGTAAACTCATCATATTTTGCCCACTGTGTGGTCCGGGCACTGCACACTGGTTCTCAGAACTGGGAACACACTAGCCTGCAGATACTCATTAGCTCCAGCTCCTGATTCCTCCTCAATCATGCCTCCCCTTGTGGTCAGAGACTTAGCAGTGAGGACATCAGAGAGAATTCAGTCCCTTTCCTCTAGCTATGTGATGTACAAACAAATGCTTTTCCATGGTGGGGTCTGAGAGTTACCCAAGGACCTGCCTAAAACAAAAAGTCCAATGGCAATAGCTAATCACTATAGTGCTTTTCTACAAATAAAACATGGATTTCACTTCATTCATTTATTCATTCCTCCCTTACTGAGCCTCTCCTCTATGCCAAATACTATTTTACTCACTGGCAACAGATAGAGACAAAAATCAGTGCCCCCAGAAGCTCAAGGTTTGGTGATGCAAATAAAATTGTATAGAGCATTATGCTAGGTGTGTAAGAGGTTTCCCTCCTAAGTCAATTAAACCATCTGAGCCTTAGTCCCTCATCTGCTGAGTGAGGACAAAGATCTCCCATAGGTTAAGTAGGTTATGTGAATAATTACTTGCAAAACATGGATTCATTCTCATGGTGAGCTTGCTACTACTGGTAGTAGTCACCACTTATGATTGGTCCAGTACGAGAAGCACACAGAGGCCAGGATGCTGGCATAAGGGAGGCCCAGAGGAAGAAGTTCTGCAGGGCCAGGCCTGGACCTGTGGTCCCCCACTTCCTGTTGTCATTTTAATCCACAGCACCCCGTGACTCTTACTTTATTAAAGCCTTTGAGCAATATTCCATCAAGCAAATAGAATGCACAGGTGATTAATCAGAGACTATCAAAATGTAAAAATTAAACTTCACAGAGTTCTGTGAGGGCATAGCCAACACTAGAGTGGAGAACATTTGCCGCCATATACCTTTGATGGGCATCTACTAAATGATAAAGTCTGTGGTCCCATGGTCCCCTCTCCCTGCCTCACTATTTAAAGTTTGCTTGGGGTCACCTATGGTTTGATCTAAGGTTATCTGTATCTCAAATACTATCCCTGCCTCTTCAACACACTGCACTTTCTCAGTTACTGATAGTGCTCCATTCAGTATTGAAACACCCCCTGCCCCAAACTTTAACTGGAATAACCATGCCAGACAGCATCTATCAGAAAGCACGTTACATGCACCAATGTTCCTGGGAAAAATTCCTAGAGGTAGAGAGCAAACACTGAAATTGAATCAGAGAGGCAGTGTAACTTGTCCAAGTTCACTGAGAAGGTCATGACCCAGATCTGTCCTATGCCAAGCCCATGCTCAGGGTTTGCTTATGTTCTGTGTTCTCAAGGCCATTCTCTTAACCACTGTGATTAATTGCCTCCCATCTATCTAACTACCCTATAAAGCCCTAACTTTACCTTCTACGAAAACATATCTGGTCCAAATCTGTAAGGTTATATGTAAATACATTGGCAGAATAAAAACTCCATTGTGGGTTGGAGAGAAGACTTGAAAATGGAAAAAACACTTGCAGCACCCATTCATGCCCCCCAAAAAAGAAAACTGTCCATAAGTCAGATATAAAGAGGTCCTTAAGAAACATGTGTCAGGGCACAGAACTCTGCTGAGGAGAAAGATTGATAAGAGGAGGCAGAGCCAGATCAGGTGAACAAGGGCAGAGATTAATAAGAAAATATTAGGCCATTTAGAGTAAAGTAGGGAGCCCAATTTAGATTAGGACCCAGGGCCAAGCTAATTTGTATGAAGGGCACTTAGGCAGTAGATAATCCAGTTTCTCATTAAATGTTCCACCATTAAAAGGGTAATTTTTCATGAGCACATCTTGAACAAGGTCTCTGTTATATTAGTTAAGAAATAAATAATGGATATCCCAGCCATAAGGCTGTAATTCTACTAGAGGCACATACAGTTTGAGGATGTTAGGGACAGGGTCAGTCTTCATGCATCCTAAGCATCATGAATCCCAGCCTATTAGGTTGAAAGCACCACTGACCTCATGCTTCAGAATGGATATGAGAAAGGCCAGGTGTTCAAGGGACACCATCAAAATGGTCACGGTTATCATGTATCTACTATGTTGGTCACTATGCCAAGAGTGTCACTTCAGCTGAATTCTTCTTTAGTCTTTACACCTGCTGTTTGACTTAGGTTCTCTAATGAAAATGATTTTAAAGAAGACAACATCAATGCCCAGAGTCAACCGAAGAGTCTATGTTTTTAATAACAACTATTGAGACATAATTTGCACACTATAAATTCACCCTTTTAAAGAATGCAACTCAGTAGTTTTAGGAAATTCCCAAAATTATTCAGCCAGCACTACTATCTAGTTTCAGAATATTTTCATTAGTTCAAAAAGACACCTTGTGTCTATGATCTGTCACACCCTTTTCTCCATTCCACTAGTTCTGTTTCTACGGATTTGTCCCTTCTAGGCATTTTATATCAATGGCATTTTTTAATGCATGGTCTTTGGTATCTAGTTTCTTTTACTTAGCAGCAGCATGTTGTCTAGATCAGCATGTTTTGGTAATTCATGTCTTCTCTATTTTTTCTTGAATATTATTCCATTATGTAATTATATCACATCAGTCAATGCACATTCAGATTTGAGATTGTTTCCCATTTTTGACTATTAGGAATAATGCTGCTAAAACATTTGTCTGTAAGGTTTTGTGTGGATATACATTTTCAAATCTTTTAGGATTTTACCTAGGAAAGAAGTTGCTAGGTCATATGGTATTTCTATGTTTAACTTTTTGAGAAACCATCAAACTTTTTCCAAAGTGACTATACCATCTTATCAGCAAATTAGGAGTTCCAGTTTCTCTACTGGATGTTCTTTCCACCATCTGTTATTGTCTGCCTTTTTACTTTTGCAATTTTAGTGGATATTAAGCAATGTCTTGCTATGGTTTTGATTTGCATTTCCCTAAGGACTAAGGATGCTGAACGCAAGAAAGCACTTTATTTCATTTGCCTATTTCCTTTGGAGAAATATTTATTAAAACCCAGAGCCTTAATCTGAACCCAGACCTTGCACAAATTTCATGGTTTTAATAACCCTGAGACTGAGCTTCCTGTGATTTCCTGCACTCTACTTAGCACTTTTAACTTTGTGCCACAGCTATTTGGATAGGGGTCTTATGGAGCCTAGAGTAAACCTACAAATGTTTTCCTGGAAACAGGCATTGCTATAATCCTACAGATAAACTACAGCCAGAGAGGTAACCAACAGATGTTTCCAGTTGAGCTGGGAACAGATTCTCTTCCTGTCCTACTCTAGGACCTGAACTCTTCTGCTGGGAGACAACAGGGCTGAAGGGTCTAAAACAGGAGCTTTGCTGTTAGGTCCCAGTCATCTGAGCCACTCCCTTAGTTATATTATGGTAGGGAAGTCCCTTGATAGACAGCGACACTTTTGTAGACATGTAAACTGTAGATAACAGTTGCTCCCATGTGGGGTGACTGGGAAGGTTAAATAAGTGACACACAGGACAGGGACTAAGCTCAGTCAACACTGGCCATGGTTACTTGGGTGAACACACTTTCAGCCTGTCTAGAACAATCCCCAGTTCACACACCTATTGTCTTGCCACCTTATTACCAGCACTATTTACTCTTCTCTCAAAAGTATTGAGGGGGACCATCACTGAGAGCACCCCTAATGACACTACCATTTATATGCCATGCTGGGTCACAGGGTTCTAGGTCAAGATGCTGTGCAGGCTTCGGGTGGCGCTAGGTGAGTGAAGTCTCCTCCTTTGTCTGGAGGAAGCCACATTTCAAAAGGGAACACACACAGGTGAATACGTGGCTGAACAAAACATGACCAGGGCTGCGAGGGCCATGATAGAGTGAAGGAAAAGAAACGCTGTTGGTCCTCAGTGGAGGGAATCAGGAAGAGCTATGGAGAGGAAGAGACCTTTGGGCAAGGGTGGTAAGAAAGCAGGAGGTCCAACAGGTAAGGAAGCAAAGGAGATGCTGTGCAGAGGAACTGAAGGCAGGGAGCTTCCTGGGTTAGACTGCAAGCCACCCTCGCTCTGTTTCAGAATCACCCTGGGAGTCTCTATAAACACCACCCTGCAGATTTTGGCTGGACTGCTGTGGGGTGAGCCAAAGACAAGGTGCCTGCAAGACAGGGGGCTAGAGTGCATGGCCACAGTGATACTGTCAGAGTGGAGAGAAGACTGGCCACCAAGAGCCTAGGAAGCCACACTACGGCTTCTAGAGGTCCCTCTTTAGGTCATAAGAGCAATAAATGAGCCAGGTTTCTTTGAGGATTAGATTAAAGCAACATCTTGGCAACATTTGGGGGAAGTTTAAGGTTTTCGTTAATTGATTCATTCATTTATTCAACACTTCACGAGAGCTTACAGTGTGTTGCAGGATGCTATAGAGATACAGCAGTGAATGAAGCATATCAATATCCTCCTCTTCACGGACATTGCATTCTAGGGGACAAGCCAATTAATTTCTGTAGCAATTTAAAAATTTTAGTATAATGGAGAATCAACTGTAAAAATAACTTCAGCAGCAACAGACCCCCATAGCCCACCCATGAGATGCTGCACCAGTGGGAAGGACCCAGGAGATCAAGGTAACTCTGAGATGTGTATTTTTTAAAGATCACCAAAAAGCAGCAAGAAGTACAACGAATAGCAACTTGTTCATGTAGGCAAATCCCTTGTAGAATGGTAATTCTTAAACCGGGATTCTCAGAATAAAAATTTTCAAAATTCTGGGATTTTCAAATGGATGCTAATCTTTTAAATATTTTACCAGTTGTGAAAGAAAAAAAGATACATCAGTAATAATGTACCTGAAATATTACAAGACTGCTTTCTTAAAGGTTGCAGAATATTTGTTAATGTTTTTCTAAAGGGGATCACTTTAAGTTCCAGAAAAATGACTTGGGATCTGTGGCTGGCTGGGCACGTGCGCCTGGGGATGGAGCCTGTGCCTGGTGCTGGGCAGCCTGTGCCACCTCATTACTGCTTCCCTGCTTAGATCAGAGGAAAAGAGCCACCACTGAGTGATTTGAAGATTTCGCTCTGATACACCTGCCTTCGTTGGCTTCCTGAACAAGAATAATTAACAGCAACTAATAGGGGATACTTTGTCAGAGATCTTAATCCAAAACTCTCTGAGTAGTCTGAGAATTAGATTTTCAATATATCACTGATGTGAATTCCAAAGGAGGAAGACATGGGGGTAATGCAGGATCATACAGTTGCCTGGAAACCAAGCCCCTGAAAGAAAAGCAAGGAGGCCTGGATTCAGAATGGTCTTTGTTACTGTACCTTCGCCTATGTGATGACACAGGATTGCTTTACTCTTTTTTTGAGGTTCAGTTTCACCAGGGGACCAATAAGTGCTCATGGAAATAAAATGGTATTTAAAGCTGAGTGCTGACTACCTGTGAAGCTATTGATATTTGGAGAGTTCTACCATGAATTCAAGCTATGCGATTTGTTTTGGATATTTCAGTTTATTTTTATGGTAATATGTATCCTTTCTGTGGTACTAGGAATGCAACCCAGCGCCTGACACATGCCAGGGAAGAGCTCTCCCACTAGGCTACATCCCCAGCCCTTCGTATTTTAGTTTTGAGAAATGGTCTTCCTAAATTGCCTAGGTTGGCCTCAAACTCATAATCCTCTTATCTCAGCCTCCCCAGTAGCTGGGATTACAGGTGTGCACCACCATGCCTGACTGTTGGGGCAGACTTGTTGGGTTGTATTTTAGATCTGTAAACAGAAATTCAGAGAGGTCATGCTTCTGACGTTGATACATCTAGGCAAATGCTTGATTTGGGATTTAAACCCAGGCCTTTCTAAATCTATAGGACCCAGGTCTCTGGAGTATCTGATTTAGTTTTAATCACATGTTTCTATATAAGTGAAGTAGCTTTGAAAAACAGTATAAATAGGTACTTAGTGGAAGAGATATAGTGCTATATAAATGATATGCATGGACTACTGACAATCATAGATTTGTGTTGTTGTGACTTGCTTTTTCTTACAACTTTTCAGGTTAAACGAAACATAAATAGATGTGTTACATTCCTGGCATGTACCATGTCCCAGCATATTGTCTTGCATACCCAGGGGGTATTTGTGTCTCAGTGTTTCCTTGAAGATCATGCTGACTGAGAAATAACAACGAGAAAAGTCCTCAGGGAGTCAGAGCAGACCTACCAGGGTAATAAGAAGTATGTGTTTCCAGGAGTCTCCCATGTCAGCTTCACAATGGGTCACATGGCCCTCAGAGGCTGCAGTAGGGGTGGTGGGTTGCATACCTAGAGGGCATCTGGAGGCATCCAGGCATTCCTGGGAATGTGCCCCACTGCCACCTCTAATCTGAGCTCCACACTGCCCCCTTAGGGATCCACCCCAAATGCCATCCCATCACACATCGCCTGACCTAAATCTCATGGCCTCTGCCCAGCCTGTCTTTCTTCTGGTTCCTGTTTTCTGTCTCTTCACCCCTAACACCTTCAACTCCAGTCCTATGGGGTGGGCTTCCCCCTGTCTTTTGCTCTTGATATTTTCTTTTCTCTAACTTGTCTTGTTTCCTTGACAGACATTTCAAGACTCAGATCAACTCTCTGCTAAGAAGGTTTATTTTTTCGTCAAAGCACTCTGCCCTTCTTATCCTCAGCTCTTCACCAACTAGAATTAGCATGTCCTTAACATGTCCTGCAAGTCCCCCCATCAATGGGGTCCCTGCTGAACTCCCCTGCCTATTTTGGACCACACCTACACATTCACCACGTGACCTCCATCCAGATCTCCAGCAAACCTCTCTGTACCTTCATGCTGTCATGCTGTGTTAGCTTTCTGTTGTAACAAAAGTACCTGAGGTAATCTACTTCAATGGAGAGAAGATTTGTTTTGGCCCATGGTTTCAGAGGTTTCATTCCATGGTCACTTAACTTCGTTGTTTTTGGTCCAGTGTGAGGTGGAACATCAAGACTGGAAGTATGTGATGGAGCGAAGTTGCTTACCTTGTGACAGCTAGGAAAGAGAGAGAGACAGAGAGAGAGAGAGAGAGAGAGAGAGAGAGAGAGAGAGAGAGAGAGAGAGAGAGAGAGAGAGAGAGAGAGAGGCACCAGGGCTCCAGTATTCCTCTCAAGGACATGCACTCAATGACCTGACTTCCTTCCATGAGGCTCCATCTCCTAAGTTCCCACCTCCTCCCAACAGTAGAGGATGGTCATCAAGACTTCAACACACAGCCTGTGGGGGATATTTAAAATCCAAACCACAACTTTCTACCCCTGGACTCTAAAGGCTCAGATGTTAAAGGCTTCACCCCTAACTGATGGTTTTATTGGGAGGTGGTAGAACCTTTAGGAAGGGGGGCCTTGTGGAAGGATGTTAGGTTGTTTGGAACATGCCCTTGAAAGAGATGTTGGAATGCTGGTTTCTCCTTTTATTTTATTTTTTTTCCTTCCCAGTTACCATAAGGTGAGGAGGTTTCCTCCATCACATACTCTGGCCACGAAGTACTTCCTCACTATAGGCCCAAAGGTAAAGGGGAAAAGCCACTGTGGACTGAAGCCTCAAAAATGGTGAACCAAAATAAATGTTCCCTCCTTATAAGTTGATTATCTCAGGTATTTTGTTACAGCAATGGAAAGCTGACTAATACAATGTGCTCTACAGTTTTGCACCTGCCTTTCTTTGGGTCTGCATTTCCTATTCCTCCATCCCCTCACCCTTCCCTGTTTATACCTGAGATTCAACACAATACCTTGTGCCCTGGAGTCCTCTGTTCTAGAGAGCTATCCAACCAATTCACTTTGAGATGCTCCAAGTATATTCTCCTGATAATTAATTCATCTTATCTGCACCAATCTTGTTAGTAGCTGCCATTCTCATTAGTCTGTAAACTCTATAAAGGCAGAGACTATGTAGATTAGTTGGCCACTGTCTCCCCAGTGCCTAGCATGAACTTATTTTTAATTTTTTCCCCTCCAGGCATCTGCCATAGGATCCATTGCACCTCTTCCTCTAATAATATATTTCATATTAAGCAACATTCCTTATCTGTTTCTTTCTTTACACTTGAGCTGCATGAGGATGGGACTGGGATTGAGCAAGTATGTCCCTGAATCTAGCATGGTGCCAGGTACAGTGCAGGTCCTCCGTGCTTGGACATGAGTAATTGAATAAATAAATAAATTCATTCATTCATTCATTCATTCATTCATTCATTCATTCATTCATTCATTCCAAAGCAGTTAGTGGATTCCAAGAGTCAGGATCACTGTGGATAGGCATCTGAGGGATTACTAAACCCCTTCCACACAGATCAGGCTTCATCCATCCCATGAATGTGATTCACTAAGTCTTCAAGGAAGAAAATTCCTAATGGCATAAAGTGAACAGCACACTAGCCATTGGTGTGATGGTGACATTGCTTCACACCACTAGGGAAGAGTGGTCTCAACCTCATCATGACCTGCTTACCTCCTAACCCAAGAGATGACTCTCCTTCGAATATAAATCTGGCCAATCCTTCAGGCACTGAACAAATTCTTCCTGTTTGAGTAACACTCAAAAGAGAGCTTCAGGAAGAACCCCAAGTCCCTGCCCTGAAGCAGAAGTCAGAGCCAGTGTTGAGGTCCCACACTGTAAGTCACCCTGAAGCAGCCTCAGTACAATCCAGCTCCTCGGTCCAGAGTCAGAATCTGAAGGAGGAAGGCAATTAGCATTTTATGATACAAGCAGATTGCCCACACCATCCACTGGAGTCATAAATGGCCTCCCACTCCAGACTGCTTGCTAAAGACTCTTAATAGCCAAATAAAAAGATATTTTATACCCAAGATTGTTCTGTCTTCCTCTCCCCCACTTCTTTTAGGTTATAATGAGCACAGTCACAGAATCCTACACAAGAGCCAAGTTCAGTATTCTCAATCCTAATGTGGTCAGTCCAGCTGTGAATTCTTCTCGCATTTGACAGTTACAATATTTCCCTGTCTAGTAGAGGTCATCTCCAACACACCTCTTATATCCAGTGGACTAGTCACTTCTGTGTTCTGGGCACTTAAACATCAAAGGAGGTGTCTTGTCAGCACAGGCTGCTACAATAAAACACCACAGACTGGACAGCTTAGAGAGCAGGCATTTATTGCTCACAGTTCTGGAGGCTGCCAAGGTCATGGTCAAGGCACTGGCAGGTGTGATCTTGGTAAGGGTCTCTTGCTGGCTTGCAGATGGCCACTATCTCACTGTGCTCACATGCCCTCTTCTTTGGACATAGAGGCATGGAAGGAAGAAGGAAGGAGGGAGACAAAGAAAGAGGGGGATGAGCACCACCTGCCAAGGGCCCCCACCCTCAAGTACCATCACTTTGGGAGTTAGGACTCAACGTATGAGAATCACACACATTCAGTTCCAACAGCAGGGGCGAGTTAGGAAGGAGGAGTAAAAATGTTGACGATATTTAAGTGATACGTACCATCAGAAAAATGAGAAATTATACTCCATTTATGTATGATTTATCAAAGTGCATAAATGCATTCTACTGTCATGTATAACTAATTAGAACAAATAAAAAATTTAAAAAATTTAAAAATTAAAATAAAAAAGATTTCTAATCACAAAAAAATAAAAGTGAACATGTTTGTCCCTTTTTCACAAACTGTCTTATTCAAGCTTCACAGTGACCTTGGATGCAAGGACAGTAGCATATTTAGAAAGGAAGGGAAAGGCATCCTGGGAAGTGAGGTCACCATGAAAGGCCACACTGCTAGTGAAGGTCACCTCTGCGTAGCCCTTTGGAGTCAAAGGGCACTGGGTTTGAATTGCAGTATAACACTTCCTATGCATGAGAGTTTGGGAATGATAATTAACACTTCTGAGTGTCGGGCTTCCCATATCTAAAACATGTGTTTATCTGCCCTTTGTTCTAGGGTGGTCAGAGGGATCATGGGAGATAACATGTGTGATGTTCTTAGCACACTGCTTGGCACATGACCGTCATTCAGGAGGTACCCACTGCCTTCTTCCTCTAATAATATATTTCATATTAAGCATCAGTTGCCCAAAGCCAGAGCTAGCAAAGTTGTACTGTATTAGAAGCAATGGTCCCAGCTGTTTGGGAATTTTTTTGGTTGCCTGGGAATAAGGGTGCAATTAGGAACAGGATGTTCCTTCCTGAAGGCAAGAGGGAGATCACCTCATGAATTATTAACAGAGAGAGACCCCCTCCTTTTGCATATCTATCTGAAGCACAGGCCATCCATCTTGATGATAAGAAAATTTCAAAGGGTTGGGTTTTTCCCCCAGCCTGTCTAACATCAATCTGTCCATTGCTAGGAAAATCCTATTGTCTGTAAGGTTGTCCAATTTAAGAACAGATTGGGGGGGATTTCAGGGTCCAGAAGCAGAGATAACTTATTTCACTTAGAATTCTATCTTGCAATTATCCAGGTGTTGATTTGCAATGGACACATAATTCTGTATGCTGGCTGCGTAGGAGAGAATGCTGATTTCGTGTAATTAACTAGCTGGGTAGCAAGGAGAACAAGGAGAAACACACACTGAGGGGGCTGTTAAAATGTGTTTTTATGAACATGGTGACTGTCATTATTGCTAAAAGGTAAACTAATTAAAGAGCTAAAATAATATTCAACCTGTGATTCATGCACACATTTTCTTAAAAAAAAAAGGACCTTCTCTGGTACTTTTGAAAAGTGCTCTGTTTCGAGCACATCTGGTACCCATCTGCACCTTTCTGTATAGGGTGATGCAAAGATGCCAGGTTCCCCTTCCAGAGAGACTCATTTGAAAGCCTGGGCATCTGCATTTACTTCCTTATATGGGAATTTTGGTGGCCCCATATAAGTGACTCAGTTCTTCTGAGAGTAGGTTCGACTTGTGTTCCCCTGTCACAGATTTAGTATTTATTTATTTCTGGTCTACTTTTTCTTCCTGCTGGTCTTTTTTTTTTTTTTTTTTTTAATCTTTTATAAAAGGCATATGACATTAGTAAAATCCTCTTAGTGAGTTTAAACAATCATCCGCCATAACTTTTCACTCTAATGAACCACAAACCAATCATTGCCAAGAATCAGCTCTTCAGACACTATTTGAAAGTTTCTCAGAAGAAAACCAAAGAGGTCTGCAGACCAGATATGCTCGGGGCATAGTCTGGGCACCTGGTGGTGGTTCTCTGAATGCAGCAGCATGAGAAAGCAGAAGCGGAGCCAGCCAGCTGCCCCCATCCACCAGCAGCTCCTTGAGGGTCTACGCTCTCTCCTGACCCACTCACTATATGTCCTGAACAACTAGCACCCAGCATGGAGTGGCTACGAGTACAAAGTTAGTAAGGGAAACTGCTCTCTCTACCCAGAGGTTGCAAATCCCACCCCAACTCCAACACATTTCCTACCTCTGGAAATGTAGTTTTAGTGTGAGTTACACTGCCAAAATTTCAGGTGCTATTAATCAGGCTTGGTAGTCTTCTGCTCCAGGCAAATAGAAGACAGGGATAATAGAAAAATGAGCCTTCACATCTTTATGCCTCAGGAAAAGGAAGCAGGATGGAGAAAGGGTAAATCTCTTGGTAAAGACAACTAGAGTCAGCCTTTCATTGCCAAGTCCTTCAGAGCACGTGACATAGACTGCGAATCTGGGCTAACAAGGACTGACCAGTGTGGCTGCCCATATACAGCTTTATTTTCACATAGTGCTTAGAGAGCCTGAGAATGGTGCAATGCTATTTGCATCTGAGGTCTGTTCCCTGGTGATCAAGAGGCAGAGGATTAAAAAACCAGTACATGCTGCCACGAAGTGTCAGGCGTTACACCATGACAATGCCACACTGTGTGCGAGGAACAGGCTTTACAATATATGTAGGTCCTTCATCGCTGCCTTTCCTTCCTTGCAACCACCCACATGACGTGCATTACGGATCCACAGACAGAAGAGGTAGTGGAGACTCCGGGAGGTGAAGACTGGCCCAAGGCCACAGAGCTGGGCAAAGCAGAGGCAAGAGCACTGAGAAGAAACACGGTTAATCAAAAGAAGCCTTCAAGGAAGAGGATCTGAAGTTTGAGGCTGAGTAGGAAGTAGGATCACAGAAGGCAGGGCAAGTCCAGGTCTGAATCCAGTCTCATATTTACTTTTTTTTTTTTTTTTGTCACCAACAGGGTCCTATGACAGTTGTGGTGCTGCATGGAGGAAGGCAAGGCTACGTGAAGGGCATGGAATTAACGTGAAAGTCCTGTCTGCGGTTGCAGGAGTGGGGCAGAGTAAGGAGTGGGAAAGACCAGGGCAGGGGAAACCTCGTCCCTGGCTGGCTTTGCCATTCAGGAGCTCCCTGGTCATGAGACAGTCACATCATCTCTTCAAATGAGAATAATAATACTCACCCTCCGAATTATTGTAGGAACTCCATGCAGGCACATATACCAAGCATCCACACGAGGTGCAGCTCGTGGCCAGCACCGTATGGTTAGAGTATTCTCACTTCCTTTCCTGCAGACAGCAGGCTACACATGAAAATGAGATAGGAATTTAGGGATACAGAGAGAACACTGGGTCTCAAAAGAAAAATGCCTGGAAGCCATTAGAACGCAGAGCAAAGAACACATAAGCAACTTAGCCAGTGTCTTTACATCCACACCCTTGCCTGCAGCCTGCCAACTAGCTGATAAAAAAGGAAGAAAAGTATCCCAGCTACTATGTATAACTGTAATACTCTAATGAAACAACAAAACAGGAAAGCAACAAAACTGAAACATAACCAGCAGGCATCTGGAGGAACTGCTTCTCCCTGTATGTTCAGGGAGAACATACAGTAGAGACTTGGATGACCCGGAGGTGGGTCATCCTTATGTTAGCCTTAAGGGTTAGCCTTATGATGATAGTAAGACACATACCTCTGGTTGGGAATTGAACAGGCTAATGTGATGGGTTATGTAGGAAAATGGGAAAGGGCCATTCTCAAGTGCAAGGAAAGCTTGCTGTTGTGTAACCCCATCCTGACGCCACCTCTAGGTCAGCCCCCTCGCTACTGCCCCTCAGGTGGTTTGCTGGCTCATGAAGGTTGCTCCAAGGGAACTGCCCTCTCAACAAAAGCCACCTCACCTAAGGTCAGGTCCCCCTTCCCTTCCTCACCCCTCCTCTCTGTAGCTGCATCTAATGAATAACTAGCTGATTAGGCGGGGTCCAGGCCTCAAGGTGAGAAGACACTGAAATGACAACTCTGAGCCCCCTAATATGGTGGACACACCTGAGCCCTTTTTTGCAACTGCATCTGGGTTCACTTCCTCCCTCTGACCAACCACCCACGCCTGTTGGTGTGGATTCTGAGAGTGCTCCAGAACAAGCCTCCTCCAGTAAGTCTGTCTCAGCCACTGGCCTCCGGGGACTCAAGGGAAGGCAGTACAAAATCAATGTATTTGGTAGATAGTGTCCTGAGAGAGAGAGGGTTTTGATGTAGAGAGAGGAACCAGCAAGTGGGGATGGCAATCCAAGCCCCAGGGAGGAAGACCTGGAGACAGCACAGAGGAGCTCCATTTAAGCTGATGGTGGGGTTCCTGGAGGCGGAGCCTGGTCAGAAGGCAAAACTGCTGTGTGCATGCTAGCTGTCCCAGGCGGCTGTGTCACCCTGTAAGAGTGAGTGGAGACATTCTAGTACAAGGGCAACCTCATTGCCACCAAGCTGGCAGGTACAGTGGGGCTGACTTTACTTGGGTTCTCTTTGAAAACGTACTTGATGACAGATACCAGCACCTGCAAGGCCCCAGGGGCAGAGCCTGAGCCAAGACAGCCTTGTTCTCAAATGAAAGGTAACAGACATTTTGTAAAATTTTTGCTATTTCATTCCTTTATGATGCTTTTATTTGTTTTTTACTTTCTAATTACAAAGTGAAACCTGCTCAAGGGTTAAAATTTGAAAAATGCAAGAGAGAACAAAAGGGGAAAGTCACTCATGGCACCATCCAGGGATATTCAGGATTGCATTTGAGCATATGCTCTTCCAGACTTTTACCTAGGGATACATATAGACAAGTTCCCGCCTTTTTAATTTAATTTTTAAGTTCTCTGCCCTTTTTTTCACTTGGCAGTGTGATGTACGTATTGTCCCATATAGATTTTTTTGGTAACATGATTCTTATTGGCTGCATAATATCCCATCACATAGATATATCATAATTTATCTAACCAATTCCCCTTCATTAGACAGTTAAGATGTTTCCAATTAAAACAGTGCAAAGAAATACAATATTGAGAACTATTCCTAGAGTCAGTAAAAAGATGCATTTTCCCTGTGAGAACGCCTACATGAAGTCGTTCACACTTGTCAGAGCTGATGCTTCATTATTTCCCCCTCCCCTTCTCCTGCTGGGGAAGAACGCAGGCCCCAAACAGACAAATGTGTGAAAACAAACGTAAAACTTACCTCTCCTTATGCCTTTCTTTGGGAGACACACAAACAATGGAAAAGAAGGATGTTCGCATGGTTTGGATTACAAAAGAAGCCCTGTTAGCTCTGGCCAGCAGCCCAGGGACAGCCCCACAGACAGACAGCAAAGAGGGGGAGGCAGGAGAAGAGGGCTTACTCAGGAGCCTGAGGTCCTGGGGTATGCAGAAGGGTGGGACTCCCAGCTTGGCCTCTTACCCCGCGTGCATTCACACTTAGCATTGGGAAACTGGTTCTTAGGTTCAGACGCAGGTTAATTAAACCACAAATGAACAAGACTTTGTATTTTTATAATCAGTTTGTGATTGGCCGAGAACTTTCTTCTGTAGCAGCCACAACTTCTTTCATGGGGTCATCTCCATTAGGAGAAAACAAGGGATTTAACTGGATATCTCAGCTGCCAATTTGTTTGCAGAGTATTTTTTAAGTGAGATTATTTTGGTCCTGGTATATTCTGGTGTGAACAAGACTTATGCTTTATCTCCCATCTGCCTTCTAAACAAGAGGGCTGTGTATACTATTGACTGATTAAATTATTTCTTTAGAGTACAAAGAAGTATGTGTGATGAAGACAACAGAGAGGGCAAATCAATTATTTACTGAGGAGGCTGCAATATAAATTACATTTGATTAAACTCTGAGATAAATCTCAGTGATGGAGGGTTTAAGTGGAATGTGCTGGAATAGACAGTAACTAAGTGCCCCTGACAGTTGCTTGTAATGAACGCAAGGGCACAGTCCCAATTCTGGCTCCCCTGGACTTCCAGCATAGCCAGCTTAATATTTATTCATTCCCTAAACATTTGCTGAAGGCCCACTGTGTGCCAAAGTCTGGTCCAGGTCCCAGGACATAGTCATGAACAAGACAGAGAAAGCCCTTGCTCTCCTGGAGCTTCTAAGAGGGGAAGGGAGGTAATAAGCAAGTAAATAAATAATGAGCAAGCCATTCCAGAGAGTGATAAGTGTTATGAAGATGATAGAACGGTTTGATGAAATAAGGAGTGACTGGGACAGAGTGGGGGACAATTAATCCAGACAGGCTGGTCCGGGAAGGCATTTCTGTAGAATGACATTTGAAAGGAGATGTGAACAAGAAAGGGCAATCATGCCAGGAGGAAATGTGTTTATAAAACAGAAAGAAACAAGTCTAATCAGAGTAGCTCAATGGAGGGAGGCGAGTTCAGCAAGGAGCAGACTCATTCGCGTGCTGCTGTGTGAGGCAGGGGAGGTAATGCAGGTTTGCTTCTAGCTGTAGTGGCAAGAGCCACTGGGGGCTTCATGCAGGGCAGGCTGTGCATTGCAGGGGACACTTCTCACTGACACTTCTCAATGCAAAGGGGGAGAAGTACAAGCAGGACTAATAACCCTGATGAGAGTGAGATCAGGGTGAAGACAGGAGGTGTACAGCAAAGGACTAGATTAGAGCAGATAAGGTTTCCTCCCAGACTACTCAAGAGCCAGGAAAAGAGAGCAATGGCTCCGGCAGCTTAGTGGAAGGCACAGTAACTTCCCCATACAAAGTCATCCCCATCAGGGAGGGAGACAGTGAACTTGGTGGCTTGCTCCATTTAAGATCTTTCGAATTCCAGCTGTGTGCAGAGTGCGGGGTTCAGGAGAAGAGAGGTTTGACTTCCAAACCCCCTGTTTTGTTCCACTGGGTCCAGTCCTGAGTGAGCAGGTGCTGGGACCCACCCTCTTTTGTTCCTGTATAATAGGGAATAGAGAAAACCTGCACTGAGGTTTGTGAATGAAATAAGGACATGGGAGGTAACTGGTCTGCTGCTATGGTTTGGATAAGGTTTGCACATGTTCCCAAGGTTTCCTGGGTTGAAATTTAATCACCACTGGGAAATATTAAGAGGGTGGGAATTTAATCCGACTTTGGTGTTTAGAGGTGGGGCCTTTGGGAAGTGATTAGGATTAGATAAAGTCATTGGGGTAGAGTTTCCATGACTGATGCTTATAAGAAGAGAGAGGAAGACTAGAAGGGGCACTCCTGTGCAGTCCCTTTCTCTGGCCAGGTGATGCTATGAGTAGGCTCAGTGCTCTGCTAGTACAAAGACATTGATGTTGAACCTCCAGAACCATGAGCCCAAACAAACCTCTTTTCATTAAAACTTACCCAATTTGTGTTATTTTGTCATTGGCAATTGAAAAACACACTAATACACCTGCCTGACATATAAATGCTCCAAAAATATGACTACTTTCCTTCCAGTTTAAATTTAGCACCAGATTTCAAATGGAACAGTGTTCATGCTGAAAAACTATGGGTGCTTCTTGGTGTGGACATAAAAGTGGTGTTTCCCCCTGACTATTTAATTACTTTTATCTCAAGGACTGCAGGAGAGCTAGGACTTGTCTCAATCATCAAGGTCAAACACCTTTTGTGACATCCACCCAGAAGGCAATGATTGAACTGCTGGCTGATGTCCCTCCCACCCAGCAGAAGGGCCACCATGGCCATGTTTACACAATGTGACCCCACCCTCTGGGCCCTCTTGACTGAGTCTGAGGCCAACAACACCTAGTCCAAGTTGTATCGATTAGAGAGAGCACTGTCCTTGGGAACTGAAGACTGAAGCAGAGAGAAAAGAGTCAATCTCTCCCTGTGATGGGAACTGGAACATGGAAATGTAGATTTCTGGGTGCCAACTTTTCCTCATTGGCCTGGGTAGGAGAAAGCCCATATTAGAACAGGGCAGAGAAAAGAAGTTCTGGAAGGAGGGACCACAGAGAAAATGTCAGGCAGTTGTTCCTGATTCCATGTCCCTGAGTGATCTTTCCAGAGGCTCTGCTCAAGAATGCCTTTCCTGGGGTTCTGTGAGACCCACTAGTTCCTTACAATATTCACTCCCCCACACACCATTACATTTAAAGACTTAGTTTGATTTCTGTTACTTGCAATTTAAAAATGTCATTAATAACAAATATGAATTAGACAATGCAATTACCCTGTTAGGAATTCCCCTGTCCAGTCCAAGAAATACATTTTCATAAAAGGCAGAAATAAACCTAGTATATGGAGGTAGCACCGACACCCAAAGAGAGTGACACATCAGCACCCTTCCTCACCCCCTGCCCATAGCAAGGAGGCAGTCATTGAAAACTTGCTGAAAGGAAGGGATGTGGATGGCCACACCTTAATTCATTGCTCCTGAAATTTTATCACTGATTCTCTCTCCTTAGCTCCCCCAACCCTTGGTAATAGAGTCATGGAAGTAGAAAGAAATTGAGATGAGGTGATTCTTTTATTTCCCTTTCATCCTCAGGATCTCAGACCTTGAATTGTGTCGTTTTGCAGTTTATTCCTCTGGATGGCTTAGCTTTCCATGAATTTAATATAAAAGAGACAATTATCTCTGAAACAACTTCTTTTCATCCACTTTCTGCAAATAAGGAAAAGTGGACTGGTCTTTTGGATCAGATAACAGAAGCATGAATATCTACACACAGCCTTGCTGATTGCAACAAAGAACCTTCCTGCCAAAGAGCTAAATGCAGTCCATAAATGTGATCTTAATGCTTCTTACACCACCACAGCAAAGGGTCAGGGAGAAACTGACAAATTTGGATAATGGGCAATAAAGACTTAAAATGATCAATGAGAAAGATAAACAAGCACTAAATCCCTTCTTGTTTAATTCAGCCAACATTTTGTGACATCTTTTGTGTGATTGGCATTATGAGCCGGGCTGGCATTTATTAAGCACCTACTGTGTTCCAGGTAGGATGATAGGTATTTCACCTATGTTACTTTTCATTTAGTGTTGACAAAATTTTCAAAATCCCCAAGAGGTATTACAATCTCACTTTGTGCTGAGGAGTAAACAGGATTTTCAAGTTCAAGAAGCCTTCATCACAGTGCTTGTCTCCACATCTGTGTTTTCCATTCCCCCTACATTTTCTCCGTGTGGAGAAACAAATGGAGGTACCACTGATGTGCAGAAGGAGTACTAAGGAAGAGGTAGCCATTCTGAAGGAGGGGTCAGAGTCAGCATCATGGAAGAGGTGGGTAGCATTTCAATGGAGGATCAGGAATACAGAGGCTTCCAGAGTAAATCTCTTAAAGGAGTCTCAATGGAAATACAAGTTGAGGGCCCCTTTATCTGAAATACTTGGACCCGGAACTGCTTGAGATTTTGAGTTTTGGTGACTTTGGAATATTCGCATACACGTCACCAGTTAAGCATTTCCTATCTGAATATCTGAAATCTGAAAACCTGATATTTAGTAAATTTTAAGCATTTTCGATTTGGGACTCTCGGCCTATATTCAGTATGGCATACTTAGTAAGACCCAGGGAAGTGTGATAAATGTCATAATTGAGGAACACTTATGCCATGTTTATGTCATCACTGACCCCATGAGTCAGGTATACTGTTTTTCAATTTTCCAGAGGAGGGAAGTGGAGTTCAAATGAATAGGCAGCCTCTCCACTCCACACAGCTTTTATTTGGCTGTCAATCAGTTCAAATTCAAATCTCTTTGACTCCAAATAATGTATTTTCCCTACTAGACCCTGTCTTACACAAAACTGAAAGACAAGGAGGAGGAGGAGGAGGAGGAAGAGGAGGAGAAGGAACTACAAATTATAGGTGTAGTAAATTATAAAGCCTTTGTATAACCTCAATAAATTTACATTCAAGTCGGAGTAGTAATACATAAACCTCTGAAAACTGAAACAAGAGATCAAAATTGAAAAACAAGTTCAAAACAACAGACATCACGGCCCAGGTCAGCCCCGGAATAAGTAGCATCTACATTATCCTGAGCAGTATTTTAGAGACTTGGAGAAAGGAAAGATGACTTTGAACCAGGGTCCTCAGAGGAAGTTTTGAAAGATGTGGGGTTGATGACTGGTCACAAATATATGCAGAATTTACATCAGTTGAGGGGGGATTGGAGGATCACACCTAGCCAGTGTTAAGAGCAAAACCAGGCCCAGAAATCTGTAGCAAAGGAGCCTTTATCTAACTCTACAAAGTAATCATTGCTCCACGTTATTAGACATCCTTGATGAGTACAGAGTTGGTGAAGCCCACGTACAGAATGGAAACTCAAAGAAGGACATGAGTTACACGACTCAGTCAGTCAGAAAGAGGTAGGTGGGCATCTACATATGCTTACTTGACTCTGAAATTCACACTCTTTACACTATATTCCACCACTTGTGTAGTTTCAGCTGATTTGGAGGGATTTGAATCTCTCTGAGGGTGTTAAGGTCATCCTGGTTCAGGGACATTACAATATAACATGGTAATGGAGCTGTATTATGGAGAAAGGGAGCAAGTCTGGTGGAGGAAAAAGGAATTGGAGTTGTGAATACCAGTTTTTAACCCTTATTGTGGTTTAGATGTGAGGTGTCCCCCAAAAGCTCATGTGTGAGACGATGCAAGAAGGTTCAGAGGAGAAATGATTGGGTTATGAGAGTCTTAACCCAATCAGTGAATTAATCCCCTAATGGGGATTAACTTGGTGGTAACTATAGGCAGGTAGGGTGTGGCTGGAGGAGGTGGGTCATTGGGGGCATGCTTTTGGGGTATATATTTTTTATCTGGTGAGTAGTCTCTCTCTCTTTGCTTTCTGGAACCATGTCCCCAGTTGCTTTCTTCAGCCACACTTTTTCACCATGATATTCTGACACATCTTGGGCGTTGAGGAATGAAGTCAGTCATCTATGGACTGAGACCTCTGAAACTGTGAGCCCCCACATAAAATTTTCCTCCTGAAAATTATTCTTGTCAGTTCTTTTGGTTATAGCAATGAAAATGCTAACTAAAACATTTCCTTATGTAGGAAAAGAATGAGCAGTGAAAAATCCCAAGGCGACTAGGACATTGATGGTCTACAAACGGATCCATCTGGTTCCATTATCAGTAACAATGAGATAGCCACAGCACAAGGCCACAGTAGAGAGCTAATGACATGAGATATGCTGTCATGAAGGACAAGTCATTAGGGACTTGGGAATTACTTATTCCCATAACCCTGTCTTTATACTTGCTCTCTTGGGTATCTTGATGCAACCTCACTGCCTCTGCCATTTTGAAATGTCACCCCTCCTATGCTTCTGTGACTATCCTGGTTCCCCAACTCTCCTAACAACTTTTCTGTATCTTTTCTTCCAGATTCTTCATGGATATATTCTGTTATTTTATACATTTTTTTTCATTTGATAATCTCATCTTTTCCTAAATGATATCAAAATAAACATATTTGGCCCCAAACCCTCTCCTGAGCTACACACTCACTCTTCCATCTGCCATCTAAATGTATTTCTTACAATGACCAAAATATGGCACCATAGAGGCCCGATATGACAAATTTCTCCTTTGGACAAATCAATTCTTTCCACCCAAGGCTTGGTTCCACTTCCTCTCCCCTGTGAAGCCTTCCCTGACAAGTTAGAGGGTCATAGTAACCTGATAACTCATTTGTGGTAACATTAGCAACAGCACTCAGCACACTGGGCAGTAACTTGCAGGTATGTTGCACCAATTATGATTCTTAGAAACTGTTGAGTCTTACACTGTGTCCAGGAGAGTGCCCAATGCAGGGCAGGTGATGTTTGTCAAAAGTATTTCTTTCCATGGGCAATGAATCCATCCTTTACCTTGGGTAGAAACCTTAGAGAAACTTTTGATTTCTTCTTTTTCTCACAATATCTTTCACATGGATTCTAAGAGTTGCAGACAGTACTTCTAAAATGTGTTTATAGACACCACATTTATTCTGGTCCTCATAGCTCACCTAGATTATTTCATGGTCTACTGGTATACCTTTTTGCAATTTCTACCTCTTCCAATCCACTTGATAAAGAACTAAAAGATTTCCCTTAGATACTCCATTTTTATAATGCCATTTCATTATTCAAAAGCTTTCCTTGGTTTCTCACTTTCCTCCAAGTCAAATAAAAATTTCCAATTAATTTTTAAATATTTCATCAAATATTTATTACATACTTACTGGCTAAGCAGTGGGTAGCTAGAGTTGAACCTGATACACTAACTGCCCTCATGGAGTTCACCATCTTTCTCATTGGAATAGCACCTAGCTTATTTATTTTCACCCCCATTTCCCAACATATGGTCTTTGCTTTACCCAAATAAAGTCCAGGGAAACCCAAAGCCCAGGATATTTCCACATATCCAGTTGTCTGAATATTTCCCTGGACTGTCTTTTCTAGGAATGCCCTCTGCAGATAAGCTATACCCCCAGCTCCCATGTCCTATCTTCTCTGTCAGAATAAGACCCTCCCTTACCACATCTGCCAGGTCCCCTCTGTAACTGTCACCTTCCTGTCCCCACTTTTTGCCTCCCCGCATCCTGATGAATTTAGTTCCTTCCAAAATGACATTTTCCCCTTTCTTTCCCACCCTCAATCTATTAATTCCCAGAGATTACCAAAAGTCCCTTTCTTTTTAGAACATATTGAAAAGTTTCTTAAAAAATAAGAACACGAAAGCTAGATGTGATGGTGCAGACCTGTAATCCCAGCAAGTGGGGAGGCTGGGGCAGGAGGATGGCAAGTTTTGGGCCAGCCTCTGCAACTTAGTGAGACCCTGTTTCAAAATTAAAAACAAAAAAGGACTTGGGATGTAGCTCAGTGGTGAAGTGACCCTGGGTTCAATCCCTAGTATGAAAAAAAAAAAAAAAAATAGAACAAATAATAAACTGAATTAGAAACACAAACATTAAACCACAGAAATCAACTAGTGTATAAAACAACTTTTTCTCACACAACCAAAATCAAATCACAGATTGAGCAGATGTATACCTTTGCAAATTATAAAGAAACCCACTCTTCAATCTTTTACTATTATTTTAATTGATATTTAAAGAGCATTTACCATATGCTGGGCTTTATACTAAATATTATGCAAGCCTCATTCCATTTTTTTCCTAAAAGATCCCATAAAGTAGATACTGTTATTATCCCCATTGACAGATGAGGAAATCAAGGCTTACAGGTATCTTACCAAGGTTACACAGCCAACTGAGATTTATTTGAACCCAAGTAATGTGATTCTTAACCATTAACAAGATACTACTTCCTTGAGTTATGTAATGAATGA
Organism: Sciurus vulgaris; assembly: GCF_902686455.1. Lineage (NCBI taxonomy): Eukaryota > Metazoa > Chordata > Mammalia > Rodentia > Sciuridae > Sciurus > Sciurus vulgaris. Next base: position 45,879,668 of record NC_136461.1, read on the forward strand.
ACATTATATTCTTAGCAAAGCACGTGGCACGTAGTAATCACTCAATACATGTGACATGATAGATGGCGGGGGAAATGACGGGGCTGACAGAAGGACACAGTGCAAGTCACAGTCACCTACACTATTGCACACATTCATAATGACAGGCCTGTCATGACTTGTCACTGACCTATTTTACAGATAAAGAAAGTGAGATTCAGGTAGGTGCGGGGCTTTGAGAAGACATGAGACAGGGGCCTCATTAGAATGCAGGCCTCTGAGTCCAGCTGCAGCACTCTCTGGCATGGCCCCCTTATCCTTTTTCTCCCCCAACATATATGTACCCCCTGTTCTTTGTATTCCTGCACTGTCTAGGAAAACAAAAGGGAGTATCCTGCCCCTGGATAGGCTGGTAAAGATGTGAGTTTTGCAAAGGTCAGGGGTAGGCTCCTCTTGCTTTCAGTCTCTGCATGGAAATCACCCACAGGTGTGAAGCTTTTGAAACTTCAAAAATCCTCTCTCTGCTGGAATTTCAGTCTGCAGGCAGCCAGCTCTGCAGGGCCCTGGCTCTCTCACTGCTGCCTGGAACACTTGAAGGAGCTAAGATCCTAGGTCCTCAGATCAAGGCAAAGGGTTCAATACAGCTTAGTAGAAAGGAGAAGACTATTTTGTATTGTGATGGAAAAAATCTACTGATGGTCCCCAGAGTAGGAAATTCTTTAGGATAAAGCTGCTGACAGGAGCAAAACCAAGGCCATTGTCCAGCCAGGGGGAGATTTTTCCATATAACATCAATAGAAAGCAAGGCTGTACCAAACAGGGCCAATTGCAATGCCAGGGAAGCACAGGGACACAGCCTTACTGCCAAACCTGAAGGAACTCCATTGTAAGTTTTTTGTTTTTGTCCCCCCCAATCCCCCTCCGCCCCCGTCCCTCAATTAATGTGAATGACTAAGTGAGGCAGTCGGTGCTCACTTAATACAAGGCAAATCACTTAGGAGGCTTCGGGGAAGTCAGCTCTCCTGGTTACATCCTGCTGTTTCCTCCACACCTGCAAATACCTTCCCTGCCACAGGAGAAACAGGAGGCCAAGAAGAAAAGAACCATCTTTTCTTAACTCTGAAATGCTTTAAAAATGTTGTTTCAAAATGACAAGAATGGCGACATGTTTACATCTGCTGTTCCCTTTCACGTTGGCCTCATGAGGCAGCTCTTACTGTCAAATCTCCCACAGCAGGATGTGTGAGCAGACGATTATTGCAGGCACTACCCAGAGGATTAAAAAATACATATTACATATCACAGAAAAAGAAGACAACTTCCATGTGCGTGCTGGGAGATCAGACGTGGGACGCACTACACAGCCCAGCTTAGAACCTTGCAGAGGGGTGCTACAGAAGCCAGGAGGAGGAGGTACTCAGTGGAGGAACGGTAAGGAAATCAAATTAAAGGACAGGTGCATATTAGTTTTCTAGGGCTGCTATAACAAAATGCCATAAGTTGGTTTCCTTAAAACAAAATGAGTTTATTGTCTCATAGTTCTAGAAGTCCAAGACCAAGGTGTCAACAGGGTTGGTCCCTTCTAAGGGATGCACGGGACATTATGATCCATGCTTTTCTCCTCTCTTTTGTTGGTTTGCTGGCTGGTAGACATATCACCCTGATCTCTGCTCTTGTCTTCACATAATATTCTCCCAATGTGTCTGTATCCAAATTTTCCCTTTTTATGAGGATGCTAGTCATACTGGATGAGGGCCTATCCTAATGATCTCATCCAAAATAATTACATTGGCAATGACTCTTATTTCCAAATAAGATACTAAGGGTTAGCACTTCAGCAAATGAATTTAGGGAGAAGGAACACAATTCAACCCATAAAACAGGTGTTCTAGTCACATCAGCTCATTTAATCTTCAGAACAATGCCATAAGAATGGCTTCACGTTTCCTTCCTGCAGATGAGGAAGCAAGGATGTGGGCAAAGGGCCTACAGAGCTAGGATGGGGGTGGCGTTTGAACCTGTGTCTCATCAACCTGTGCCAGCACTCTTCCCATTACACAGGAGAAACCCCAACTCTTCAAGTCATATGAAATCCTGGAACATGAGGACCCGGAGAATCAGAAAAGCAGAACTACATGCCCTAGGGACAGGGATCAGAAACACCCCAGCTCTGGGTACCAGCTATGCAACCCCAAAGCAGGGTGAATACTTAAGAAGAGGATTGTTAAAGACAGCTTGATGGACAGAGAGAAAAGCAGGTGTAGAGGAAGCCGCATTCTGTGGCTGACACTAGAGAACCTTCTCAAATTGAGGCAAGCGAAAGCAGAAACTGTCCTTGTCACGGCATCTCATAGAAGGCATTTCATTTCCTTTCCTTTGTTGCATGGCATAGAGCCAAACAACATTTTATCATTAAGATACAGTTTAGATAAAGAGGATAGGATTCTTATTATCAGAGTTAGCAGCAATTAGAGAGACTATTTTCTTTTCATCAAGAATGAAGAGTTATAATAACTTTAGCCCATGCCAGAGACTGTGGAGCTCTTGATTGTTCAATTTGAAAAGTGTAGAATGTCATAGGATTTCCAAATTAAATCTCTAATTTATCTTTTCCTAGATTTTTATCTAAAAAGGAGTAAGATATGGTCACTGCCATTAAGAAGTCCCCAGGTTCCTTCTGCAAGCATCCTCCGGCCTGGTAGGGAAGGCTGCATAAGAAAAGTTTGATAAATTGATCTCAGCAGGCAGCAGGAGAGAAGGAAACAAAAGGGAAGGGAATCTCTAGGGGGTGCTTGAGAAATGTGGTTTGACTTTTGGCCACACAGTCCCCATCAGGATCACATCACTGGCCATTTAGAATTGATATCTGTACTGGTAATTCCAGACAGCCCTGGTCTTCCTCACACAAGCCCCTGATTTCTGCCTGATCATCCCCAACCCAGCAAAGGCTTCCTGGCCAGGATCCCCCGGCCCCCTGGAGTTAGCCCCAACCTTGTTGAACTGCAATGAACTAGAACTCATATTTAGAAGGTCTACTAGTTGCTAAGCAACACAAGAAAGAAAACCAAATGACTACTACGTGGCTTCTATCCCCAGAAGGCTCATTGGCCAGTAAGAAAACTAGAGATATAAACCCCTAATAATCCCACAAGAATGTACTGGTTAGATCGACAGGTGTGAGAAAAGGACAAAACTTTTAAGTTACAATTTTTTAAGATCCTGCTATACGCACCTTACTTTTTTATGCTAGTCACTTATTTATGTTCTTCTGTACCTTGAATCCTCAAAGCAACTCTGCAATTGAGGAGCAGGAAGGGCCTTCTGAGGACTGGGTACTGCCCTCTTTCTGATTGTCTGATGCCAGCACCATTCTGAACACTAATGCCCTGGACAGGCTGCTGGATTCCTGTTCAATTCAGAAACAGATGTTAGATGCTTACCAAGAATCCCATACATTGAATCCCAAACCTGTCAGTGACAGTTGTTCTTATTAGGGTAGTACAAGATTATTTGTGTGTCATAAATCCAAGAAACATGAGTGTAACAAGAAAGGAAGTTGTTCTTTCTATAAAAACAAAGCTCAATATTTAGAAATAATCTAAAAGACTAGGGGTGGTGCACACCTGGAATCCCACTGGCTCAGGAGGCTGAGGCATGAGGATTGGAAGTTCAGTGCCAGCCTCAGCTACTTAGTGAGGCCCTAAGCAATTTTGTGAGACTCTGTCTCTAAATGAAAAAACAGAACAGGCTGGGAACTTGGCTCAGTGGGTAAGCACCCTGAGTTAAATCCTTAGTATCAAAAAAAAAAAAAAAAAAAAGACTCTAAAAGGCCAAGTTGTTAAAAAGAAACACTACCCAGAAGAATTAAGTGAAAAGGGATAAAGAAGGACCAGAAGGATTCTGCATTCTGGTTACTTCCTAAGTGATTTACCATCTCCATCCCACTTATAAGAAGCCCAAACTGGAAATCGTAGAAGATATGTTTAATGGGTATTGATTTCATTAGAAAGAGCATACTACTTTCTAAATAGCAAAATTGTATTCCAAAATAAAAAATGGCCTTATACTGACATGGCATAGGGAGCAAAAGAATCATAACTTGATGCATACTTATTACATATTTTCAGTTGAAATAAAATTGAAAGCAGGTCTCAAGTTTTTTATGATTCTAGACTTTCAATTATTATTATTATTATTATTATTATTATTATTTGATTGCCTGACAAACTATAAGTTGCAGTCTTCTCTGATAAGTGCTATTAGCAGGAAATTTTCTCTGTTGGGCTAACCTACAACTAGTTAAGGAATCCTTGGAGGAGTCTTCCTACAAAGTAGGTCAGTTCCTTGCCATATAATTCTGATTATGTCAAAGCATTTATTCATGAGATTTTAAATTCACCCACTTCAAATTGAGTCACATTTATATTATCACAAAAATCACATCCAAATTACAACTATAGGATTTAGCTTCTTGGTAAGCACTAGGAAAATATTATCCATTTATACAGCATATCTGCTCTGAAATAACAGGGCCCCAAATAGTATAATGGTCCAACCTGGATGCTTTTCAGAAAGATTGCAGTCTCACTATACAAATTCCAGATGACTTGGCTGCTTGCTATTTGCTAAGAGAATTCTTAGAAATGCTACTGATAAAGCAGAGAGTAACCAGCACTGGGAACCCCATGCAAACCCATCAAAATGGCAGTCCAAATAAAGCTGCATTTTGGGGAAACAGCTTCCGCCTGATATTCTCAATGGCTGGATTTTCCTATTTGATTTTTTCTTCTTATTAAAGGCTTTATGGCATAATAATTAAGACCAATGAAGACATATCTGGATTCAAGTACAGACTTTGTATATTTTAACTGTGTGATCTGGGGCAAGTTACTTAACCTTTCTAAAGCAAAGTTCCCCCATCTATAATGCATTGGTGATAGCATCTTCCTTGGATTGTTAGGGGGTCTACAAGAGAATGTATGGCAGGGCAGGAACATTCTTGGCTCCCCTTGAGGTTGGACATTTTAGTTTAGGATTAACCAGTGTTAGAGAAGTCATCCTTCCATATTAAACAGAAATCTCTCCACTATAATCTGAATTTTGATTTAGGATATCATGCCCTTCTCTTTATATGGAATAGGTAAAGTACAATTCACTAGCATCATTTGGTTGATGTACTTCACTTACCTGGGGAGGGACTGAGTCCTAAAGGTCTAGTAAAGTCTGGGTCCTTCTGATAGTGGGCAATGATTTGCAAGAAAATTCACCTGGAGAAAGCAGTAGACTTACCAGGGCAAACATCTAAAAGTAACAAGGTCATAGGGACAGGATGAGGAAGGAATTTTTTGTTCCTAATATGAACTTCGTCCACTGAAGGGAGCAGATTAGGCCACCCAAAATATGCCATTCTGACATACGGATTATTTTGAGTTGAAGGCAATTGAGATGTAGATACAAGAAAAACTCTCCATTCTCTCACTATTTGCCTCAATGCAGAACGTAAAATTGACAACTGTCCTACCAGGAAGGACAGAGGCTGAACACTAGAGACAACTGCAGACTCCTATCAGCCTAAACACAGCCCTCAAGGAATCTGCATAACGGACTTTTCTTCCATCAGTTCCCCCATATATTTACCTGTCTGCAATTAGCTCCTCCAGAGAATCAAAGTCCTTCTCCTTTATCTCAACATTTATTGTTATTTTAAATCCTCCCTATGCCCAGATTGTAAGCACGCCTTTGAGTTGCTCATCCCTGAGTCCTTCCATGTGTCTGCACAATGCCCATGTTAATGGTCTCTGTTTGTTTCCCTCTTGTTAATCTGTCATTCATTAGTCTAATTTACCAGGTTCCAGCCTGAGAAAGTAGCAGGGTGGAGGGAAAAACGATTTTTTCCTCCCCTATATCTACAAAGTCCATTTAGAACTGAGAAATAGATATTCAGGCCCTGAAGCAAGGATGAAAGCTCCCAGGATTCCATAAACCAAAGCAGTCTTTGCCTTATGTCATTCAAGAGCCCTCACACGCAGCCACAAAACGAGCAAATCATAAAAACTGCTTAGTCCAGTAGTTGGGCAGAATCAGCATCCAAAGGCAGGTGGAGAGCCACCTCATCAGTAGTTTATTTCCATTTTATGTTTTATTGTTTATTTTCCCATTATGGCTTTCAAAATACATCAGATCTTTGGGTGCCACAGATTCTATGCACCTAAAATCATGATATAGGTATAAAGTAAACTTTAGGTATTTGACATTTCCTGATTACAGTTACTGCCTCTGTCCTTTTTGTTTCCTTCAAAACATATCTGAAGGAAAATATGGCATTGAAAAACAATGTAAAAGTCTTAAAGTACCACATGTTGTTAACCACAGAGACCTATGTGTTGGTAGGACTAGACAAAATCACTTTGGGCAAACTGGTAATGAATAATTAAGCAGACGATATACACCTTATTTACAGCTAAACATATACACAATGATCTTACCTAATTGCAAACCTCCATGCACCAAAGGACATGGAAAAACAAACAAATAGAAGTGGGCACAGCACAGGATTCCAAACTCAGGTGTCATAGAATGAATTTTCTAAAATATAGCATATTCATACAATGGTCACTTGATATGTCAATAAACTAAAGGAAGTACAAATACATGCAACAATGTGAATGTGTCATAAATACTTAAGTGGCATAAAACAGGAGATTAGCACAACAGGTACTCTGTGCTTGCATTTCTATGAAATCCAAAATCTGGCAACATGAAAGCAATGATTTATTCAAAGATACAACTATGAAAAGCAAGGAAGTGAGTATTATAATGACAGCAGAGTTTCTGTTGGAGCAGGAAGTGATAAGGGTTGGCAAGGAAATTGGGGAAAATCTGGGGTGTTGATCATGTTTTGATGTCTTGACTTGGGGGGTGTTTTCTGGGTGTTTATCACATACTCATTCATAAACATTCCATTTAAGTTTCATTTAATCTTCTATATTTTCAGTGTTTATTATATTCTATAATACAAAACAAATTTATAATCACATATATGTATGTGGTACCTATTAAGTGCTAATGAGAACCCCCAAAGAATAGCAACTCCCACCCCCTCTTTCCACTTCCTGGAGAATAAAGGAGAGCTGATAACAAGGCACAAAATAGTCTCTTCCATAGGTTTTCTATAACTCGAAACAATTGACTCACTTAGGTTGCTTTCAATGAAGGGGAAATGAAATTTACGTATTTGGGAAGGAAAAATCTATGAGAATCCACTGGGGGAAATACAAGTGTTCATCATCATCAGATTCTAAACAGACCTTCCAACCTCATAGAGAAGTCTGGAAATTTGGCATTCAGACTTCACACAGCAAATGGGCACCTGCGGTTTGCAGCAGATTAGGGGAGAGGCCCCCCACACCCAGTTTAGTGATGCCAGGCTGCTCTGGCAGGCTGCTGTGCTCAGAGAGGCCACTGCTGTCTTTGTGTAAAAGAGACCCTGGTGCAGGCAGCAGCGGGGATGGTGAACCAGCGCCTAGAGCGGCAATCTGCTAAACATCTCTGTGACCGGGAAGCCCCAAAGGGCTACAACCTCTCCTTTGTACCTGCAGTCATTAATGACTTTTGGAGAAGCAGAACAGGAGGGACAGCAATGGGTGAGAAGTGAATTTAATCTTCTTTGCAGGCCTGATGTATTCTTAACACCACCCTATGAGGATTTATGTCAGATGCAAACTGTATATTTGTGCCTGATTCAAATAGCAGATCTAGTCTCCATTTCAGGTTCATTCTTGAGGCTTTAGCTGCCTTTAATGAAAAGTGACCGTATTCACGATGAACCAATTTTCCCCTTGAGTTTTATTACTGAAATCATCAAAATAAATCACCTTGAATCCTCAATCCCACCTGGTTTGAGAGTCAGGTAGGGGGTAGCTGTGAAATCCTTCTAAAAACATGCATATTGGAAACAATATTGTACACTGGAGACAATAATTAGATCTTAAACGGAAAATCTTCTTTTCTTTTTTTTCTAGGTGTGCTGTGGGCAGTATGAAGTTTGTTCCTATAAATTTAGGTGATTTATGATGACTTGGTTTTACATGTGGCTAGGAAAAGTCCTGTTTCAAAAAAACGAAAAAGCATTGGGACAGAGCATCCCAATGACACCCATCCTTAGGATACTACCCTGTTCACCAGAGGATTATGGCAGCCATCAATTTTCTCAAAATAGTTCTGGTGTTACGAATTAGTCTTTCCTTTCTATGTTTGCTTTGTCCAGCTCAGGGAATAAAATGGGGGTTGGGGAGAGAAGGAAAGTCCACCCTTTAACACACACTACAGCCCAGGCTGATTCTCCCATCAGCTGTGAATCTCCACTTCTGCTCTTTACAGAGTCCAAGAACCATTCACTTTGCAAACTTGATTGGGAATGGGAGGCCAGATTTAGGTGGCAGAGCACAGTAAAGGGAACCAGGGATCATCAGTGTCTTTGTCCTCCTGCTCTCATACCTGTCCTCTTTCCCCTGACCAAGCCCTTCTAAATCAGTTTTATCTGCTAATGTTAACCCAGATTTTCTTTTGGCTGATAACAATTTGCACATCATGTCCCCCCCCCCCCCCCGCCCAATTCTGATATGTCCCTAGGGGTGTGCACTCTCAAGTTTGAGACAGCTTCACTAATCACATTAAGTGCTCATGTTTAATGCTTTCATGTGTCAGCAATTCAGGACATTTTGATTTTTAGCTGGGGGCAAAGGCTTAAACTAAAAAGCAGAGGTCTGATGGGGTATTTCAATATTCATGGCAGAGCTGTGATGGAGAGATTTCAAGATCTGTTGACAGGTGGGTAGAGAGTTTCCAAAGCAATTCTGTGGGGCCCCGAAATCATTTGCATAGGATCCTTTACACTAATGCCGGTCCCAGGTACCAACAGCAAAATATGTCATCTAGCTCCTTGCGTTCGATGAAATGCAGTAAGAAGCACCTTCTCCCCTTCTCTTTCCTACGTGCATAGCACCTTCCACATTTATTCCTATGGAAGAATCAAAGCTGACCTTTTCCTTTGCACTGCTAACTGCTGTTCATCTTTTAACACTCAGTTCAAATCAAACTCCTCTCAATGCTTTCTCCAGTCTCACTCTCCTACAGAAGTTAGGAATCCTTCTTTCACTCCTTCTTTTGCTTATATAGCACTTGATATATTCTTTTATCATGGTAGAGACAAGAAAAACAGGGATACCATTTTCTGGGCCCTTTCTTAGGGATTCAGTCTCAGCAAGTCTGGAGTGGCATAATGCAATAGTATTTATTTAAAGCTTTTAGGGAATTCTTAGAAGTAGACTAATTTGGGAACCACCCACTTCTCTTAGCTCATCTTACCTCATATTGCAATCATCAGTGCAATAATTGAAATGCAAACTATAACTGTAGTTATGAGGAAAGAGTTTAGGGGCAAGCTATCTGGATCCAAATTCTAGCTCTAGGACGTTCTAGCTGTGTGACCTTTGGTGAGTTACATAATCTCTGTGTCTGTTTTGTCAGCTACAAATTGGGAACAATATAGTACTTACTGCATAGGCTAAGACTCTTAAATGTATGACAAATGCTACTTATTACAGCTCATGGCTATCATTATATATGTGGACATCTTTATCTTTGTGCCCTACTCAGCTGCAAAATGTCTTCCAGAATTGTAAGTCAGTGCTTTGCAGGTAGTAGACACTCAATAAAAATAGCAGGAAGGGCAGTGATGTTCAGGAAACAGAAAGTAGCTGTAGGAGAAGAAATGGCAGGTGTCAGTGCAAAGTCACAGAATCCAGGTTTGGGGTGGGCTACTACCAAAGCAAGGTTCACTGCACATACCAGGAAAGTGAGGCCCTTGACTTGACAGTCTTATGAGCCACCTTCAAAAATGCAAGTTTGAGTTGCTAGGATAGGATCCAAGCAACCTTTTTGCTTGAGACAGACCTGATAATCAATGAAACTTCTGAGAAGGAGCTGATCAATGCACTTCGTAACACTATCATTGAACACTTCTCTTGAAAATGCCCATGACAATCTATTACACAGCCTAATTGAGAGAATGGATTAAACATTTCCTTATCTCTCTACCTAAAAACTGCAAACAGTGAATGGATGTAGTACACAGTGGAACACAATATACAGTCTCCCAAATCAACCAATTCAGGGGAATTCTGCTGGCTGTATTAAATTATCTCCCCTGGCGATTTGCTTTGTTAATCGAGCATATGCATTGTTACCTGGAATTAAGTGGAAGCATGTGTGAGACCAGGTGTGAGGAAGTCTGCCTAGGACTAGGGTTTGAATTGCAGTTTACCTCTTACATGGCTGTGGAGTATAATGGAGAAAACCATAACTGCCAATCAGGGAGGTTCTAAAAAGTGAAAGTTACATTACAAATCAAGTTCTTAACATACTGCCGACCACACAAGTACTTGAAGGACTGTAGTAATATAGACTCAAACATTTACAGAATGTCTAACAAAAGCAGCTGAGTGTGTTCCAGGGCCCAGGTGCTGCATATAAACCATTAGTAAGCCTCGTAACCCCTTAAACAAGGAAGGAGTCATGAGGTCCCATCTCCAGAGGGGGAAATCAAGGCACATGCTGCAGAATTGGAAAGTAGAAGAAGACAGACTGAGACTCAGAACTATCCCTTTACCTTAGGTTGCAAGAACTCCTGCTACACGTATTACCAGACAGGTACTGTGCTGGTTCTTGGGATACCAGATTTTGTTCCTGCTTCAGGAAAACTCACTTTCTAATGAGGGTGCTATAAGTAAAAGAACAGTGCCAATAGATGACTTAATGTACCTATAAAATGTACACTTAGCCTGGCATTAGAGGTAAGCACAGTGCTGCCACAGTACCACATCCAGTTCCAGGGCGAGGAAAGGTGCTCTGTGGACAGGCAAGGCTGTGAGGATTCTCCTAAACCAGCAGGAGTTTTCTTGGGATAGAATGAAGCAATAAGCATTCCAGAAAGGGAAAACTTGAGTCCAGGTACAGAGGTATTAGAGAGCACAGTATATTCAGAGTCTAGAACTATCTGTCCAATATGGCAGGCATTATACATGTAGCTACTTAAATTTTAATTAAAATAAAATAAAAATTTGGCTCTCTAGTCACACTGTCACACTAACCATATGTCAGGCATTCAATAGGCACATGGGGCTAGTGGCTGTCATACTGAATAAGCACAGATAGAGACCATTTCCATCATCACAGAAAGTTCTACTGGACTGCCCTTGAGATATTTAATTTTGGATGATAAAATGTTGGAGAAGGAGGAGGGATGTCCAGATTTCTAAAAGTCCCAGGAAGAGAGAGAGCTGCCGAGTGACCTGGGCATTTGAAAGTTCTTCCAGACCTCAAGGTGTGGACCACATTGTAAGGCAGGGAAAGCCTTAGATACCATGGGGAATGGTTAAACTTGGCAAATATCTGCAGGGATGTGGGGTGGGTACTGAGAAACTGGCAGGAAAGAACAAATAATGTGTGTGATAGAGAAGAAACAATCAGCAATCCCAAGATCATGGGTTGAGGAAAAGGACAGTGTCGTCACCACCTGGGGATATGAAACAGAGAAAGAGGGAGGTGATTTGGAAATGAGTGGGAGGGCCAAAGAGTTCATTCCTGGGCATGTCTGTCTTTGGGACATGTTGATAGGGATGTCTGCGAGGCAATTGGAAGCAGGAATCCCAAGATGATGACATCGAACTACAGATGTCCTTAATACCTGGTGAGTTATCCACTAGCTCACCTGGAGCAATAAACCTTCTATGTGCCAGGCACATACTTAGGTATGGAAAAGATTTAAAAAATATGAGTAATAAATCCCTCTCCTGAGATGACACATAATTTCCAGGGGCAATATCAGTAGTACTTTCATACTGTAGCCATACTTAGGAATGAAAGAAGCAGTCAATGAAGAACTGGGAGGATAGAGATGAAGAAGAGGAGAATCAGGGAGTCCTCCTGGAGGAGGTGTCTTTTACTCATGGTCTGCAGTGATTTGAAAGATGTCCTCAGACAAGTTTGATGGTAGGGAGGGGTATCTATCCAATGATAGATGGATTTTCCTAATAAAAGCCACTGCTTTCCACTTTGGCTTACCATTATTAAAAATTCAACTGGACAAATTTCCCAAAGAGAATCAAGACCCTATCACAAAAGCAGCACTAGAGAATGTACTAGAAACCTTGCTTCCCCTATCTGGGCACCCCCTAAGGTTAGAGGTAGGAGCTCATTGCTAGAGAAGCTTGGACCCTCCAATCCAAGTCAACAGTAAGAGCCTTTTGTAAACTGTGAAACTGCCTTTCAGAGAAGGGCAAATTCCCGTCATCTGATTCAGGAAGAAACTTGGGACATCTTTTGGGGAAAATGGATGCTTCTAATTAAAAAGGAAAGAAAACAGATTTGAGGTTAGACTGCATCCATTTTGCCCTTGCTTGATTTGTTCTCCCCTGGGTAGCTGGAATGTCATCTCCAAATGCCTCTGTAAACATGGTACCCCACCCCATCCTTACCTTCTGCTTCAAATCCCTCTCAATGGCTTTTCAAAGGGTAGAGCTGCAAATCCTTATCTTGCAAACACTTGTCATCATTCTACACATAGTAAAGAATTCAAGGTTTCCAAAAATAAGTGAGGCTGCACCAGCCTATTCTGCATGGTGAGGATTTTTCCATTTCTTCCACTAGCATTAGAACTATTTTAAAGTTTTTCTCCTTCACATGCTCCACATATGCTCCACCCTTGAGGAGCACACATGGATCATGGGATCCACTACATCTGTGTTCGTGAATGCACCTGGACTTCTGCTATGCTTCTGGTGCCAGGTGTTACCCCCAACACATACACATATTTGCACTCATACTTGTGCTCATTAAAGTCCTGCCCACTCTATTCCATGATCCATTTCAAACACCACCCACTTAAGAATGACTTCTCCTCCCCAACCCAACTAGTATGCTTCCCTCCTCTAAACCTCCCAAGTGCAATAATCCAACAACTGTAACTAAGCCTGCAGGACTATCATGGCACCAAATGCACAGAGGTCACAGCATGGGCAGGATCCACAGTTGTCCTTCAGAGATGGTCCTTGCTTTGCATCCCACCCCAGAATCCTGCCATCCTCACCCTCTTGAGTCTACCAAGCTCTTGCTCAGCCCTAGGTCTTTTCATATTCTGTTACTGTTACAGTTTGGACATGAGGAATCCCCCCAGTAAACAATGCAAGAATGTGCAGAGGTGAAATCATTAGATTGTGAGAGCTGTAACCCAATCAGTGGATGGCTACACTTGACCGGTGAGAATTTTGAAGGGATTATTAGGTGGGGACTATAGGCTGGTAGGGCATGGCTGGAGGAAGGAGGTGGCTCTGGGTATGTCTATGAAGAGTTATATTTTCTCCTTTGCCATGTCAGTCTGTCTGTCTCTGTCTTGCTCTCTTTCTTGCTCTCTTTCTCTGCTTCCTGGCTGCCATTAGCTGAGCAGCTTTCCTGCACCATGTCCCTTAACCAGGATGTTCTGCCTCACCTCAGGTCTACACCAATGGGATCAGCTGACCATGGACTGAGCCTCTGAAACTGTGAGCCAAAGTAAACTTCTCCACCTCTAATCTCCTTTCCAGGAATTTTGATTATCAGACTAACACAGCTCCTCTGTCCCAAACATGTGTCCTCCTCTTTGTGCCAGGCTAGCTCCAAATAAACCTGCAGAACTCTACTGAGATGGCATTTCTTCCAGGAAGTCTGAAATTCAGAGCACTCCAGCCATGTTAGCGATTGCCCTTGTGATATGACGCCATAACACTCTGGTCACTCTGTGTCCTTCTCATGTCACTCATCACATTTTTTTTTTTTTTTTTTTTTTTTTTTTTTTATGTTTGTCACACTGGCTATGAAAGAAGCATCTGGAGAACAGAAGTCTGGAGGATGAAGACCAGTTATAAGCTGGAGATGGGTGCCATGAGCAGAGGAGGCCAGAGTGGGAGATCACTGGGACAAACAAGGTTAGACCCCTGGACACAGAGAATGGAGCATTTAGGGGATGAATTCTCAAAGAGAATGCAAGAACTTCAGGTGTTATATGAAAAGTAGATAAGGAAGGAAAGTCTAGAGGTAGGAAGGCTAGGGACGAGGATGAGGATGGGAACAGATGACCTCCAGGTAAAGAGCTCCTCACCAGATGAGCTTACCTCAAATCTTCAAACAGCCTTGAGAAGTAAAAACTGCCACCCTCTTTTCAGCGCCGTCAGCTCAGTAACTCTAATGTAGCTAGATACCACAAAGCCATCTACCAAGTCTGAAGTTCCCAATTCATAAGATGAGAGTTCTAATTTTTTTCTCCAGAGAGTAGGGTAGAATTTTCCAAATCTCATAGCTGGGAGACACCAAGACAACTGTATTTCAAAGACTCTGAGAGATCTTTAACCTGTGCCACAAATGCCCTAACCCAGTTCCCTGAGGGTGGCACTCCAGAAGAGCCACGAAGGATGTTTACCTTCAGAAAGGCTGGTGCGGATCCAGGACTCTCACCTCACAGCCATCAAATCACTGCTAAGGAACTGCTCTCCTGAGAGTAGAGATCAGTGATCCCCTCTCGGCCCTGGCTGCCTCACTTCAGCACCATAAAGTACTGAGGCCACCCTAGACCAGGTGAATCTAAGTCATTGAGGAATTGGCCCAGATAATGGTATTTTTAAGTGTCCTATCTAAGTTTAAGGTACAACCAAGAGTTCAGAATCACTAAACTAAATCAAACTCCTCATTAAGCAATTAGAGTTTACATTCTCTCCCATATATATCAGTATTTCTCCCCAAAGCAGCACCAATTCTCAAGTCGAGGAAAAATATAGGACCGACAAATTCACAAAAGCCCACACAAAGGTGTCCAGCTCCCTAACAGTTTGACAGAAGCACCATCCCCAATCGATCAGCATGAGGTGTGCTTATTTATCTCACTTCTCTGGCAGATAAGGATTATAGGGTTATAAAAGAAGAGTGCACTGTAAAACATTATTTATTACTGGGCCAATAGATTTCCATGTGAATCAGGTTTTACACTTTCCATTTTCTACTGAAACAATGGAATGCTACATGGCTAATAATAAGGCACAGGCTGTGATTAAATACCCAATCCATAATTCAATAAAGAGGCTGTGCTGACATAATCAGCAAAGAGGGACCCTTATGAATACCCAAATAAGCCCAAACCTGAAATGCCCAAGTCAGCACTCACCCCACTGAGGCTTATTATTTGTAAAGTGTGCAAAACATTTCTCTTCCAGTGCCCAACTTCCAGGGTTTTATAATTAGCAAAGTTTCTTAAGTGGAGTTGGACACGTTGAATTCCAAGTGAAGGTTTGCCAGGCGTCCTAGAGTGCTTTGCTGCAAAAGCTTTGCTTTAGCTATGCAATTTCAATTGCTTAAGGAATGACACATGCTCTTTAATTGAATCACACACCATTAATTGGGGAAATCTTTAAAATTCCTAGAAGTTCAGTTTAAGGTTGATTGATTTCCATTTTGGACCAGAATGCCAAATTTTGATGGCATTTCACCCTGTAAAATGAAGAACCTAAACGTTCCCAGGATGTAATGTTTTTACTTTTATAATTAGACTAGTATTATAATTAAACTAGCATTATAATTAGAAAGTGTTATGAGTAGACTAGTATTAAGACTTCATTATCACACATAAAATTTTAAAACACACACAGAGTTTAAATGAAGTACACACTTTCTATGATTTACCAGACCAATTTTCTCATAGCTACTTTGAATCTCAAAACTGGTTGCATCCGTCCTTTTTCCTTGGACCACTAGGAAGCTCAGACCCAAATCTATAGTTCAAATAGAAGATTTCATCTATCATCTGTTTTCTTGTTTCCATCTGAATCATCTAACAATATTCCTTATAATGTTAGCAGCTCTATAAACCCCTGACATCCTCTGTCAGCAAAGTGTAAAAAACAGCCCTTTGCTATAAAGAATCACATTCCAGGCAGCAATTTACATATGATACTGCAAAGTGTATATATGTGAATTTCAGAAGAAAATCATGATGAAAAACAACATCGAGAGATCATTTCAATATGGGCTGAGAGGCCATTAGGGAAGCTGCAGCCTAGAAATGCAAACCCTTGAACTGACCACGTCTGTGCAAATAATCATCCTTTAATGGACGTCACGTAGAGCTGCAACTGCCGCCAATGTGCTTTTCTACCTAGAGGTAGTCTTGGCAGTCAATCATGTCTAGCTCAGTGACATACAGCCCAGTGTCAGGGTCACTTTTCTGTACTAATCACCTTCCTCTTCAGGTACTTGTTAAATTTCCTTTTTTTTTTTAAACTTCTACTTCCCATCAAAAGCCCTGCATGGTCTGAGCCTCTTGGAAGCACTCAGTCAGAGCTTTCTGAGTTAGTGTCTTCCAAACTGCAAATCCCAAGACCCCAAATAAAGTTCTTTTGCTTTTATAGTTACTGAGCTTGAACTGATTGACATATACCAAAAATGTTAATGGATATGTGAGCCCCTGGAATAGGAGTCTGAAAGCAGAACTTCCTAGGAAATCTGGTACACATGTGCCCTGCTCAGACACAATGCCTCCCTCAGACAAATCCAATGGTTTGCTCTCTTATCAAAGTCTCCTGGGAAGACTTTGAAAATATATGGTATACACACACACAGATACACATGTGCACACACATATATCTCATATGTATGCCTATATATCAAAAATATGCATACATATAAGTATATATGTCCATCTTTTTTTTTAAAGCTAAGGCCTAAACAGGAAATTTTTCTCACTTAATCTTCTTAATGATGACCTAGGGATGGTTATTTTCTTCCCTTCAGTTTAAAAATGGAGTCTCAAAAAAGTTTAGTAATTTGCCCATGGATCTAAAATGCACTTGTCTCATAAGTGGTAAAGCAGGATTCTACCTGAAGTCATCAGGTCCTTTCCATAAAGAGGAAAAAAGAAGAACCAGTTAGACCTGTTTAGGAAAATGTCTACTCTCTTTTCATTTTCAGACTCTTTTCTACCTGAGGTAGAAGTTGTGAACTCCTCAGCCGATCCTGGTTGGGCTCTCAGCACTGAGAGAATTACAGAGAGAAGAGAGACACAGACAGAAAGACAGGGCACAGAAGAGAGAAGTCCTCTTCAGATGCCGTGCCCGGCTGCCCTCCAGGCAGGCCTGGTTCGGAAGGTGCCCTCTGCAGTGCCTGGTAATGGTGCCGTGGCTTCTTCGGGAAAACTGTCTCATTGAAGATCCACCTCACAATTTAAAGCCCCCATCTGACTAAATGAATTGACCATTTCTGCTCTGAAATGGAAATTTTCATCATAAACCATCACTCTATGATAGTTGCTTAATATGTATGATTTGCAGCAGAAGGCAGAAAAAATGTGAATGGGGCTGAGGGGGAAAGAAGGGTCCGGTGAGAATAAAGGAAGATCTTATGAGAAGAAGAAAGGCAGGGATTTGGCCCACAGCTAATTGCAGAGTGTTTCATAATGACCCAGAGAAAAGGCGCTGAGGACGGTCACTGGTGTATTCTCACACCTCATTTACCTGATGTCCTCATCAAAGAAGAAGAGTGTGTGAGAGAGAGATCTCCAGAAAAACAGCCCACGCCCCACTGCTTTTCCCTCACATCTACTCCGCTTCTCCATGCTACTTTCTAGTCCTGAGCTTTTCTTCCATTTTGTTTCTTCCATTAACAAGAGAGTTCCATTATCCAGTGACTTGAGAAAGAAACCTGCCCAGAGCCCGAGTCTTCACTCTGCTACACCCCCACGAACCCGCTACCACCACCTCAATACACACCGTCAGAGAAAACATTTGTTGGGTCTTCCGTACCAGGTACTTTGCTAAAATAAATCATCTTAACATTTTCCTTACTCAGTTTTCATAAGGATGACATAGCGATGACTGTTTTCTTCCATTCAGATTAGAGATGGGGTTTCAAAAATGTTTAGTCATTCACCCAGTGTCTCGCAGTTCAGAGGAGGGGTGAGGATGGGCAGAGAAAAATTAAAACCCTGGCTTGCAGGACTCGGCTTGACAAGCTCACCCCTCTGCCTTAATCAGCACCTCATTACTCTTGGCTTCATGATCAAAATAACGTCCTCATCATTATTCTTCTTTCCTCCTTTCCTTCCCTTACCATCCACTCTTTTCACCACAGAACTTGGAGGCTGATATATAGGAACATCATCCTCCAAGAGCGTCACTGCAAGAAATAATAGTTGACATTTGGAAAATCATATAAATGTACTCTTTTATCAGCGTTTATCAGAGGAAAACAAGGAC
Organism: Sciurus vulgaris; assembly: GCF_902686455.1. Classification (NCBI taxonomy): domain Eukaryota; kingdom Metazoa; phylum Chordata; class Mammalia; order Rodentia; family Sciuridae; genus Sciurus; species Sciurus vulgaris. Next base: position 45,897,979 of record NC_136461.1, read on the forward strand.
ATGGTTTCCTTTCAATCAAAGTTGCTGAAACCTTGGTCTCAGAGCTCCTATTTTTCCCCAGGGAATGTAGCAACCTAGTTATCTACTCAAATTATTCTGACCTTCCAGGGCCAAGTCCTGTTAGTCCTCCCTAATCCAAAAATAATTAGTGGATAACAGACCCTGGCTTGTTGAGACGGAGAGTTATTTTGCAAGGAATTTCTTGACTGGAGCAAATGGTTTTGCAGGAATCCTGACTCTAATAGATTGTCCTAAGCTTGTGCCACCTGCTTTCCTGGGCTCCCTGTCATCTCTGACAATAAAAGGCCAGGCAGGTCATGATGTGGGCCTGGAGATACAATGTTGCCACCACGCTGTCACTGATGAGGAGAAATTAGACCCCTGTACCAACCATCTGCAGAGGAGGCTGGATGGTGGGTCACAGGCATTGCAAAGAAGCCAACAGGAGCTTGTTTTAAAAAGACAGGGAGGTTTGTCCAAAACTGGGGTACATAGCCAGTTCTGAGAAGTGTTGCAACATTTGTTGGCAGAGAAATGCAATAGGATAAATATAAATAAGACAGTAGAATTATAATGACCTGTCGTGGTCAAGGGGATTGTACAGAATGCCTAGGAATGTAGGCCCTTGACGCGAGGATGGAACAGAACTTGGTGTTCTGGGGCAGGGCTGGGAACTGAAGGCAGTGTTTCAATGTACCTTTCTGCTCAATCTCTGGGAACAGAAGCAGACCCCAAAAAGGAGGTCACTTCAGAGCAGTGATTCTCAAACTTCAGTGTGTGTCAGAATCACCTGGAGGACTGACTCCCACCCAGACTGCCGATTCAGTAGATCTGGGATGGTAAGCTCAGGATTTGAGTTCTTGACCAGTTTCCAGGTAAGCCTCTTCTGCTGGTCTGTGGGCCATACTTTGAGAAGCACCACTTTAGAGAATTCAAATTCACAGCCAAGGCAACTAGGAAAGAAACCAATATATACAAAGTGTTTCCCATTCCACAGGGATGGTCTCATTCTATCCTCTTAACAAGTGGAAAAGCAGACTTTACATACCTCGTTCTGCAAATGAGGGCACTCGGGTGGAGAGAGGTGAAGTGACCTCTCAAGATCACACAGCGAGTAGGGGCAGAGCCATGATGAGATTCCAGGTCAAGGCCTCCAAGCTACCCTATGTGTTCTCTAGAAGAAGAACACAGTGCCAGTCTGGGAGTCTCAGGAAGACCCAATGGCTCATGAGTCTCTTCTGTCTTCAGCAAAATGACGACTCAAACTTTTCTCTAGTAAGCAGCAATTCAATCCATTTCCACACATCTTTACTGCCCAAACCTAATATAGGCCTTATGACTGGAAGAGGAGACTTCAGATCCAGAGGAACTTCTTATTTGCCAGAGGTCAATGAGCAAATCCTTGACCTAACTGAATTTTAGTTTTGTGTCTAAAACACTGAACTATTGATGTCAGCTCTTCTACCCCACAGGACCCACGAGAGCATAAAGTGAAATAATGCAGTGATGTACCTGCTTGGTGAGTTGTTAGCTGCCCTAACAAGGAATAGTAGTGTGAGTTTTGAGTGATGGGAAACAGGCTCATGAGGAAGCAACTGGAGAAGAGATGTTCTTCATTTGCAATCTGACCCTGGCTTCTGTACCTTGGGGTTCTGCATTTCATCCAAAGCCATTAGCTTCCTGGCCATGGTTTCTTTCTCTGAAATGCAGAGTTGTCCACACCTGGAGACCTCACAATATGGTGCGATAGTCCAGCTTACTGTGCTTATGACACACTTTCAGGTGTTACCGATGGTAGGGAATGTTTAAGGACTCAAACAAATCAGCAATAATTATGCCCCAACACTATGACATTCTATGTCAGTCTTATTGCTCTTTAGCCCTCCCTTTATCTGGGTCTCATCACTGGATGCTCCTCCTCTGCCCTCATGGATAATCCTGAGGCAAAGCTCCAAGATCCTCGCCCTCGCCCTCCCCCTCCCCCTCTGCTGAGGCCTTAACCTCACCTCCCCTCCCTGCAGCTCCCAGGAAGTCCAACCCTGTCTGCAGCTCTGCCCTCAATGGGCTCCACTCAAGAATCTGTGCCGCAGACTCTCCAAAACAGTGGTGCCAAGGGTGGAAAATGAATTTTCCATTGTGATGGAAATGTTGGAGCACACTCGCAAAGAGCGGATGGTGTACCATGGCGCTGGAGAGGTGCAGAGTAGGGAGACAGGAGTCCTGGCCTCAGAGGGTAGGTAGGGATTGATTTCACTTGGGTCACTGAGCCCCAACTCCCAATTTATAACATGTACATAAAAATGCTGATCCCTACTCATCTCCCAGGACTGTTATGAGCTTATGAGACAGGATGCATGTGAAATTGAACAGAGGATCATTTGTGGTCACAGTGTAGCACAGCAAGAGCTAACACCATAAATCCAATAATAGGTTTCTGTTTTTTTCACATCAACAAACAGCACAGCAAAGTGGCTAAAATATGGGCACTGAAACTATACATGTATTTCAAATTCTAGCTCTTAGGCTAATGAACTTGCTGTGTGCCTTTGGGTAAGTGACTTAAACTCTCTGAACTTCAGGTATTCATCCATGAAAGAGGATCAAATGAATTAAAATAAGGAAAGCATGGAGAACTTGCACAGAGTAAAGGTCCCTGAGGCTGGGCTGCTAATACCCTGGGTCTTGCTTACCCAGCTCTGGATCTTAAAACTTCTTACCATAGCACTGCAATCCCACCCCACGTTCTCCACCTGCACCGAGCCATCCTTTACCCAGCACCTTCCATTGTTCCTCCACCAAGGGGCACAGCAGAATGGAGGATGTGCAGGCAGGCAAGTTACCCACTCTCAGCAGAAACTTTATAATAATTCCATCATCATGCCTGTTTTTGAATTGAGATGTAATTGCCACGTCGTGAAATTCAACCTTTTAGCATGTGGTTGTTGGCACGTTCATGAAGGTTATCAACTGTCACCACTAACTGCAGAACATATCCTCTTATAATTTTTTAAAATTTATCTAAAATTGACAAAAAAATATTATACATGGTGGAAATACAAATACAGTGTATAACGGCTAACTCCAGCTAAACAGATTCATGACCTCACAGACTTATCCTGCTCCTAGTGAGAACATTCCAACTCTGCTCTCTTAATGACTTCTTTGTTGTTATTGAGTACTGGGGATTGAACTCAGGGGCACTTGGCCACTGAGTCACCGCCCCAGCCCTATTTTGTATTTTATTTAGAGACAGGGTCTCACTGAGTTGCTTAGTGGCTCAATTTTGCTGAGGCTGGCTTTGAACTCACAATCTGCCTGCCTCAGCCTCCTGAGCCACTGGGATTACAGGCATGTGTCACTGTGCCTGGCTTCTCTTAGTGACTTTTAAGTATATAATACATTATTATTAACTACTGTCTGCATGTACAACACATCTCTTAAGCCTTTCTACTGCCTGACTGAACTGCTGGGTCTTTTGACCAATTTCTCCCCAGCCCCTGGTTAAACACCATTCTACCTTCTGTTTCTATGAGTTGGACTTTTTCAGATTTCACATTTAAATGAGATGATGTGGCATTTGTCTTTTCATATCTGGCTTATTTCACTTAACAGAATGTCCTTCGGAGTCATCTATGGCAGGTGTATTTTTTTTTTAAGTGCCAAGCAACTTTTTCACATGGTCCTTAGGCTTCCAAATATTCTCTTATTTATTGAATGAATCCATTTTCACAAATAAACTGACTTAAGCGAAGAACCCCACAGTGTAGATCAAGAGCATGGTGGCTTGAGCCAGACTCAGGCTCCAGCCCTGGACACAGCCTTCATTAGTGATGAGGCCTTGGTCGAGTGACTTGATCTCACTGGGCTTCCGTTTCCTCACCTGCAAAATTGGTAGGATAGCAATTCTTCGTTCGTAGGGTTGAGTGTGGGTTAAAAAAGTTATTTTGTGAAAAATGCTCAGAAGGGCCCCGGGCACATGGTAAGCGCCCAACAGTGCTCGTTATTTTATCATTGGACACTTTCCCCGATGTCTTAAAGACACTGATCAGAGGAAAGGCTTTGATGTGTGTGCAGGAAGAAAGAGCAGGCCACACTGTGAGGGTCAGGCATGGCTCTCTCTCTGTCCCACTCTGTCACTTTGGAAAAGCCCCTTTTCTTCTCTGGTTTTTTGAGAAAGAAAGGAACCACTAACACTTTAGGTGCACACAGTTCTTTTCTCTCACAGAGCCAGGTGCCCTGCACACCTCTGAGACTCGGTACCAAATTCCAATTCTTGGACCATGTGAAGCCCACTAGCCTGGGGTGCTAGCAGCAGAGAGCCTGGCTTGGCAGAAAACACAGCAGAAGCACAGGTCCTGCCAGTCACCCAGAACCAAGGGCAGTGCTGGCTCCAGCAATTAGACATTAGGATGTGATCACACAGAGTCCTGAGGCTTCATAGAGACAGATGGCAGGACAGGGGCTCTGCTCACCCAGGAGCCTGTTTATCAGAGGGATTAGTAATGGTGGAGAGTGCAATAACCCGTGGACAGGAGCATAAAGTGATTGTCCACATCCCACCCTCAATGGGACATGTGCACGTAACATCCTCTTGGCTGACCTGGGCCTCCCTCTGTCTGACCATGCTGGGGCTACTGTTGACATGGCATGCTTGTCCCTTTAGTCCCCCATCATTTATTCCTCAAATATTTATTGAGTCTAGTGGAATCCAGCAACGATCTGCTGGTCAAACAGCGACATAAGATTCCCCATGACTTCCTACCCTCTCACAGTTGCTCTCGGCTTCTTTACCACAAGATACAAATGTAGAGTGTCTATTCAATACCAAAAGGGCCTGTTCTGCCTTCGCTCAACAGATCTTTATTGAGCAGCTGTTTATGGAGTATACAGAGCTGGCACTCAAATGCACCCTTGTTTATTTCTCTCAAGATACTGTCCCCATTTTCGCACATTGAGAGACTAAGATGTAAGGCAGTTGAGGAAACCTGGAGGTGCTGCAGCCAGGAGGTGAACCAGGTCCCCTGAAATGCAGTGTCAGGCTGCTCATGAAGCCTGACCTGCTTCCAGCCATGGTGGAGGTGAGAGAATGCAGGTGTTCAGTCAGACTGGCCTGCATTCAAATATCGCCTCTTTGTATGACTTTGGGCCACCACTTTTCTTGGCCATGAAATGATACTAAAGAAGAGGGTCACTGTGAGGATTTAAAGAGATGCGAGAGAGAAATCCCTATGAGTGGTACACATACTCAGGGACTGGGGGTGATTACCAGAAATGGTCCCAGTACTCACCTTTGTAGGTGGGTGATGGCTTCAAATTATCCTTAGAAAAATAAACCAGACCAAAATAACAGTACATGGTGTGTGAATTCCTAGATACAAAGTTACGGAAGGTGGAAACCAGCATACGGTGACAGAAAGCAGATCTGTCACTATAGAAGAGAGGACAGGGACAGAATCTTGTGGAGGAGATGGCTGTTTTGTTACCTTGGTTGTGGCAATGCTCCATAGATTTACACACAAATCAAAATGTATCAAACTGTATACTCTATGTCCAATTCATTATATTATATATCAGCTGTATCTCCATAAAGCTATTTCTGGTTTTGGTTTTTGTGGTGCTAGGGATTGAACCCAGCTCGTAAAATAGCTTTTTAAAAGCATTTCTGAGATACTAGTATATGTATACTCTTCATTGATGGAGAAGCTGGTTTTTTTTTTTTTTTTTTAGTAGCTCAGTGTGCCTATCTTCCTCCTGACCGTGTTATAACCCCTGGAGCTGGAGGTGAGCTTGCGAGCTTACTTTCCCAGTAACTCTTTCCCCCAACCCCCTGGTTCATGAATATCAAAGGAAGATAACCAGTGAGGAGCAGGTAGGTGCTTGGCCAGTCAGGAGGCAGTGGGATGAGCAATCCTTCCTGGTTCCTTTGATAGAGAGGAGGAGCTTTTGCTAAAGAAAGGGCTTTTATAATTGTCCATCTGAGCTCAACATGTTCTACAGAATTCTGTTTAATTAAGGTAATTTTCATCACTTGAGTCATTGGACACCTTTCAGTGAGGTCAACCAAGCTAATGATTCCAGAACATTACAGTTACCAGGACAAAGGCAAATGTTCAGATAAATCAGAGATTGAAAATATTTCTGACTCACAGAGCCTCCCATTAAATAAAGAATCAATAATGTCTGATACAGTCCTTTTTGCTTGGGCAATTCAAAACTTGGCCTTTATGTAGTCTGAAAATTCACTTTTATTTGGTGTTTGAAAACAGAGGGCAACCCCACAAAAAGCTGATATTATGAATACAAGTTAACATTTGCTGTGGACTTATCCTATGCTGGGTGCTTCCTAAGCACCTCATGGGTGCTGGTTCATTTGATCCATGTAACAAATAAATCTGTTAAGTAGGTTGCCATGGTTATCCCATTTTAGAGGGGACAGAGGGGCATAAAACTTTCAATAACTGGACTGAAGTTATAGGGCAAGAGCAGCATCCTACCTGTAGTGGTAATAGCTACTTCTTCCTTGGCACCTGCAGTGTGCTAGGACTTTACCAGGCACTTTATATATTTTCTTTTTAAAAACTGATATGAAAACCACAGTATGAACTAGCGACAATTACCCTCATCTTACAGAACAGGCAACTGAAGCTTTAAAATATTAAGTAGTTTGTCTCAGAGTTAATTAGCGGTAGTGCCGGATTCTAGTACTAGATTTATCTCACTCCAAATCCAAAGACTACTCGGCAGAGTGCTTATTTTTCCAGTCCCTTTGAATTCCTTCTCCTCCCTCTGGTCAGTGGGTTCCATTACTCACGTGTGAGAGATGGACACAGAAAGGCTGAAGACATTTGTTCAATTTCACTTGTATGTTTTAGAGTCAGTTATTTTTAAAATGCAGGGAATGTAATCCTACTCGTAGGAAATGCTTTGGAAAGCAATAAAGTAGATTAAATTAAAGTATGGTTTGATGGTGATGATTTAGCAAACTACAGTGGGGTTACTAAAAATGAAATAGAAGATCTCTTTGCATATTACCTCCCTAAAGAGTATCGCCTAAGAAACTCTTTGCACATAAAATAATGAGGATATATACATATAATAAACATAAACTATAATACATGAAAATTTGCTTCTTCCATAAACTCTGTCTTCCAAACCTACACCAATAAGGTAGAAGGACATTAAAATATGAACTGGAAGAAATGAGAGGGGAGGTAAGCAATTTCCACCAGGCTTGGGTTTGCAAAAAAGCCCAGCTCATTAACACAGGTCTCCTTCCCTCCCTGTATCTTCTCCTTGTACCTAGGAAACCCCTAGCCTGTGACAGAGTGGGGCATGCAGAGCTGAAGGTTGCTGTTGCCCTCTAGGAATTCAGAGTCTAGCAGGAAAGAGAGATGCACTCCTAAAGCAAGAGAATTCAGTGGCATGAGAGGAGCCTCTCAAAAGCTTCCTAGGTCATTTGGAATAGAATCAGACTCCTGAGCATGCCCCTGACCCCATCTGAGTCTGGAGACTTGCCTCTTCCCATGTCACTGTGTACCTGGAACGTCAGCCTTTTCTCCATCCCTCTAGTACACCAAGTTCCTTCTCCTCTGCACGTCCTGTTCCTTCTACCTGGAATGCCCAACTCCATTCATATCCTGGCTCAACTCTTTCTGTTCCTGTCCCTGTCCCTGTCTCTGTCTCTCTCTTTCACACATACACACATGCACACATCATCTACATCAACTTTTAGTAGGGGAAATGAAGGAAGGATCCCAGAGGAAGCAGCATGTTAACTGGAGTTTGAAAGAGGAGATGAGGTTTTCCAAAGTAGAAAAAGAAGAAAAAAGCAGGACCAGAAGAGGATACAGTAGGTCAAAGAGCAGAGTGTACTAGGGGAATGAAGGGGAGTGTGGGGCACTGGGTTGAGTTGGGGTGGAATAAGAAGAGCATAAGTAGGGGCCTTGGTCCTAAGGGTCTGCCATTCAAAGTCAGCAGCCAGAAGTGGGTTATAAGCACTGTGAGAACCCCAGGGCATTGTCCTTAAGAATATTTATTTTTAAAGAAAAAGTCTCTGGCACCTGTTTAGAGGAAAGACAAGAATTTTCCAGATGAGGAAACAGGCTGTAGAAGGGAAAGACTCACCCACGGTTATAATTAGTGAGGTTTGGTGCCTGGACCTAAATCCACCACAGTGTGTGACTTCCCGTCCAGGCATGAAGCCTCTGCCTACAATCTCTGTCAACTTCTAGGGAAGTGTGCTCAAAAATGGAATGAGAAGAACAGGCTTACTGCAGATCATGATAACTTCTCTTGTTAAAGTAAAAATTCTGATTGCTAATTTTTTTTTTTTTTTTAAGGGAATCAAGTCATGGTCATCTGAAAAAATCTGCACAAAAATTTCAACAAGGAACAGGGCAGCAAAACTGCCTCTGGCAAAGACAGAGGCCACATGGGAGCTGCCCAGAGGGCCAGCAACACTTGGGAGGAAGCAGTGCTTCGTCGCCTCACTTAAAGGATGTGGTGGGAAGTGACAGCTGGCTTGCCTCCCCAAAGTCCAGCGCTCAGCATCGGGGGAGATGTAAGTGTAGTCCTGACAACCGTGAGGAAGGAGGAGGTCTGCAGGCTGAGTGAGGGTCATTTCTGCCAAGTCTCCTAGTACCAGGACAACTGTGACTACGGTGAAGTCATGGATCATTGCCGGGGCAACCGCAGATGTGTGGGGAATAAAATCATTGCCACCAAACGCTTAGCAATGTTAAAAGAAAAGACGACGGGAGCAGGAGTCAGGATCAAGGGCCCAGGGGCAGTTCCATGACCAGCTCCATGACCCTGAGTCAATCACTCCAACTCTCTGACCCCAAGTCTCCTTGTCCGTCAAAACAAGAGAGTAGCCGGACTTACCAGAATGTTTTCAAGGAATAAGTGACATAAATGTGCATGAAAAGTGTCCGGCCTGGTACCGAGCAGTCCTCACAAGTGGCCGCATGCTGAAATGGCTGAATGAGTCCAAGTTGCACACCTGCTACGTACAGGTTGGAACCAAATGGTATGCGTCTCTCAGTGGTTACCACTGTCAATGTAATGTGGACCAAACTATTATTCGATTCAATCAAGTCCTTATCTCCAACTAAATAATCAGAAAGAATTTGAGCAAGGAAATCTACCTCTTCTGGACTATCCTCTGAAATCACTGGTAACCACACCTCTGTCTCTCCTTTATCACCTTAGCTCCTTCCAGGGATTCGGTTCTGTTGCACTTCAGTCTGAAGTCATCTGGTTACACCAGTCTGTGTGCTCAGGCTGCTGGGGAAAATATCAACATGATCTTGCCCTCAGGGAACATGCAAGTTAGTCCCTGGAAGGAAGGAGGGGGAATAAGCAATGATTCATCTCATGAAGAAATAAGAATCAAGTCTTGGAGCTCTGTCATGTAGTATGTGGTTATGAGACCGTGGTCTGGCGATAGAGGACCTGCTACTTCTCTGTGCAATCTGGGGTAAGTGCTGCATCTTTCTGGGCCTCAGTTTTCCCGTGGGGAGTGTTAAGGACTGAATGAGTTAGTGCATATACTCTTGGGATACTGCTTGGAACTTGGTAAGCAATAAAGTAACAGCTAGCTAAAATTTTTATAATTGTATTAGATCAGCCTCACAAGTGATTTCATAAGCATTTTGTAAGTAAATGCTTGAAGGTGATCAACCAACTGGCAAGATTATAGAATTAAGAAAAGAAACCTCATGTTTATATATTATTTTTCAATTTGCAACATTTCCATATGTATTTTCACTTGATAATCAAAACAAGCTACCCAAAGTAAGCAGACAAAGCAAGCAATTTTTCTTTATGTCTTAATTCATTACAGGATCCTAGGGCCAGGGATGCATGAACAAATAAATACAAATGAGAGAGTTGAGTCATTGCGCTTGATGCATTACATGCAATTCGGAGAGGTTAGCTGAGTCTCTCAAGGCCACACAGCCAAGAAGTAAGTAAGAGTTGGGTCCTTAACTAGAAGCCACTACTGCTTCTGCAAAATTACTGAAAAAAAAAAAAAAAATGCAACGAGATGTCTTTGCTGTACGGCAAAGAAGCCCCTTTTCCGACTTGCACACAGTAGGCTTAGATAATCATCCATTCATTTATTGGTAACAAAAACTATCATTTGCTTGGTGACTCTCATTTGCCTGTGTGACTCTCCTGGAATGCATGTCCACAGCTTTCACTGAAAGATGGCATCCACCAATGTCCACATCTTTGCTAGGAATAAATCCTTTAGGACCCAGTGCACATGATGCCACCATGCAGAGAGTTTTCTGGATTCCATCAGCTCAGCAGGACCATCCTAGCCCAGAACCATCCAGCGCTTATACGTACTGATGGTAACCTTCAATGTCCCACAGGATCTGACCACCACCTATGACTCTACACTTACACTCCACCTTTCACGACTAGCTTTCTCTGTTACCTTGAGAACAGGGAGCTGTCTTTCTATAAGGTCTTTTTACAAGTTCTTCTTTCTCTGAAAACATTCTTCATTCCCTTTCACCTACTGTGGTGCCCACACTTAATCCGCTAATTCCTAGTGCTATGGCCCTGGGGATGACCAGCTCCTGACCATCATCTACCAAGTTGGGGTCCTCTCTACAACATGGTAGTTCTTCCCATGCTTCAGAATTTATGCAAAAATACATGTATGATTACATGAATGGTATGAATCTATATCATACACAATCATAGAAATGAAATGATGTACCCCATTTGTACAATGAATCAAAATGCTCTCTGCCAAAAAAAAAAAACATGTCAGGCCTATTATAGAAACTGTGTATCCAGCATGAACAAGAGACAAACTTCTGCCCTTAAAGCACTCCTCTTCCTGAGCTCTTATAATTGTAATTAAATATTTAAATGATCACTAGTTGGCTATCTTTTGTACTCAATTCAAAAATCTAGGAGAATGGAGACCTGTCTTGTGTTCATCATTAAATTCTCAGAGTCTAGGACAGGGTCTGGAACCAGAGCAGGTGCTAAACAAGTCAATTGTATAAAAGGTCCAATGAAAGAATGAATGAAAAAGAGCGTGAATTTTAAATTCCCATAGCATCTTACACAGAGTGAGTAATTTTAAAAACGGATGAAGGAAAAGGAAGGTATTCAAGCTCACATTGTCGGAAGTTCAAGTAATCCATTCTCCTTAAGGATTTCCTTCAATCTCAGATGTGCAGCACACATATTTCAGCCAAGTAGAGGTATTTCAGAGCAAGTCACGAGATAGCAATTATCTCCCCCAATATTCCCATAAATAGTTTTGTAGGCAGTCCTCCATCCAGTCCTTGTTTCATTAGTAGGTTTCTGGGCTGAATTTGAAAGGCGGATTCTTTTTTTAAGCCTTGGCAATTTAGAGGCTATCCTTGGCTCATAGAGACTGTGCTTGCAGGTGCGAAAAGATACATTTTGCATACATGAAAAATACAAGGGGATCAGGCTGAATTCCTTTGAAAATGTGGCCTTACATCTTTTATTTTATTTTTCTGAATTTTTGATGAGGACAGATTTTGTTGGTCTGCTGCCCATTTTAATAGCACATTGAAATTTGGCAGTAGTACTTGGGAACCCATTGAAATGCAAAGAGAGGCCAGGTCTGTAACTAGGGTCCCTTTACCTGCCTTCACTCTGGAAGAAGAGAAAATGTAAAGTAGCATTAACCATTCAATTACTGGTTGCATGGGGAGTAGAAATTGTGGAGTGGAATGGGATTCACTCACTGAAATACTAATTGTGAAATGTAGACTTCAAAAAAAAAAAAAATTCAGTAGCGTAGCTGCACACGCTCCCTTTGGATAAGTACTTTACAGTTTAGAAAAGCATTTTTGCATCCATCCATTATTTCATTTCAGCCTCATTGAAACCCTGTGATTAAGTCATCACGTTGGTACCAATTATCTTTTTTTCTGCACAAATCAGATCATGTAATTTCCCTACTTTAGTAAGTTCAGAGGGGTCCCATTACTTGTAGGATGAAGTCCAAAATCAAGCCTCCTGTGTCTGAATTCAGACTGGTTTCACAGTGATATCCTCTACCTTCCTTCATGGTCTGGTGACACACAGGCACAGGTCTTGCATACTTTGATTTTCTAGGACAATGGAGGAGAAGCAGTGACTTCAATCAATGTCAGTAAGTCCTACAGGGACTCCTGAAGGAAAGGGGTTTAAACCGAAATCTCTTAGTTGAGTTCGGAGTTTGGCAGAGGAACTGTGGAGGAGCAGATTGGGGTGGTCACACAGAAATGATTCAGGTAGATGAACAGTGGGGACAAAGAGCACAGAAGAAGCATCAGCCCCTCAGCTGCAAGCTGCACAGAGCAATCACCCCACAATCTTTTACATCTCCATTTTGGGTGTTCATGGGGTGTTTCTGCACTAGACAAACACATTCATACCTGAAGGGCCCTGTCACGTGTCATTTTCTCCTTTGTTTTCTCTGCCTGGCCATCAAGATTGGCACTGTTCTTGTCCTGTTAGACTGCAAGTTGCCTGCAGACAAGGAAAGTGAAGTATAGGACTTGACACCCAGTGGGTGATCAGAGCAGGAACCCAGTGGCCAAGGCAGAGAGTAGGGAGCCTCATGAGATGGGAACCAGTTACCCACAAGATGGCTGCCACCATGTTACCCTCAATGCTGCTGCTTTCAAAATGGCGCACGTGGCAGTGGCAACCAACTGGAAGACAAACAAACCAGACTTTAAGCTAAACTGATGGAGAACAAAGTGACCAGCGGGATCCTTGTACCATTCCCACATGCCAGCTGAGAAGGACCTCACATGTGCCTCTTCCACAGCAGGGCTTGTAGACTGGTGTCAGGACATAAAGATTCTGTGCCTTTGCGCTGGGTGCCCACCTCCACTCCAACCCAGGACTACACCTGTGTGCTCATTGTTTGGAGGACATTGTGCACCCTGCCCTGTCCTGGATGACTGGCCAAGACAAGGAGGTGCGGCAGTGTGCTTTGCTAGGTGTAGCTCCACTGCTTCCTAGAGCCGGGGGAAATCAGGGCCCGTTCCCTCCCCACCCAAGAAATCAAGTTCGGAAGCTGGTTTTGTTCTGCAACTTGGGGAAGTTGGAAACTCAAAATCTAAACAAGTTGAAATAGCAGTTCTTTTGAAATGGGAGTGGGACCAAGGGACACTGTTTATTCAGCTCTTCCCTGACCTCTCACCCCTAGGCAAAACCAAGTTTCCATGGAACACAGAATCAAAACACTAGTCTAGAAAAATTCTCAGCCTGGACATCAGCTGGACTAGCAGTTTAACTCAATTTGGATCTGAAACATGGAGGGGAAAGGCTTGGGTTTGGCATCATCTGAGTTTGATCCTGATGGGGGCACTTATTTAGAAGCTTGCTCTTAGGGAAAGTCAGCTCAGCTCCCTGAGCCTGATTTTCCTTGTATGCATGGTAGGGAACATAATAAAAGACTTCCTTGGAACTGTCCTGAGGATTAGATAAAATGTCTAGAAAGTATTTAACATAACAGGCAAACGATAAATACAGGCTAAATTAGCAATTGTGATTAAGGCTGAAGTGCTATCTATTATTGTCATTTACTTTAACAAAGCACCATTGCCCTTTGGTAGTTGCAAGGAATTATCTCCAGCACCCCACGGATGCTCAAGTCCCTTGTATAAATGGTGTGGTTTATGTATGTAATCTATACAGTCCTCTCAGAGACTTTAAATCACCTCTAGATTGCTTATAATACCGAATACTAAATGCTATGTAAATGGTGGGTTTTCTATGTCATTTACAGAATAACAACTAGGGGGAAAGAGTCTGTACACGTTCAGGACAGATAAAATTTTTTTTCCTAAATATTTTCCATCCAGCAGTTGGTTGAATCCATGGATACAGAACCTATGAATGCAGAAGACCGATTGCAGACTCTCATTCAAGGAGACCAGAAGCATGCCTGGGAGGCTCTGAGAAACGGCCTTAATTCTTTACTCCCACCTCCATTAAAATATAAGCGGCAACCCTGGTTTTAAAGAGCTTTCAACACCCAGCTGAAAGATGGCAGAAACAATTGCTCATATGAGCCTCTCACCTTTGGAATAGAGGCTATTTTGTGGGAAATTAAAGCCTACCTATTTGAGAGTGTTAATGGAATTTCAGTGAAAGGGACTCCTCTCTGAAGGCGTTAGACTCTGTGTTTCTCTGGGTACTGCGACATTCCTTGCCATCCCAGAAGGCAGGAGGAAGTACAATTGCATTCAACACCAGGGGAAAGAAAGCTCAGGAGTCAGGTCTAATGAGGGGCAGGGTCCCAGCCAGGCCTCGAGAGATGTGTTTTCCTTGTAGTCTTACTTCAACTAGTAACTGGCTAATTTAGCCCAATTCCTTTCATTCACTCATTCATCCTCTTTTTTTTTTTTTTTTTTTTTTAATACTTTAATTTTAGTAGATGAACACCAAACCTTTGTTTTATTTATTTTCACGTGGTGCTGAGGATTGAAGCCAGTGCCTCACATGTGCTAGGCAAGCGCTCCACCACCAAGCCAGGACCCTCATTCATCCTTTTATCTACACTCCACCCCTTCTAACTCCTGAGCACCTTAATGTGCCAGGTCCTGAGTGTGAAGCAGCCAGCAAATCAGGCAGTCTGCCCTCTGAGAGCTCAGCCACTGGGTAAGCAGAGGAGGCTTAGAAATGTTCTCCCCACCAAAGTCCATGAGGTAGCAAAGTCAAGATTACCATGGAGAGGAAAACGTTTTTGCTAAAATGTGGACTATGAGATCAGCAGCTGCTCTTACAACTAAGAGTGACCAATCACCTATGGTGGTAGGAGACGATACAGGATGCAGAAACATATCACCTCCTGTCGTTTTCACAATCATCACAGGACCTAGATATTCTTGCTCTTGTCTTACAGATGAGAATACCGAGCTCAAAAGAGGCAAAGCCCCTTGCCCAAGGTCACACACTAGTAAGTGGCCAACTGGAGACTGTCTGATCTCAGAGGCAAAGCTCTTTCAGTACCACCTGCCTCTCTAGCATGCTGGCTTAACACACTTAATTTCATTAATATGTACAACATCTCCAAGTACATTCGAGCAGCCCAGACCAAATGACTGCCACAAAGCCGCAATGAGTGGGTCTGCATTTAGAAAGTACATGCCTTTACTGGCTCCTCTCTCACTCCCTCTTTTAATGCTTTCCCTGATACCAATTCACTTTATTCTTTTCAATGAGCATTTATCCAATTTAAAGTCAATGAAAAATAATGTACATTTTCCAACAAGTTTACATTAAGCACTGCAAAAGTGCTTATGTGCTATTTAATGCCGAAGGCGCTGGAGCATGGACAACATTTGAATATGCCTGTAATTGGAGTCCAAAGGGGTTAGCAGGAAGCTGGCTTTGTTCTGTAATTTAGGTAACTAAGAGCTTGTTAGAGAGGCTTTGGGGGAGAATGGGAGAGAGGCAGGCAGAAAAAGGAGGGAGAGGGACAGGAAGAGGTGCTTAGTAACGGGAACCAGAGGTTAAAGCAGAGGACAGGACATGATCTTTCACCACAGCCTGGAGGATAGGATGGGATCACACGTGGCGGCTAAAAGTGCACCTCCTTTGTCTAGCTCTCCTAGTTCCCAGCCCACGGTCTCCTTGGCAAGGTGTGAAATGTAACAGATGACCCTAAAAGTGAAGGCAGTGACAATGGCCTTATATTCACCTCTTTTTCATATCTGAGTC
Organism: Sciurus vulgaris; assembly: GCF_902686455.1. Taxonomy (NCBI): domain Eukaryota; kingdom Metazoa; phylum Chordata; class Mammalia; order Rodentia; family Sciuridae; genus Sciurus; species Sciurus vulgaris. The sequence continues at coordinate 45,913,702 of NC_136461.1, forward strand.
TAAATTTCAGGACCTGTGCGTGTCCGCCTGTCTCATCCTGTTTGCTGTTCCCTTCCTAAATTAATGGGTGCCCCACTGTGCAGGACTGGAGCTTCAGATCTTTCTTTTTCCCTAAGAAAGGAAGGTGGGGGTGTGGGGTGGCGAGCGGGATCGAAGCCCAGGTCTTGCTTTCACCCTGTTTCTCTTGCCTCTGAAGTCACACATTAGGGTCCAAGATCCTTTGGGTCCTCCTGTTGGCCAGGGCCTTCGTCAAGAGGCAAGGTGTGAAAACAGAAAAAGACACAAGTGTTTTGAAGTCAGGAAGGCTCATGTCTAGGACCTCCTTAGAGTTGGAGGTGTAAGACAAAGGTGTAGCAAGTGTCTCGCTGCATGCGAGACGAGTGGGACATTCTGTCCACTCACATGATTACAAACAGCATTTACTCCAGACATCATGGAAAAGTGGAAGGTAACACTTCAAACTCTTCAGTATATGAGTTCCCTCCAAAGGAAGAGCAGAAAAAACTTTTATGTTATTTGCAAAAATAATGTAATGATCAGATTAATACTCAATTTCTTTTCCCTGTTTAGTCCTCCTGGCAAGGGGTCAAGTCACTGGATGGACTATATGTTTATATCTTAAAAGGTACAATTCTTTAAAGTTTAATAAAGATATAATTCCAAGTATTCTGATGGGTGATATGCCAGGTCACATGAAAAGAGCCTCTGGAGATCAGAGACCTTAAAGTAGGCAGATGACATCCCTGGAAACAGGATGGGAAAATACCCCCAGTCTTAGTTTGAGTTGCCCTAACTCTTAAGAGGGAGGGCAGCAAACCCATGGCACATCCTAAGCCAGATGCCAACAAACCCTGGACACAGCATCAAACACTCCTTGGAACTATTATACCCAAAGGGCGAGGAAACTGGGGTGCAGCTAAGAGTCATCTACTGAGGGGTATCAACAAACCCTGGGTCTCCCACCTGTGCCCAAATCAGCAGAGTGGCTTCCTAGGTCCAGAGTCTGCAAAGAAATGCAGCTATGGGTTCTGTGCACTGGAAGACAGGGATGCAGGGTGGGATGGGACCTGAGTCCCTATTCCCGTCTAGATTCACTGGATCCCACTGCTCCTTAGTCACCTGGTCTCTTGTCCTTAGCCTTCAGCAGTGCCTCCTTAGATCCACCCTCTCCACCATCGAATGTTATAGTACTCCACAACAAGTACTGTACCCCAGTGGCCTCTGCAGTCACAGCACCTGGCATTGTACCTGGCACGTGGTAAACCCAGAATGCATTTGTTAAAATAACGAGTCCCTTTTCACTTAAGTGAGCTTTGAGGACGTGGGGCTGTGGCAATGACAGGCACTGCATTCTCCCGAGTTGTCCTGACATTCCTACTGATGAACTTGCAGATGAGGAAAGAGGCCTAGAGGAATTAAGAGCTATGCATGGGGAAAATTCAGATTCAGAGCGAAGGTGGTGTGACTACAAAGACAAACCAGAGGGTGACAGTGGGTATGCTCAGGCCAGTTCCTCACAACCACTATAAGTTTCAGAGACAAATGCGGTGAGTCACAAAGTGTTGCTGGGGACACCATCCTCCTGCTGGTCCCTTTGAGGAGGTGGGCTCCTGCCGACACAGCCCTTTCCCATCCACCTTTCTATGCCCAGCGCTCAGCCCAGGTCCTGGCACACAGGGGCTTATGAGCAGTGCAAGTTCTTGCAGAAAAGACTGGGAAGTAAAGGCAGGAATGAACAGAGAGGATGAGCAGGCCTGGAGGGGCCACAAGGGATGGCACTTCAGCAGAGAAGTGGCAATTCTGCACTCAGTGTCTCTGGTGTGGGTTTTCATTCATTCTACCCGCATTTACTGAACACTACCATGTTTACAGCAAAATGTGGCTAGCCCCAACCATATGCTTTAAACACATTGCTTTTTCTGCTTCAAAACATGCTCTCCCTCTGCTACAAAGACAGTTACATGAACCGAGGGGCAGTTTGTACTTTGTGTTACAAACGGGGTATTCGCAAGAGTGAATGCTTCCGCTGAAAACTGTCCCTCTACTGCCGAGTGTGCTTGTTGCTGTCAATAATGCCCTTTACCTAATCACAAGGAAAGATGGATGCCTGGCGGCCAACTTCAATTCCACTCCACACCTTTGTTTTCTGAGCTCAGAGGACCACCCTGTAATATAACTCACATCTCCCGTCAGCGAGCTGAACCGATCTGACAGCTAACATTTTGCTGCTTTATTTGACCTTAATCTGCTCTTGAACTTTGTCTACTGTTACTGGATAACCAGCAGCTGCAAAGTGGGAGGAAGCAAGGTGCGCGAGGCCAAGCTCATGGTACCTGGGCTCCTGGCTGTGGTTTAATCCCGCAGTGCACCGCGGTTCCCCTTGTCTCCTCCCAGAACCTGCATCCTCTGTCTCCCGCTCACACACCAGTCATTCTCAGGCTCTCCGCTGGGCCATAATATGAACAAAATGAAATTTTGTAGGAAAAGGTATATGATCTGATTACAGAAAAATGGCATAGCTTGGAATAAAGAGACCTAAATTGAAATCTCCATTTAGCTTCTTACAAGCTGTGTGACCTTAGTCAAATGACTTCACCTCTTTAAGCCTTGGTTTCCTTATTCATAAGATTGAGATAATAATGCTTAACTTCTAGGATTATTATGAAGAGAAGATGGGGAGGTTAAAAAAAAAAAAGATAGAAATGTCTGAAACAGTGCTTACAAACTTGACCTAGGGAGGCTGCTCTCCTTAGCCCAGGATTAATATTTATCAGTATTGTGTTGCTAGAGAGTCATCCTTATGGGGTGACTTAAGGATGTAAAACTTTTAATACCATTTTAGAAGATTACAGTGCTCTTATTTTCAAAACATAGGTAAAACTATATTTGAAAAAGATCAGAAAGTAGAACAGTCATTTAAAATTTTCCTGTTATAAAATTCTTGAAAACAAACTGTTCTAGTGAATAACGATAAAACTCCAAAGCAATAAATAAAACATTTCAGCCTCTGTCCTGGTAGGTAAAGTCAGTGGGAGTTTATATGTCCCACCTGTGGGGGCATGGAGTTGGCAGGATGGTGATTTCTTAGTAAATGTTTTAAAAGCCCCGAGTTCCTACACTGCTGAGTCTCATCAGTAGTACACCAAGGTCTCATTTGTCAACTCACTATCTTGAAAAATAATCTGTATTTGGAGGTACCCAGTAAGAAAATGTACCGAAACACGAACACACACAGATCAAAGTCTACCTCCCACCAAGGGGCTTATTGGTAAATTTGATGAAAAGAAAAAGCCATATGGATCCAATCAAATGCATCTCATTTCAAAAAGAGAGGGAGAACAAAATAAGGAATCTACACATCATAATGAGTACCAAGTCTAATTACCAATAAAAATATTAAAAATTTTAAAATGGGGTCAAATGACGCAGTTTCCACTCTGTCTGTGAGTGCGGATGAATACATGAATATACAAATGATACATTTTACTACCCACCCATTGAAGCTAAAACATCCATCTTCATCATATCAATTTCGTCACATTAGACACTGCCATTCTAATCTGGTATTGATAAGAACGAACAAGGCCTGGAATTTTACACCTGGGTGCATTTCGTTCTGTTTCTCTTCAGTGACAGAATTCAATATGACACAGCTCAGTGTGACAGCATCAGGCTGGGACTGTCACCTTAGGGGCTTATACATCTTTAAAATTCTCACAAAAGTGAAATTGACTGACAGCGAAGCAAAATGATGCTTTTAACTTGAGTTGGAAGATCAGAAAAGTCAATGAAAACACTCAGAGTTCGTTTAGGCTCTTTGGTGAGGGAGCTTTTGGAGGAAAATGCTGTGGCCTTTCAGGCAAGCTGGTAGGATGCCAGAGACAAACCTGAGAGACGTCCCCACACAGAGGCCAAGGTGTCGGGGGTGTGAGTGCCACACAACTAGTTAACAAAGCAGTTTCCACTCTTACTACATCAGAGGTATAATGTGATGTACAGGAAAATGCATGTGAGTGGGGGTGACAGGCGCCACATTTGGATCCCTTACAGGTGGACGACCCAAGAGACATCACTTACCCATTGGGATCTCCATTTATTCACCTGCAAAGTGGGGTAATGGAAATACTTCCACCCAGGCATTATGGAAATGTCAGATCAAACCTGTCATAGGTAAAAACTAACTTCCAAAGGGCTAAGGTTAAGATTTTATTGCATCTGTAACTGTGCAATTTCATTTTTCACTCTTACCGTGACTATACAATGAGCCCTCCACACAGGCAGGGCCAGGGAAGGCGTACCTGATAGAATGTGAAGGGCAAGTAAGATTCATCACTAGGGGGTCTGCCTCCCCAAATCACGTTCTCTACATGACAGCATCCTGCATCCCGCCATAAAATCGCTGAGCTGGAGGGATACCCAGCTCATCCCTCTGTTGTACAAATGGTAGATTACTCAGTGAAGAGAGGCACATGGTCTCAAATCAGGTGGTTAAATCATCCCAGTAAAGACTACAATATGAAAACTAAAGCATAATTACCAGGAATACAAGACACAAGTGTCCTTTAGTTATGTACCAGAAAGCCCATTCCTGCAGACTTGACCAGGTCTTTTGAGGGAAGTAGCTGTTGTGACTTCTGGCTTAAAAAGGGGGACCCTGCTTTGCAAGAGGAGAACTAACCTTCCCAAGGCTGAAGGGCTAGACAGTGACAGAATTTGGATCAAGGCTGAATTTGATCCCAATCAGATCACTTCTGCCATCCTGCACTAAGCTGAAAGGCACAGGAAAGGTCACACTGAGGGCCTGAGGATCTGGACAGTGAAGGGGCACTGGGCAGGGGCAGCACAGGGCAGTGACTTCTTGCAGACCCTGTTGTTTAACCTCTGAAATGAGGTAGTTCAGATAACCACAGACCCTTCCAGCATTTCCCCACGTCCTCTTGCTTCTGTCTGCTGGTTCCCCTCGCCTCCCCCCCATCCCTTCTCCACCCGCTTCCTCTCAGGTCTTCCTTCTCTAATACCTCATCTGTCGTAAGTGTGCCGTTAGGCATGCCCCACACGAGATGCTGCAGTCCTAGCAATGAGTCTCACCTGGTCTCCGGCCTTTGCAGTCAGAGTGTCATGGGGAGCAGATGTAGGAAAGGACCTCTGCGATGCAGAGGGGTCTACCAAGTGCAATGGGGCCATGGAGGGAGAGGGCTCGTCTCAGTCCTTTGCACAGTTACACACCGATGGCTGGGTAACTGATAAGAACCAGAAATCTATTTCTTGTGGTTCAAGAAGCTGGGGAGTTCAAGTTCAAGGCACCAGCATCTGCTCTTGTGAGGATTTCCACACATGGAAGAATGTCATGCTAGTCCAAGTCCACCGGATGCCTCTTACAGGGTCTTAATTCCATTAACAAGCAAGGAGTCCTGATGGTCAGTCCTCTTAAAGGCCCCACCCTTAATACCCTCCCACTGACCTCCCTGAATTTTAGAAGGCACACATTCAAACCACAGCAGCCCTACACTTTGGTTTGAGGGGGATGAGAAACAGTTTCGAGAGGAGAGATTTTTGTCTGTCGTACTATGGTTACTGTTATGGTTCGGATGTGAGGTGTCCCCAAAGAGCTCACATGTGAGACAATGCAAGAAGCTTCAGAGGAGAGATGATGGGGCTATATAGCCTTAACCTAATCAGTGAATTCATCCCTGATGGCATTAACTGAGGGGTAACTGGAGGCAGGTGGGGTGTGGCTGGAGGAAGTGGTTCATTGGAAGCGTGGCCATGGGGTGTTTATTTCTGGAAAGTGGAGTCTCTCTCTCTGCTTTCTAAACACCATGTGAGCTGCTTCCCTCTGCCACACTCTTCCACCATGATGTTCTGCCTCACCTCGATTCCAGAGGAATGGAGCCAGTCTACTATGGATTAAGACCTCCAAAACCGTGAGTGCTTGAATAAACTTTTCCTCCTTATAGTTGTTCTGGTTGGGTCCTTTCATCCAAGCAGTGAAAAAGCTGACTAAACCAGTTACTAAATCATCATTTATTTTTCTATTTTTTCCCACCACTATAAGCAGGGGCTGCCCAATGTGGTCACCACAAGTTGATAAATTCCATCCCAAAGCAAAGACACCTGACATTGCAGTGGGCCTGCCCAGCCAAGGAGGGAGGAGGCATGATTTCTGTTCCAGACACAAAAAACCAAAATGAAATAAAACACAGTAAAAACTGCCTGGAGATTTATTAGATCTGGGCACCAAGAGAAACGCAGGAAGATTCCAGACCGGGAGACAATGAGCCCAGCAACACTGGGACATCACCGACACCTGGGGCCCCACGAGGAGCCGGGCCGTAGCTCAGAGAGGCCTGTGAGAGGCTGGTTAACTGGCTGAGATAAGCGTCTGGGGTTTGATCCTGAGCTGTGATCTCGCAGCTTCCCGTGCTGTGATGGCCGTGTAACGCGAGCTGGATGTAGAAACTTGCAGGAAAGGCAACGTTTCCCAGTCAGATGGGGAGCAAAGGCAACCAGGGAAGACTCTTCAAGTGGAAACTCAATAAAGGAAACATGTGTTCCTGGGAGAACTTGCTAGAACAAACCAACTGTTCCCATTATTTAACGCTATACTCGGAACGTGCAAGAGGAGGACACGAAAGTGCCACCCAGGAATGCTGGCCTGGGCCTGGACAGCTCCCCCTGGAAATTCTGCACCCACAGCTCTGTTGGATCCCAGCTTCCTGAAACCAGGAACTTTCTGAGCACACAGTTTTCCAGATTTGAAAAAAATGTCTTTGTGTTGGCCTATGAATTTTGCGTTCAAGCACTCTTTATAGAAATCTACCGAATCCCCATTAATCCAGCGTCTAGTCAGCTCTGACGATCTCTAATGACGATTCTGTAACCTTTCTGAGAAGGTCATCCCTCTTCTAATGGGAACACAGTGATCACTGAAAGTAAAAAATTGCCTCCTTCCGTCTCCCTCTCCCTGGCCAGGCCGCAGCAGCAAGGCTGATCTGCTTGCTTTCTTCACACAAGCTAAAAATGGTGCTGTGTTTCAGAAAGTCCCTTTTTAGACAAGGCCAAGGCCAGAGCATAGCTGTGTATGAAAGGGCAGTAGCAGGAGATACCCACCTCCAGCTTGTGAAGAGCACATTCACAAAGGGCCTCAGGGGCGACCCCACACAGATCTGAGGATCAAGCCCTAGTGACTGGAGAACCAGAGGACTCAGATAGCACAGAGGAATTAGCTAACCAGAATAATTCAAGAAATAGGTATCCTTGATGTTTCACACATGCCCACTGCTGTTTGCATGGATAGGATATGTCATGACCATTTTAAAATTGCTGCTAGAGGATGCATGATGACATTTAGAAATCTAGTACACAGAATGGTTTTATACTTCAGTTGACTAGCTCTGTGTCCTTGGGAAGGTTACCTACCATCTCTGATCCTTTCAGAGTCCTCATCTGTAAAGTGGAGTAAATATTCCTTCTCTGTGAGATTACTATAAGAATTAAATAAATGCTGAACCTCTAGCATGGCACCTATGCTACCTATGCATACCACAGAGTTTAGAAAAGACATTCCATATCATTATATATAAATGTAATTCCACCAAAACTAAGATCATGGCACTGTCCCCAGCACTGTGGGGTGTAGACGTTACAGGTGAATTCTGGATATCCTAGGGTGCTGTCATTTTCAAATATTCTCTTAGCTTCCCTATATAAAAGTTTTTCTTATCAAACAAGTGGTTGCCAGTTTTAGCCCTGGATAAAACTGTTACTGTGAGTTGAGGCAGCCAAGGCCTTTGTCCTCGAAGAGTTTTCAATCTACTTTGGGAGAAAAGTCTCACTCAAAAGGAAGTGCAAGGTAACCATCGCCAATACGTTTACAATCACCTCTTCATACGCCACGTCGTGGTTGACAATGCATATTTATGCCAACTTCATACCAAGACTTTATCATCCTTAGTTTTATAGATGAGAAGACTGGGAATCAGAAAAAGTTTTAGAAACTGCTCAGAGACCCAGAATACTTGGCATATTGCAGGCCTGGGATTTCTACTAGGGCTGTCTTCATTCTCAGAGCAAAGCCCCTCCTGAGTTCCTTCTCAGAGACAGCAATGGAAATGCAGGCTGGGCGGCTGGCTCTGCCATTCAGCAGCTCCTCACCGGGGCCAACCAGGGCCTCCCTCTCCCAGGGTTAGGGCAAGATCCCACTCTGCAGCCTGATGCGCCCTGCTTCTTGGGCGGCTGGCTCAGACCGCCGACACGGAGGAACGCCTGAGGAGGACACTTCTCAGCAAGGGGGCATCACTCCTAGTTCCCTGCTGAAACATCTATTATTTCAATCACAGCACTTAAGCCACCTCATATCTTAACTGGCTTCTTAAAGCTCCTTGAGGACACAACACGTGAATGGAAAGAAAAAAAAAAAAAAAAGGAAAGAAAAAACATGTTCTTTAAGTTGTACGTTGAAGTGTCTCATTAAATCTGATCTTAACTCTCGTGGTGCTCGGTTGGCTTCATGGGACCTGTGTGACATCTGTCTGCTAGAAGGGACTGGGCAAAGCCGGCTGTCCTCACTGGCAGGGGCGTCAGCCCTGAATCACATGACCCTATTGGTTCAAAAGTGACATTTGGACAACTTCAATTTATGTCACCAGAGTCTTTAACTGTAGAAATGCAAAACAGAAAAAGAACCCAAATAAACAACCTTGGGGAAAAAAGGGGAAGAACTGAAACACATTCCTAACTTTCACACAAAATAGGGACAGGGACCTCAGAAGACATCTGGCAAAACTCATCTAGAGTCACAGGCTGTGGAAGCTGACAATCAGCATTTCCTTAACTGATAAAACTATTTTTAAGTCATGGTTCTAATGCTGTCACCATCTTAATCAGGGATAGATGGCAATGAACCCCAATCTAAAAAACACATTTTTGGACTTGCATTCAAACAATAGCTAGATTGTGGAACCAACCTAGATGCCCTACAACAGATGAATGGATAAAGAAACTGTGGTATATAGACACAATGGAATATTAGTCAGCCATAAAGAAGAACACTATTATGGCATCTGCAGATAAATGGATGGAATTGGAGAATATCATGCTAAGTGAAATAAGCCAATCCCAAAAAACCAAAGGCCAAATGTTTTCCCTGATAAGTGGATAATGATATATGATGGGGGTGGGGGTGGGGGTGAGAGAAGAATGGAGAAACTTTAGATTATGTAGAGGGAAATGAGAGGGAGGGGGTATGAAAGATAGTGGAATGAGACAGACAGCATTACCCTATGTACATGTACGATGACACGAATGGTATGAATCTACATTGTGTACAACCATAGTAAGGAAAGATGTACCCCATCTGTGTACAACGAATCAAAATGCAGTCAGTAAAAAATAAAAAAAAATAATTTAAAAAAATTTCCTAAGCTATGATCACACCATTCACCCCCCCACCCCCAGTATCAGCTCTGCCTCCCGGTCCCCTCAAGCTGCAGGGCCCTGATCACCAAGCCTTTATCCAGAAACAGGTAAGGCGACAGACACCCCTGGACACTGAGGATGGAAACCTGCACAGGAGCCCGGCTAGCAGGGGACTCCTAGTTACAGAAATGTGACGGGGACCATGGAACATGCTGCAGAGGAGGGTCTCTGCAGAGCCATCCAGTTGGTCCTGACAGTCAGTTATGGTGTCTGCCCTGGGACAGGCTGGGGAAGGCGCTGAAGGCAGAGGGCAGGGCTTCCACACAGGCACAGAGGAGAGGAAGAGCATCCCCAGTCTCCCGTCCTCGGGACCAAAAGCCTTTATCACCCCAACACCCCCTGTCCTGTGCCTCCCAACCCCACCTATTTGAAGAGGCCCGGCTCAGTCACCTCAGCTGTGTGTGACTGTCTTTCCTCGCTCTCCCGGTAGAAGCATCCTTTCCCTCCCTTGGCCTGCATGTTCCCATGGCCCCTATCCTGGCATGTCCCACAGTTACCTCCAATTTACTCTGACTAGAAAACGAAGGAGCCAAGTGTCCTGAAGAGAGCTGGGTGTAAGGGCAGGTGGCAGAGGGCAGAGAGTTGTTTTGACAAAGCTGCTCTGGAGAAACACAGGATTCTGGATGTCTGTCTGTCAGGACAAGGGTAGCCACAGGGATGGGAGGGGAGCTCATCCAGCCAGATCATGGCGCCCTGCTCTGGCTGGAATTAATCACTCAGGGTGAAGGCAAAGGCTTTGTGGCCACAAAGATGCTCTGACAAAGAACATTCTTGGTGGGTAATAATCTAAGCAAATCACATTAAGTTCTTCTTTTTCTATTTTATTGATGCAGGGTAGTCTGTGGCTCTGAAGTGGACAGGAATTGGGAACTAGGAGTTTACACTAGTAGTTTCAGAGTTTGGGAATTTCATGATTCAGTGAAATTTAGCAACAACCAAACCCTCAAGGACCATTACTAGGTTGCCACTTTCACATTTTGTCAATCAAGAATACTTTCACAAATGTCACCTACCATTACTGTCATTTCTTTTTCAAAAGGAAAGACATTTCAATATTAAAAATCTGAAGGATTGCCTCAGTATACAAGATAACCTTTCCATTTAATCAATGTGGCTTTAAGAGAATTCTGCCCTATTATTCCTATTTCTCTCAGTGTGTTTAGGTTAGATAAATGGCTCTGGAAAGTCTATTTGTTTAGAGTCCCTCTTCTGGCAGACCACTCTAAGGTGACTCACTGAGTCACTTCTTTGTATCATTCCCTTTCCGTTGAGTGCTCACAGAACCTGTGACATGGTCCAGAATATAGCAAAAATGATGAGATGGTCACTCCTAGGAATACACACATCATATGAGATTGCTTTAGCAGCCTAAGTGACAGGCATCCTGCTGGCCTGGAGAGGGTCTGTAAGGGGGCCATATGGAATAGAACTCTGGGTACTTCTGAGAGCTGAACTTGACCTCTGTATGGCAGTCAGCAAGAAAATGGGGACCGGGACCTCAGACCTGCAACCTCAGGAACTGAAATTCTTCCAAGGAGGATGTGAGCTTGGAAGTGGAAACCAAGCTCCAGAAAGGAACATGTTTCAGAATCCAGAAAGGATTGAAGTACCAAGAAACCTCAGAGCACAAGAGCCTGCTACATTGTGCCCAGACTCCTCACCATGGACACTGTGTTTGAAACCATTAAGTTTGTGGTTTGTTACGCAGCAACAGCTGACTAATACATGACACTACATGGCTCTTGAGGAGAGATCTCGCAGAGCCTGCATATAGTTGTCTGTATATAGCTGCTAAGGAATAAATGCTCCAGATGAAACTGGTGTCCCGACTCAAGGCCATCAGTAATAGTGTCTCTATCCTAGAGGCCTCAGACTCACTGTAAGGCATGTAGTAGGAAATACATGTGGCATGGGGTCTTTAAAGTTTCACAGATCTTCTGAAGGGTTCTTGTGTCTGTGTTCATGTTGCCGCAACCCTTCTGGAAAGCCAAGAGATCTTCCCAAGAACAGTGGAAGAGCATGTATGGAAAGTGTACTCTCAACTCTCAATCAGACACCTGGCTGCATCGTTTCCTCCTGGGCTCTGCAACAAAAACTCCCAGGAGAGACGAGTGGGCTGAGGCAGGAAATGGGGACCTGGATGATGACAACCACAGCCATGATTAACATTAGCACAACATGCGGATTTCACCAACGACTTCCCACCCGTTGTCACGTGGAACTCTCTTAGCAACCTCCCGAGAGCAGGTGTCATTAGCACATCCACTATACAGTCAGGGATGCTTAGGTTGAGAGAAGTTCTGAGACACGCTCAAGGCTACCTGATCAGTAAGAGTGGGGACATTTCTTTTACCTGAACTGGTGATATTTTCACATACCAGCGAAACTCTGAAATCAAAGTGCCCAGCACATGTGTCACTTAGACACAGGACTTATGGAAATCATCATCTCCACACCCTTTCCTCCAAGCAAGTGCCATTCTTTGAGGATGACAGCACAAGGATACTCCGTCCGTCCCTCGGCAGCCCCACCTGCCCCACTCTGGCCTTGAGAAATAGATACGTCATGGTCATGAAATGTCTCAGAGAAGGATTATTTTTTTAAAGAATCTTTTCCTTTTCTATCACAAAGTGCCCCAGGACATCATCATCTCCTAACTGCAACATTACTCTCTGCTTCATATTTAAAGAAATTTTCTTCCCTAAAATGGGTAGTAGTCAAACTTCCATTTTTTTTCATTGATTTTCTTTTCCTGGCTCTTTTCATAGGCATTCCCTTTTATTTTTCTCTGCCCAAAGTGACCGATTAGGAGCCAGAATCCAGAAACTAGCATTTTTTATTGCTCTCCAAGTGCCAGGCACTGTTAGGCCCATTAAAAATGCTTTCTTATTAGATCCTTGTGACAATTCAGTGAAGACAGTATTATTATCATTACTGTTGTTCCTCCCCTCACCCTTTAAAAAAAGAGACAAGGGGTCAAGAAGTAAAGACTCTTGCTTGGGATGAATGAGAAAAGCTACAGCTGGGACTCAAGTTCATGTGACTCCATGGTCTGTCTGTCCTTGGGTTCTTCCTTCTTTTTTTTCCTTCTTTCTTTCCTTTTGCCCTCCCCTCTTCCCTCCAAATATAGGAACAAATTGCTGACACTAGGGATAGAAAGTTCTGTTCCTAGCCTAAGGAGCTTCAGTGTGGCGATGACATAAACACCTTAGTGCTGTGGTGGTGGGAATACAAGGCAGTGTATGTGTATGTGGAGGTGGCCGTGACCGGCAGGGAAGGCTCAGCCCAGCTAAGCCACTAAGCCACTAAGATCCCCTAGTGAACTCATTTTATTTTTATTAAAAGAGAAGAAAACTAGGTAAAAACTAGAGGTTTCAAAATAGTGGGTGGGTACGGGGGAGGGTACACAATGTGGTAATAACAATGCTTTGGTCCACAGCAGTATCTGCCAGGGCTACGCAGCCCAAGCCTTTCTCCAGAAGTTGGAAACTTGCCTTGCTGGCTTAAAAACTGACAGCAGATGACTATCATTCTATGTCTGTCACCTTCCCTTCAAACTACGAGTGACCAGACAGGAGCCTTGTCTCTGGCCTGTATGCTCAGCTGAGCTAGGCAGGTCATTAAGTGGAAAGAGGAATCAGTGTACCGCGGCATCCACCTCCTTGTTAGCGGCTAGATGGAAACTGGACCACCCCAGGACTTGCTGGTGGGCAGAGGCAGGCAGATGTCGCAGGAACCCCTTAAGGAAGGACTGCAAAAGCCAAACAGAAATCAACTGCAAGAGTCTTAAGTGGATTCTCAGAGGGAAACCTTGCTTAGTAGCCAATACAGAGACTCCCCTATGGCGACCTCCAGCCTCTGGTGGTTGACATTCTACTCGTGATTCACCAGTGGCCAGGGCCTGAGTTCCGCGGCTCTTCTTTCTGCCACCATGCTTTATTAGGCTGGCCACCAGCATACTAAGGGTAGAACTGGCTTTCATCTCAGAAAAATCTGGGTTCCATTCCTGGAATCATTTCTTACTAGCTAAGTGACTTTAAGTAAGTCACCCACTCTCTGATTCTTATGTTATCTTCCTTCAATATACATCCAAAGCATCTCACATTGCACTTAAAACATTAAGGCTGGTTGCTAGGGTTCATCATCCTCAACTGGACTAAAAGTTCCTTAAAGGATAGGGGCCTCCTCACAGTCTTACCCCAGCACCTAATGCAGTGCCTGGAACACAGCAGTAGCTCAAGTGCAGGTGGAGGAACGATGTATCAATCACCACTTCAGTGGTTTGTTGTGGAGCATGTGAAGAACCTGGTATGAGAAGCCCTGATATGAGCCCTTAATAAACAATTATCTTACCCCCTGTCCCCTGATCACTACCCGAGTTCTGCTGAGATGGCCATCCTTGACTACAGTGCACCAGATGCATCTTCCCAAACCCTGTCTGCAGAATGGGATCAGTCAATCTCCACCCTCCTTTTGGAACTGGAAGAAGGCTTTCTTTCAAAAAATGAACCATCCTGAGCCAAGATGCTACCAACTCACCAGTCCGCCCCACCCAATACCACCAAACGGCCAGAGCAGCCTTGGTCATCAATACCAACTTGAGTCACACCAGAGTGCTCTGCATTTTTTGAGGTGGCATTTCACTTTGGGGAAGGTCTGGAGACCAATCACTTCCCCAAGTCCTGTTTTACAAAATCGCCCATGGTATAATGATTAAAAATAGACATTTGGTTTTTGTCCTTGGTTTCTGGCACAGTTTTAAAATCCTTTGGAAATCCCCCAGGATAGGAGAGCCTTTGCTAGGCTAACAAGGTGACCCTGAAGCAGGGCCCTGAGACAGCTTCAGGATGGGGGCTGGTCACCAAAAAGACCAACTGTAATAAGCAAGTTGGGGCTTCTGGTCAGGCCCCCTGACCTCTGGGGAGATTAAGTTCAATCACCCAGCAGTGCTGGTGGACACCCCAGCTCCACACAGACACAAGAGCTGCTGTGGCTCTCTCACCCCAAATCTTGCTGCCCTGTGTGTCTCTTCACTGCATTGTGTATCTGTTCACTGACTGTTCATTTGCATCCTTTATAATAAAAGAGGAGTGACCTCCTGAGTTCTGGGAGGTATTCTAGAAAACTGTCCTACTGGAGTAGGGTCATGGAAATTTCCAAATCTGTTGTCAGCTAGGTGGAAGCACTGGTAGTCTGGAGGGGCCAAGGACTGTCCAGTGGGGTCTGAAGCAGGGGCCATCTTGGAAGACTGGGGAGTCTTCACTAAACATGGGCAGCCGGTGTCAGAACTCGACTGAGTGGAAGCAGTAGGCCGTTGCACTGGTGCTGAAACCCCACGCACTCCACCATTCCCCATCTGTCCATGCCAGCAAGCACAAGTGCACTCAGCCACCCACTAGCTGACTTCGGTTGTATCCAGCAAAGCCTTCTTAAACGCCCAGCCATGGCAGGTGCTGGGAAGCTTGCTGGAAAGAGGTTCATCAGCCACAGTTCCTGTCCTCTGGGAGCACACTGACGAGGGTGAGAAAAGACAACCGGAAATTTCTAGAAAAATAAAGTTCTAGAGGGCAGGGGAAAGCAGGCAATATGTGATAAAGATGGAGCCATAGACAGACATTCCTAAAAAGCTATATATGAACCCTCTATAAAAAGCACAGTTCATCAGCATTTCCGAGATTAACCTGGAGGTGATGGTGTAGTTGGCTTTGGTTGTGGTATTTTCAAAGAAGGCATTTCAGAATTTTGCTGGTTCAGGCTCCATCATCCCACTAACACACCAGCAGCCATCCTTCCTGCCTCATGGAAACACCTCCTCCCTTAGTCTCTCACCCTCCTGAATCTCTCCTTCCTCAGTGACCATTCCTCATTCTCTAACACTGGTTCTTCTTCACCTGCCAATTCTGAATGTTGAGATTCTCCATAATTCAGACCTCTATATTCTTCTCTTCTCTACCCAAACTCCTTGTTCGTACATTCTAAGGTGACAGAGTCTCTCAAATGTCTACCTCGACATAGACCCTCTCTAAGAACTCCAGATCCCTTAGTTCAGCTGCTTACTCCACCATTCTGCTTGGGTTTCTAACCCACGTTCCAAACTTGATGTCCAAGCTAACATTCTTCCCTTCCCTTTCTCCATCTCAGTAAATAACAACTCCGTCCTTTCCAGTTTCTCAGCCCTGAACCCTCGAACCCATACTCAATTGCTCTTTCTATCATAAGTGAAAACCAAACTCCTAGTAAACTCTGCAGGCTCCATCTTTAAAACCCATCCAGGATTTGGTTGTTTCTCAAGCCCTCCATACTTCCTCTTTGGTCTGGCCATGTTCATCTCCTGCCCTGTCTTCCTGTTTCCACTTGCACATCCCTTATCCCTAGGTGATCCTCGACATAACCACTGGAGTGAGCCTTTAAAAGAGTTAGATCTTGTCACTCAACAGAGCTAATATCATGCAGAAGACATGTTTGGGTAACCCTAAGATGGTGGCTGGCGTTGAGCCAAGAGGTGGCACATAGTTAATGTTAACTCGGTGTGATCTACTTTTGCCTGATTAGTTAATGTCTCCTCTGCGCTAGTTGTCAACAGATGTTCCCCATTCTTAATTGGTACTGTGGCGCATGCTCCAACCATGCTACTTAATCCTAAGCTGATTGGCTGCCTTAGTTATATAAGACACACACCTATAGGAAGCACCTCAGATAAGCAGCACCTCTGATAGATTGCAGAATGCAGGTTGCAGCTCACAGAATGAAGATCGTAGGATGCAGGACGCACCTCTAAGAAGAAGTAGCAGACCTTTAAGAAATAGCTCCTCTGATAATAGTAGCCTCTCTGAAAGTGTAGCAAGTCTCTCTTCCTCTAAGCTCTAAGCAAAGCCTGTCTTCCTCTAAAACTTTCTCTAAAAGCAAGTAAGCCTCTCTTCCTCTATAAACTAGCGAACAAGCAAGAAAGCAGCGCACTAAAGAGAAAGATAATAGAAGTAGCTTAGTTTCCAGTCCACCTCCAATAAATTACTGCTGCAGGCGGTAACAAATATCTGCGGGTTGTTGCTGCGGGTGGCGACAATATT
The DNA here is from genome assembly GCF_902686455.1 of Sciurus vulgaris. Taxonomy (NCBI): domain Eukaryota; kingdom Metazoa; phylum Chordata; class Mammalia; order Rodentia; family Sciuridae; genus Sciurus; species Sciurus vulgaris. The sequence continues at coordinate 45,930,246 of NC_136461.1, forward strand.
ATATCATGGTTTACAAGCGAGGAAACAGGATAGGAAGGAAAGGTAAATAGTCACACCACCACCAAGTGGTGATCGGTAGTGGAGCAAGGGTGATTAGTAGTGGAATATGGATGATTGAAGAGTTAAGCCCACCTTGATCTGAATCTGAAGTCTATGCACATAATCAAAACCATACTGTCAAGACACCATTTCATACCTTAAATACAATGAGCATATATATCCTAATCCTTAGTGGACTTGAAATATACAATTGCATAAAGATTTTTAAAGTATACTATGGAAACTTAATTCATTCAACACATTGTTGTTGGAGGATCTATTATAGGCCTGGGAGTTTAACAATGAACACAAAAAAATCTGTCATCACAGACCTTAGAGTCTAATGAGAGACACATAATAAGACAAAATAGACAATGACATGTAGTGATAGCTATAAGGACTAATAACAGCTGGGTAAGGAGGCAGTGAGCAACACAGAATAACCACAGCCAAAAAGCGGAGACCGGGGTATTCTTAAAGCAATGAAGCATCAAGAGGCCAGCTGTCCTCAAGCAGAGTGACTGAGGGGTGGTGGCAGGACTGAAGACTGCACTTCATGGTATGACATAGGTCAGAAGCTTTAGTTGTATCCTACCATGTAACCTGAAACAGATGTGGCTGGGATTCTTGCTCCTGAAGCATTAAGGAGAATGCTTCTACCTCTTACCATATTCTGTCTCTCTACCACATCAACAGATACAAGTGCCTATAACAGTGACTGGCGCGTAGTCCCTTCTCAATAAACCTTCATCCCTAGGAGTATGACATCTGCAACCTCTTTCTCCTTCAAAACACCCTTCATCGTTCTTGGCCTGCTGCATTCTGATATGCAGTTTTACAAACTGTCAAGTTATACACACAGACACACCTACCCTAGTTAGAATTTTGATTTGGATAGCACTGATTCTACGTTTTTCATGTGCAAAAATAACAATGTTTATAATGGCACCCCCCAAAAAAACCAGGAACTATAAATACAAAAATAGA